>NC_080184.1:9181372-9880576 GCF_950295315.1 Erinaceus europaeus | reverse complement strand
TGAGTGGTGAAGCATTTCTGCAGGTGTCTCTGCCTCTCTTTCTCTCTGTCACCCACTTCCTTCTTGATTTCTGGCTGTCTCTATCCAATAAATAAATAAAGATAATTTAAAAACAAAGTGACCTAGGTGCATCTGGAAGCAGCCTGTGTCCAAGTTCTCCTGGCTGTCCTCTCTGCAGTCCTGCTTTATGACCCCCAACCTTAAATACTGTGTGGTGTCCTTCTGGCCTGCTCTGCTCCCACAGAGGGGATCCCAACGTCTGATTGCTCTCAACTTTTGTCACCATGGGTTTTCCTTGGGGTTCTATCTGCTTCACCATGGGACCAAGAAAATGGGGGTCTAGAGCTCTGTCCTATCCTGAGTATGGGTGCCTGTATCTGAAGTCAGCTATCTATCCACACCCACCTATTTTTTTAAATTGACTGTTATAGTGAAACCTGCTGCCCCCATCCTTGTCCCACGCTGTGTTGTTTATGTTTGTAGTCATGTTGTTCTGGTCTTAGTCAGAGAGTGCTACTTGCGTAAGTATTCCAGGAATGTCACCTTTTGAAAAAGACATGAAAAGTGTTCATAAGAGCATAATTACTTTTCCATGAATGTGCAGAGCTAGTCTTCCCCATCATGTGCTTACAGATGGTAAGCAGAATTTAAAGCAATTTTGTAAAATTTCACCTGCAAAATCCAGATATTTTCAATTATTTTTAATTAGTGAATGTATTATTATACAGAAAATAGAGAACTGACACTTATTTTTCTAGAAAGAGATAGCTAGGATCCAATAGCTAAAATGGTAGAGGTGACCTGAGATATTGTCTCTGGATAGGGTGCCTATCTTGCCTTTTCCATGTGCCTCTGTCTCTATCTCTCTGTGTGAACCAAAAGTGACCTAGGAGTGTAAAAACCATGCATGGAGAGGCCCAGTATCCTCAATAACTAAATCAATTAAATAAAAAAAAAAAAACCATAAGTATCCCTAGAGTTATCCTCCTTTTCTTTGTCATTAAAGGTAGTAGAAGCAATAGTTATTAGGAAACTTATTCACCTAAGGGCTCTAAAATGAAGCCATGAAGAAAACTGTTTGAGGTGCCAAGTAGTGGTGCACTCTCTTGAGGTCACATGGTACAGTGTGCAAGGACACAGGTTCCAGCAGGGGGAAAGCTTCTTGAGTGGTGAAATAGTGTTGCAAGTATTTCTCTGAGTCTCTGTCTATTTCCCTCTTCCCTCTCAATTTCTGGCTTTATCAAATAAACAAATATAGATAGTTTAAAAACTTAAAGAGATACATACATTTGAAATATATTTCTTCTTTCTTTCTCTCTTCCTTTACTTTTGTGTGTCTCTGTGTATCTCTGTGCCTGGTGAGACTAAGCTTTCCTTGGTCTACATAGTGGAAAATTTTCACTGCTCCCAGTGGACTTTTGGTTTTCATTTTTCCCCAGTAAAAAGTAGGAGACAGTGCTGGGGAGATAGCATAGTGGGTATGCAAAACATTTTTGTGCCTGAGGCTCCAAGATCCCAGGTTAATTCCCCAGCATCAGCATAAGCCAGAGCTGAGCAGTGCTCTCGTCTTTCTTTGTACCTCTGTTTCTCTCATTAAAATAATATATATAGAGAGAGAGAGAGAGGAGGAGAGACAAATGAAGAAAAACCACACAACCACATTGCTCATGAAGATTTCTCATTACATGGCATTCAAATGTGGTAGCCTGGTCCTGCTGAACACAAGATGTGTACTCTCTCTCCCACGTGAGCTGTCTCCCAGCCCCAGCTTGTTTCTTTGTTAACAACAGGCAGGAGGTTTCCAGCACAGCACTTCTGGTCATGGGCCTAGAGGAGCAGCAGCATCACTCACAGGGGGCTTAGGATGTGAGGGTCTGGTCCTGACCACAAACTCGCTGAATTGTGATTTCTTAGAGTTGGTCCCAGAAAACTGCGTGGTTTCCAGAACCATTTAAGCTTGTGAAGGCAGGTTTATAGAATGTTACTCACCACAGGATTCCCATTAGACTCACAACAAAAAGCCTGTGCCCTCTTGCACTGTTTCTGTATCTGGTCTGGCTATGGCTCTCAGTATCATTTTAGTTTAAATGTCCAGGCAATGTAAAGGTGAGAACTGAGGTAAGCAAGGAGACTCTTAAGACAGTGATCTATCCTGAGTATGGGTCCTTGGACCTAGAGTCAGGGCCTCTGCGTGTTGTGGTATAAGGGAAATGCTGGATGGCCAAGACCAGGTGATCAGGCTGGGGGTTCAGCACTGGGAGTCAGCACTCTGTAGGATCCTGCTGTGATTGCTTGGCTCTCACGGGTCCCAGGGTTTCAGTAAATGCAGATCAAGGAAACATTTATTTTATTTTATTTTATTTTATTTTTTCTTCCAGGGTTATTGCTGGGGCTTGGTGCCTGCCCTATGAATTCACTGCTCCTGGAGGCCATTTTTTCCCATTTTGTTGACCTTATTTTTATTGTTATTGTTTTTGCTGCTTGATATTTCAAAGAGAAATCAAGAGAGGAGGAGAAGACAGAGGGTGGGAAAATAGACACCTACGAACGTGCTTCACTGCTTGTGAAATAACCCCATATAGGTGGGGGGCTGGAAACTCAAACCTGGATCCTTATGCAGGTCCTTGCACTTCACCCACTCTCCTGCTTCCTGGCCACAAGAAACCTTTACTTTTATTTTTTTTTAACTTTTTTTATTATTATTTTCCCTTTAGTTGCCCTTGTTGTTTTGTTGTTGTAGTTATTGTTGTTGTTGATGTCATTGTTGGATAGGACAGAGAGAAATGGAGAGAGGAGGGGAAGAGAAAGATAGATACCGGCAGACCTGCTTCACCGTCTGTGAAGGGATTCCCCTGCAGGTGGGGAGCGGTGGCTCAAACCTGGATCCTTAGGCCGATCCTTGCACTTAGCGGCATGTGTGCTTAACCCACTGTACTACTGCTCGACTCCCTACTTTTATTTTTTCTCATCAGAATACTGATAATCAAAATAAATAAAAAGAATATTGATAATCTCTGGTTTATGGTGGTGCAGGGTATTGAGTTTAGGGCTTTGAGGGTATTTGAGTTTTGAGACTTTCTTTGCATAAACATTACACTATCTACCACTACTCTGCTATTTTTTGTTGTGTGTGACTACTGTAATGAAGTATGTTGCCCCAATTACTCCTCACCCTGTTGTGCTATTTATGTTCTTACTCCTGCACTGATTCTGTTTCTGGTTTTGGCTGTGACTATCAGCATCATTTTAGTTTGGATTTCTGTCAATGTAAAGGTGAGAACTGAAGTAATTGGGGTGACTCTCAGATAGTGAATCTTGGTATGAGTTCAGGCTTTGACCCAAAGAGGGACTCCAGGGACAGCTCTACATGGAGAGGCAGGTCAGTGCAGCCCACATGCCCCATCACTGAAATAGAATCTGGGCAAGGGGGCAGGAGGTTTACTCCCTAACACAAAGAAGAAACTCATATTTGGTCTCCAAGGAGTTCATTGTTCCAAAAACTCTTAGACAACAATAGATTACAACATTGGACCTTGTATCCATTTCTGTGTCCTTCTTGCAGGTGACATATCATCAGGTGAAGAGACTGCACTGGTATGTTTAAATACTACTCTAAATATGCAGTTGTGATTACTCTGGATATTCTCACCTGAGAATGAACGAGGAGAAAAAAGAAGCCACAGGTTCTCTTGTTCCTCTCAAAGTCTGTGTGTTGCATGTAGAAATGACAGGTTAATTCTCTGCTTCTCACTTTTTTTTTTTTCTTCCAGGGTTATTGCTCAGGCTCGGTGCCTGCACTATGAATCAACTGCTCCTGGAGGCTATTTTCTCCCTTTGGTTTCCCTTCTTTATTGTTGTTATTTTTATTGTTGTTACTGCTATCAAAATTATTGGATAGGACAGAGAGAAATTGAGAGAGTAGGAGAAGACAGTGAGAGGGAGAGAAAGATAGACACCTGAAGACCTGCTTCAGCACTTGTGAAGCAATCCCCCCTGCAGGTGGGGAGCCAAAGGCTCAAACTGGGATCCTTAAGCCAGTCTTTGCACTTCATGCCATGTGCACTTAACCCACCGCACTACCACCCAGTTCCCACTTCTAACATTTTTTAAACTTTTTTTCTCTGAAATATACGAAAAATGAGTGACAACTACATTTTCTATGCTGACCTGTGTTGTCAAAGTTTCTTCAGGTTATTTTCCCATGCAGTTGGAGACCCCATGATTACTACCAGCCATAAACCTTAGAAACATGCATATATATATATATATATATATATATATATATATATTTTTTTTTTTTTTTACCAGAGCACTGTTCATCTCTGGCTTTTGGTAGTGTGGGGCATTGAACCTGGGACTTGGGAACCTCTGGTATGAGAGTCTGTTTGAATAGTCATTATGTTATCACCTTTTCTCAAACAATTCTAATATTTAAAACTATATTGTTAGAACTTTATTTTTTATTTATTTATTTATTCCCTTTTGTTGCTCTTGTATTGTTGTTGTTATTGATATCATTGTTAGATAGGACAGAGAGAAATGGAGAGAGGAGGGTAAGACAGTGAGGGGGAGAGAAAAATAGACACCTGCAGACCTGCTTCACCACTTGTGAAGTGACTCCTCTGCAGGTGGGGAGCTAGGTGCTCAAACCAGGATCCCTAACGCTGGTCCTTGTGCTTTGCTGCCACGTGTGCTTAACCCTCTGCGCCACCCGACTCTCAGAACTCCATCTTAAATGCCAGTGTTGCCTTCTCATTCTCTCTATATACTTTTCTACATGAGATAAAGAGTGCTGAAAAAAGAAAAGACCTGCAACTATTCAAAATTCTTCTTTTTAAAAAATAATACATTTATAGTTTTTATCAAAGGACAGTGTAAAAGGCTAGGTGGTGGTGCACCTGGTTATACACAAATATTATAATGCACAAGGACCCAAGTTTGAGCCCCTGGTCCCCACCTGAAGCGGGAAAGCTTCACAAATGGTGAAGCACTGCTGCAGGTGTTTCTCTGTCCCTCTTCCTGTCGATCTTCTTTCCTCTAGATTTCTGACAGTCTGTATCCAATAAATAAATAAATATAATTGAAAATTTAAAGAAACTTAAAGACAAAAAGACAATGTATAGAATCTAGTATTCCAATTGAGGGTGAGTTTGCACTTGGTATATCTGTAGGTGACCCATAGGACTTTGCTCTCAACTTGGATCAACAATAGTAGAGAATGCTCCATCCTCTGAAAGAACCCCCCCAAAAAAATTATGAGAAATTTCTATGAATTTGCTACACCAAAATGAGAAAACTAGAATAAATGAAAAAAAAAAAATTCTTAGAACATATTACCTTCTGAGGTAGAATCATGATAATAAAGAGCTTAAATCAGTATTTAAAAGGAATAATAATTTAACATTCTGACAAATGAAGTCCAGGAGCAAAATACATCACTGGTGTATTATGTCCAACATTTACACATGTCCATATATATATATATATATATATATATATATATATATATATATATCTTTTTTTTTTTCCCAGGTTCAATCCTGAGCACCACCATAAGCCAGAGCTGAGCAGTGCTCTGGTAAAAATAAATAAATAAACAAAAAACCAAATAGAAATGGAAACAGTTGAAATGAAAAGTTGACCCTGGGTGTGTGTGTGGGGGGTGGGCAGTAATACATCAGATTAAGTGCACATAGTATGAAGCACAAGGACCCATGCAAGGATCCTGGTTCGAGCCCCCTACTTCCCACCTACAGGGGGATCACTTCACGAACAGTGAAGCAGTTTTTCATAAATTTTGTTTTGTTTTGTTTCTTTTTTTTTCTTCTTTTTAATATTTATTTTATTTATTTATTCCCTTTTGTTGCCCCTGTTGTTTTTTATTGTTGTAGTTATTATTGTTGTTGTCGTTGTTGGATAGGACAGAGAGAAATGGAGAGAGGAGGGGAAGACAGAGAGGAGGAGAGAAAGATAGACACCTGCAGACCTGCCTCACCGCCTGTGAAGCGACTCCCCTGCAGGTGGGGAGCCGGGGTTCGAACCAGAATCCTTATGCCGGTCCTTGTGCTTTGCGCCACCTGCGCTTAACCCGCTGTGCTAAAGCCCGACTCCCCTCATATATATCTTAATGGAGTGGAGAGACCATTTCCCACTTATTTTAGGAGGCCAGCATTTTCCTGTAACAAAGTTAGAGGAAGAGAATCCAGGAAGATTGGAGAGACAGGTCACATACTTAGGGTATAGGATTCTGCCATGGGGCCTCAGGGAAAGCTTTGTCGTTATGCCCTGCCTACTGCAAATGGCTGTTTTCAGCTACCTCATTTGCTACTTTTGTTTCCCTCTTTCTATTTTGCTCCCACACTCTGTCAAGTTGTGAACACTGAGTCCTAATAGAGGTGGGGGCTGGGGAGACAGCAGCTGAAGTAGCTGAGTCATGAACATGGCAGAAGCTGTATGCAGGGGCCTGTGGATTTGCCAACAACCACTTATGGGCAGGTGGGCAGCAGAGCTAGAAGCCAGTAGGCAGATGACTATGTGAGCATGAGTCTGGTGGGTGGCAAGGAACCACAGGGAAACAGATCCCTGCCTTTCTCCTTGCTGCCAGGGATCTTCATTCTTGCTTTAGTTGTTTTCATGGGTTCCCACAAGCAAACTGAGGGCTAAAAGGCATGAGGTTGGGTGTGGTCTTATGTGTGTGTGGGAGGGTGGTCACACAACATTCACGGCACAGGGTGAAGGGGCCACCAAACTTGGATGTCCCCAGGGACCTGGAGCCAATGAAGCCTGTGGGAGGGCCTTGCAGGTTCCCACTCACAGTGCTCACAGTGGGTAAAGGGGGCATCCTGTTGGGGAGGCCCGAACAGAGAGGTCATAGGCATGTGTGGGGGGGGTGGGGGCTGACCCCAGCAGCTTGACCTCATTTGGGTCCTGGTGCTCTCTTCTGGGTGATGGAAATCATGTGGGGGATGTGCTGCAATGCTTATCCCACATTCTCCTCTCCTCCTCCACCTCCATCAGCCCCACCCCCTGCTCTCCTCTCCTGCTCTTAGGGGCTGAGCCCAGGCAGGATCAGGCATGGACCCTCTGTAGCCTGGCCACCTTGCCCAGGCTCTGTTGTGGGCTCAGCATCCCACCTGCTGACCAGGTGGGAACCCAGTAGGATAGAAGCCCCCTTCTACCCCCTTCCTGAGGGCCCTGGGGCTTTGACTGGCAGCACTCCTGGGGGGAGAAGGGCTTTCTGACTAAAGGAGCCTTCTACACCTGGGCTGCAGCACCTACCATTCAGGGGAGCACCCACAGGAGGAGGATCTGGCGCTGGGGCCAGAATGTGGGGACACCGTGGGCTGGAGCAAGGCTGGAACAAGGCTGTAGCAGGTGCATAGGGGCAGAGGGATAGCAGACGAGAGTGACCCTCGGGGTGGGTGGGAAATAGGGGGAAGGGGTTCACTCTGCCAGGCTCCGTGTGTCCTCAAGTCTAAAATACTAAACAGTGAAATATTGTGCCTCTGTGATGACAGCAATATATATGCTAACACTAGAGAAATTAGTGTTTCTTTGTTGCTTTTTTTTCTAAACATTTTTAAAACTTTATGTATTTGATTTGATAGGACAGGGAGAAATTAGGGAGGAAGGGGGATAGAAAGCAGAAACTTGTAGTACTGCTTAAGCACTTGTGAAGCTATCTTTCTGTAAGTGGGGACCAATGGCTTGAACCTTATGCATAGTAACATATGCACTTAACCAGACTCATCACCACCCAGCTCCTTGCCTTTGGTTAGTGTTAGAGAGTTTTCTTTCTTTTGATTGCAATTTTTATTTCATTTTTTAAATTTTTTGTACTTTTGTTATTTATTAGATAGTGACAGAGAGAACTTGAGAGAGAGACAGAGAGAGAGAGACTTGCAACACTGCTTTGCCACTAGTGAAGCTTTCTTCTGCAGGTAGGGACCAGGGGCATGAACCCAGTTCCTTACTCACTGTAACATGTGCTCAACCAGATGTGCCACCACCCTGCCCCACATTGGAATATTTTTCATCTGTCAGAACTTCAGCTGTGCAGAACTAATCATCAGGAGCCAGGGCTATGCATATCATCAAGTCCACTGTGGGGCTTTAAGTTACTTAATACGATAGTGTTTTCACTTATTTTAAAGAATTATTTATTTATTGCTTCACCATTTGTGAAGCTTTCCCCCTGCAAATGGGGACTAGGGTCTTGAACCTGGTTCCTTGCATATTGTAACATGGGCGTTCAATCAGATGTGCCACCACCCAGTCCTGTTTATTTATTTTCTATGTCATCTCTGTGTCCTTAAATCTGATAAAATGTAGTCACTCAATTGTAAGGGTTAGTAAAATAGCATTCTCTGTAAACAGCATTGACAGCAAGTCATCAGATGAATTATCCACACACCTTCTATCAATGTTGTTCACAGACACTGCTGTCCTACTCTCTTCTCCCTTGACAAGGTGCTCGTTGGTGAGTTTTAATTTAGGGAAATAATCAGACCCCCCCCCTTTCATTATGACTACTGATCTCAGAGACTTAGTATACTATGGACTCCCCATTCCTTTCTTCTTTCTTTCTTCCTTTCTCTCTCTTCCTCTCTCTTTCTTTTCTTCGTTTTATTTTATTTATTATACATGAATAAATGAGGAGACAGATAACCAGAGCATCACACAGGTGCATGTGGTGCTGGGGATTGAACCAGGGAACTCAGGCATGAATGTCCAATGCTTTATCAACTATTTCCACAGCTGTTGGACTTGTCTGTCCTTATAATGACATTATTAAGCCCACCAGAATTTAAAAGATGCCATATTAAGTTTAAAAATCCCATGAATAAATCACTAAAATGACATCAGTGTCACTAGGTGGATTGATTCTTTATCTTGATGTACTGTCTTTCTTTCTTTTTTTTTTAATATTTATTTTATTTATTCCCTTTGTTGCCCTTGTTGTTTTATTGTTGTAGTTATTATTGTTGTTGTCATTGTTGGATAGGACAGAGAGAAATGGAGAGAGGAGGGGAAGACAGAGAGGAGGAGAAAAAGATAGACACCTGCAGACCTGCTTCACCGCCTGTGAAGCGACTCCCCTGCAGGAGGGGAGCCGGGGCTCAATCCGGGATCCTTATGCTGGTCCTTGTGCTTTGCGCCACCTGCGCTTAGCCCGCTGAGCTACAGCCCGACTCCCTGTCTTTATTTCTAATGCCTCCTGTTACACTGAATTAAGTTTTCCCTGGTAATTGGGTCTTTGTGTTTGGTAACCTGTGTTCTTTACTGGTTGAGCCACCATCTGACCTCAACTTCATTAGTGATGAGAGAGATATACGGCTAGATTCCAGGTGTACCTCCTGAAGTCTGGCACCCAGGATCACTCAGCTCTGAGCTCACCCTTTACTGAGGATACTAAACAAGCCCAATTGCACCCTCCTATCTTCTTCCATTGCCCTCCTTCCCCCTTCCAACAACCTAAAAAGCCCCAGCAGCTCTTCTAATACCCTGCCAGCCTCTCCTGATTAATTCCAGCAACTTCCATTTCACCAGCACCCACAGAGGGAGGAAAGTACCTCTAATCATCTTCCTACATTCCTGACAAGACCATGTCCCTCCAACCACAGATGCTCTGCAGGGTCAGAAGTGACTTGGCTGTCCATCCCATCTCCCACTTGCATTCCTGGTACCATCAACTCATTGTTACATTGAGCAACTGGCTCAGCAAAGGGAGTCTCACCTCAGAGGCACCCATTCTGCTTTCCCTCAGTGAAAAGCAGAAGAGAAACCTCTGTCCTGATATTCAGCCCAAGGCCTCCTGTGCCTGATTATTCTGTTCCATTTCCCCTCATGCCACTCTTATGCCACATTGTCCTACTAACTGGGGTCTACAGAAGCTGGAGCAGACAGCATCATCTCCACATGGGCCACTGGTGCCATGTGCTCCATCACACCCTGGCAACTGACTTATCTGCTTCCAGGCAGAAAGATTAAGTCAGAGAGTGGAAGCCTGTACCATAAAGTAGTGATGATTCACCAGTGCACTATTATAGTAGCCAGAATAAGGGCAAAAAACTCAGTGCCCAATGGCACATGGGAAAATAAGGGAGATGTGATCTGTATTCATAGAGGAAGAGTACTCAGCAATAAAAAGGCACACTCTTTAAAACCAGCAGAAATTCAATAAGAATTAATATATATGTATATGTACATAGGCCACAGTATTTTTTAATTATTCCCAGAATAATTGTCTGATTATAATGCATTTGTGTGTTTCATTTATTTATTCCCAAGTAATATGTATGTCTGGCTTGTCATTTCCCCTCCTCACCATTATTATTCCCTATTTCTTTCAAAATACAAAAGTATTATATTCCATTTAGGAAATAAACCCTTGTGTTGGTGAGGTGGTACAAGGGTTACACAAATAGACTCTCATGCCTGAAGTTCCAAGAATTCAGGTTTAATCCCCTGCACCAACATAAGCTAGAGCTGAGCAGTGTTCCAGAAAAAAGAAGAAAAAAAAGCCAACCCAAGCCTCATTGTCTGGCTTGGATGGTAGAACTACTTCCAATTCGTTTTCCTTTATAAATGTCACTTCAGTATGAAGATTGCCAGAAACCTTTGAGAAGGGTGGAATGATGATAACATGGGTTGCATTGGATCGACCTTCCCGTGGTGCATCCCGTGAGCACCCATTCATTGGGGAAACTGACGATCCTTCCTAGCCGACTGAATCCACATGGATCCCAGTCACTTTCAAAGCCAGCAACAAGCAGCTCCTGACAGCTTTGCTGTTGACTGGCTACGGAAGAAGGGCAAACGCTAGAAGAAGAATAACATGAGCTCAGCTGGGCTGAATTGGAGACTTCTTTGTGTGATGAGGTGTAAATCTTTAAACATGTAAACATCATGTTTCTTTGTCAAATATGGCAATTACCAGTGTTGTCACAGGCTGACAGGAAGAGCTGCCCCCACTCTAGGCAAGCATCACTTATCTCTCCATGCCTCACCTGGGCACACCACTCCTTTGTGATGGCAGGAAATGAGCCCCATCATTTAAAAGTGTAGAACAATGACTGCTACTTAGTGGTTGTGAGGTAAAGGGACCATTCTACATGTCTGATCTAGGTTCACCTAGAGGCCAAGGTCAGTGTGGGATTTCCTGGGGTTAGGAGTCCACATCCCTAAACTTTGGACTGGCAGTCAGAAGTGCTGGAAACTCCAGAGCTGCTCTACAATTGTGTTGTCTCCCTCTGGGAGAGGGAGAGAAATCCTGCTTCTTTTTTAGGGGAGGGGGGCTTAAGCCACATTCTGTGAGAGCAAGGGCAACCCTTGTAGGTTGTGACTCCATTGTGGGCTTAGTGTCATTTGATTGAAGCAAGTCACAGATCTAGTCCAGGACCAAGGTTGGGAAAAGGTAGGGAGGCCTCTCCTAAACTAGGGATCATGGGGTGATGTGTGTGGATGGGAGGAAACAGTGAGGCCAACTCTGATGTCAGGCTAACCCCCACTTAACTCACATACGGGAGACTGATCATACTGTAAATAATATTTTTATTACCTTTATTTATTCATTGGGTAGACAGAGCCAGAAATCAAGAGGGGAAGGGGAGATAGGGAGAGAGACAGACACCTGAAGTACTGCTTCACCACTTACAAAACTTTCCTCCTGGAGGTGGGAACAAGGGCTCAAACCTTGGTTCTTGTGCATTGTGACATGTGTACTGAAACAGGTGCACCATCACCCAGTCCCCTCATAATGTAATTATGCTCATTATTATTACTGGGGATCTGTGACTGCTTCTAAGGTGGATATGATGACCTTCTGACACGGGAGGAGCAGCACCAAGGACATCACCCTGATTTTCCTGGTCAGCACAGTAATGGGGTTCTCTGCTTGTAGAGGAGTCATGGGCTTACACTCTACTCCACAAAGGAGGCTTAGACTTTTTTGGGATCAGTGTCATTCACTCAGACCTGGATCCAAGGACAGGTTAGCCTCATAACCTCTGTTGTTTCAGAAGTAGATGGATTTTATCTTTTCATCATGATCATCATACTGATAATCACCTCATCTTAGCTAAATCAGAGCACCTCAGTATATCACTTAAGCCATAAGTCACAAAGCACATTTTTATTCATATGACTTCCTGCTCACAAGGATAAATCACAGGACACTCACCATGCTGAAGAAGACTGTGCATGCCTCATTTGCAATGCAGCTACCCTGTCCCAAAGGACACCCAACAGACAGCACTGTCAGGGATCATGTCCCACCCTGGGTCAGCTTCCTAGGATGCTTTCTACTTTCCCAGCTTCTGTACAGAGAAAAGAAATAGAGAGAAGGTAGTGACTGACAGTGGGAGCTGATTTTATTTCTCTACTTCAGTAGACACTTTATGTCAGATTGAATGTGAGCACAGGAATGAGGATCCAACTGTGTTACATGAGTTGTAAATATGAAAATGTTCAGTCACTAGCAGTGTCCTACTGAATATTTAGTCATTTTTCCTATAAATAATGTCATCTGTGTTAATAAATGGTGGTTGCAATACTACGAAAAATTTCAGTGCACTTTGCATTATTACAATTCCAAGTGAGAAAGGAAAACACTAGAGGAAGTAATGTGCCTTTATCCTAACTGAACAAAATGTGTCATATCCTAACTGAACAAAATGATGGGGCTAGAAAATTCAAACTATCAGTAATACCTGGCCCTAACACTGGTAAAACTGCAGAACCAAGTAATAAATCTGGTACAAACCACAATGGACATACACTGACATCATTCAGTTGCCAAGGCTTTGGAGAAACACCCCAAGGTGAGGTGGATGAGTGGCATAACCTGTGACCTTAGAGTGTGGGGCTGGGGAAGCACAGCTGTTGTCAATAATGGTTTCAAGTGACTCAAGGTGATCCAGGTAGAAATGAGGCTTCTATGGTTCAAGCCCTGGCTCCCCACCTGCAGGGGTGTCGCTTCACAAGCGGTGAAACAGGTCTGCAGGTGTCTATCTTTCTCTCCCTCTCTCTGTCTTCCCCCTCCCCTCTCCATTTCTCTCTGTCTTATCCAATAACAATGACAACAATAATAACTACAACAATAAAACAACAAGGGCAAAAAAAGGGAATAAATAAATAAAAATAAATATAAAAAAAAGAAAGAAATGAGGCTTCTAGGTAATTTACCAGGGTGCAGACATAGTGTTGGTCAGTGGAGAGGTGTCAGCATATACTCTGTGGAGTGTTTAGTGGGGTCCTGCAGTCAGCAGTCTAAGCTATAGAAGATTTGTGGGTATTTTTGTAAGGGGAAGCCCCTGAATACATAGGAGACATTTGTTCAGTCACTATAGAAGAGGTATTTGTCTGCTAAAACAAAGAACTAGAGATACTTACCTGGCAGGGGAGTTAACATGATCATGAAGGTGGTTTTACCAGGGTGAGGCTTATCCATTGCATTCCAGATATGCTGACCCCTGCTATTACCCAAATGTGGGAAACTCGACTGCTTAATTTTGGTAGTGGGGGACTGCATTCGTGCTCTCCCAGAATAAAAAAAAAGAGAGAGAGAGTGCAGTGTGTACACTTAATCAGGTAAGCCACCTGCTACCCCCCTCAAATATACATTTTCCAGATTAATTCTGTGTTTGATTGACATAGTCCAGATTTAAAATTATATATATATATATATATTTGTCAAGAAATATTTCCACAGGCTCAGTCAATCCAGCCCAACTTGATCACCTGTTGACAGTTAAAATCTTTGGAAGCAAGGACTGAAAGGTGTATCTTGCTACCATGTGCAAAGATTCAGATTCAAGTATCCTCTCCCCAAATTGTAGGAGGGATATTTCAAACTCAGTGAAGCAGGTCTGTAGGTCTGCAGGTGTGTATCTGTCTCCCTCCCTCCCTCTCTCTCTCTGTATCTCCCCCTTTTCTCTTAACTTCTCTGTCTTATCTAATAAAATTGAAAGAATAAAGATAAGAATAAGCTAAGGAGAACACGAAGTTAATAAAAGGTTACAATTAATTGATGCATTATATTAAATTATCTGATGCATGAGTTTTTCTCCTCAGTGGGATCAGAAATCAGATGGCATCCTAGACCTAAGAGTTTTTCTGAACAAGATCTGTAAATATTTTGGAATTAATCAGGAGAGGCTGGCAGGGTATTAGAGGAGCTTCTGGGGCTTTTTAGGTTGTTGGAAGGGGGAAGGAGGGCAATGGAAGAAGATAGGAGGGTGCAATTGGGCTTGTTTAGTATCCTTAGTAAAGGGTGAGCTCAGAGCTGAGTGATCCTGGGTGCCAAACTTCAGGAGGTGCACCTGGAGTCCAGGTCTTCTGGCGCCTTGACACTCTTCATGAAGATTGGGGTAGGAGGCAATTGAGAATCCAGTGTGTGCCCCCTCTGGTGGTGATTTAACAAATATGCACCCTGTGTCTTGTACTCTAATGGGGTATGTCATGTCCACCCACCAACTCAACCCACACCCCCCACACACTCACACATACACTTCAGGATCCCATAGAAAAGTAAGATGGGGAGGGAAGAAGGGAATTGGGCTGGGATGGAAGCAGACATTTAGGATTCCTGAAGGTCCAGAGACGTGCTGTTGAAGTCAACCGACAAAAACAGTTCTGGGGCTTAGTTGTAGACCTCTCCTTTTGTTGAGCCTGGCCGTTTTACCTGGCTCTTTCCAACATGGATAGATCTCTGTTTTAATAACCCATGGATACACCTGTGTGGTCATGGGTGACATTTGGCCTCAATGGCTTCAAAGCCTGGAGTCAGTGTTTTCCCTAGAAGCTGTCCATCAATCAGGTGGGAGGAAGAGGCTAGTCTGCTGGATCTGGGCCATTCTGAAATCCCCACTCCACCTATGGACTGGGATTGCCTCTGTGGCTGTGTGAAGATACACCTACTTTCATGCCCACTCCTACTCCACTCATGGTGGATTTGCCTGGTCCTTTATGAAGATGTGTTTGCCTTGGTGCTGCAAACCCGGAAGGGAGAACAGCTGCAGACCTCCCAGAAACTGGGAGTGAGATTCTGTTAGCCTTGGAAAATAAGGGTCCCTAAGCCTCCTAAAAATAACGTGATTTTTCATGGTGATTTAACTTATTGTGTTAATAATAAAAAATATATAAGCACAGCATAATGCCATATATATATATGCTTATATTTCACTGCATGTCTATATACATATATGGGTGTGTGCTTTACACACAGGGATAGACAGATAGATGTAAATATAGACATATATTTACATATATATAGTGTCTTACCAAAAAGTAACAAACAGACGAAAGCAAACAGACTATTTCTAAGACTGTGAAAACTGTAGTGGTTATTTTTGGGGAAGTGGGTACACAGGACTTTGATGGTAGGTGTGGTATGGCACTATACCCTGTAACCAAACTATCTGGTATTTTTTTAAAGATAACATGGGTACAATTCCATATAATACACACCACCAGAGTTTCATATCCCATCCCCTCCATTCAAAGCTTCTCTACTACTTATCCCTTTGGGAGTATAGATTAAATTTATTTATGGGGTGCAGAAGGTAGAAGGTCTGACTGTTGTATTTCTTCTCCACTGAACATGAATGTTGACAGATTGATCCATACTTCCAACCTTTTTTTTGTTTTTCCTTAGTGGGGTTGGACTCTGGAGAGGTGAGCCTATGCGAAATATTGGTAAGGCTGTCTGCCTAGGGAAGTCAGGGTAGCATAGTAGCATCAGCAACTTGGTTCCTGAAAGGTGGTAGGGTATAAGAATCAAGTTCTTTGTTAAATGTAGCAATTAGCAGTGCTGTCATGGGCTGACACGAAGTGCTTCTCTGACTTTGAACAAGTATCCGTTAGCTCTCCATACCTCATCTGGGCATATCAGTCCTTTGTAGTGTCAGGAAATGAGCCCCATTATTTAAAGGGTAGAACAATGGCTGCTATCTGGTGGTTGTGAGGTGGGACCCTTCCACAGATCTAGCCTGGGCTCACCTAGAGGCCAGGGTCAGTGTGAGCTTGACCAGGGCTGGGGGTCCATAGCAGTCTTACCCATGGGTCTGGCAGTCAGCAGGGTTGGAACCAGAGTCGCTCTGAAATTGTGCTTGTCTTCCTCTGGGGAGGGAGGGAAGTCCTGATTCTTTCTGGGGCGGGGAGGCTTGAGCCACATTCTGTGAGAGCAGGGGCAGTCCTTGCAGGTTGCAGCTCCACCATGGAGTCAGTGACATTCTACTGAACGAGTCACAGGTCAAGTTCTGGAGCAAGGGTGGGGAAAGGGAAGCCCCTCTTGAATGAGGGCTCATAGGGAGATGCATGCAGGTGGAAGGTGACAGTGGGGCCACCTCTGCAGTCTGTCTGACACTCTCTGAACTTACAGAATGGGAGTGGAGCTTATTATATAGTAATTATAGTAATTATTATTATTGAGAATCTGTTGATGCTTAGTGGGTGGGTTTAATGGCCTTCTTACACTGGAGGGACAGGAACAAGGGCCATCACCCTGATCTGCTTGGTCAGCACAGTCACGTAGTCCTTTGTCTGTGGAGGAGTCATGAGCTTATACTCTACTCCACTGAGGAGGCTTGATTTCATTAGGAATCAGTGTGATTCACCCAAGCCTGGGTTCTAAGACAGGAAAAGTTCCCATGTATTCTGCTGGTTCAGAAGTGGATGGAACTCATCTTGTCATTATGACAATCATACTGTAACTGTCTTTATATTAGCTACCATCTGATTACCCCAGTACATCACTTAAGCCATGAGTCAGAAATCACACTTTTTTTTTTTTTTTTTTTTTTTTTTAGAAATCACACTTTTATTGACATGACATACTGCTCACACTGAGAAAACATAGGGCACTCACCATGCTGAGGAGGACTGTGCATGCCTAATTTACAATGCAGCCACCTTGTCACTAAGGATGCCCCACAGACAGGGCTGTGAGAGACCAGGTACCACCCTGGCTCAGATACCCAGGATGCGCTCTACCTTCCCAGCTGCAGCCCCCTTCCTCCCCCCAAAAAAAGTAGCAGCAGAGAATCTGTGACTTTCTCACACTTGTGGAGGCTGCATATCCAGATTCCATCAGATCCAGGGTTTGTGAACCCTTCCCAGGTCACAGGGACATTTCCTTTCTGGGTCTCCATGTGTTGAGTGGAAATTGTCTTTCTAACTCTAAAAGCCTACCTTGGGGAGTCTGAGGATTGGATTCCTCTTTTTACCCCTTTTTTGTTGCCCTTGTTGTTGTCATTGCTGTCATTGGATAGGACAGAGATAAATGGAGAGAGAAGGGGAAGACAGAGAGGGGGAGAGAAAGACAGACACCTGAAGACCTGCTTCACCACCTGTGAAGTGACCCCCCCCACAGGTGGGAAACGGGATCAGACCAGGATCCTTATGCCAAATTCTCGTGCTTTACACCATGTAGGATTTGATTCCTATTCAGAACTCTTTCCTGAGTGTGAACTTTCATTATGTTTTTCTTTTCTCTATCTCTCTCTCTCTTTTCTCCAGGACTATTGCTGGGGTTTGGTGCCTGCATCATGAATCCACTGCTCCTGGAGGCTATTTTTTCCCTTTTGTTGCCCTTGCTTTTTTATTGTTGTTGTGGTCATTATTACTGATTTTGTCATTGTTGAATAGGACAGAGAGAAATGGAGAGAGGAGGAAAGACAGAGAAAGGGAGAGAAAGATAGACACCTGAAGACCAGCTTCACCACTTGTGAAGTGAACCCCTCACAGGTGGGGAGCCGGGACTCGAACCGGGATCTTTATGCTGGTCCTTGTGCTTACCCTGCTGTGCTACCACCCAACCCCCTCTTTTATTTTTATTTATGAAAAAGGAAACACTGGCTAGTCATGTTCTTGAATCTGCTACAAAAGGTCTCACAGTCTAAATTACAGTCTGTATTTTCCTTTTCTTTTGGTCTTAAGTCCTACCAATGAGTGTGGTCATCTGGTATTTCACCATCATTTGGCTTATCTCACTTAATGACTCTTCCAAGTTCTATCCAAGCTGTAGCAAAAGAGATCTTTGTCATTTATTTCTGTTTTGACTAAAGTATGTCTGGCCAAACACTAATAATTTATGACCAAAAATGTGAATGGATTTGTTTGACCTTAAATAATGCTAATGTACTAAAACTCTGGTGGTGTAGATTTTAACATAAACCTATAGCGATGCTCTTTTTAAAAAAATATTTACTTATTTATTTATTTTCCCTTTTGTTGCCCTTGTTGTTTAACATTGTTGTGGTTATTTATGTCGTTGTTGGATAGGACAGAGAGAAATGGAGAGAGGAGGGGAAGACAGAGAGTGGGAGAGAAAGATAGACACCTGCAGACCTGCTTCACCACCTGTGAAGCAACTCCCCTGCAGGTGGGGAGCCGGGAGCTGGAACCGGGATCCTTATGCCGGTCCTTGCACTTTGCACCACGTGCGCTTAACCCGCTGCACCACTGCCTGACTCCCAGTGATGCTCTTAAGATGAAGAAGGGGAGCCCTAAGTTTTACAAAGAAGCTTCAGAGAAGAAAAAAAAAAAATCTCCTCTTTGATTGACTTTCTTCTTCAAAGGACCTCACTTTAATGGTGAATGATATGAATGATATGAACACTAGTGTTTTATTTAAGTGTGAATCATTAGTTCTAAAAGGAGGATTTTTCTCTCCTTCAGGTAAAAAGTTTATTGTCTGATTTCTTCTTAGAAATTAGGAAATAAGATTAGGCCAATTTCAATATCATGTAATCACTCCCAGCCACTCATTTTTTACCATAAATGATAATATAAAATGTAACATTTTGGTTCAGGAAAGATTCATAGGATGCTGTTTCCTAGCAATTTTATTCAAGATACTATGAAGTGTTAGATTATTAATACTTGTTTTTCCAATTTTTATTTATTTATTATTGGATAGAGACCGAGACAGATTGAGAGGGAAAGAGGAGATAGAGATAGAGACAGAGAGACACCTGCAGACCTGGTTCACCACTTGTGAAGCTTTTACCCTTGCAGGTGGGGACCAGGGGCTTGAACCCGGATCCTTGCACACTTTATTGTGTGTGCTTATTTGGGTGTGCCACCGCCTGGCCCCGTAATACCTGTTTAAAATACTGAAAATCACCAGGTTTTGTATTTTTTTAAGGATTTGTTGTGCCATATCCATAAATTCTTTAAATACAGATGGGTTTTTTCCATGGATTTTATGCAGTTTGTGCTGCCTTGAAAAACTTAAGATTATATTTTGCCATGACTTCCTAAGCATTTTTTTAAATCAAAAGATTGCTTAATTTTAATAATAATGTAGTGTTTGAATATTTAATTTAGTAATAGTAAGTAAGAATAATAAGTCATATTTGTATAGAAGAGACCATAGGCCCAAAATCCTGATGATGTGTACTTTGCTACTGTTTTCATTTTGACTATCGTGAGAAACATTCTCTTCATAATAAAAACTGTTTTCTTTTGATTATCAGCAACCTTGAGGAAATTCATTTTTATTTATTTGTATTTGATGTTTTTAATCTGAATGTTTTTGTTCACATCTGCTTATTTGTCTAGTGAGTTGGTTTTACTGATTTTTTCAATATTATATTTATATTATATCATCTATTAATTATATTTTATTTGCTGACTGTATCCAATATATCTTCAACTCGTTAACCAACATGCTTGTTATATGCATGACAAGCATTTTCTAAGTCTGCATTTTTTTCAGTTATATCCTATCTTATTAAATTAAAACTTTAAATAATGATACATAATGTCTGTCAATTTAGCCCTAGATATCTGGATTTTTATATGACAGTTAAAAAACTATTCTTTACATGTTAGGTTAGCGAAGCACCAAGAGACTGGGATGATGTAAGAAACAAAGAGCCTTTATTGAAACAAGCTTAAGCCTGGGCTACATGCACTTCCCAACAGTGGCATGGGAGCCCTAAAATAATGCAAACAGGTTCTTTTTATACACATTAGGAAGGCGGGAGTGGGGGGGTTGGTCAGTTACTTAAAGTTCAGACCTGTTTGTCAGGGAATTTGACCACAGTCCCTGGCAGTTTTTGTCAGTTCTGCAAATTTTGGATTTCAGGGCTATCATGACCTCCATTTTCAGAACTACTGCTGATAGGTAGAAACGTTGAGACTAGTGTTTCAAGGGTAAAGTGCAGCTGCACTGCTGCTGTTGGATTATGAGGTTTTTCTTGGCTGCCTTAGACAATATGGAGTGACAGTGGCTCTCACATATATAGTCTTGCTAATTATGCAGTAACCATTGCCAAGGATTTGCAAGAAAAAAACATCTACTCATTAAGAGAACATAAGCACAAATAAAATGTTTTTCCTGGATTTAAACCCAGATTCTCCCCAGTACCAGCCCCATCTCACTAGCTCTATGAATAGAGCCTAGAATGCAAGTGTAATAAAAATATTTGCTGTCGGAGGCGGAGCTACGAGCAGCAGATCGCTTTCTCTCCTCTCCTCTCCTCTCCCGGATCAACTAGGAATACCAAAGGAGAACACCCGGACCGAAGCAGGACAGGACTAGAATGACCACCACGGGAACCCAGTAAATCACCCGTGAGTACAAACACGCGTGGCTGGTGACAGAGAGGAGAGAGGGGCCTAAGGAGAGATTAAGTGACTGCTAACAGTTCGACAGTTTGTCAGTGGAGACACCACCTCCAGTCTGCTCCACCAACAAGGGGACAGCTGAAGGGAGGAAAGGACTCCCCAGAGACTCACCAAGTACAACTCTGAGTCTCCATTGCTACTACCCTCAGAATCTGGAGCAGCAACAGGGAGGGACACCAGGGCACAGAGATCTAACCGGGAAACTCAGGAGAAGACCTATACCTCGGTGGCATAGCTGAAGGGCTGTGAAAGTCTCTTTGCATAACCACTGGATTATCTCTGCCACACCCTGCTTTATCACTTGGTCAGGAGTCATTGATTAAACCAAGAAGCCTATTGATAGTTTAAAAGCCCTCAGGCTACCGTAGCCTACAGGGGGAAAAAAAAAAGGCTTTTACACCACTGAACTCCAACTCAGGGATTGAAAAAACTGTTAACTTATATAAAATGGTTAAAACAACAAGAAAAAATAATGGAGACTCGAACCAGGACAAGAGTCCAGCTAAAAGTCCTCCAGAGGGCGAAGCACAAAACAACGAGTTCAACATCCAAACATTAGCTAAGGAAATAAATAAATGAGAAAGGCTTTCAGCCAAGAATACTATATCCTGCTAGATTGTCATTCAGACTAGATGGAAGCATCAAAACCTTCTCAGACAAGCAACAGTTGAAGGAAGCAACCATCACCAAGCCTGCCTTGAAAGAAGTTCTGAAAGGTTTCCTATAAACAACCAGACCACCACAAATAGAACATATATCAAAACACTCTAAAACTCTACAAGAATGGCGTTAAAATATCTTCAATCTTTGATATCAATAAATGTCAATGGCCTGAATTCACCTATTAAAAGACACAGAGTAGGAAGATGGATCAGAAAACACAACCCAACAATATGTTGTCTACAGGAAACTCACCTAACGCAACAAGACAAACACAGACTTAAAGTGAAAGGATGGAAAACTATCATTCAAGCCAATGGCCCACAAAAAAGGGCAGAAACAGCTATTCTCATATCTGACATGATAGACTTTAAAATACATAAGATTAAAAAAGATAGGAATGGACACTACTTAATGCTCAGAGGATCAGTCAATCAAGAGGACTTAACAATTATTAATATCTATGCACCCAATGAGAAGCCATCTAAATACATCAAACTTCTACTGAAAGAGCTACAGCAATATATTAACAGTAACACAATCATAGTAGGGGACTTCAATACCCCACTATCTCAACTTGACAGATCATCCAGGAAGAAAATCAGTAAAGACATAAGGGAGCTAAATGAAGAGATAGATAACCTAGAACTATTGGACATTTTCAGAGTCATTCAGAGCAAGTTGTGGTATATATACACAATGGAATACTACTCAGCTGTAAAAAATGGTGACTTCACCGTTTTCAGCCGATCTTGGATGGACCTTGAAAAAATCATGTTGAGTGAAATAAGTCAGAAACAGAAGGATGAATATGGGATGATCTCACTCTCAGGCCGAAGTTGAAAAACAAGATTAGAAAAGAAAACACAAGTCGAACCTGAAATGGAATTGGAGTATTACACCAAAGTAAAAGACTCTGGGGTGGGTGGGTGGGTAGGGAGAATACAGGTCCATGAAAAATGATGAATGAAATAGTGGGGGTTTTATTGCTAAATGGGAATCTGGGGAATGTTATGCATGTAAAAAAAAAAAAAAAAAGAAGTAGAAACGCAAAGCAGAAATTGACTGAGTTTGGAATATGGCACCAAAGTAAGAAAGCAGAAGTACACTAGAGTTTGCAGTGAGTACCTCCCTAATACTTCCTCTCCACTTTTCCAAGCTTTGGGTCCATGATTGCTCAACAATTTGTTTGGCTTTGTATGTTAACTCTCTTTTCAGTCACCAGGTTCCAGGTACCATCAGGATGCCGGCCAGACTTCCCTGGATTGAAGACACCACCAATGTGTCCTGGAGCTCAGCTTCCCCATCGACCCATCCTACTAGGGAAAGAGAGAGGCAGACTGGGAGTATGGACCGACCAGTCAACGCCCATGTTCAGCGAGGAAGCAATTACAGAAGCCAGACCTTCTACCTTCTGCAACCCTCAATGACCCTGGGTCCATGCTCCCAGAGGGATAGAGAATGGGAAAGCTATCGGGGGAGGGGGTGGGATATGGAGATTGGGCGGTGGGAATTGTGTGGAGTTGTACCCCTCCTACCCTATGGTTTTGTTAATTAATCCTTTCTTAAATAAAAAAAAATTAAAAAATAAAAAATAAAATAAAATAAAATAAAAAAAAAAAAAAAAGAGAAACAGAATTCCCAAATTATTTCTTCAAACTATGTGACCCCAGAATCACCGTCTCTGGGGTGAGGTATGTGATCTTTTTCTGTGGTGATGCTTTAAAAAACAAGCATGTGGAAATTCCACTCTAAGAATTTCAATTCCCAGGAAAGACCACACTAAGTTATGTTGTGCCTATCTGTAATAAAAGGTCTTATGACTTCAGACATACTTCCCAAATGTTATGTTAGCAGCTGGGATGCCATACAGTAATTACTGCTACTAGTGGTGGCAATGTTTTACTTTTTTTTTTTTTTTCAAGTCTCAAAGTCTCTGGGCTTTCCTGAAAAAAATAAAAAAAAATAAAAAAAAAACAAAAAAAAACACCTTGTTGTTTTCTTCTATATGTGTCTTTCTTCTCAAGATATATTATATTTCATGTTTTTATTACCTTTATTCATTTACTAGATAGAGACAGCCAGAAATCAAGAGGGAAGATGGAGAATAGAGAGGAAGAGAGATAGAGAGACATTTGCAGCACTGCTTTACTGCTGGCATTCATGTAGGTGGCCTCTCAGCAGAAGTAAGCCTTGTTACTGGCCTCTCATCTTAACTCTAGTGGCCAACAACAGAAAAAGGACCAGGAGACCATTTTAATCACAAATGATATATTTTATTATACAGAAGGCAGGATTTAAGTAGCAGAAGGGAACAAAAGACATTTTTTACATGAGGCAATAGTGGTGGGTTTTGAAGCTCAGAGCTTTCATGGCAAAAGTTCTAAGGAATGAAAAGAATTGATAATGGTAAAGGGGAGTTCCAGAGTGATTAGTGGCAAGAGATAAGCAGACAGAAAAGAGCCTTGAAGGCAGAGAGATAAGATAGAGGAGTTAGACCCAAGTGGAAGAGGGGGTTAAGGAAATAGAAAGAAGAGCCTTTTAGTCAAGGCAGAATGGAGTATGTGTGATCAAAAGCAGGTGAACTATAGTGAGCTTTAAGCAGGCAAACCATTTGGTTTATAACAAGGAAATGAGTTAAGTGTTAGGGGTATAGGTTATTACGATACTTGGGAGACTGACAAGGGGAAACTGAGATAGGAAAGCTTTTCCCTCCATGCTTGACCCCTGAAAGGAAAAGACTGACAGGTGGGGTATCTTTTCAGACCTCCATCTTTATGATGGGAGTTCCCCTACGCTTTTACCATGTTTTCACAATTAACCCCATACTTCACTACTCACAAGGATTCCCCCCTGCAAGTAGGAACCAGGGACTCAAAACTGAAATTTCATGTTACTAGGTGCGCCACCACCCAGCCCCAATATAATCTATTTTATTTTCTGCCTTTTGTTGCCCTTGTTATCATCATTGTTGTTGTTATTGTTATTGCTGTCATTGTTGTTGAATAGGACAGAGAGAAATAGAGGAGGGGAAGATGGAGAGAGAAAGACACCTACAGACCTGCTTCACTGCCTATGAAGCGACCCCCCCATGCAGGTGGGGAACTGGGGGCTCCAACCAGGATCCTTATTCAGGTCCGTGCACTTTGTGCCATGTGCATGCACTTAACCCACTGCGCCACAGCCCAGATCCCCAATATAATCTCTTTTATATAAAGTAAAACATGCCAGTTTATTGGTTTGCTGGTAATTCACAGATTTGGATAATGAAAGTGAAAAATATCATTATTGTCACTGTTTATGTAGTATTATATATTTTGAGTAGATTAATAAATGCATACAAATGTTGTCACTTAGAGGAAATATTACTCTTCCATTAATCTGGAACATATACTTTCTTTTTAAAAAATTTATTGGGGAATTAATGTTTTACATTCGACAGTAAATACAATAGTTTGTACATGCATAACTGTCGTTTTTGACGGGTTAGGTTGTTTTCGACAGGTTATGTTGTTTTCGCCGGGCTGGCTTCACGGGCAGGTAACAGACGACCAGGGACTCATAGTTGAGCTGTACGCAGTATCTCTTTATTCATGCAGGACGCAGCACAATCTAAGACGAGCTAAGCTAAACTCAAGGTACAGTACTCTAAAACTCACAATGCTGTCTTTATATATACTTGCCAAGTAGGGTGGAAACAGGGCGTGACATAGAGAGGGTGGAGAGAAAAGTGACTGGTGAAAATCAGAGTGTGACAAAGAGGGGATCAGGGTGTGACAAGGAGGGGGGGTGGAGCAAAAACATATCATGAAACAGTGGGGATTGAACCAATGCCCTGGAGGGAGGTGCTTGTTAACAGCGGTTATATAAATAGAATAGTGTTAAGCAGGGGGGATTTAAACCAAATGAAACAGAAGGGGTCTCATGCATACCAACACATAACATTTCCCAGTTTTCCATATAACAATACAGCCCCCACTAGGTCCTCTGTCATCCTTTTTGAACCTCTGTTCTCCCGCCGCCCCCCCCCCCAAACTCCAGAATCTTTTACTTTGGTGCAATACGCTAATTCCAGTTCAGGTTATGCTTGTGTTTTCTCTTCTGATCTTGTTTTTCAACTTCTGTCTGAGAGTGACATCATCCCATTTTCATCCTTCTGTTTCTAACTTATTTCACTTAACATGAATTTTTCAAGGTCCATCCAAGATTGGCTGAAAACGGTAAAGTCACCATTTTTTATAGCTGAGCAGTATTCCATTGTGTATATATATCACAGCTTGCTCAGCCACTCATCTGTTGTTGAACACCTGGGTTGCATCCAGGTTTTGGCTATTACAAATTGTGCTGCTAAGAACATGAATACCTTGATCTTTTTGGATGGGTGTGTTGGGTTCCTTAGGATATATCCTCAGGAGAGGAATTGCAGGATCATAGGGTAGGTCCATTTCTAGCCTTCTGAGAGTTCTCCAGACAGTTCTCCAGAGGTTGGACCAATTGACATTCCCACCAGCAGTACAGGAGGCTACTGTTACCTTTTCTGATGTTACATTCTCACAGGAGAGAAGTGGTATCTCATTGTTGTCTTTATTTGCATTTTTCTGACAATCAAAGAATTGGAGCACTTTTTCATGTGTTTCTCTGCCTTTTGGATCTCTTCTGTGGTGAATATTCTGTCCATGTCGTCTCCCCATTTTTGGATGGGGTTATTTGTTGTCTTGTTGTTGAGTTTGGCAAGCTCTTTATATATGTTGGTTATTAAACTCTTGTCTGATGTATGGCATATAAAGATCTCCCATTCTGTGAGGGGTTTCTTGGTTTGGGTAGTGGTTTCTTTTGCTATGCAGAAGCTTTTTAATTTAATGTAGTCCCATATGTTTATGCTTGCCTTAGTCTTCTTTGTAATTGGATAAAATTCATTGAAGATCTCTTTAAAATCTATGCGGAAAAGAGTTCTGCTAATATTTTCTTCTAAGTGTTTGATAGTTTCTAGTCTAACATAAAAGTCCTTGATCCACTTAGAATTTACTTTTTTGTTTAGTGAAATACAGTGGTTCAGTTTCATTCTTCTACATGTTTCAAACCATTTATTCCAACACCATTTGTTGAAGAGACTCTGCTTTCCCCACTTAATAGTCTGGGAATCTGTGTAAAAGATTAGATGTCCATAGGTGTGGCAGCTTACTTCAGATCTCTCAGTTCTATTCCACTGGTCAGTGTGTCTATTCATGTTCCAGTACCAAGCAATTTTGTTGACGTTGGCTCTATAATACAATTTGAGAGCTGGCAGTGTGATGCCTCCAGTTTTGTTCTTTCTTCTCAAGATTTCTTTTGGAAATTCTAGGTCTTTTCTGGTTCCAGATAAACATTTGTAGCATTTGTTCTATTCTCCTAAAAAATGTGGTGGGAATCTTGATGGGGATAGCATTAAATTTGTATATGGCTCTTGGTAGTATATTCATTTTGATGATATTAATTCTTCCAACCCACAAAGATGGAGTATCTTTCCACTTCTTTGTTTCTTTTTCAATTTCCTTGAGTAGTGACTTGTAATTTTCAGTATACAAGTCTTTTACTTCTTTGGTTAGGTTTACTCCTTGATATTTTATAGTTTTTGTTGCTATAGTAAAAGGAATAGATTTCTGGATTTCAACTTCTTCTATCTTAGTGTTTGCATAGAGGAATGACACTGATGTTTGACTGTTGGCTGATGATTTCCAAAAGCTTCTTGCTGGATTCCTTAGGTTTTTCCTTCTTTCTTTCTTTAAATTTCTTTATTAGGAAATTAATGTTTTACATTCGACGGTAAATACAATAGTTTGTACATGCATAACATTCCAAGTTTTCCATATAACAATACAACCCCCACTAGGTCCTCTGTCACCCTTCTTAGACCTGTATTCTCCCCACCCACGCAACCCAGAGCCTTTTTAAAAAAAATATATTTTCCTTTATTGGGGGACTAATGTTTTACATTTGATAGTAAATACAATAGTTTGTATACAAACGTTTCTCAGTTTTCCACATAATAATACAACCCCCACTAGGTCCTCTGTCATCCTGTTCTAGGACCTGTACCCCCCCCCCCATCACCCTTTTACTTTGGTGTACTACACCAACTCCAGTCCAGGTTCTGCTTAGTGGTTTTTTTTTAACTTTATTTATTTTTTCCCTTTTTTTTTTAACTCTGATTTTTATTTTATTGGGGAATTAATGTTTTACATTCAACAGTAAGTACAACAGTTTGTACATGCATAACATTCCCTAGTTTCCCATATACAATACAACCCCCACTAGGTCCTCTGTCATCCTTCTTGGACCTGTATTCTCCCCACCTACCCACCCCAGAGTCTTTTACTTTGGTTCGATATGCCAATTCCATTTCAGGTTCTATGTGTGTTTTCTTTTCTGATCTTGTTTTTCTTTTTTTTTTTTTCCTCCTCCAGGGTTATTGCTGGGCTCGGTGCCTGCACCATGAATCCACCGCTCCTGGAGGCCATTTTTTTCCCCCTTTTGTTGCCCTTGTTGTAGCTTCGTTGTGGTTATTATTATTGCCCTTGTTGACGCAATTTGTTGTTGGATAGGACAGAGAGAAATGGAGAGAGGAGGGGAAGACAGAGAAGGGGAGAGAAAGATAGACACCTGCAGACCTGCTTCACCGCCTGTGAAGCGACTCCCCTGCAGGTGGGGAGCTGGGGGCTCGAACCGGGATCCTTATGCCGGTCTCTGCGCTTTGCGCCACCTGCGCTTAACCCACTGCGCCACCGCCCGACCCCCTCTGATCTTGTTTTTCAACTTTGGCCTGAGAGTGAGATCATCCCATATTCATCCTTCTGTTTCTGACTTAGTTCACTTAACATGAATTTTTCAAGGTCCATCCAAGATCGGCTGAAAACGGTGAAGTCACCATTTTTTACAGCTGAGCAGTATTCCATTGTGTATATATACCACAGCTTGCTCAGCCACTCATCTGTTGTGGGACACCTGGGTTGCTTCCAAGTTTTGGCTATTACAAATTGTGCTGCCAAGAACATGAATACCTTGATCTTTTTGGATGGGAGAGTTGGGTTCCTTAGGATATATCCTCAGGAGAGGAATTGCAGAATCATACGGTAGGTCCATTTCTAGCCTTCTATTTTTTTTCACTTTTTTTTTAATTGGGGAATTAATGTTTTACATTCAACAGTAAGTACAATAGCTTGTACATGTATAACATTCCCCAGTTTCCCATTTAACAATACAACCCCCACCAGGTTCTCTGAATCCTTCCTGGACCTGTATTCTCCCCACCCACCCACCCCAGAGTCTTTTACTTTGGTGCGATAAGCCAATTCCATTTCAGGTTCTACTTCTGTTTTCTTTTCTAATCTTGTTTTTAACTTCTGCCTGAGAATGAGATCATCCCATATTCATCCTTCTGTTTCTTTTTTTTTTTTTTAATTTTTTTTTTATTTAAGAAAGGATTAATTAACAAAACCATAGGGTAGGAGGGGTACAACTCCACACAATTCCCACCGCCCAATCTCCATATCCCACCCCCTCCCCCGATAGCTTTCCCATTCTCTATCCCTCTGGGAGCATGGACCCAGGGTCATTGAGGGTTGCAGAAGGTAGAAGGTCTGGCTTCTGTAATTGCTTCCTCGCTGAACATGGGCGTTGACTGGTCGGTCCATACTCCCAGTCTGCCTCTCTCTTCCCCTAGTAGGATGGGTCGATGGGGAAGCTGAGCTCCAGGACACATTGGTGGTGTCTTCAATCCAGGGAAGTCTGGCCGGCATCCTGATGACACCTGGAACCTGGTGACTGAAAAGAGAGTTAACATACAAAGCCAAACAAATTGTTGAGCAATCATGGACCCAAAGCTTGGAAAACTGGAGAGGAAGTATTAGGGAGGTACTCACTGCAAACTCTAGTATACTTCTGCTTTCTTACTTTGGTGCCATACTCCAAACTCAGTCAATTTCTGCTTTGCGTTTCTACTTCTTTTTTTTTTTACATGCATAACATTCCCCAGATTCCCATTTAGCAACACAACCCCCACTATTTCATTCATCATTTTTCATGGACCTGTATTCTCCCCACCCACCCACCCACCCCAGAGTCTTTTACTTTGGTGTAATACTCCAATTCCATTTCTGGTTCGACTTGTGTTTTCTTTTCTAATCTTGTTTTTCAACTTTGGCCTGAGAGTGAGATCATCCCATATTCATCCTTCTGTTTCTGACTTATTTCACTCAACATGATTTTTTCAAGGTCCATCCAAGATCGGCTGAAAACTGTGAAGTCACCATTTTTTACAGCTGAGTAGTATTCCATTGTGTATATATACCACAACTTGCTCAGCCACTCATCTGTTGTTGGACACCTGGGTTGCTTCCAGGTTTTGGCTATTACAAATTGTGCTGCCAAGAACATATGTGTACACAAATCTTTTTGGATGGATGTGTTGGGTTCCTTAGGATATATCCCCAGGAGGGGAATTGCAGGGTCATAGGGTAGGTCCATTTCTAGCCTTCTGAGAGTTCTCCAGACTGTTCTCCACAGAGGTTGGACCAATTGACATTCCCACCAGCAGTGCAGGAGGGTTCCTTTGACCCCACATCCTCTCCAGCATTTGCTGCTGTTACCTTTTCTGATGTGTGACATTCTCACAGGAGTGAAGTGATATCTCATTGTTGTCTTGATTTGCATTTCTCTGACAATCAGAGACTTGGAGCATTTTTTCATGTGTTTCTCGGCCTTTTGGATCTCTTCTGTGGTGAATATTCTGTCCAAGTCCTCCCCCCATTTTTGGATGGGGTTATTTGTTGTCTTGTTGTTGAGTCTGGTAAGCTCTTTATATATGTTGGTTATTAAACTCTTATCTGATGTATGGCATGTAAAGATCTTCTCCCATTCTGTGAGGGTTCTCTTGATTTGGGTAGTGGTTTCTTTGCTGTGAAGAAGCTTTTTAATTTGATGTAGTCCCATAGGTTTATACTTGCCTTAGTCTTCCTTGTAATTGGATTCGTTTCATTGAAAATGTCTTTAAAATTTATGCAGAAAAAAGTTCTTCCAATATTTTCCTCTAAGTATCTGATAGTTTCTGGTCTAACATCCAAGTCCTTGATCCACTTGGAATTTACTTTTGTATTTGGTGAAATACAGTGATTCAGCTTCATTCTTCTGCATGTTTCAACCCATTGTTTCCAACACCATTTGTTGAAGAGACTCTGCTTTCCCCATGTAATAGTCTGGGCCCCTTTGTCAAAGATTAGATGTCCATACGTGTGGGGCCTAATTTCTGGGCTCTCAATTCTATTCCACTGGTCAGTGTGTCTGTTCATGTTCCAGTACCAAGCAGTTTTGATGACAATGGCCCTATAATATAGTTTGAGATCTGGAAGTGTGATGCCTCCGGTTCTGTTCTTTTTTCTCAAGATTGTTTTGGCAATTCTAGGTCTTTTCTGGTTCATCCTTCTGTTTCTGACTTATTTCACTTAACATGAATTTTTCAAGGTCCATCCAAGATTGGCTGAAAACGGTAAAGTCACCATTTTTTATAGCTGAGCAGTATTCCATTGTGTATATATATCACAACTTGCTCAGCCACTCATCTGTTGTTGGACATCTGGGTTGCTTCCAGGTTTTGGCTATTACAAATTGTGCTGCCAAGAACATATGTGTACACAGATCTTTTTGGATGGATATGTTGGGTTCCTTAGGATATATCTCCAGGAGAGGAATTGCAGGATCATAGGGTAGGTCCATTTCTAGCCTTCTGAGAGTTTTCCAGACTGTTCTCCACAGAGGTTGGACCAATTGACATTCTCACCAGCAGTGTAGGAGGGTTCCTTTGACCCCACACCCTATCCAGCATTTGCTGCTGTTATTTTTTCTGATGTATGACATTCTCACAGGAGTGAAGTGGTATCTCACCGTTGTCTTTATTTGCATTTCTCTGACAATCAGAGACTTGGAGCATTTTTTCATGTGTTTCTCTGCCTTTTGGATCTCTTCTGTGGTGAACATTCTGTCCATGTCCTCCCCCCATTTTTGGATGGGGTTATTTATTGTCTTGTTGTTGAGTTTGGCAAGCTCTTTATATATGTTGGTTATTAACCTCTTGTCTGTTGTATGGCATATAAAGATCTCCCATTCTGTGAGGGGTTTCTTGGTTTGGGTAGTGGTTTCTTTTGCTGTGAAGAAGCTTTTTGATTTGATGTAGTCCCACAGGTTTACACTTGCCTTAGTCTTCTTTGTAATTGGATTCTTTTCATTGAAGATGTCTTTGAAATTTATGTGGAAAAGAGTTCTGCCAATATTTTCTTCTAAGTATCTGATAGTTTCCAATCTGTATCCCTTGAATTCCTTGCTCCTGGCTGATTGCTATGGAAGGAACTTCCAACACTATGTTGAATAGTCATGGTGATAGTGGGCACATCCCTTTCTAGTACCGGATCTGAGGGGAAATGCTTCCAGGTTTTCACTATGATGATGTTGAGTAAGATGTTGGCTGTAGGTGTGATGTATGATGTTGGCTGTAGGTGTTATGTATAATGTTGGCTGTAGGTTGCTAAATATAGACTCCATTATCTAGAGGAATTTTCCATCTATGCCTATTTTTACAGTGTTTTGATCATAAGGGGATGTTGTATTTTCGCAAAGGCTTTCTCTGTATCTATGGATGCGACCATGTGGTTTTTGGTCTTGCTTTTATTGATGTGGTGGATCACATTAATTGATTATTTACATATATTAAACCAACATTGCATGCCTGGGATAAACCCGACTTGGTCATGAATATATTGCTGTATCCAGTTGGCTAGAATTTTATTCAATATTTTCACATCTATGTTCATCACAGATATTGGTCTGTAGTTTTCTTTTTTGGTTGTGTCCCTGTCTGCTTTTGGTATCAAAGTGATGTTGGCTTCATAGAATCTGGAAAGGAGTATTCCGGTGTCTTCAATCTTCTGGAAACCTTTTAAAAGTCGAGGTATTAGTTCTTCTTTGAAGGTTTTGTACAATTCATTTGTAAAACCTTCTGGTCTAGGACTTTTATTTTGGGGAAGGTTTTTTGATAACTGTTTCAATTTCATTACCTGTGTTGGGCCTGTTCATGTTATCTAGTTCCTCTTTACTTAATTTTGGAAGTTGGTAGGTATCTAGTAAATTGTCCATTTCTTCCAGGTTCTCTATCTTGGTGGCATATAGTTGTTCATAGAAGCCTCGCATGATATGTTGAATTTCTCTGGTGTCTGTTGTGATATCTCCTCTTTCATTTAAGATCTGATCTATTTGGGACTTCTCCCTTTTTTGTTTTGTGAGTCTGGCTAAAGGTTTGTTGATTTTGTTCAGTCTTTCAAAGAACCAACATTTACTTTCATTGGCATTTTGTATTTTTTAATTTTCAATGTTATTTATTTCTGCCCTAACTTTAGTTATTTCTGTCCTTCTGCTTGCTATAGGGTTCCTTTGTTCTTCTTTTGGTGGTGGGAATGGTGTTTATGTACACTGCTATTTATTTGTAGCCCCACTTTTAAAAACATATTTATCCCCTTTTTTTGCCCTTATTGTTTTATTATTGTCGACATGTGGTGGGGCATTTGTCCAAATGATACTATTCTATGACTATGCTTCCTCTCATAAATTATTTTTAAATGTCTCTTTAGGGTTTAGGGAGATAGCATAATAGGCAAATTATTAAATCCTTGACAAGGTTTGTATACCTTAAGTTTACACCCCAGTAGTATCATAAAACAGATTATCAGTACTCTGATAAAAATGACTTTTTCTTCATGATTTTGAATACTTGAAACATTGGTTTTATATTTATTTACTTATTTATTGTTTTACCTCTGGCCTGCTATTTTTTTTATTGCTGATCGCTTTTTATAACTCTTTCAGGTTAAAAGTCTTTAAATATGATGCTCTCCATTTCTTCATGATGGAGCTGAGATCATTTCATTTAGTATCCAGTGTGTCAGCATGTACGTGTTCATTCTTCCACCTGTCATGTGCCTTTTTTATTTTTGTGGCATCATTTATATCTTTCTTTTTAGTTGTATCCCCTCTGATTCATTTATCAATCATACAAATTTCAGAAAAATTTTAAACTGTCTCAAATGTTTTCTTTCCATTGATATTCTCCTAGTATTGAAGTGCTCTATTATCTAATGCCCTTCTACAGTAATTTAAAAGATTATTTTAGAATTTATTTTAATGAGAGAAGGAAAATGGCCCACCTCTGCTTATTTCTGGCTCATATTGGTGCTGGGTACTGACTCTAGACCCCAGGATCTCAGGTTTCACTGTGAGTTTAAAACCACTCTATCGTAAGCCAGGCCTCAACAGAGGCTTATCCTTACCTCTTACCATTTCCTATATGCATTTATTAAATTCAGAACCTGCAGGTAAAACATAACATAATCAATGCTTAGAATACTTTCATGGCTGATGGTCTAGATTTAAAATTCAATTACAGGCACCACATAAATTCAGAACAGAAAAGTGGACATGCAAAAAAAAAAAAAAAGAAAGAAAGAAAGAAAACACAATGAGGTAGACACAAGAAAGAAAATATAGCCAAAGGATGAATTAAAGTTCTCTTACATATAGGAAACCACTGAGGTATGCTTTTATTCTTACAGTTTTTGTATGATTTGGGGAAGATAGAATGTGAAGAAATAGAGATACACTGTACTTTCCTATCATCCATGCAATTAGCCTGATGGTTCTTTATACTGCCAGGGAGAAAACCTATGCTGTCACAATAGTGAAGTCAATACTCCACTGGGGAAACTATTTCTCCTTTACCCCGTTATTAGGTCATTCCTCCAATAGCTTGTGCCTCAATATCTATCTCACTCAAACACAAATAATACAAAAGAGGAACACATAAAACCTAAGCAAAACAATATTCATTAGAAAAATTAGCAAAAAGCTCCCAGAAGTAAAAGAAAAGTTGCACAAAATAGGAGAAATATAATTCATAGTTTTATACATTTTTATTGGTTTAATAATGATTAACATGACCATAGGATAAGTAGAGTATAATTCCACACAATTCACAACACCAGAGTTCCATATCCAATTCCTTCGATTGGAAGCTTACCTATTCTTTATTGCTTATAGGTAAGAATAGAGCAGATGAAATTTGGGGTATTTATTTTGGTGAAAGCTAGAAAGTCTATCTTGGGTATATTCATAGGGGCCCATGATTTAATGAATTTTTGTCTGAGCCCCAAAGTTAATCTCATGCAAAAATTAGTAGAGATAAAAATGTGCTAGAGAGAAAAATGATCATTTTAAATGATAATAAGAGAACTGTATGCATGTGAGTATGTTATTTATAAAAGTATTGCACACAATTTCCATGTAAATATATAGTATTCTAATTCATCTAATACATATTTTTATTTAACTTCTTAATTTTAAATTATTGATTTAATAGTGATTACAAGATAATATGATTCTGTGTAGTTCCTCCAACTACCAAAGTTCTGTGCCCCCATCCCATCAATAATAACCACTATATTCCTCCAGAAATCTTAGAGATGTGTTAAATGTTTTATTTTCAAGTGCATGTATTTCAGTTCTACATATACACATATGAATGAAACTAACGGATAGTTGCCCTTCACTGCCTTACTTCACCAAACGTAATTATCTTATATCCTTTATATTTTGTCCAAAAGGATACAAAATAATAATTTCTATTAAAAGTGTAGTAGTCTATTGAGTATATGTTCTATAAATTCTTTATCCAGTCATCTGTCAGTGTGGACTTAAGTTATATAATTTCTTCTTTTAATGCTGGAGCTGTGAATATAGGGATGTATATATTCCTTACAATTATTGTCTATATAACCTTTGGTTGAATATCATTTTTATTTTTTATGTATTATGAGTTTTGTTTAACATTTCTCCAACTAAGAAAGCCTTTATAAAGCTTTTCTTGTTTCAGCAGCATTTTCTTGAATAACAGTTAGACTTTATTACTTCCCATTCATACTTGAAAGTGTATGAAACAGGCCATGGCCGGTGTGCCGCTATGTTCCATCGCTGGGGAGCCAGAGACGACCCGAACTCATTTGTATGAATTCTCATTTGTATGAATTCTGCTTCTGGCTGTTGTTGATTATGTATCACATTTTTGAGAAAGTATACTTTTTATAGATTATATTTATAAGTATATTCAATGTATAGTTGTAAATTAGCTTATATTTTATCTTTCAGAAATTTCTTGTGATAAGAAGGCCTTTCTGCCAATATTGGAGATAGAAAAGTTACTCTCAGAAGTGGCAATGAGGACACATGGAAGCAGTCATCTTGGCAACACAGAATTAATAACAGAATGTAGATGTAAGAGCCAATGTACAGTGCAAAGTGTGTGCCATGTTGGAATAAAAAAACTGGCACATTCAAAAAAAAAAAAAACTGGCACATTCAAAGTTAACCCAATTACCAAATAATGTGATGATAACATTAACTATCGATTGTCTTTTTGAACCCTAAGACTGCAGGAACCTCACATCTCCACTATAGAGCCTCTACTTCCCTCAGTCCTGGAACCCTTGGATAGGGCCCACTTTCCCATATGCCTCTCCCAATCCATATCAAATAATATTGCATCCGCCGATCACAACCTAACCAACGCAATGATTGCCACCTCAACATGCTTCACTTCAGACTGTGTCCAGAGACTTCACATGTGGAATGACAACCCTTCAGCTACATTACTCGGGTGAGACCTTTCCTTTCATAGTATACTCTAATTTCATCTCAGGTGGTTCACTTTCTAACAAAGTCCCAAAACCTAGATATACACCAGTTTCTGTGAGAGAGAGCTTATCTTCACACGTATCTATAAACTACTGCAAAATATATACCTGAAAGCAGAAGTACACTAGAGTTTGCAGTGAGTACCTCCCTAACACTTCCTCTCCACTATTCCAAGCTTTGGGTCCATGATTGCTCAACAATTTGTTTGGCTTCGTATGTTAACTCTCTTTTCAGTCACCAGGTTCCAGATGCCATCAGGATGCTGGCCAGGCTTCCCTGGATTAAAGACCCCACCAATGTGTCCTGGAGCTCAGCTTCCCCAGAGACACACCCTACTAGGGAAAGAGACTACCTCATCACAGACCTCTGCAAGCGTCATCCTGGCTTTGACCTAGCACGTTATGATTGGGCCCTCCTCAATCGCTATCAAACAGGCCATGGCCGGTGTGCCGCTATGTTCCATCGCTGGGGAGCCAGAGACGACCCGAACTGCCCCTGCGGCTCCAGACAGACTATGACCCACATAGTCAACGACTGCCCCCTCTCCAGATTCAAAGGAGGTCTCGAAACTACATCAGGCTCAACCTGACGCTGTTGACTGGCTATGGAAGAAGGGCAAATGCTAGAAGAAGAAGAAGAAGAAGAAGGGAAAGAGAGAGGCAGACTGGGAGTATGGACCGACCAGTCAATGCCCATGTTCAGCGGGGAAGCAATTACAGAAGCCAGACCTTCTACCTTCTGCAACCCACAATGACCCTGGGTCCATGCTCCCAGAGGGATGGAGAATGGGAAAGCTATCAGGGGAGGGGGTGGGATATGGAGATTGGGTGGTGGGAATTGTGTGGAGTTGTACCCCTCCTACCCTATGGTTTTGTTAATTAATCCTTTCTTAAAAAAAAACAAAACTGGCACAATCATGCAAAGTAAAGTCACTACCATCAAAACAGATCAACTGCTTGAATCAACCTTGATAAAACCCCAGAGTAACTCATTTAGTAATATATAGGCTTATGTATCTGTAATTCAAGATCCACATGATGTTCTGAAACATGCTCAGTCACTGAAAGTAAATGTGGAACCTCAAGAAAATTCTCAAGATCATACTATATGTAGTTACTCAAAAACTTTTCACAATGCAATGGGATTAAATGTAAATTCAGTTATTTCTCAGCACCAGAACTTAAAAGATAATATAAGTAAATATAATAAAATTGCAAAGTTTTAAAAATTTATCAAAAATAGAAATTATAATACTAAAGAAATTTTATAATTGTACACAATGTTGCAAAATCTATCCTTCTTCCTCTAAGCTTATTAGACTACAGAATATTCATAGTTGTCAGAAAACTTACAATTGTAAAACATGTAAAAAAGCATTTAAAAGGAACTCAGATTTTATACAACATCATAGACTACATACTGGGGAGAAACCTTATACATGTGAAGAATGTGAAAAAGCCTTTACTCATTCCTCAAGCCTCATGAAATATCATAGAATTCATACCGGGGAGAAACCTTACATATGTGAAGAATGTGGAAAAGCCTTTACTCAGTCCTCAAGCCTTATGAAACATCATAGAATCCATACTGGGGAGAAAACCTTACAAATGTGAAGAATGTGGAAAAGCCTTTACTGAGTCCTCAAGCCTCATGAAACATCATAGAATTCATACTGGGGAGAAACCTTACATGTGTGAAGAATGTGGAAAAGCTTTTACTCAGTCCTCAAGCCTCATGAAACATCATAGAATTCATACTGGGGAGAAACCTTACACATGTGAAGAATGTGAAAAAGCCTTTACTCAGTCCTCACACCTCAGGAAACATCATAGAATTCATACTGGGGAGAAACCTTAAACGTGAAGAATGTGGAGAAACCTTTACTGAGTCCTCAAGCCTCATTAAACATCATAGCATTCATAATGGGGAGAAACCTTACATATGTGAAGAATGTTGGAAAGCCCTCTTTCCTCAAACCTCATGGAACATCATAGAAAATATATTGTGGAGAAACCTTACACATGTGAAGAATGTGGAAAAGCCTTGACTCATTCCTCAGACCTTATTCAATATTATAGAATTCATAGTGGGGAGAAACCTTACATATGTGGATAATATGGGAATGCCTTTGTTCATTCCTCAAACATGAAGCATCATAGATTCCACACTCAGGAGAAATATTACACACGTAAAGAATGTGGAAAGGACCTTCAGGTATTTCTTATACCTCACACAACATGAGAAAATCCTATTGGGTAGATACTTTTACATTTGCATATTTCAAAATTTTAAAAAATACTAAAAATAAGAATTTGTATAATGGGATGGAATTTATCTAGTCTTATCAAATACATAGAATTTATCCTAGTGGTCTGGGAGGTGGTGCAGTGGATAAAGCATTGGACTCTCAAGCATGAGGTCCTGAGTTCAGTCTCTAACAGCACATGTACCATAGTAATGTCTGGTTCATTCTCTTTCTCCTCCTATCTTTATCATTAATAAATAAATAAAATATATATAAAAGAAAACATCGATCTTATTAAAGTATTCATCCTAGGTAGAAATCATAAAAATGTAATGAATATGGCATGTCTAGCCAATACTCTCACATTACTCAATGTTATATATTTTAATAAGTATATAAGTCTTAAATTTTAACAATGTGGTAAAGGTTTTACTTATCTGTGGTGGTCTTCATCAGAGAGGTCAAATTAGAAACTTATGTATAAATGCAATAAATTTTAAGTCAATCATTTTCAAATTTACTATTTAAAAAATTAGCTGACACTGAATGGATGTAGCATTATTGGAATGTACTGAATTAAACATTAAATGTAAATTTTTGTCGACTTTATTTAAAATTAGTAAGTTGAAAACATGTCAGAGTCATTTTTCTACATCACAATGTTTATTATGTAACATAATACTATTGAAATTTGTATTTTTTGTATAAAAATATCAAGGGCCTGAATGATTTGTAGGTAAAATTATTTGCAGTGTATCATTTTTATATTGAGCTTGAAGACTTGAAGAGAGAATGTTATGTCTGTTCTTGAGTTTTTCAAAGAGCTTCATGTTATACTTTTAATCTTTTTCATTAAAACACAATTGGTATCATTCAGTTCTTTTAGATCTCAGAGAACCTTCTATGTTACATGAAATTTATTGTTATCTCTATTGCCATGAGAAAATGATAATAGTAATTGTGTGATGTACATCATATGTGGATAAGAAAAACTGAAATGCTGTTTTAGGTTGAGTTATATGTAGCATGATACAAATGAGAAAGAAGACACTGTCTAGGATATCAGTGACTGGTTTTGAGGGAAACAGAAAATCACTCAGATATTTTTATTAATTTCTTTTTCAGAAGAACATTTTCCATGTTCATTAAATGCAGTTGATCTCTATGATTGCAAGGGGTCAAATTTATGAGTTTCCTGCTCTAAATGTATAAATATGCATATGATCAAAGTGTAAATAACGGCTTCTTAAAGGGCATAAAATCACTGTATCTTCATATTCTAGACCAAGACCACTGTTAAATAATGGTGAGAATAACTCTCTTATAAGTTGATCAGATAATTATGCATTAGGAATGCTTGTTCATGGCCTCTGTTCTGTATTTTTAAAATAGATCTTAGAATGATATGTAGTGCTATATTTAAACTTTTTAAGAACTATTATATTGAAGTCAATAAAGTACAATGTTCTTACTGTAATAATATTGATGAGTAATGAAATGCTATGCTGCCACTCACAATAATTTCCTATGACTCACAATAATTTTGATACAACTATTTTTCTCTTTTTTTGTTATATTTATTGGATACAGACAGCCAGAAATTGACAGGGGAGTGACAAAGAGGAAGCAACAGCACTGCTTCACCACTTGCAAAGCTTTACCCCTGCTGGTGGGGACTGGGAGACCAAACCTGGGTCCTTGTACACTGTAACATGTGCAGTCAACCAGGTGCCCCACAACCAGGGCCCCTATATTTTTCTTATTCACTTGCTATTTGTTTTTATAAAAGTGATATCAAACCAGGTTATCTTCTACCAAATTTTATTCCTGAGCACCTAGAGATCAGCTAATTTGGAATCTGTACACCAATACTGGGTTATTTCTCTAATCTTAACTAATTCAATATTATTGGAAACAAATGATAATTGTCTTCTAACAATGGGATTTTGACCAGTTTTACCATATTTTACTAGTGACACAAAACAAAATAATTCAATACTTGTACAATTTTGCATCATTTTATATTTTTATTGCTACTAGGACATCATGTTCATAATAGAAATGATTATATTATTGTCAAGTATATCTTAACTCTTTCATAATACTGCTGCCTGTCATCTATTTGGGCAGCTATGTGTGTCAATGAAATCATAGCCCCTCTTGCTGGAGAACTTACCCAGATAATGGTTTGCACTAGTTCCTGATTAAAGTTTCTGGCACATACTGTGAACACTTTCTCCCCATGTTAAAGAGTGCTACCTCTCATACTTAGTTAAGTCCCTAAACAGTCCATCATAATACCATCCTTGATAGTTTGGAATGATGAAGACACACCCTCATTCCAAACACTGTCATATAGTTAATATTACATAGGAAATTTTCTAGTTGCAATGAGAAAGTGTTTGTAACTAAACACTAACAATCCTCTTGCATGTTCTGGTGTAGTCTATTCAATACAATAATAGTTAAACTGAGACCCTGTGCAGACAATAATGCTGGTCAACTTCCGTTTCCCAACTCTTTCTGAGACAAAGTGAATATAATACACAGACACTCAAAGGAGAATCTTTGACTTGTAGTCATTGACCAAAAAAATCTCTGATAATTCACATAATCACATTATTCTCTTGTATTATACATATTTAATAATTTTGTGTCTGCATAATTCTTTTTACCTTCTTTACTAGTTATTTAATGGTATTTTACAGAAGCATAAGCTTTCAGGGGTGACTTGCTAGCTTCACAGGCGGGAGACAGATGACCAGGGACTCAAGGCTGAGCTGGGAACGCAGTGCAATCAATCTAATCTCTATTCATTAGAAAATCCTGTCCTTTATATCTCCTGAGACGGAAGTGTCAGGTCATAAGAGGAAGTACATAGGATAGGGGGTGGGGAGAAGGAAAAAGCACAAGCGCTAGGAAGTATCAAGCTTGCATCTAACCAGTGGGGATTAAACCAATGCCCTGTAGGCAGGGTGGGTCTCAGGTAAAGCAATGATTATGTAAATAGACCACAGCATTAAGCAATGCAAGTGAACCTAAAGTGATGATCAAAACAGAAGGGGTCTTACAAGCAGAATTAGAAGCAGACCAACACAGGACTATAATTTCTCATATACACATATGTGTGTAAGTCACCACACTTTGCACCAGTTTTGTTGTACTCCACCTGATAGCCCACATACTTCTCACAGGGGTGATACTTACATTTTTCCTTTATCTCTCTAATTATTTCAATTACATAAGCACCTCCAGTCCCATCCTTTTTTGTTAGAAATAACACAATCATTACATAGTGTTCTAAAAAAGGTATACTTTATCATCACTTTATTCACCCACTGCCACAGGGCATTTAGATTTCTGCCGTATTTTGACAAGCATAAATAGTGATGATATAAATATAGTGGTTTGTATATCCTTTTACATTATGGCTCTGAGTGTCTTTTAATATATGCCTAAGGGTGGTATTCCTGAATCAAATATATTAATGTTTGTCTAATCTCTCTACAAAAATTTTACATAGATATTACACCAGTTTGAATTCACAGAAATAGTGTGTCAAGATATCTTTTTATCTTCATCTTCAATCTGTGGCCTAAATTTCACTTCATATTTTTGTATAAAGTCACCAAATTACTACTTATGGATAGTGGTGCTCTTATGTGGTATAACAGATCAACTCTAAGATTCTATGAAAACTATGGTAAAGCAGGTTTTATAGTTGCTGGGTCATTTCCTGGTCACAAATTACATATTAGCTTTTCCTGATCTGAGAGACATCATAGTGGTTCTCAGGATCTGTTTTGATATATGTGCAATAGAGAGATTTTAGTGTCTTCAACATCACCTTATTACAGAGCTGATCACCGTACTGACCTCTTTGTCTCTTTGTTACTTCTTTTCATTCTTTGTCTTTTACTAAAATAAATAGATTTCCTGGGTGGACCTATGGAAACCTAGTCTCAAGATATTGGCTGTCACCCAGAAAACAAATATTAAATCAAAATATTTAGGGGGTCGGCTGCTAATACACCAGGTTAAGTGGACATAGAATGAAGCACAAGGACTGCTGCATGGAATCCAGTTCAAACACCCAGATCCCCACCTGCAGGATGGTTGCTTCTGAAGAGGTAAAGCAGGTATTGCAAGTATCTGTCTTTCTTTCCTCCTGCATGTCTTCCCCCCCCCCCTCTCAATTTCTGTCCTATCCAACAAGAATAACAACTATGACAACAACAACAATGATGGCAACAACAGTGGAAAGAATGTCTTCCAGGAGCAGTGGATTCATAGTGCAGGCAAGACTAGAGGCAAGAGAAAAAAAGACTGGAGGCAAGAAAAAATTTTTTTTCCAGATCACAGCTAGAATTTCTGGTAAAGAAAAAAAAGAAGTGACTGCCTAAAGTCTGGTGATTACATAATGGTGGAAACAAGCCAGCCGGGAGAGAAATACTCAAGTGGAGAGACTACTATATTTCAGGACCTACCAGATGAGACTGGTGACCTTCAGGTCTACTTAGAAGAGATCTTTGAGCTATAAGAGGACTGCAAAGAGGCCTGTGGGCTTTAGGACACACATAATGAAAATTGTCATGTCTATTCCCATTAGGTAGAGTTCTATCAGGTTTATTGCCTGTAAAAAGTAGTCTATCAGATTTATTTTCCCAGGGAGAGCTCAGCCCAGGATTTCTACCTTCACTCCCTCCCTCAGGTGCAAGGGGGTCTGGCCTCCACCTTCAGGGCTGCCTGACAGAACCCTGAACATGGGCCCCCAGCCCTAGTCAACAGAGGAGCTCCTCTGGGCACTACTTCAGTCTCTAGTCACAACTTCACCACACCTCACAACTCAGACCTCTGGTTCCCCCCATGAACAACCCAAATGGCTCATGGAGTTTCACTCCAAGGTCCCCAGGTGCCTGTTCCGATTCTTCTAGCGTTTGCCCTTCTTCCGTAGCCAGTCGACAGCGTCAGGTTGAGCCTGATGTCAAGTTTCGAGACCTCCTTTGAATCTGGAGAGGTGGCAGTCGTTGACTATGTGGGTCATAGTCTGTCTGGAGCCGCAGGGGCAGTTCGGGTCGTCTCTGGCTCCCCAGCGATGGAACATAGCGGCGCACCGGCCATGGCCTGTTCGATAGCGATTGAGGAGGGCCCAATCATAACGTGCTAGGTCAAAGCCGGGTTGACGCTCGCAGGGGTCTGTGATGAGGTGTTTGTTCTTTACCTCAGCTGACTGCCAGCTCTGTTTCCAAGAGACTGGAACAGAGAAGTTCAGTGTAGGCGTAGGGGACCAGATTGGGTGACGAGACATCAAGCGTTGGACAGGGTGGGCGAAGATATCCGCGTATATTGGCAGGTCCGGTCAAGCAATAATATGCCCCATCACTCCCCTCTGTCTTCTGCTCATGCACCCCACACACACCCAGGGGCCCTGGAGGATCCTGAATTCCTGCCCTGACTCTACATCCCCCCTGGGGTCAGTCTCCATGTACAATTCCAGCTTCTCTGCTCTCTGACCTTTATTACTCGATGGGGCTATATGGACCTACATTTTTTATTATTTATTTATTATCGGATAGAGACAGAAATTGAGAGGAAAGGGGTAGATAGTGAGAGAGACAGAGAGATACCTGCAGGCCTATTTCACCACTTGTGAAGCTCTCCCCCTGCAAGTGAGGATGAGGGGCTTGAACCTGGATCCTTGTACACTATAAGGTTTGTGCTTAACAAGGTGTGCCTTTCACTTTTATTTTAAACACTTATTTACTCATGAAATAGAGAAATTGAGAAGGCAAAAAAGTGGAGAGTGGTTGACCCCTTCAACACTGATTCACTGCTTATGAAGATTTCCCCTTGTGGGCAGTTACTTTGAACCCATATCCTTACATATGTAACATTTGCACTCAATGAGGTGCTCCATCACTCAGTCCCCAGTTTTTCCCTTTTTACAAGAAAATTAAACCTGAAATTTTTTTAATATTTATTTATTTTTCCTTTTGTTGCCCTTGTTGTTTAACATTGTTGTGGTTATTGAAGTCATTGTTGTTGGTTAGGACAGAGAGAAATGGAGAGAGGAGGGGAAGACAGAGAGGGGGAGAGAAAGATAGACACCTGGGAGTCGGGCTGTAGCGCAGCGGGTTAAGCGCAGGTGGCGCAAAGCACAAGGACCGGCATAAGGATCCTGGTTCGAACCCCGGCTCCCCACCTGCAGGGGAGACGCTTCACAGGCGGTGAAGCAGGTCTGCAGTTGTCTATCTTTCTCTCCTCCTCTCTGTCTTCCCCTCCTCTCTCCATTTCTCTCTGTCCTATCCAACAACGACAACAACAATAATAACTACAACAATAAAACAACAAGGGCAACAAAAGGGAATAAATAAATAAAATAAATATTAAAAAAAAAAAAAGATAGATACCTGCAGACCTGCTTCACTGCCTGTGAAGCGACTCCCCTGCAGGTGGGGAGCCGCGGGCTTGAACCGGGATCCTTACGCTGGTCCTTGCGCTTAACCCGCTGCACTACCGCCTGACTCCCTAAACCTGAAAATTTTATAATTTAAGTCTTTTGACTCCTGTTTTTAAAATTTATTAATATATATTTAGCTTTATTTACTTTGAACGGAGATAGAAATTGAGAGGATAGAAGGGTAATCTATTTATGTGGGTATGGTAAATTAAAGTACATGCTACGATGTCATGAACATGTGGAAGTTAGAGCACTATTTTTATGAGTAAGGTTCTAGAAAAATATGATTCAGTCTCAGGCATCGCCTTATACCAGAGCTGAGAAATACTCTGGTCTTGTCTCTCCCTATGGTAATGGGACAAGGGAGATGAGTAAAAAGTGAATCCTGGAATTTATTCCACTTTGGCTAGACACCGCGGTCTTTGCTGAGGGTCACATTGAGCTGCGAAGCACATCAGGACTGTCTTTAGTCAGTGCCATGGCAGATGACATCAAGACCAAAATCAAGAACTACAAGATTTCCCCATTTGACAGCCATTTCCCCAGCCAGAACCAAACCAAGAACTGCTGGCAGAACTACTTGGATTTCTATCGCTGTGAGAAGGCAATGACAGCTAAACGGGGTGATGTCTGTGTGCCAGTGATACCAGCGTGTATACAAGTCCCTCTGCCCCATATCCTGGGTATCCAACTGGGATGACCAACAGGCAGAAGGCACATTCCCGGGGAAGATCTGAACTTGCTCTAACCTGTCCTGACCTCTATCCTTTTCCCAGGTGGTGAAGGGGGTACATGGCAATCTCCATCCTGGGATCCTGAACCACAGCTAACCTAATCAATACTTGTTGGTAGTGCAGTGGTTTAAGCGCAGGTGGCGCAAAGTGCAAGGACCAGCGTAAGGATCCTGATTTGAGCCTTGGCTCCCCACCTGCCCAGGAGTCGTTTCACGGAGAAGCAGCCCTGCAGGTGTCTATCTTTTTTTAAATTTTATTTATTCATGAAGAAGGTAGGAGAGAGGTAAATAACCAGACATCACTCTGGTACATGTGCTGCTGGGGATCCAACACAGGACCTCATGCTTGAGAGTCAAAGGCTTTATCCACTGCACTATCTCCCAGACCACTGGGTGTCTGTCTTTCTCTCCTTCTCTCTGTCTTCCCCTCCTCTCTCCATGTCTCTCTATCCTATCCAACAATGATGACAACAATAATAACTACAACAATAAAACAAGGGAAACAAAAGGGAATAAATAAATATTGAGAAAAAGATTTTAAGAAAAGATTAATTTTAAAAATAGATGTATCTTCCTTGAATAGTGTTCTCTGATGTAGCTAGAATCTTTTTGTTTTGGCTACATGTCATTTAATATTCAAATCAATTTTTATGACATAATCTCACTCATTTATTTTAACTTGTTTTCATTGTTGATGGAGTTGAGTTTCTGAATATATCTCCAGTGCTGATGTTATGGATATATTTTGCATATTTTTCCTCAATATATTTTATGGTTTCAGACTTTTCTGTCAAGTCTTTATTAATCTTAAATCAGTGAATGGTGTGAGATGGTGACTTGACTACATTCTTTTGAATGCATCTGGATAGTTTTCTCAGTGCCATTTTTAGGAGACGGGAAAACTTTTTATGCTTTCAACGTTTTGTTGAGATTTAATTATCTGCAAACATGAGGGTTTTTTTCCTGGAGAAATATTTACTTATTGGACAGACGCAGAGAAATCAAAAGGGATGGGGAAGAGAGCTATCACTGCTTCACCACTTGCAAAGCTTTTTCCCTGAAGATGGGGACAGGAGGCTTGAACCTGAGTCCTTGCACACTGTAGCCTGTAGGCTCAACCATTTGGGCCACCACCTGGCTCCTGGATTCTCATTTCTATTCCATTGATTTTTTTTTTTTTCTTACCAGAGCGCTGCTCAACTCTGGCTTATGGTAGTGCATGGAATTGAACCTAATACTTAGACCTTCAGGCATGAGAGTCTCTTTGCTTAACCATTATACTATTCACCCCCACCCTATTCCATTGATTTGGATGTTTTATTACAGTATCACCATTTGATTACTATAGCTTTTAAATACACTATGTAGTCAAGGAATGGACAGGGAGAACAATAATAACTACAATTTCTGGACCTTTTTATAGCCATGACATCATCTCCCCAGACAATATCTTGGATCCACCTGCATATCAGATGTCAGGCTCAGGGGAAAAAAAAAAAACTAGTATAGTCACAGGCCCTTTGGAATATAACTAAAATAGGCCTACTAACTATCTACAAAACAGAGACATCCCAACTCATCATCTAAACTATTCCAGCCTTTAGGTTGATGATTAGTCAACTATTTGTTTGGCTTTATATGTTAACTCTTTTTTCAGCCATAAGGTTCCAGATGCTAGCACAATGCCAACTGGACCTCCCTGGGAAGACAACCCCACCAATGTGTCCTGGAGCCCTGATTAACCAGAGCCCGGCCCCACTAGGGAAAGAGACAGGCTGGAAGTATGGATTGACTTTTCACAGCCCATGTTCAGCGGGAGGCAATTGAAGAAGGCAGGCCTTCCACCTTCTGACCCCATGGTGACCCTGGGCCCATGCTCCCAGAGGAATAGAGAATAGGAGAGCTATCAGGGGAGGGGAGGGGATGCAAAGTTCTGTTGGTGGGAATTGTGAGGAGTTGAACTCCTCTTATCTTTTGGTTTTTGTCAGTGTTTCCTTTATTTATTTATTCCCTTGTTGTTTTATTGTTGTAGTTATCATTGTCATCATCTTTGTTGGATAGGACAGAGAGAAATGGAGAGAGGAGGGAGAGAGGAGGGGAAGACAGAGAGGGGGAGAGAAGGATAGACACCTGCAGACCTGCTTCACCACTTGTGAAGCAACTTCATTGTAGGTGGGGAGCCAGGGGCTCAAACTAGGATCCTGATGCTGGTCCTTGCACCACCGGCACTTAATCTGCTGTGCTACTGCCTGACTACCTGTCAGTGTTCCCTTTTTATAAATAAATTTTTTAAATTATTTACTAATTTATACTTTGATACTATGACAAGCACATCATTCTAGAACTTGTGTTTCCAGGGATTAAGCTTGGTATCTCATCTTTCAGATTTTAAAGCTTCATCCATTGTATATCTTGATATTGTGCCCAGAATGTAATTTTTACAAAGAAAATATGCACCAGTTCAATGTAATTTAGCAAATTTGACTCAGTATACAACATGCCTAGGAATTAACTGAGGAAAAAAAATGGAGGGAGTTGGGATGTTTGCAAATCCTACATTCTCTGATATATCTCTTTCTCAGATTCATACCTTTAAAGAATTAATCCATTGAGTGGTAATTTAAAAACAACATTGTAAACAAATACTAAATCAGGTCAGATGGTGTGGCACATATGGTTGAGTGCATATGTACAGTGAGCAAGGATCTATGTTCAAGCCTCCAGTTCCTAAATATAGGGGGGAAATCTTTGTGAGTGATGAATCAGTACTGCAAGTGTCTTTCTCTCTCTCTCTCTCTCTCTCTCTCTCTATATATATATATATATATATATATATATATATATATGCCCCCTACCCTATCAATTTCTGGCTGTCTCTATCCAATAAGTAAAGATTAAGAAAAAAATATTAAATCAATCAAAATTAAGGAAATGTAATACATTTTAATAAACACCTAGATTATTAGTAACAGTGAGAAAAAAATTAAAATCACTTCTAGATTGGGGATGCTCCATTACTTTGTATGCAATGGCTGAGATTGACCCCAGAATCTCAAGCATATGGCTAATGAATGAAAGTTTTCAACAAGCAATTAAAAAAATTCCAACTGTGGTCTATGAAGTGGTGAAATAACAAAAAACAAAAACAAAACATGAACCAGGTGGAGGTGCACCTGGTTGAGCGCACATGCTACAATGTGCAAAGACACAGGTTTGAGCCTTCAGTTGCCACCTGTAGGAGCAAAGCTTCACAAGTGGTGAAGCCAGGATATTAGGTGTCTCTCTACCTTTCTCCCTCTCTATCTCCCCCTTTCTATCAATTGCTGGCTGTCTTTATTCAATAAACAAGTGATCTGGGAGGTGGCACCATAAATAAAGTGTTGGTCTCTTAAACATGAGGTTTCAAGTTCAATCCCCAGCAGCAAATATTCCAGAGTGTTGTCTGGTTCTTTCTCTCCTCCTATACTTCTCATTAATAAATAAATAAAATATTGGGTAAAAAACAAAGATAGTAAAAAATAATTAAATATCTGTAGATTTACAAATGAGATAGAATGCTCATTGGGGGGTTGGGCAGTAGCGCAGCAGGTTAGGCGCACATGGCACAAAACTCAAGGACCCCTGGGTCCCCACCTGCAGAAGGGTCTCTCAGTGTCTCAAACTTTTCTCTCTTTCTCTCTAGCTATCTATTTCTCTCACAAACATGCACAAAACAAGCACATCTTCAAATAAGTATATCTAAGGGTGGGGGTTAATAGCATATTTATGCAAATTGACTTTCTTGCCTGAGGCTCCAAAGTCCCAGGTTCAACCTCCACACTACCATAAACCAGATCTGAGAAGTGCTCTGATTAAAAAAAAAAAAAAAAAAAAAAAGGAAAGGCTCTGTCCATACACTGTGGTCTCTGGAGGTGTCGGACTCTTTGGTGGGTAGGCTTCTTCCTGGGCAAAAACTTTAGGGCTTACCCGCTCTGTTGTGCACCAGATGCATGGGGGGGGGGGGAGGGCGGGAACAGAAGGAATGGTCCAGGGCAGTAGGGGTGAGCGACTGGATCTTTGCCTATGTAGCAAGAGGCACCACCAGAGATCACCAGGGGAATGTTTTGAACACAAAATCCATTTATTAAACAGCAAATCATGGTTTATAAGGGGTCACAGGAGGAAGTGACATGTGTATACCATATATAGTAGGGAGGCAAAGGGTCTGGGGGAGGGTCAGGACTTTTCCAGTAGTTGTTGAACACAAGGTTTAATTGGTTAAAGCAAGGTTATCAGTAACCAGAAGCCAGAGGGGGGTCCTGAGGGCAGAGAGAAGATATATCAGATATGATCAAAGGAATGGAATGGGTGGGTAAATAGGGAGTACTTTCAGGGAAAACTATGATTATATAGATAATAAGGGAGTGGGCTATTGTGAGGCAGGGAGGCTGATAGAGGGAACTTTTCCGTGGTGGTTGTTTTCTTCCATGCTTGATCTCAAGTAGAGAGAGACTAACAGAAAGGTCGTGCCATCCAGGCTCCCACATTTAAATAGGAGGTCCCACACCATGCTCAACCATATACTCACAATTTCCCTACATGGAGGGACGTGTGTTCAGGACAAGTGAATGCCAGTCTCCATGTGTCCCATCCTTACTCCTCCTGGTTCCAGGGGTGAAGGAGCTGATCTTTATGGTGCAAATTAAACACAATGTTCAAAAGGCATATATATATATATATATATATATATATATATATATATGCCAGATCTGTAAGAAAATAGGCAATTAAACAGTTCTCAAAACTTAAATCACATATATTTTTGGGTGCTGTGAACTTGTATGCCCAAACCTTTATACTGAAAACTTTTTTTTAAAGATATTTTTATTTATTAATGAGAAAGGTAGGAAGAGAGAGAAAGAGACAAACATCACCCAACATGAGGTTGGTGACATCACATGTGCTACCAGGGATCGAACTCAGGACCTCATGCTTGAGAGTCAAATGCCTTATCTACTGTGCCACCTCCTGGACCACTATACTAAAGTCTTAAATTCTACTTAGTTGACCATAGGTACTAGGGGCATTGGGAGGAGATAACAGAAGATGGAAAGCATCCAGATGATGGGATTACAGCCCCTATTGAATATGCAAAGAGTTTTTTGAGGCACACCATCCACACAGACAAGGGCACTGGGAGAAAATTAACCTAAATCTCAGAGGCTATGTTAGTTAGCCTCAAGACTAGGCTACAGAGGCTGGCAGGAAGTAGGGCTCGTTCCAGCCAATTGGAGCCAGCCTTGTCTGAAACCTGAAGCTAGAAAAGGCAGGTACAGCAGTCCAACCCTCACTTTTTATCTGATCCCGCCAAAGAGGATCTTTTCAGGTCTTCAGGATGGAATCCAGAACTAAAGAGTCAAAGAGTCCAAATGACCAAAACCCCTCTGAATATCTGTGCCTGGAGACATTCTGTGAGGAAAACTGATCAGATGTGGAGGACAAAGCAAAGGATGAAAAAAATGTAAGACTCAGAAGCAACTAATGGCACAGCTACATACAAGATACTGGGTACCATACAGCAAACTCTAACAAAAGGACTTTTCAAAGTTAACCCAATTACCAAATAATGTGATGACAACATTAACTATCCATTGTCTTTTGAACCCTAAGACAACAGGAACCTCACATCTCCACTAGAGAGGCTATATTTCCCCCAGTCCTGGAACCTTAGGATAGGGCCCACTTTTCTGCATGCCTCTCCCAATCCATATCAAATAATATTGCATCTGCCGATCGCAACCTAATCAACACAACGACTGCCACCTCAACATGCTTCAGCTCAGAGTGTGTCCAGAGACTTCAGGTGTGGAATGACAACCCTTCAGCTTCATTACTCGGGTGAGACCTTTCCTTTCATAGTATTCTCTAATTCCATCCCAGGTGGTTCACTTTCTAACAAAGTCCCAAAACCTAGATATAGACCAGGTTCTGTGAGAGAGAGCATATGTTCACACGTATCCATAAACTACTCCAAAATATATACCTGAAAGCAGAAGTACACTAGAGTTTGCAGTGTGTACCCCCCCCCCCAACACTTCCTCTCCACTATTCCAACTTTTGGGTCCATGATTGCTCAACAATTTGTTTGGCTTTGTATGTTAACTCTCTTTTCAGCCACCAGGTTCCAGATGCCATTAGGATGCCGGCCAGGCTCCCCTGGACTGAAGACCCCACCAATGTGCCATGGAGGTCCGCTTCCCCAGAGACCTACCCTACTAGGGAAAGAGAGAGGCAGACTGGGAGTATGGACCGACCAGTCAACATCCATGTTCAGCGGGGAAGCAATTACAGAAGCCAGACCTTCCACCTTCTGCAACCCACAACGACCCTGGGTCCATGCTCCCACAGGGATATAGAGAATGGGACAGTTATCAGGGGAGGGGATGGGATATGGAGATTGGGTGGTGGGAATTGTGTGGAGTTGTACTCCTCCTACCCTAAGGTTTTGTTAATCTATCCTTTCTTTCTTAAATAAAAAATAAATAAAAAAAAAAGAAAAAATGTAAGATAATTTCTTGCCACTCAATTAATTAACAAGTAAGGTTGAAACAGGGAAGTGGTCTGTTTGCATGGAAATTACCAGGAAGGTGGGGATGTGGGAAATAGAGGAAGACTGTATCTCTCATGAAAGTTTTTCTTGTTTGATTTAGGTGGCTTGATTATTTTTTGTATGGTTCTTTTATTATTTTATTTGGCTAATAAGACACCTCTCAGACTTTGTTCAATATGGTAACTTGGGCTTTGTGCCTGGGGACCTGCTCTAATACCTGGTTTTATTTTGGCAGGAGATGAACAGTTTCATAGAAAGTTACCCACAAAGCTAGACAAAGGGAGGAGCAGGGGCTTCAGGAAGGCCAGTACCTTAAGGTACTTCTTTTCGCTAGGGTCTGAATCCAAGACAGAGAAGGAGAATTCTCCAGAAAAAGAGCAGGAAGGCACACACAGCTTGGCCTGACTGTCAGGTGAGATTCCCTGTCTAGAGAGGAGAGGTCGGCTGGGGAAACCCAGTGCCCTTTATGAGGCCTATATGGGATCTTGGGTTCAGGGTCTTAAGGTCCTGCTTTCAGGGCACAGCTGGAGTCCCAGTATGATTCCAGGCTCTGTCCTGGGTATTCAGGGCCCTGGGGCTTGGGGTCTCCCACTGAAAAAACCACTCACTCTATCTTGTGTGCACAGATTCAGAAAGCAATTGTGATGAACAGAGTCCCCAAAGATGGAGAAACCGCTCCTGAGATTGCACCCCTAAAGGAACAGGTAAAGCCTATTTTCCGGGTCCTGGGGTTCATAGAGAGGAGGACAGGGGTCCTGGGTGTGAGAGGAGGGAGTAAGGTTCTGTGGGAGACAATGGAGTTTAGCATGCTGTGGTCATTGAGGACAAGGACTGGGAGGCAACACCTTGTCTGCAGAAGTGGGGGGAGGCAAATTAAAACACTCTCCAGGGAGTCTGGCAGTAGTGCAGCAGGTTAAGTGCACGTGGCACAATGCACAAGGACCAGTTAGGATCCTGGTTCAAGCCCCTGGCTCCCCACCGGCCACGGAGTCACTTCACAGGTGTCTGTCTCTCTTCCTCTCTATCTCCCCCTTCTCTCTCAATTTCTCTCTGTCTTTATCAAATAATAAATAAATAAAATAAAAAATAAACACTCCCCTGGAGTTCAGGCAGACTGACATCTCTGGATGGGCCCCCCAGGGCAAGGAACCTGCAGCTTTTTTACTTTTTTTTTTTTAATATTTATTTATTCCCTTTTGTTGCCCTTGCTGTTTTATTGCTATAGTTATTATTGTTGTTATTGATGTCGCCATTGTTGGATAGGACAGAGAGAAATGGAGAGAGGAGGGGAGGACAGAGAGGAGAGAAAGATAGACACCTGTAGACCTGCTTCACCGCCTGTAAAGCGACTCCCCTGCAGGTGGGGAGCTGGGGGCTCAAACCGGGATTCTTATGCCAGTCCTTGCACTTGCGCCACCTGCGCTTAACCCGCTGCGCTACCGCCGACTCCCCTTACTCTTTTTACCGACAGGGACCTCTCCAGCAGAAGGACACAATGAACACTCCTCAAAAAGCAGGAAAAGAAAGACTCCAGATGGTGGTCATGAGAGCCACAAATATCCCAGATGGGAACCCTGCACACCCAAGAGAATGTTCACTGTGCTCAGGCGGAGGTCCCAGTCCCTCAGGCCCGCAGCCTCCCTGAGAAAAGCCTGGTGTCTACACTGTGCTTCAAGTCAGAAGCCTCCTATGAGAGGCTGACTCAGCTGCCCCAGGAGCCCCAGGACATGCTGTGCTAGCTCTGGGCTCCCCTGTGTGCCCTGATGCACAGCTGCTATGCCATGGCCTCCCAGGAAGCCTATGCCATCCCTGCAGAGGGATGGCTCCTGCCTGTGGCCTGTTCTGCAGAGCCCACCCAGGATGGCAGAGGAGAGCAGCACCTCTCAGACAAGAGTTCCAAGGATGTGAGGGCAAGCAGGTATGATAACTCAAGCACAGTTGCTGACCAGGGCTGATTTGGCTGATCTGGCTGGCTAGGCAGGTCCCCCATTTTCCTCACTACTCCATGTGCTTCTCTGAAGCTGCCGGTTTATTCCAACTTGAAGCAGATCTCTCTTCCATTGAGGGTCTATGAGTACCTGTGTTTACCTGCTACGACATTCTAACAAGCTCTCCTGCTCTAGAAGAGAACTGGGATTCCCTCACCCCAGTACCTAGAATCTGAAGTGCTAGGGCCTGTAGAAGACTGCAGCTGATGACACACCTTCCAGAGCACCATGGGACTCAACTTTGGGAGCAAAACCCAGCCTGCTGCTCCCCAGACATGTTCAGAAGACCGGCAAACCTGTGACACGGAATCAGGAAGAAAAGGAAGTTAACTCAAGATGAACAGTCTGGTCACCAGAGTACCAAAGCCATGTGACTTTGAAAGTGGCAGCAAGCATAGCAGGAGAAGAAACAAAAGCAAGTTGTTGGGCATACACACCTGTGAATTCCTCACACTTGTGTTGATTTGCAAGTATTTTTACTCCCTCTTAGAAATGGAGGCTGAAAGTTTGCCTTCACTCCACACCTCTGATGGAAATCTAGAGCCTTCCACAGGCAAGGGACTGGGGCTTTGCATTTCCTTCATGGGGCCTGCTGAATTAAACCTTGTCACTTGTAGTCTTTTTACTGACATTACACAAGCCCTCAGTAAAATCTATAAAATGCTTAATGATTGGTGTATTTATCTGAATCTCTGACATTAGTAGTTTACTGTAAATGGTTTCTATTTTTAGATATCAATCAATCCTGTTTAATTAGAGGGTGTTTAAAGTAAAAATGTTCAGGATTAGCATTAAGTTACTTTCCTGTTTTTACTTTTATCTGTATTTTGTAACATGTAATGTCATGTAGTAATGCATATTTTACATAATAAATTTAAGTTATAGCATTTTTTTCCTTTTTTGTCATTTTGCATTTGACAGTGGTGAAAAGAAAATTAGTGAGTTATGCTCAGATCTACAGGGATGTAGAGGTCAAATAGGCTCCTAAGCTGATCACGGGCCCCAGACCACATCAAATCGATGGGGATTACAACATTTATACCCCCTTCCCATATTAGGGAGCTATTCTCTTCCCTGATCCAGCTTTCTGTTCCTTTTCCAGCCATGACATCATCTCCCCAGACAATAACTTGGATCCACCAGCATATCAGATTTCAGGCTTGGGGGAGGGGGGGAAAGTAGCATAGCCACAGGCCTTTTGGAATATAACTAAAATATGCCTACAAGCTATCTACAAAAGAGAGGACCCCCCCCCAACTCTTCATCTGCACTATTCCAGTCTTTAGGTTCATGATTGATCAACAATTTGGCTTTGAACTATGTGTTGGAGCTTCAGTGCATGGAGAGCGTGCAGTTTATTTCCATCTCTTCCTTTGCCTATATATCTGAAAAAAAAATATCTTGGAGCAGTCTACTAAAACTTTTACTAACAATTAAATTATTGGGAATTCCCTCTCATCTTGAGATAAATATATCTAGGAATTGATATTTGTAAGAAAGGTGGAAGAATGGGAGTCTGGCAGTAGCACAGTGGGTTAAGCGCACTTGGCACAAAGCCAAGGACCAGAGTAGGATGAGTCCGAGCTCCCAGCTCTGCACCTGCAGGAGAGTTACTTCACAAGCAGTGAAGCAGGTCTGCAGGTGCCTTTCTCTCCCCCTTTCTGTCTTCCCCTCCTCTCTCCATTTCTCTCTGTCCTCTCCAACAATGATGACATCAATAACAACAATAAAACAAGGGCAACAAAAAGGAAAATAAATAAATATTTAAAAAAAGAAAAAAGAAAAGTGGAGGAAATGAAACTGTTCTCTAGACATAGCTTCATATATTTTTGGAATTATTGTAATTTTTCTTCTATTCCCTTGAAGAAATTTGGTGGGACTTTTATGGGTATTTAATTAAATTTGTATATGAGTAGAATATTTATTTTGATGTTATTAATTCTTCTAATCCATGAGCATGGGATATCTTTTATTTTTTTTTAATTTCTTTATTGGGGAATTAATGTTTTACATTTGACAGTTAAATAAATAGTTTCTACATGCATAACATTTCCCAGTTTTCCATATAACAATACAACCCCCACTAGGTTCTTTATCATCCTTTTTGAACCTCTGTTCTCCTTCCCCTGCCACAAACTCCAGAATCTTTTACTTTGGTACAATATGCAAATTCCAGTTCAGGTTATGCTTGTGTTTTCTCTTCTAATCTTGTTTTTCACCTTCTGCCCAAGAGTGAGATCATTCCATATTCATCCATTTCTGACTTATTTCACTCAACATGAATTTTTCAAGGTCCATCCAAGATTGGCTGAAAATGGTAAAGTCACCATTTTTATAGCTGAGTAGTATTCCATTGTGTGTATATATATATATATATATATATATATATATATATATATATATATATATATATATCACAGCTTGCTCAGCCACTCATCTGTTGTTGGATACCTGGGTTGCTTCCAGGTTTTGGCTATTACAAATTATGCTGCTAAGAATATATGTGTACACAGATCTTTTTGGATGGGTGTGTTGGGTTCCTCAGGCTATATCCCCAGGAGAGGTACTGCAGGATCATAGGGTAGGTCCATTTCTAGCTTTCTGAGAGTTCTCCAAATGGTTCTTCATGGAGGTTGGACCAATTTAGTGGTCACAGGCTGGTTCCAGGAAATGATCTCATCTGAAGGTTGCTGAGATCTCTCCTGAGCCAGACAAGCAGAGAATACACCCACAGTGAGACCAATAGATTCTAATCTACCCCCTGCATTCACTCCTGTTCCTGAATTGCTGTGGTGCAGCATGGACAGCTGATGGTGCTGGCAGGGTGTATGTGGCCAGATCTGAAGTCCCACTGAGAGAGCAGAGAGGCAGGGGCTACCTCATGACTGTAGGCTCCACCATTTAGCATCTTCATTCTGCCTGGGGACCCCAGAGCATCCACTGTATTTCCCTCTACTAAGATGGCTCTCTAGTCTATCTGGGCTCTCAAAGTGAGACTAATTGATGCTATTTATTGCTCCATGGGCTTTCCTAGCACTTCCTAAGCACCTATCCCAGAGATCAAAGTGTTTGGGTACAGAGCTGATGTGCCTGGCATGGGTGTGGCCAGTGTTGACGTCACAATGGGAAAGCAGAATGCTGGGGGCTGCTAAACAGCCACACCCTCCACCTTTCCACAGCTTCATCCTGTCCACAGCTAGGGACCTTGAGGTCACTTCTGCCATGACCTCCACCATGGAAGCTCTCCAGCCTGTTTCGGATCTCACAGTTGAGTCTTTTTAACATAGATTGTCTGATGCCCTAAACACTGGGCTCTCCACACTCCTCATCCACAACATTCACAGACTGGCTCAATGTCTGAGCTGTAATGGACACTATGTCATTGATAGGTTTACGTGTTGGACAGTTGTGTCCTCATATCCAAAGCTAAATCCTTGGGTTCCTGGGAATTGGGTGCTTGAAATGTTCCATAATGCTCTTGCTCCCCAACTTCTGGTCCTTCACTTTGAGGCTGGTCTAATGATGCCAACTGGGACCAACAGTGAGTTAGGAGCCAGGGTAGGATGGAGAAGAAAGAAGAATCTTACTGGTATAGGGTGTTGCCAAAAAGTCATTAGTCTCCAAGCCACTTACTGGATCTGGGGTAGATGCTGCCTCAGCTTGTGGGGGCTACCATAGCTCTAAAGTCAGCAGAGACCCTGCTCTTTCCTGGGTGACTCTGGTGCTCTTGCATTCACTGTCACTACTACAACCACTTGCATCTGTCACTTTTTAGTCTCCAGGTCCAGCAGCACCTACCCCAGAGATCAAAGTGTTTGGGTACAGAGCTGATGTGCCTGGCATGGGTGTGGCCAGTGTTGATGTCACAATGGGAAAGCGGAAAGCTGGGGGCTGCTAAACAGCCACACCTCAACCTTTCAGCAGCTCATTTTCATCAGCAGGTAACAGGCTTTGTCACTGATGATGATGTAGAATTTTTAAAAAGACAAGAGAATACTTCATGATGGACAGGATCAGCTCATATGAACTGGAGTTAAGAATTACTTTATGTCCATGTCCAGGTTAAGGGGCTAGTCTTATCCTGGTCATCCCTTAATCTCATTGACACTATGCTCTCATGATGAGTGTCCTCAAACACAGCATCTCTTGACCATTGTGGACTCACTTGATTCTATTCTTCTGATTTCTAAACCTAGAGGTAGGAATTATTTTTACCTAGCTCCATATATATTTTATCATCTATCATCTATATATCTATCTGTTATCTCTTATTCCTTATGCTTTTTTATGTGCCTGCATTATTTTTTAAGTCACACGTACACCTACTATTAATTCTGTATCTCTTTCCCTCTTCTCTCTCTGATTACTAATGGAAATAGATTTCAGAGTCCTCTATCTCCCCCTTAACATTTTTCCTCCTCTGGAAATATAGACTAAAATTCTTTTTGGGACATAGAAGGTAGTAATTATTTCTCTGCTGGACATGGGCATTGGCAAGTCAATCCATTACCCACTGCCTGAGTAACCAACTATTTTAATATGACAAAAGTTACATTACAAAGAAACAAGATTGACTTTTATTATTAACGATTTAACACAATTATATTATTGCAAGGATATAGTTTAGTTTCCACTTTATGGTGGTGTTTAATGGATTATAGAATAGTTGCTTTTTCTTCTTTATTGGGAGGAGTTAATGGTTTACAATACAATACAATCCGAGTGAAATGTGGACTGAGTCTGGTGTACTGATCTAAAGCAAACATTTTTGGGAAAAGTGGAAAGGGATTGAGATGGAGCTGCTCTGTGTTCCTGGTCTATGACATGAAAGGACTTAGGCTGAGGGAGAGAAAGTCTTGATGATGCCTATTATAGGGCGAAGACAGGTTGTACCTAAACATTGCTCCTATAACCTCAATGTCCTATATACAAAATAAGTATTGTTTATTTTAAAAAAATTTTAATTTTTATTGTATAGAGACAGCCAGAAATTGAGAGGAAGGGGGATACAAAGAGGGAAAGAGACAGAGAGACACCTGCAGCACTGCTTCAACACTTGTGAAGCTTTCCCACTGCAGGTGTGGACCAGGGGCTTGAACCCGGGTTCTAGCACATTGTAACATGTGTGACCAACCAGGGATGCCACCACCTATCCCCTAATAAGTATGTTGAACATGACTCAACAGGCACTAAGAACAAGGAAGTTTCTTTCAATGAATTACTTTGCCTTCTACTAAGAGAAATATGAGGTTATGGGTTCAAGTCCCCAGTCCCCACCTACAGAAGGAAAGCTTCACAAGTGAAGCAGTGCTCCCTCTCCTTCACTATATCCCCCTTTATCTCAACTTTTGGCTATCTTTCTACACTAAATATAGATGATAACATAGAGAGGGAGAAAAACAGACAAACCTGCTTCACTGCATTTTAAGCAAACCCCTTATAGGCGAGGAGCTGGGAGTTTTAATCCTCATCTTGTGCAAGTCCTTACATTTGGTACTATGTGCATTTATAATCAGGTGTGCCACAGTCTGGTTTCCACTTTATTATCTTATTTGTATATGAAACAAAGTATTATGCCCAGTGCTTAATGGATGCAAGGTACTTGCTCTACTCCTGAGACAATTCACAATATGGTTGGATTCAAAGGTCTCTATTAAGTCCCATTAATAATTGAGATCACTGATATTTGTTTCTATTTTTGGCTTATCTCACTCAAGATGTATTCAAGTTTTACTCAAGCGGATATATATGGCATAGGTGTTCTTATTTTTCCTAAGTAAATCGCAAGGAAAAGGATTGGGCATTGATAAGTTATGTCAAATCTAATGTATGATGAATCTACATAATATTTTTGATAGGGGGTAGAACCCATTTACAAACTGCAATGTTGAGGCCCTTTCCACGACATCATCTCCAACAGCTGGGTGTTCCTAGGGTTTCTAGTCACCGTGAGTTCTTTCATGATTCTGAAGAGAACTGCATTGACTGAATGTTTTACTACATTGTTTACATTCATAGGCTTTATTTTCACTGTGAATTCTATCATGTTCCCGAAGATTACTGAAATACCTGAGTGTTTTACATTTTTTACATTCATAGGGTTTCTCTCTAATGTGAGTTCTTTTTTTAAAAAATATTTTATCTATGAGATAGGAGAAAGAACCAGACATCACTCTGGCACATGTGCTACTGGGGATCGAACTCAGGACCTCATGCTTGAGAGTCCAAAGCTTTATTGCTGCACCACCTCCCAGACCACTCTACTGTGAGTTCTTTCATGTAACTGAAGAGTACTGTAACAACTAAATGTTTACCTACATTGTTTACATTCATAGGGTTTCTCTCCACTGTGAATTCTTTCATGTACCCTAAGATGATAGGCCTGACTGAACATTTTCCTACATTGTTTACATTCATAGGGTTTCTCTCCACTGTGAATTCTTTCATGTACCCTAAGATGATAGGCCTGACTGAACATTTTCCTACATAGTTTACATTCATAGGGTTTCTCTCCACTATGAATTCTTTCATGTACCCTAAGATGACAGGCCTGACTGAATGTTTTCCTACATTGTTTACATTCATAGGGTTTCTCTCCACTGTGAGTTCTTTCATGTACCCTAAGATGACTGGAACAACTGAATGTTTTACTACATTGTATACATTCATAAGGTTTTTCTCCACTGTGAGTTCTTTCATGTACCCTAAGATGACTAGCTTGACTGAATGTTTTACTACATTGTTTACATTCATAGGGTTTCTCTCCACTGTGAGTTCTTTCATGTACCTGAAGATGACCAGAATGCCTGAATGTTTTACAACATTGTTTACATTCATAGGGTTTCTCTCCACTGTGAGTTCTTTCATGAACCCGAAGAGAACTGGAAGAACTGAATGCCTTGCTACATTGTTTACATTCATAGGGTTTCTCTCCACTGTGCGTTCTTTCATGTACCTGAAGATTACTGGAATGCCTGAATGTTTTACTACATTGTTTACATTCATAGAGTTTCTCTCCACTTTGAGTTATTTTATGTCTTTGAAGATGACTGGGGCAACCAAATGTTTTACTATGTTCTTCACATTCATAGGGTTTCTCTCCACTGTGAGTTCTTTTGTGTTTCTGAAGAAAAGTGCTTTGCCTATAGGGTTTTTCTCTCCTGTGCACTCTTTTATGTTCTCCAAAAGAACTGTACTGACTGAATGTTTTCCGATGTTTACATTCATAAAGCTTCTCTCTAATATGAATTATTTTATGTTTTTGAAGATGACTAGAGTAATTAAATACTCTGTTGTATTCTTCACCTTGAGTTTTTTCACCACTTTGACTTCTCTCTTTGATGTCAGTGATTTTCACTGTGTTACTGTAAAAGAGTGATAATATGAAAAAAAAAACTCAATTTCATTAGAAAAAATGCAGGTCAATATAAATAATCAAAAAATCATGAATATTAGTACACTTAAAAATTTTTATAAAGACAGGAAAATAACAAAAATTTAATATTATATAAAGACTATTAAAAATAAAAGAAAGCTCAAAGAAAAATTTGGTAAATACTAAATCTGTTTATGTAATACATAAATGCATGAAGTCATAACAAATAATGCATTTTCAGGTGTTTTGTTCGTTAATTGAACTACCTTTTGTTAATAGCAAGTTTTGGCTTTGTATTAAAATTACTGATTTTTCCCTAAGGACTACTTCTAAATATCATAAAATTATAAATATTCATTTATAGGACGTATGCTCTCTGTTTCCAACTATACTACTTTATAAACACTGATTTTTCTATGACTTATTTCTTAAAGTTTTATTTTATTTTTTGGAGAAATATTTTCCATGAGGTGGAAAAAAGAGATAATATATCACTGTGATACATGTGTTACAGTGATTCAAATGAGAACCTCAGGCATGTATACCACATCTTTCACTATTAGACTCACTTGCCAACTACTCCATAATCTATTCATGGCATCATTTTTTGATGAAGCAGATTAATAATTATCTATGTGTAGCAGTGATTATAAATTTTATTTTCTTAAAAAATTGTACAGTAGCAGGAGCCAAGTAATAGCTCAAATATTAAAGAATACACACTTAAAAACTGGTAACAGGCTACTCATACAGAGAAACCATCAAGGTACCAAATCTCAGTGACGTTCACAGCAGCTTTCTGAGTCAGAAAGTATTTTTTAATTAAATTAAATTATTTATTCCCTTTTGTTGCCCTTGTTTTATTGTAGTTATTATTGTTGTTGCTACTGATGTCGTCATTGTTGGATAGGACAGAGAGAAATGGAGAGAGGAGGGGAAGACAGAGGGGGAGAGAAAGATAGACACCTGTAGACCTGCTTCACCACCTGAGAAGCGACTCCCCTGCAGGTGGGTAGCCAGGGCTCGAAGTGAAATCCTTACATCTGTCCTTGTGCTTTGTACCACCTGCACTAAACCTGCTGCACTACCGCCTGACTCCCACAGAAAGTTTTTTTTTTAATTTAAATTTTATTTATTTATTTATTTATTCCTCTTTTGTTGCCCTTGTTGTTTTATTGTTGTAGTTATTATCGATGTCATTGTTGTTGGATAGGACAGAGAGAAACGGAGAAAGGAGGGGAAGACAGAGAAGAGGAGAGAAAGACAGACACCTGCAGACCTGATTCACAGCCTGTGAAGTGACTCCCCTGCAGGTTGGGAGCTGGGGGCTCAAACCTGGATCCTTTTGCCAGTCCTTGAGTTTGGCGCCACCTGCGCTTAACCCGCTGCGCTACCGCCCAACTCCCCCCAGAAAGTATTTTTATTATGAAAGTTACTCTAACCTTTGTTTAGTTCCTTGATGGTTATGCTGCTGCTCTTTGTTGGAATGGTCCTTTTGTAATTTTTCTAAAAAGTACAAAAAGTATTAAAATTATGCAAATAGATTGAATTTTTGATCCATGATGAGACACAATCACAATCATACCCTGTTCACATAACATTTACACTGGTGGATAAAATGGTGGACAAAAATGTTTCTAATTGATGAATGAATATTACAATTACCTACTGAGAGAAAGTTCCTAAAAGTTTCCCACATCACATCTCTGTAGAGTTTCTTCTCTGAAGGATTTAATAGTGTCCACTCCTCTGGAGTGAATATCATAGTTACATCTTCATAGGTCACTGAGCACTAAAATATAAGAAGAATATTTATATTAGAATACATTTCCTACTGACAACAGATTAGACATCCACTCTCTACTTTATGAAGCCAGTGATTGTCTCATCTCCAAACATATCTTTGGTGACTTAATCACCCAATACATCACTTTCTTGACCTAGAAGGTGGTACAATAATTTGTACAGTTACCATAGCACTGGATTCTCTAGCATGAATTCCCGAGTCCAATCTCAGGTATCTCACATGGCAGAGTGGTGTTACTGTTAAGTGCATTTACAATGCTGGAGACACAACAGTCAGGTGTGAGAAAACAACCAGTGAATAATTTGTTTTCCTTTTTTAATGTTTTCACCATAATTCTTTACTGTTCCGCTACCTTATTTAGATTAAAAAAAAAAAGAGAGATAGAGAAAGGACGACATCTCAGCATGGAAGCTCCAATGTGGTGGAGGCCTGGCTCAAATGAGAACCATATACAAGGCAAGAATTAAACTATTTGAGTGAGCTATTTTGCTGGCCACGAACATTATATTTATGTATTAAGAAAGAGAAATCCAGGGATATATATAGAACACTGCTTAGATTGTTTATGGTGGTCTGGAGAAAAAAAATCTCAGACCTCTTCCTAAGAGAAAAACATGAGAGTAGAATTGAGCAAAGGGGCCTGTAGGAGGGTTGGTTAGGGATCCCCCTTAGTATGAAGAAACACATGCTCCACTTAGGAATCTTAATCTAAGAAAAAAAACATCCTACTGCCAGGAAGGTGGTGTGGTAGATAGTGTTAAAGTCAAGTATGAGATGCTGTCTCAAGTTTGATCAGTGACACCACATATTCCAGAGGGCTCTGGCCCTTGCTCCTCCTCTCTCTCATCACTAAATAAATGGATACTTAAAAAAATTGTCCTGATTTAATATCTTACCCCTTTTTAGTCACCAAGGTGGAGACAATACCATAATGTCATCCTGACTTCTGTGGGCAGACAACCTCATGAAAGTGTCCTGGAGCCTCACCTTCTCAGCAATCTTTCCCATGAAGGAAATATAAAAATAGGTTGGGTTTGGTTCAACCTGACAATGACCATGTTCGGTGAAGAAGTAATTACAGAAAGCAGACCTTCCACCGTATGTACCCAACAAAGAATTTTGGATCAACTCCCAGAGGGATAAAAGAATTGGTAACCCTCCAATGGAGGGGCTTTGATATAAAACTCTGGTAGTAAGAATTATATGGAATTATACTCCTCTTATTCTACAGTCTTTGTAAGTATTATTAAATCACAAAATAAAGAGCCACCAGTATACAGAATGTTCAAGAGGCCCAGAAATCAAACTACAATTCATGTTTTGCTATATGATTTAATTGAACTTCTTTTGAGCTTCCACTGAGGTACGGTGGATCTTTGTTTAGTGTTCTTTTTTTATTGATATGTCTCACAGTTTTACTTTTCTTATCCACTTTTCCTACCTCTGGGGGTAATTTGGTGGAAAGGCTGTGTCTCAATAGTAATATTTTTCCACTAACGAATCCAGGAGGTAGTTTAGTGCATAATGTACTAAACTGCCAAGCCTCAGGTGAATTCCTTAGAACACGCATGCCAAATAGATGACCTTGTTCTATCTCTTAACAAAAATAAATCTTGTGTTCACTGCTTCCTCTGATGAGAACATTGTGAATAACTATATTTTGGGTCATACATTATGTCCAAATCCAATTGGTGAGGCATCCTCAAGTGGAAGAGTCTGCTATAAAGCTCATCAAAAAGCAGTGGATGCTTAGTCTTTTTAAGTTCTGTACTGGCTGATGACAGATATCACCAGGGTCTCAGACCAGCCCTCACTGTGACTCTGCACCAAGTCATCAAGATGTACTGATAAAGCTTAGTGGTCCTTAAATGTGACTATGGGTAGAAACTGAATAATATCAAATCCCCTGATCTCTTGGGTAAACAGTTTATTCACTACATGTTTTATAAGTTTTGTCAGCTATGTAGTATTAATACAATATCATTTTGCCTATAGGATCCCACAAGTTGTGTCGCTGCTGAACACTGAACCCATAGTCTCTGCCTCTGCATCTGTGATACTTCCTGTGGAGTGTGAGTCATTACAACTGATGTCAAGATGACAATGGGCCCCCTGAGATCATGTACTAGAGAGGGCTTCCCACAATCACCATTACTATTCAACATACTGTTGGAAGTTCTTGCCACAGCAATCAGGCAAGAGCAAATAATTAAAGGGATACAGATTGAAAGATAAGAAGTCAAACTCTCCCTGTTTGCAGATAACATGATTGTATATATAGAAAACACTGAAGAATCCAGCAAGAAGCTTTTGGAAATTATCAGGAAATACAGTAAGGTGTCAGGCTACAAAAATAACATATAAGTCAGTGAGAGTTGGGCGGTAGCACAGCTTGTTAAGTGCACGTGGTGCAAAACACAAGGACTGGCGTGAGGATACTAGTGAGTCCCTGGCTCCCCACCAGCAGGGGAGTTGCTTCACAAGTGATGAAGCAGGTCTACAGGTGTCTATTTTCTCTCCCCCTCTTAGTCTTCCCCCCTCCACTTCTCTGTCCTATCCAATGATAATAAAACAACTAGGAAAACAGACAATAAATAAATAAATACAAAAGTCCACTGACTTTATTTTGTCTTCCTCTATGCAAACACTAACTTAGAAGAAGAAATCCAGAAATCAATTCCCCTTACTATAGCAACAAAAACAATAAATTATCTAGGAATAAACCTAACTAAAGAAGTGAAAGACCGGGAGTCGGGCTGTAGCGCAGCGGGTTAAGCGCAGGTGGCGCAAAGCACAAGGACCGGCTTAAGGAACATGGTTCAAGCCCTGGCTCCCCACCTGCAGGGGAGTCGCTTCACAAGCGGTGAAGCAGGTCTGCAGGTGTCTATCTTTCTCTCCCCCTCTCTGTCTTCCCCTCCTCTCTCCATTTCTCTCTGTCCTATCCAACAACAATAATAACAATAATAACTACAACAATAAGACAACAAGGGCAACAAAAGGGAATAAATAAAATAAAAAAAAAAAAAAGAAGTGAAAGACCTGTATACTGAAAATTATGAGTCACTACTCAAGGAAATTGAAAAAGACAGAAGTAGAAAGACATTCCATGTTCAGGGGTTGAATTAACATCATTAAAATGAACATACTACCCAGAGCCATATATAAATTTAATACCATCTCCATCAAGATCCCAAACACATTTTTAGGAGAACAGGACAAAAGTTACAATTGTCTATCTGAAACCATAAAAGGTCCAGAATTGCCAAAATAATATTGAGAAGAATAGAACTGGAGGCATCACACTCAGAGATCTCAAATTGTTTTACTGGGCCACTGTAATTAAAACTACTTGGTACTGGAACATGAATTGACACACTGACCAGTGGAATAGAACTGAGAGCCCAGGTAAGTCCCCACACCTATGGACATCTACTCTTTAACAACAGTGCAAAGACTATTAAATGAGGAAATGGGAGTCTATTCAACAAATAGTGTTAGAAAAAATGGTTTGAAACAAGCAGAAGAATGAAAATTAACCACTATATTTCACCAAATAAAAAAGTAAATTCCAAATGGATCAAAGACCTGGATATTAGACCAGATACTTAGAAGAAAATATGGGTAGAACTCTTTTCCACACAAATTTTAAAGACATCTTCAATGAAACGAGTCCAATTACAAAGAAGAGTAAGGCAAGAATAAACCAATGGGACTACATCAAACTAAAAAGCATCTGCACAACAAAATAAACCATTCCTCAAACAAAGAGATCCTTTACAGAATGGGAGATCTTTACATACCATACATCAGACAAGAGCTTAATAACCAAAATATAGAGAGAACTTGCCATGTTTTTAGTAGTGTTCCCTTTTTGAAAATAAAAAAAGAGCTTGACAAACTCAATAACAAGAAGACAAATGACCCCATCTGAAAATGAGGAGAGGACATGGACAGAATATTCACCAAAGAATACATCTGAAAGACTGAGAAACACATGAAAAAATTCTCAGTCATTCACTGTCAGAGAAATGCAAATAAAGACAACAATGAGATATCCCTTCACTCGTGTAAGAATGTCATACACCAGAAAAGATAGCAGCAACAATGATGGGGAGGTTGTGGGGACAAAGGAACCCTTCCTGACATGGTGGGAATGTCAATTGTTCCAACCTCTGTGGAAGGCAGTCTGGAGTGCTGGGCTGGGCTAGCTTCGCAGGTGGGAGAGAGAAGACCAGGGACTCATGGCTGAACTGGGAACGCAGTTCAATCTTTATTGATGAGCGGGGATGGAGTTAGATCTATTATCTAATCACAAAGCTGTCCTATATATCTCCTGAGGCAGAAGTGTCAGGAAGAGGAAGTACGTAGATTAGGGGGTGGGGAGAATGAAAAAGCGTGAACCAGCGGGGATTAAACCAATGCCCTGCAGGCAGGGCGGTTCCCAGGTAACACAATGATTATGTAAATAGACCACAGCATAAGCAGTGCAACAGAAGAGGTCTTAGAAGCAGAATTTAGAAGCAGACCAACATTTCCCCCTTTCTTTTTCTGGCCATATTATCAGGAGTGTGGGGCAAACAGAAACCTATATCGCACAGGCATTTTCAAAAGAATTGGCACAAGACATGGAGGAACAAGTAAGAGAGTAGCAAGAACCAGTGTGATGCCAAGGGGAGGCCTGAAGGGGCGTTTCCTGCCTCAAAGGGCAGTGCCTAACAGACGAAAGGGCATTTTTGCCTCTGTGGGCATCTCTTGCCTCTGGGGGCGTTTCCTGCCTCTGTGGGCATCTCTTCCCTCTGGAGGCATTTCATGCCTCAAAGGGCATCTCTTGCCTCTGGGGGCATTTCATACCTCAAAGGGCATTTCCTGCCTCTGGGGGTAGGACCTACTAAGGAGGGGGGGGGTTCCTGCCTCTGAAGGCAGGACACATTCCCATCAGCAGTGCAGCAGGGTTCATCTGACCCCACAACCTCTCCCACATTTTTTGTTGTCACCTTTTCTGATGTATGATATTCTCACAGGAGACAAGTGGTATCTCATTGTTGTCTTTATTTGCATTTCTCTGACAATCAAAGACTTAGAGCATTTTTTCATATGTTTCTTGGCCTTTCTTAAAGTTGTTTTGGCAATTCTAGGTCTTTTCTGGTTCCAGATAAACATTTATGGTCTTTGTTCTATTCTCCTAAAAATGTGGTTGGTATCTTGATGGGGATAGCATTAAATTTGTATATGGCTCTGGGAAGTATATTCATTTTGATGATATTAATTCTTCCAACCCATGAACATGGACTATCTTTCCACTTCTTTGTGTCTTTTTCATTTCCCCTGAGTAGTGACTCATAATTTTCAGTATACAAGTCTTACACTTCTTTGGTTAGGTTTATTCCTAGATATTTTACTGTTTTTTGTTGCTATAGTAAAAGGAACTGATTTCTGGATTTCAACTTCTTCTAACTTAGTGTTTGCATAGAGGAATGCCCTGACTTTCGAATGGTAATTTTGTAGCCTGACACTTCACTGGATTGCCTGATGATTATCAAAAGCTTCTTGCTAGATTCCTTAGGTTTTTCTATGTATACTATCATGTCATCTGCAAATAGGGAGAGTTTGACTTCTTCTCTTCCAATATGGATTCCTTTAATTCCTTGCTCCTGCCTGATTGCTATAGTAAGAACTTCCAACAGTATGTTGAATAGTAATGGTGATTGTGGGCAGCCCTGTCTAGTACATGATCTGAGTGGAAATGCTTCCAGTTTTTCACAATTGAGTATGATGTTGGATGATAGGTCTGCTATATAGACTCCATTATGTTCAGTAATTTTCCATCTATTCACATTTTTGTAGTGTTTTGATCATAAAAGTATGTTGGATTTTGTCAAAGGCTTTCTCTACTTCTACTGATATGACCATGTGGTTTTTTATCTTGCTTTTATTAATGTGGTGGATCACGTTGATTGATTTACCTATGGTACACCAACCTTGCATCCCTGGGATAAACACCACTTTGTCATGATGAACAATCTTTTGAATATACTGCTGTACCCAGTTGGCTAGAATTTTGTTCAGTATTTTAGTATCTATGTTCATCAGAGATATTGGTCTGTAATTTCCTTTTTTGGTTGTGTCCGTCTGCTTTTGGTATCAAAGCAATGTCAGTTTCACAGAAGCTGGAAGGGAGTATCCTAGTGTCTTCAACCTTCTGGAAGATTTTTAAAGATAGAGGTATTAGTTCTTCTTTGAAGGTTTTGTACAATTCATTTGTAAAACCTTCTGGTACAGGACTTTTATTTTGGGGAAGGTTTTTGATAACTGTTTCAATTTCATTAGCTGTGATGGGCCTGTTTTTGTTATCTTGTTCTTCTTTACTTAATTTTGGAAATTCATAGGTATCTAGGAAATCGCCCATTTCTTCCAGGTTCTCCGGCTTGGTGGCATATAATTGTTCATAGAAGCCTTGCATGATATGTTTAATTTCTGCGGTGTCTGTTGTGATATCTCCTCTTTCATTTATGATGCGATTTATTTGCGTCCTCTCCCTTTTCTGTTTTGTGAATCTGGCTAAAGGCATGTCTATTTTGTTCACTCTTTCCAAGAACCAACATTTACTTTCATTGATCTTTTGTAGTTTTCTTATTTTTAATGTTATTTATTTCTGCCCTAACTTTAGTGATTTCTGTCCTTCTGGTTGCTTTAGGGTTCCTTTGTTCTTCTTCTAGGTCTTTAAGATGTGTCATAAGGCTGCGTATTTGTGCTTTTTCTTTTTACTTAATGTGTGCTTGTATGGCTATGAACTTCCTTCTCAAATATTTTGATAGCTTGTGTCTTCATTTTCACTGAACTCTCAAAAACATTTTGATTTCTTCCATTATTTCCTCTTTGACCCAGTAGTTGTTAAGTAGTATACTGTTGAGCTTTGACATTTGAGATTATTACTAATATTTTGTTGATTGTTAAGTGTTAGTTGAATTCCACTGTGGTCTGAGAAGATGCTCGGGATGATTTCAAAGCTCTTGAGTTTGCTGATGCTGTCTTTGTGACCTAACATATGGTCGATCCTTGAGAATGACCCATGTGGACTTAAGTAGAATGTGTATTCCAGTTTCTTAGGATGAATGACTCTGAAAATGTCCAATAGTTCTACTTTATCTATCTCCTCATTTAGCTGCCTCATGTCTTTATTGATTTTGTGCTTGGATGATCTGTCAAGTTGAGAGTGGGGTGTTGAAGTCCCCTACTGACTGTGTTGCTGTTAGTATATTGCTGTAGCTCTTTCAGTAGATGTTTGATGTGTTAGATGCTTCTCATTGGGTGCATAGATGTTAGTAATTGTTAAGTCCTCTTGATTGACTGTTCCACTGAGTATTAAGTAGTAGTGTCCATCCCTATCTTTTAAAATTTTATTGATTTTAAAGTCTATCATGTCAGATATGAGAATATCTGTTCCTGCCCTTTTTTGTGGGCCATTGGCTTGTATGATAATCTCCATCCTCTCATTTTGAGTCTGTGTTTGCCTTGTTGATTTAGGTGGGTTTTCTATAGACAGCATATTTTTGGGTTGTGTTTCCTGATCCATCTTCCTACTCTATGCCTTGTAATAGGTATTTTCAGGACATTGACATTTTTTATATCAAAGATTGAAGATATTTAAACACTATTCTTGTAGAGTTTTAGAGTTTTCTGATATATGGCATATTTATGGTGGTCTGTTCATAGGAGACCTTTCAGAACTTCTTTCAGGGCAGGCTTGGTGATAGTTGATTCTTTCAACTGTTACTTGTCTGAGATTTTTATGTCTCCATCTAGTCTGAATGACAGTCTAGCAGGATATAGTAGTCTTGGTTGAAAACCTTTCTCATTGAGCACTCAGTAGATATCTTGCCATTCTCTTCTGGTCTGTAGTGTTTGTGTGGAGAAGTTTACCACTAATCTTATGGGTTTTCCTCTGCAGCTCTTTGTTTTTCTCTTGCAGCCTTCAGGACCCTTTCTTTATTCCTCTCCATTCTAAATACAATGTGTCTTGGTGTCTTTAAGTCTGGCTTAATTCTGTTTGGGACCCTCTGGGCTTCTTGAATCTTTAAGTCTTTTATGTTGTCTAGACCAGAGAAGTTCTAAGCTATTATATGCTGAAGAATGCTTCCCCTCCCTGTCTTTCTTCCTCTGGTAAGCCTATAATGCTTATATTATTTCTTTTGAAGTCATCCAATAGGTCTCTGTTGTTTTCAGTATCTCTTAATCTCTTTTTGAGATGTCTCTTATTTCTTTAGTTGTCTCTAATTCATCCTCGATCTTGCTAATTTTGTCATCAGCCTCATTTATTCTATTCTCTCCCCCCTCTACTGTTTTCTGGAGTTCATCTATTTTGTTACCCTGTTCTGATACTGTTTTAGCTTGTTCAGCTAGTTGTGATAACTGAGACTAGTGTTTTCTTCCAGAGTCTCATTTATTGTTTCTGCATTTCTGATGACAATTCTTTCAAACTCTTTACTCATTCTTATGATTATTTCCTTAACTGTGTTTGGATGTTGACCTCATTATTTTGTTCTTCACCCTTTGGTAGGCTTTTAGCTGGACTCTTATCCTGGTTCATTTCTCCAGTATTTCTTCTTGTTGGTTTAACCATTTAATATAGTATGTTATGAGGTCTCTCTCTCAATACTTTTCAAATTACTGATCACTCTTTCCTCAATTGACTTGTTTCTAAGTAAGTTAATTAAAGGGTTCACAGTTGTGGAAATTGACAGTTGTTTCAACAGTATTTTAATCCCTGAGTTGGAGCTCAGAGGTTTAAAAACCTCTTTTGTTCTTTTTCTTCCCTGTAGGATATCAGAGTCAGAGGCCTTTTAAACTATAAGTAGGATTCTTAGCTTAATCACTGACTCCTGACCAACCAAGAGCTAAAGCAGGGTGGGGCAGAGATAATCTAGTGGTTATGCAAAGAGACTCTCATAGCCCTACTGCTAGGTCACCGAGGTAAAGATCTTCTCCTGAGTTTCCTGGTTAGTTCTCTGTTCCCTGGTGTCAGCACAGGGCCTCACCGCCACTGCTCCAGATTCTGAGGGCAGTAGCAATGGAGACTCACAGTTGAATTTGGTGAGTCTTAGGGGAGTCCTCTCCTCCCTTCAGCCATCTTTTTGTTGGTGAAATAAACTGGATGTGGTGTCTCAACTGGTAAACTGCCGGAATTTTACCAGCCACTTAATCTCTCCCTAGGCTTCTTTCTGTCCATGCGTCACATGTGTTTGCAATCACTGGTGATTTGGTGGGTTCCTGAAGTCATTCTGGTCCTGTTTTGTTACGATCCCAAGTGGTCTCCATTGGTCCAGTTTGCTTTTATTGAAGGAGCTTGCATGGATTTCCATGTCCAGCCCATATTTGAACTTACCTCGCAGGATTTTCAGGTCAGTGTTTGTGACAGGATACAGCAGAAGTCAAGAGAGCTAAGGAGGAGAACTGAAAATCCTGCCCTCACTCTATATTCCCGGTGCTAAAGCCATTGCTTTGCAGAGAGAAAGTCATGCCACCATTTTGTCTCTGCCCCCCAACTTTGTTTTTTAACAAGTAGCTACATCCTCTGTTATGTCCCCCTATCCTTTTAATGGTAGTGTCATGTCCACCTTTCATAAAGTCATTGTTAATTACTTTATTAATCAACTTTAATATACTTTATTTAATATTCTTTATTTCATCAACTTAAAATGTCATCTTCATGATACAATTAAAACTACTTAAACTCATATTTTCCTGTTTTAACCCTTCTCTTTACTCACATTATTTATGATCACAAGGATTTCACAGCTGTAGGCAAATATATTCAGATAGACTAAGCTGTGAGAATGTTATACAACAGAAAAGGTACCAGAAGTAAATGCTGGAGAGGTTGTGGGGACAAAAGAACCCTCCTGCACTGCTGGTGGGAATGTAAATTTATCCAAGCCCTGTGGAGAGCAGACTGGAGAACTCTCAGAAGGCTGGAACTGGACCATCCCTATGATGTTGCAATTCCTGTTCTGGGCATATATCTTAAGGAACCAAACATATCCATCCAAAAAGACTTGCATATACCTATTTTCATAGCAGCACAATTTGTAATAGTCAAAATCTGGAAGCAACCCAGGTGTCCAACAACAGATTAGTGGCTGAGCAAGTTGTGGTATATATACATAATGGAATATTAAAAACGGTGAATTCACCTTTTTCATCCCATCTTGTATGGAGCTTGAAGAAATTTGTTAAGATAAGTCAGAAATAGAAGGATGAATATGGGATAACCTCTCTCATACAAGTTGAAGAACAAGTGTGGGTCTAATGTGTGTTTCAGCATGGATGGCTAACCCCCCAGAAGCTCGTCTATCAGACTCCCCTTGGCATGCCAGCCTTGTGATTGAGCGAGAAGTAGCCAGAGTATGTAAGGAATTCCAACCTTCCTGTTAGTCTCGCTGCATCACCTCACCCCCCTCCCCCAGTTTATTTATAAAGTTATCATCATGGGAACGTGGAAACAGTATTATTTACTATGATACCACATTAGGCTTCTAACAGTAGGCTCCAAAGAATGCTAGGAAAGGCAAGAATGTTATACAATTAAAAGAAATATTTACTGGGCACTGGAGAGTGGTGCATCTGGTTAATCACCCATATCACCATGAATAATGAACTAGGTTTGATCCCCACTTCCCACCTGCAGGAGTTATGTTTTATGAGCAGTGAAGTAGGTTTTCAGGTTTCTCTCCCTTTCTATTTCCCCTCTTCTCTCAATTTCTTTCTATCCTGTCAAATATGGAAAGGAAAAAATGGCTACCAGGATTGATGGATTTGAAATGCTGACCCTGAGCACAAGCAAATAACTCTGGTGGCAGGGGGAAAGCATAATCTAGTAGTCTACATCCTTCTCAGTTTCCCTTATAACAGGAAACAATATATGATTTAGAAATATAAAAAGTGACTATGAAGAGGAGTGAACTGTGGTGGAAGGTATGTGACATATCTCTAAAAAAGGCAAGGTACTTAAGAGTTACAAAAAAAATAATAAAATAAAAATGCCATGGTATTGCAAAGAGGCAGACTATTTTTCTATCCATGAACCATTTAAACCATCTTATTTTAATAGTTTCTTTATTAAGATATGGGGGAGACAGAAGTCTGCTCAGCTCTGGCTTATAGTGGTGCTGGGTGTTGAATTTATGACCTTAGAACTTCAAGCATGAAAGTCTTTTGTGTGTTAATTATATAGTCTCCTCAAATCCACTTTCTTATTAAATGCAGTTAGTCATTTACATCCTGCTGGAACTGGAGTGAGGAGAGAACATTGCTTGTTATAAGCACAGCCTCAAGGTTCTAGTGACACATAAGGAAGCTGAAAAACTATTTACTTTTCTAGAAAAAGGGGGAGAGACAGAGATAAATACAAAGAAAAAGTAAGAGAGATACTGTATTATTACTAAAACATCTGTGAAATGTCTTGCATATATACAGCATACCCATGTGGTGGTTGGAAAACTTGACTTCAAGTCCTCACTTATTGTAAAGTATGTTCTACTGGTTGAGCTATCTCCTAGTTCTCTCATTTCTAGGCTTGCTAACATAACTAGCGTTTTTTTTAAGTGAGTAAAACCTGGTCAGGGAAATTCCTCAATTTGTAGATCACTGGATTTTGAACAGTTGAGTTTCCTTGTTTGATTCCCAGCATGTACCAAAATGGTTATGTGTCAATCTCCCTTTTTCTCTTCTTATGTCTGTGTCAATCTCCCTTTTTCTCTTATATCTGTGTCATGTAAAATTATTTTTTCATATGTAATAAAATGTCTTTTTTTTTAGTGAGAAGGACTAGAAAGTGATAAGTACACACCAAATTTTCAGGTCTGAGGCCCCAAGGGCTAAATTCCAATTATATTATAATTCTAAATCTGAGGGGAGTTCTGAACTCACTTTCTCTCAAAAAGTAAAAGAAAAAAAAATCCTTAAAAAAAAGGAATAAAATCGCTTTAAAGAGAAATAAGTTGGAGTTCAGGTGATGGATCAATAAATGGGAGGCACAGGACTCTGACACTAAGGGACTACTTTCCAAGGAGTGTACAGACTTATTATTAAAATTAGTTAACCAAAATAAATCAATAAATAAAATGAGTTAGCCAGTATTCTCATAAGACATGTAGATACATAGGAGAAATTTTTTTTAGATCCTGAACTCTTTTTGTAAGTACTGCTCAGATAAAACTTAGAGGTTCAATAGAAATAAAGGTAGTTATCATTAGCATTAGTGGTGAAGGTATATCTCCTTAACAAAGGAAAACTCTAAAGTCAAGATGACAGCAAAAATATGAAATAAAAATCAGAGTTCAAATAAACGAACTTGAAAAATATAGGCGATAGTGCAGCAGGTTAAGTGCAGGTGGCACACACCTAAAGGACCAATGTATGGAGCTCAGTCCAAGGCCTCAGCTTCCTACCTGCAGAGGAGTCGCTTCACAAGTAGTGAAGCAGGTCTGCAGGTGTCTCTCTTTCTCTCCCCTTCTCTGTATCCCCTGCTCTCTGCATTTGTCTCTGTCCTATCCAACAATAATGACATCAATAACAACAACAATAAAACAAGGGGAAAAAAGGGAATAAATATTAAAAAAAGAAAATATAAAAGATTAAATAAAGTAAGCTAGATCAAAGACAATGTCATGAGCATCTATGAAAACAAGTGACAATGTAGAAGGAAATAATATCACAATATAATAGCCACATTAGACAAATACATGGTTGTGATATTAAATGTTAGATAATGTGCTTTGGGGCCAGGTTAAGTACACATATTATAGTGAATAAGGACCAAAGTTTAAGCCACTGGTGACCCCCTGGATAGAAAGAGAGAAAACTTCATGAGTGGAGATGTCTCTCTGTGTCTATTCTCAATCTCCTCCTCCCCTCTCAATTTCTCTGTTTCTACCCAATAACAAATAAATAAGATATTTCTTTAAAAAGAAAGGAATCATGTTTTACAGTAACATAAGGAACAAGACAGTGGTCCAGGCAGTGATCCTCCTGATTAAGCTCTCACATTACAGTGCATAAGGATCCAGGTTCAAGCACCTGCAGGGAGAAAGCTACATGAATGATGAAGAGCTGCAGTTTTCTGTCTCTCTTCATTTCTACCTCTTCTTCCCTCTCAATTTCTCTTTGTCTCTATCCAATAATAAATTAAAGTAAAAACGGATTTATAAAACATAAAAAAGGGAACAAGACAAAGATGCCTACTATTAGAATCCTTGTTTAAAGGGGTAATTGAAGACAGTCATAGCAATGAGGCAAAATAAAATAAAAAGGAATTCAAATTGGCAGAGAAGTTTAAACTATTTTCTTTTTCTATTGGGGGACTGATAATTTATAGTAAACAGTAAATAAAGTTCTTTACATATGTAATACGTGTGTAAAAGTCCTCAGTTATCTGTAAAAACACTCTGACTCCCTGCTTGGGCCTTCCTCCTCAACTGTACACTAGGACCTAATTTACTGAAGAAATTGAATGTAGACATTTGCAGGAAATTCTCCAAACTCTAATTTAGGTTATGTTCAGTAGGAAAAGGAATTGGAAAATTGAGCATATTAGTTGACCAAACAGATTCCAATAAGACACATAGATATATAGAAGAAATTTTCCAACCTTTAGATCTTTAAGTCCTTTTGTAAGTACTGCTGATAAAAGTTAGAGTTGAACAGTGTAAATAAGTGTATCCATAAATTATCTATACTCAGGAATGACTATGTACCTCACTAGCATTAGAAGTGAAGATATATCTCCACAACAAGAAACAGCATAAAGTCAAGGTGACAAATAATTTTTGTCTCTAAACCAACAAATCACTATTTAATTCTTATCGCTATAGATTTGCATACTAGGAATACAAAATTTTCCAAGAAATAATATTCAAAAACTGTAATTATGAAAATAAATAAAAACATAAGGCAAACAACAATACTGGTTACTCATGTGTTATAACAGTCAATACTAATGAAGTGACATATAGATGCTATAAAATTCCCATAAAAATCCTTATGAACATATTTAAAACAAGAACATTAATGCTGAACATTAAATGGATGGTCTCCATAGAAAATGATGTTGATCCCCACCTGAAGGGGGAGCTTTGCAAGTGGTGAATCATGGCTGCAGTTGTCTGTCTGTCTGTCTCCCACTCTACCACCCTCTTCTATTTCAATATCTGGTTATCTCTAATAATAAATACAAAAAAAACTTCTTTAAAAAAGGAAAATAGGGATTCAGGCGGTAGCGAGCGGGCTAAGTGCAGGTGGCTCAAAGTGCAAGGACTGGCATAAGGATCCTGGTTCGAGCCCTGGCTCCCCACCTGCAGGGGGTTGCTTCACAGGTGGTGAAGCAGGTCTGCAGGTGTCTTTCTCTCTCTGTCTTCCCCTCTTCTCTCCATTTCTCTCTGTCCTAGCTAACAATGATGACATCAATAACAATAATAACTACAACAACAATGATGAAAAAACAACATGGGCAACAAAAGGGAAAATAAATATATATATAAATATTTTTAAATAATTAGAGAGAGAAAAAAAGGAAGTGATGTTGAGAAAACTGAATCACCACATGGGTAAGGAACAAATAAGATCATCAGATGTACCATGCATAACTTCAAAATGGAAGGTGGGAGTAGGTAGCAAAATGGTTATGCAAAGAGACTCTCCTGCCTTAGGCTCCAAAGTCCCAAGTTCAATCCCTCACACCACCAAAATCCAGAGCTGAGCAATGCTCTGGCAAAAATTAATCAATTAAAATTAATATTATTAAAATTAACTAATTAATTAAAATGGATCAAGCATGTGGATTCTAGACCAGTAACCAAAAATCTATAGAAGTCATTCTCAGCACAGTATGTAATATCTGATTTGGAAATATCTTCAGAGACTTGAGCTCAACAGCAAAGAAAATAAAAGGAAAAACTAACCCCCAGGACTACATCAAACTTAACATATTTGACACAATAACAGGAGCATCACCAAGACAGAAACAGTACAGAATGAAAAAGCATATTTACATGTCATATATCAGAGGGCTAATTACCCATATACCTATATTTGTATTCATATAACACAGTAGAAGTAAAATAAGCAACCACAGTAAATGTGGAGAAGGAAGTTAATACAACTTGTTCAAGACAGAAAAAAAAGAATCAGACTCTGATGTGGGACAGGTTACTTACCTGTGAAACTGCCATTTCTTCCTCTTTCTCTGAATGTCCTTTCAGGCCAGAAAATGAAGAGAAATCACAACAGTAGCTTGAGACTGCTATAAATCCATCAGCAAGACCTCTTCACTTGAAAGCACTGCACCTACAGGGAAGACATTGTAATGCATAAAAGGCCCAATACCCTAGCCCTTCAATGTGAAGAGGTTCTAGAACCATTGAGGGAATTATCCTGCCTATTGTGACTTTCAGAAAGCCCACAAATTCTACTGGCATCTCATTTCAACCCTTTACTTTTTCCTTCAACAAGAGTATGGACATAACTTCGGTAAAATATCTAGGTATCTTCCTACTTAACTCAGGTCTCACCTAAACACTGTTCTAAGATCTGCATTAAAACATGATATACACATGCAAAAATACTTTTATGCCTGAGGCATAAAAAGTCTCAAATTCAATCCAAAGCACCACCATAAACCAAAGCTGAGCAATGCTCTGGTTAAAAAAAAAAAAAAAAAAGAGAACAAGAGAGAAAGTGATAGTCTGAATGAAAACCAGAACAGAATCTCAAGGCTGGAGGCAACAGATTTTCTTCAAATTTTATTTCTAACCCTAATAAAAAAAACTGAGTAAACATGAGCAAGAGTTTAGAATCTTGCAGCACAAAAGGTGGCACACTGGATAGTATTGGACTCAGCAGCATGTGGTCCTGAGAAGTGAACATTACATGTGCATCTGAGAGTCTCTGGCTCTCTATCATTATTCATATCCATGGGTGGCCAACACTATATCGTTTCTTCTCCAAAACAGAAGATTCAGGGTGCATCTGGGTGACAAGTCTAGCAGATGGAGACTTGTCTCAAGTGGCCTCCCCCAGGGCTCTGTTCTGGCTCCTACGCTATTTAATATTCACATTAATGACCTTCCAGAAACTTCTTCAAGGAAGTTCATCTACGCCGATGACATCTGCTGTGCAACTCAGGCATCAAAGTTCGACATCCTTGAGGAAACACTCACGAAAGACATGTCTCTGATATCTGATTACTGTAAAAAATGGCGACTAATCCCTAGCACTGCAAAAACGGTATCATCTGTTTTCCATCTACACCATGCCTCGGCCTTGCATGAGCTTAATGTGCAGCTTGGCAATACGATACGAGAATCCGGCATGAAGCCCAGCCAGTCTATCTTGGCGTTACTCTCGATCGCACTCTGTCATTTCACGAACATCTCATAAAAACTGCAGCAAAGGTGGGCGCGAGGAATCACATCATTGCAAGACTGGCCAGCTCCTCATGGGGCGCGAGCGCTTCCACACTGTGATCATCCTCTCTGGCATTATGCTATTCCACTGCAGAATACTGTGCCCCAGTATGGTTCCGTAGCCCCCATGTCCACTTGGTCGATTCCAAATTATATTCCTCCATGAGGATCATTTCTGGAACCATCCGTTCCACCCCAGTTCCATGGCTGCCAGTTCTTAGCAACATCGCCCCGCCAGATATTCGTCGGGATGCGGCATCATCTAAGTTCATTTCCCACGTCTACGCTCGACCGGACCTGCCAATATACGCGGAGATCTTCGCCCACCCTGTCCAACGCTTGATGTCTCGTCACCCAATCTGGTCCCCTACGCCTACACTGAACTTCTCTGTTCCAGACTCTTGGAAACAGAGTTGGCAGTCAGCTGAGGTCAAGAACAAACACCTCATCACAGACCCCTGCGAGCGTCAACCCGGCTTTGACCTAGCACGTTATGATCGGGCCCTCCTCAATCGCTATCGAACAGGCCATGGCCGGTGCGCCGCTATGTTCCATCGCTGGGGAGCCAGAGACGACCCGAACTGCCCCTGCGGCTCCAGACAGACTAGGACCCACATAGTCAACGACTGCCACCTCTCCAGATTCAAAGGAGGTCTCGAAACTTTACATCAGGCTCAACCTGACGCTGTTGACTGGCTACGGAAGAACGGCAAACGCTAGAAGAAGAATTACTCATATTAATATATAAAATTCAAAGCAAAACAAAGCAAATCTGTTTTGAAACTATAAATAGGTGGCTGTGTTATAGCAGATTCACAACTCAAATGTTACAGCTTCAGTGAACCAGAAATTAAAGTTGTTAGAAATTGAGAAAGATCACATGGGGACAAAGAGAGTAACGGGATAGAATTCTCCACACAGAAATCACAATACTCCATACCAAGTCAGGTGGTTGAGTATGAGTTTTATTTAAACCTACTCAGCTAAGGGTCTAGCCCAGGGAAAACTCACGCAGGAGCTACCCAAGGACTGAACGCCTAAGCACAGTCACAAGCATCTTTTTATACTTTTTTCAGTATATGGCAGCATTGGTTACATACAATAGTTTTGCACAGCTTCCGGGACTTGGCTTGTTTACCTGAAATCTGATGACTGTGGGGCTTTTAGGCTTGCACAACATCTTGGTACAAAAACATCTTGTTTTCCCAGAAACAAACATCCTACCTTACTGAAAGCAGCAGGGTTTACAGAAGTGGAAAGTTAACATTATCCCTACTCTAGGTCTGATTACTCTAGGTCTACTTAATTTTTAACCTTTCTATTGTGTTAAGTATTTTGCTTCTGACCATACCCATTACAAAATGAGGCCAACACAAGAAATAGAGGAAGCTGAAGTATTCATTCACACAAACACAGAGTAGTCATTATTACAAACTTACACATGTACAGACACAGAACACTGGGACCTCAGGAAACGTGACGGGTCCTCCCCCCAAGCCGGAGTGCCAATAGTGGCCCTGTTGTTTGGGAGAGAGACTCAGATGCTGGGAGCTCATCTCCTTGAAAAGGGAACGGGAGGGGGGACTATAAGGGGGTCAAATGAGTACATTCCTAGAATAAACATTCCGAAACTACCATGTGGCACCAGGAAGTAAGCGGGCAGGTCAGTGATAACCAACATGGCACAAAGGTTACAAGACAGACGGGTTTCAGTAACGTTCTTAGTTAATCAGAAATTTTCTGCTGTCCTAGGATCGGGAAAGGGGGAAATTCTTTCATTATCTAGTCCTCTAAAGGTTTGCTCTTTATCACTAAAATCACCTAGTTTTCTATATGCGGGATTTCTAATTAAATCAAGTTGGGGGACTTACACAATTGTTCTGGTGCCTAACCACCATCCGAGTCCAGTGTCTGAACTATGCTAGCAATTTCTTGATTATACCTGTACCCACTTTTCCCTTAGCTATACCTGTGTCCATTTTCTCTTGATTATACCTGTGCCCATCTTTAACCTACAAAAGAAAGAATGAGTTCAGCAGGCAAAGCTGATTTTTTTAGAGAAAGTCCACAGGAGAGACCTCTTGCATAGTGATGGCTAGAGAGTTGTGACTCACATTACAGTCAATACAAGTCTATCAAGCTGGCAAGTCCCAGGCACATGGAGGAGGAAAATGGGAAAAAGGAGATTCTTTGGGGGAAATTCTGTCTGGCCATCACGGGTTTTGGGAGGTGGTGGTCATTCCTTTGTCCTTTGATCTTCCAGCTTCCAGCGATGTCTCCTTTGCCTCAGGTGGTGGGTAGCAGGGGTAGATGCACCACCTGGGCTGTCTAAGGAGAAAGGTGCATTGGTTGGGTATCAGAATTCTTTCCATGTGGCTGTTTTTCTGGCAAGTCTCACTCAAGATGTATGCTTTATTAATGTGCATGTTCAATGGGGTTCATACTTAAGCTTGTACAAACCTCTGGGTTGGCACAGACTATTTATCCATTGTCTTGGTCAGCCTGGGGCATTTAGAAAATGTGGAGGAAGGGAGCCAGGCAGTGGTGTGCGGGTCCCTGTTCAGGCGCCAGATACCGGACTAGCTTCGAGGGCAGAAGAGAGACGACCAGGGACTCATGGCTGAGCTGGGATGCAATGCAATGCAATGCCATGCTGGCTTTATTCATCCACATTTATACTCTCCAGGAAGGAAGTGGTAGGGGGTAAAACAGGATGTGAAGGAGAGAGGGTGGAACGAAGAGAGTGCAAAGCAATGGGGATTAAATGGTGGAAAACAGGGTGTGACTAGGAGAGGGGGTGGAGTGGAAAAAGAGCGCAAACCAGTGGGGATTAAAACAATTAAAACAACGATTATGTAAACAGACCACAGCGTTAAGCAATACAAGCGAACCTAACATGATGATCAAAACAGAAGGTCTTATCCGCAGAATTAGAAGTATACCAAGTGGTGCACCCGGTTGAGCTTACACATTACAGTGTTCAAGGGCCTGGGGTTCAAGCCCCTGGTCTCCACATGCATGGGGGAAGCTTCAAGGGTGAAGCAGGGCTGCAGGTTTCTCCCTGTCTCCCTATCTCCTCCCCTCTCAATTTCTGTCTCTAGCCAATAATAAATTTGATTAAAAAAAAAAAACTTTAAAAATTGTGGAGCAAGGGGGTTTGCAGAAGTGGGCATAGGACAGGCACTGGAATGGAGAAGTGGAAAGCTGCCCCAGACTGCAAGGGTCTCCCATCTCCCTTCATTCCTTGTTTTTATCTTTTATTTATTATTTTACTCTAGAATGAAGCTGAAATTCTACCCAGTCAATTCAGGACGTATTAGCAGAAGCTTTTTGCAACATGGATTTTTTAAAAAATTATTTATTTATTTATTCCCTTTTACTGCTCGTTTTGTTGTAGTTATTGTTGTTATTGATGTCATTGTTGTTGGATAGGTCAGAGAGAAATGGAGAGAGGAGGGGAAGACAGAGAGGGGGGTAAGAAATATAGACACCTACAGACAACCTGCTTCACCGCCTATGAAGCTACTCCCCTGCAGGTGGGGAGCCAGGGGCTGGAAATGGTATCCTTACGCCAGTCCTGCTGGGGTTGCTAAGTGACAGGGACACTGTCCTTTAAGATAGACAATTTAAGATGGGACATTTCAAGATGGATAATTATTATAATTATAAATACCACACTTTCTTGATGTTTCTCTGCTTCTAAGTAATAAACATGAATATATCATAGGACGTGAAGATGAATGTAAGTATGAATGGGAATATGATATGGATATGAATATTAATATAAATGAATTTATAAATAAAAGTATTCTAAGTCCCTCAATTCCCTCTCTATTCCTCTATCTCACCTTTCTCTCTACATGTTTCTTTGACTCAAAAAAAAGATAAATATCATATGGAATAAATATATTTGTAAGTATATAAATATAAATGAAACAGTGATCATAGTATGTGAATTTCCTCTCTGCTCCTCTATTCCACCTTTACCTCTCGATGTTTCTCTGCCTATGATCAATAAACAAAAAAACACAATATAATTGTATACAAATATGATATGAATATTAGTATGAATGTACTGTATACTTAAATATAAGCATAAATATGTATGTAAAATATCATTATAGTTATTTCAGTTACCTCTCTGCTCCTCTCCCTATCTCATTCTCTGACTCTAACCAATAAATAAACATGAAAAGTCATATGAATATGCATGAGGATATGATAGGTTATAATTATGGACTTGACTATAAACACGAAACATAAATATAAATATAAGCATTATAATTGTCTTAATTTCGTCTATCTCACCTTTCCCTTTTGGTGTTTTTCTGCTGTTAATCAATAGACATAAATATGATTAAGATATGAATATAAGTAAGAGTTTGGGCATAATATGTATCTCAATATGAACTTGTAAACATAAATATATATAATCAGCAAAACACATATGTAAATATAACAGTATTACAAGTACCTCAATTTCTTCTCTACTTTTCTATCTCACCTTTCACTCTTGATGTACCTCTCCCCCTAACAAGAAATAAATGTAATATGACATGTATATGAATATGGATATGACTATGTGACAGTATATGAATATGGATATGACTATGTGACAGTAAATGTAAATTAAATATGAATATAAATGTAACGGTGTTTTGAGTATCCCAATTTCCTCACTGCTCCTCTATCTTACCATTACCTCTGCATGTTTCTCTGCCTCTAGTTAATAAAAAACATGGTAATATGATACTTGAAATTTTAAATATAAACATACAAACAAATACAAATGAAATAATTTATAGGTATTACAATTAGCTCTCTTCCCCTTGATCTCACCTTTCTCAATCTTTACCTTCCTCTAGCCAATAAATAAATATATGGTATGAATATAATATGTATATGATTATTATTATGATTATGAATATGATTTCAACAATGTAAAGAATTCTGGGATGCAGGGACTATTCAGGTCTTGGAACATGTTGGTGGAGGAGGACTTAGTATAGGAGTAGAGTATTAATGTGGAAAACTGAGCAATGTTACACATATACCAAATACTCTATTTTTTACTGTAGACTAAATCAATAAGCCCCAATAAAAAATGAATATGAATGTAAATATAAATAAAAATATTAATATTGCAATGTTATATGTATCAATTTCCTCTCTGCTCATCTTTTTTGGTGTGTCTGTCTCTATCCAATATATAAACAAACAAATATGATATGGATGTGAGAAGGAACATAAATATACTTGTAGATTTAAATATTAATAAAACAGTGTAATAGGTATCTCAATTTCCTCTCTGCTCCTCTACCTTTCCCTGTTGATGTTATTCTGCCTCTGGACAATAAATACACATGAGTATTATATAAATGTGAATGAGTATGAATGTCAGTATACATACAAATATTAATATGAATAAAAATATGACATTGTTACAGGTCTCTCAATTCCCTCTCTCTAGTTCACATTTCTCTTAGTGTTTCTCTACCTCTACCCAATAAATAAATATAAACATATGAATTTGAATATAATTATGGATGTGATTACAAATGTGGATATGCATGTGGATATGAATGTAACTATAACAATGAATATATATGAGTATCACTATAAAAGTAACAATGTAAACAAGTTTCCTCTCTCCTCTATCTCTCCTTTACTGCAGTGTTTCCTTACCTCTAACCAAGAAATAAAAATATGACATAAAGATGATACAAATATTAATGTAAATGTTAATATAAATAGGAATTAAACCATATTCTAAGTGTCTCAATTTCCTCTGCTCATCTACCTCACCATTCCCTCTTATTTCTTCTCCAATACATTCACTTAATTAAGATGTGAATATTAATATAAATATGGATGATATGGGTATGGATATGAATGTGAATGTGAGTAGGAAAATAAATATACAGTGGTCTCCAGGAGATGGTGCAATCGATAAAGCACTGGACTCTCAAGCATGAGGTCCTGAGTTCTATCCCTGGCAGCACATGTACCAGAGTGATGTCTGGTCCTTTCTCGCTCCTATCTTTCTCATTAATATAAATAAAATCTTTTAAAATATATATATAAATATACAGTTCCCTGTTAATTATGAAGGGGTACATTGTCAAACAGTACAGAATCACCAACAAAACACCAGAAAGAAGGGAAGAAATGGGAAAGAGTATAATCTAACGATGATGTCTCAAGACCAGCATTTTAAAGACCTTTCAGAACAGAAAGGTTTACTAGCATGTGTTATAGAAATCATTCAATCAATCAACCCACAGGCCTTGGAACACTGTCCAGCAGAGCCTGGGGAGATCCCAGTCCCTGGAGTCACCAGAGTCCCCAGGTCTCAGCCTGGCCTGACCACACAGGCTGGGGGAGGAGGGTCTGGCCATCTGGGGTGTGAAGCTATGGGTCTGGAGACTGCCAGGTACCCCAGGACACCCCAAGTAGTAGGCAAACAGATTGCAATACAGCTCATACCCCAAAGGGACCTTACTTGCTGTCCACCTGTCCTGTAACTACCTGGCACCTGCCCCCCAGAGCACTGGCCCCCAGCCAGCTGGTCAGTGGCTAGCAGTTGAGTTGCCCAGTGAGTGCACATGCTCACAGTCCCTGATGTGCATCACAGAGAGCGCTGGGGTTGCTAGGCAACAGGGACACTGTCCTTCAAGATGACCACTTGGGCAGCAGAGTAGCATGTCAGACAGGGTCAAAAGAGGTTAGGCTGCCCACCTGGGGCCAGTCGGTGGTGGCAGCAGCAGCAGTGCCAGAAGCAGAGGCAGCCCCAGCAGCCACCACAGCTGGGCACGGAGTTGGTGGTGGGAAAAAGCTGCTGTAGAGGCAACTGAGACTAGAAGAATCATAGTGTCCACAGGATCTTGACCTGTGGTGACAGCCCTGAAAATGTAAATATAATTATAATTATAAATGTCACAGTGTATCTCCATTTCCTCTCTGTTCCTCTATCTCAACATTTTCTCTTGATGTTTCTTTGCTCCTAATCAAATAAGATGTGAGTATGAATATAAATACAAATAGGACTTTATATTATGTAGATCTGAGTATCAATATGAACCTGTAAATATGAATATAAATATAGTGTTCTAAGTACCTCAATTTCCTTTTTATACCTCTATCTCACTTTTTGCTCTAGATGTTTCTATGTCTCTAAAAATATATGGATAGGAATATGGATATTATATGTATATTAATATAAACATGCTTGCTAATGTAAATTTAAATATGAATATGTGTTAAAAGTATCTCAATTTCCTCTCTGCTTCATATCTCACTTTAATCTCTCAATGTTATTCTGTCTCCAATAAATAAAAACACTATATACACTATATATATTATAAATATGATATGGGCATGAATATGAATGTACTTATAAAGATAAATAAAATGGTATCTAAATTACCTCTCCACACCTCTATCTCACCTTTCCTTCACAATTTTCTCTACCTTTAATCAATAAATAAGCATAAAAATTCAAGACTCCTCTTTAAATTCTATCTCCCCAAGTAATTTGATACTCATTATCTTCATTGTGGTCTTTTAAACTATTTTACATCTTTTTACTCTAACACTCAGCAACATCATGACACAAAAAATGGAAATTTTGTATAGAGTATATATTCATTACTGCCATTTATCATATCAAATAATTTAGGTCCATATCTTTGAGTTTCAAATTCTCTACATGAGTAGGAAGCCAGTACCTTAAACCAAGTGACAAAGACGAACTAGGAGGAGATATTTTGATTGAGTCCTTTTACAAATATAAAATATGCACATATTTGATATTGCTAGATAAAATGAGAACACATTGCTGGCAGAAATTTTTAAAATAAGAGAACACCAAAAATGTCAAGAGTAACAGAGATGAAAGTGAAAAATCAGGACAGCATTATAGAAAAGTTATGGAAGAGTGAAAGAAATCTAAGAAATAGAGAAATTATTTGACAGAAGTAGCAATGGGCAGGCAGTAGCCTGAAGAGAAAAGTCAGATGAGATGACGCAAAGTGCAGAAACCAGCTAGAAATGCGCCCAGAACTGACGCTGAAGTTATTCTCTTAACACTGAGTCTGAGCACATCGTCTTCACTTAAAGAAAGCTGTATAAGCCCCAAAGATCACATTGTATTTTTATCTCTAAGAAGAATTGCCTGACTAGCTTTTGCTCATGTCATACCTATATTTCTGGGGTCCCTTCTAGTATATGAGCCCTACAACATTGGTTGGTGAAAACAAGGTACCAGTTACTACTGACTGTCAGGTATACTAGGAGAAATGGTTAGAATAAATGGGCTTCTCAGGAAAATTCTGAAGCAAATTTCAAGAAAAGCAGTTTGACCTACCAGCAGGGGAAGCTTCATGACTGGTGCAGAGCTATAGGTATCTCTCTCTCTCTCTCTCTCTCTATATATATATATATATATATATATATATCCCCTTCCTTTGAATACCTGACTGTCCAATAAACAAATAAAGATAATTTTTAAAAATATAAAAAAAAGAAAAGTAGTTTGAACTTTTCAGTTGATCAATTTGGATCTGTATCTTTGTGTAAGAGCTACACCAGCACTCAATGCTGAGAGTCAAGATAGTGGCTGTGGGAGCCAGTCAGGTTGGCAGTAGACACACAGGCCAAATGCCTGGTAACTGTGGACTCACAAGTCATCCCTCCCTGAACTATTCATGTGATGTCTCTATGAAATGACAAATGTCACAGTCATAGTAAAACACTCAAAACTGTTGGTTTTCTCACTCTAAATTCTCTTAGTTAACTTAGAATATTAAAAACAAGAGTTCTGGTGGTTGTGTCTTTACTGCTACATTCTTTTTTGTTAATATTTTACTTATTTGTTTTGAAAAAACACAGAGAAATTGAGGGGGGAGGGAGAATAGAAATAGACACCTACAGCACTGCTTCACCAGTCATGAAGCTTTCACCCTGCAGGTAGGGACTGGAGGCTTGAACCTGGGTCCTTGTACACTGAAGTGTGTGCACTCAACCAAGTGCACCACCACCCAGTCCCCATACTTTCCTTTTTTATGGGGGCCTATTCCCAGATCACTGGAGGGCTGTGTCATGGTCCACAGCCTTTAAATCTTCACTCTAATCTACCCATGACAACAATAAAAGTAGAAAACCAAGATTCCTAATAAATACACATGCAAAAAAAAAAAATCAACAAAATCTTTAACAATTGAGGTAAACAGCAATGTAGAACATTATTGTGACCAAATGGCTGCATTCTGAGGGTGAGTGATTAAATACACACAAATCAACTAATGACAATATGTCACATTTAGAAAGTGAAATATAAAAACCCCATTATCACTTAGCATACAGAAAGTAAGCATCTGACAAGACAGAACAAGCATTCATGATTAAAATTGCCAACAATAACAAGACAGAAGGAATCTATCAGGGGCTTGGTGGTGGCACACATAGTTAATTGCCTGTGTTAACACACACAAAGACTCGGGTTCAAGTCCCCTGCAGGGAGAAAGCTTCACTAGCAATGAAGTAATGCTGAGTGTCTTAGTCTGTCTCCCTCTCTCTTTTCCCTCTCAATTTCTCTGTCCTTTCCTTGACTTCAGAGTACACTAAAAAGCTATAGTCAAACTGTGATACTGTAATAAAACATCCAAATCAATGGAATAGGGCTGGGGTAAGTAGCATAATGGTTATGCAAAGAGGCTCTCATGCCTGAAGGTCTAAGTACCAGGTTCAATCCCCTACACCACCATAAGCCAGAGGTGAGCAGCACTCTGGTAAGAAAAAAAAAAAAAATCAATAAAATAGAAATGAGAATCCAGGAGCCCGGTGCTGAGCGCATACATGACAAAGCTTACAGAAACAGGTTCAAGTTCCCAGTCGCCACCTGCAGGGTGAAATCTTCACAAGTGGTGAAGCAGTGTTACAGGTGTCTGTCTCTCTCCCCCTTCATTCTAGGCGATGCTCAGGCAGCAGAAGGCCATGCGCTGGGTGGTCTCCCAGCATCTCTTCTGAGTCTCAATTTGAATTTCAAACAGTCCAGGAGCTGGCAGACTGCAGGTATGAGAGACGCTGCCAGAGGCAGAGAGGGGGATGGGAAGAAGAAAGAGGAGGAGGAGGAGGAGAGAAATAAAGGGAGAATGAAGGCAGAGGGGGAGGGAGGAGGTAGGATGCCATCTTTCTGCACTGAACAGACACGGAGGGTCCCGCCGCGTGAAATGCGCGGGCTGCAGAGGGGCGACCCCTGAAGGAGCCGCTCGAATGCGGGTTTCGGACACAGAGTGAAGGGAGAGGCCGCCGAGCCAATGAGCCACATGGGGGGGTGGGGGGGTCCCGGGTGCGGGGCTGGGGCGCAGCGGCCTCCGCGGACACGGCGCCGGGTGGCGGTGCGGGGACAGACGCCCGCAGACCCCGCGGCTCGCGGCCTCTCCGCGTCGTAACCCGCCGCGCCCCGTGTAGACGCGGCTCCACGTCTCCGCAGCTCAGAGCCCGGCGCGGCCGCAGCCCGGGCGGGTCCCGGGAGCGGCGGCCCCGGGTCCGAGGCCCCGAGGAGACTCGCTCCCCGCCCCGCCCGGCTCTCGGAGACAGAGAAGAGGAGGCAGCCGCGGTGCGCTCGGCCGGGTGCGGGGAGCCCAGCCGCCCGCCGCCTCCGCAGAGCGCCCGCCGCCATCGCCATCTCACCTCCGAGCAGGGCTCCCGGGCGAGTCTGCGGGGCTCCCTGGACCTGCGCCTCTCAGCTCAGCTCTGCGCCTGGGGCCGCGGCCGAAGCCTGACACTCCGTCTCTCTCCTGCTCCTCCTAGTCGCCGCAGCGGCACCCCGAGCTCCGACCGAGCGATCTCTGCCTCCCGCAGTTCAAAACAACCCGCGCGCGAGTCTCCAGGGCGACTGCGCAGCTCCGGGGCCAGTGACTGCGCATGAGCGCGCGCGCGGGGGGGGGGGGGGGGGGGGGAGTGGTGTCAACCTGGCCCGTGACGCCCAGTGCGCCTGCGTGAGGAAGGCATCCCTTTAAAAAAATATTTGATTTATGTTATTGATTTATTTATGTACCATTTATTTCTTTCCTTTTTGTTGCCCTTGTGTTATTGTTGTAATTATCGTTGTTGTTGTTGATGCCATTGTTGGATAGGACAGAGAGAAATGGAGAGAGGAGGGAGGGGAAGACAAAGAGGGGGAGAGAAAGACAGACACCTGCAGACCTGCTTCACCACTTGTGAAGCGACCCCCCTCCCCCCGCAGGTGGGGAGTCACTGGGTGCTCGAACCAGGATCCTTATGGTCCTTACGCCTGGCTTAACCCGCTGCGCTACCGCCCGACTCCCAAGAGTCTTTTTTTTTTTTTGTTTTTTAACTATGATACACCGTACCCAGTCCCAATTTCACCTGGTGTTTTCCCTTTCCTCTCATGTTGTTTGGTTTCCACCCAGAGTGAGATCCTACAGTATATGTTCTCTTTCTGGGTTATCTCATATAACATGATTGTTTCAAGTGCCATCCAAGATGAGGCAAAGAAGGTGCTTCCGTCACTTTTCACTGTTGAGGAATGCATATATTATTATATTGTGTATATATGCCACAAGATTCTTTTTCAATATAAATTTTATTTATGATCTAATTTTTATTAACAAGATACCAGGAGTACAATTTCACACAGTTCCCACCACCAGAGTTTCATGTCCCATTCCCATCTATTGTTTACTTAGCTATTGTTTATCCCTCTCTGGGATTATGAAACAAATTCTTTATGTGGTGCAGAAGACAGAGGGGCTGGTTTCTGTAATTGCTTCTCCACTGAACATGGACTTTGGGAGGTCAATCCATACTCAAAACCTGTTTCTATCTTTCTCTAGTGGACCAGGGCTCTGGCAAGATGAGACTCTGGGAAATACATACACATTGGTGAGGTCATTTGCCCTGGGATGTCAGAATGGCATCATAATAGCATCAGCAACTTTGTGGCTGAAAGGAAGTGAGATATAAAGCAAACTGTTCAATAAACAGGAATCCAAAGATAGGAATAGAGTAAATAAAACTAGGGGGTCTTTGTGTGGGAAGAAGTTAGAAAGACTATTATAGCTATGTTCCTAGGGGCCCATGACTTTAGTAATTTTTGTCTGACCCTCATAGCTAACAAGCAGGTGTAGTAAAAGTGTTGTCTGGGAAGCTGGTGTCAGACTTGATAATAGGACTAGAAAGCTGGATTAGGGCAGAGTGTAGCTCCCAATTATGAGGAAAGTATATAAATGCTGTTACCTGGTAACCCATCAATCTGACCTATATCCTATGTCTATTCATATTTAGCACAGGAGCCTGTGTAACCTCTAAATCCCTGTCAATCTGAGCTCACAGTCTATGGTCACATCTAGGAGCATTCTAGGCTTCATTCATTTCAGGACCCATATTCCTCAAATGGCAGAGCAAGATGACTCAGCATAAAACCCATTTATTTTTAAATTTTTTTAGTATTTATTTATTTATTCCCTCTTGTTGCCCTTGCTATTTTATTTTTGTAGTTATTACTATTGTTGTTGGATAGAGCAGAGAGAAATGGAAGAGAGGAGGGGAAGACACAGAGGGGGAGAGAAAAATAACCTGCAGACCTGCTTCATCACCTGTGAAGTGACTCCCCTGCAGGTGGGGAACTGGGGGCTTAAACCGGATCCATACACTGGTCCTCGCGCTTAACCCCTTGTGTTACCACCGGACTCCCCTATAAAACCTATTTCTACATGTTCTGTCAGCCTTGGCTACAGGTCACCTTGCTCTGCATTTGAGGATGTGACTTCACAATGAAGCAGGTAAATGGATCACTCCACACGGACTCTGGCTATGCTAAGGCAGCCTCCTCTATACACACACACACTGACTTTCGGAGAAGTATCTTACTCCCCATCCATCATCCTGCATGGGCAGACCTGTGTCTGCAGTCAGCAAACACATGCTGCCCACACTCACAGCTCGAGGGACTGAGCCTTGGTTGTGACTCCCAGTCCTGGAGCAGGTGTTGACCCTCTGCCCTTGGGGGGGGGGGGTTGGGTTTCCGTCCTCCCCTCTCCAATCTCACTATGTGGGATCCGGGTCCACCCTGGAAGCCCTGGAGCTCTTCCTGCCTCTGCACTGTCCCCTGGGTGCAGGGCTGTTGGCTCCAGCTAGTCCACAACTCAGGGAAGTGAGTGAGTGAGCTGACCCTCAAGGTGCAACACTGCACTCCCTTGGGTGACATGTTTGCAGTCCTGCTTACCCCCAGGGCTACAGGGATGTCCTCCCTTTTAGTAGGAAATCCCTTGGGTTTTTACATTATTTACCTCATTTTATCAGGAACAGGCTGAGTGTCAGCACTCACTGGTGCCCACCTACATCTTCCCCCTGTTCAAACATGATTATGGAAGGGCTTGCCCCCCCTTCGCAGATCCTGTGGTGTGTGTGTGTGTGTGGTGGGAGGGTTTCAGAGGAGCCGGGCACTCAACTCCAGGTGCATCCTGAAGCAGCAGTCTGGTAGTGCTGTATGACTTGTGTCACATATGCAGTGACCTCAGAAATACAGAGACTTATGAATGTACAATAAAGCACGTACTGACTATATATATCAAAACTTTTGGGAGTCGGGCGGTAGCTCAATGGGTTCCTTCTTTAAGGATCCCGGTTCTAGCCCCCGGCTCCCCACCTGCAAGGGAATCGCTTCACAGGGGGTGATGCAGGTCTGCAGGTGTCTATGTTTTTCTCCCCCTCTCTGTGTTCCCCTCCTCTCTCCATTTCTCTCTGTCCTATCCAACAACAACAATAATAACTACAATAATAAAACAACAAGGGCAAGAAAAGGGAATAAATAAATATTTTTTTTTAAATTCTCAGCTGGGGGTCAGGCGGTGGCGCAGTGGGTTAAGTGCATGTGGCGCAAAGCGCAGGGACCAGCGTAAGGATCCCGGTTCGAGCCCCTGGCTCCCCACCTGCAGGGGAGTCGCTTCATAGGTGGTGAAGCAGGTCTGCAGGTGTCTATCTTTCTCTCCCGCTCTCTGTCTTCCCCTCCTCTCTCCATTTCTCTCTGTCCTATCCAACAACGAATTGCGTCAACAAGGGCAATAATAATAACCACAACGAAGCTACAACAAGGGCAACAAAAGGGGGAAAAAATGGCCTCCAGGAGCGGTGGATTCATGGTGCAGGCACCGAGCCCAGCAATAACCCTGGAGGAGGAAAAAAAAAAATTCTCAGCCACTCTGTTGGACACCTTCTAAGTTGTTTCCAGGTTTTGAATATATGGAATGGTGCTGCCTATGACCCAGGAAGGTCTCATGGAAGGACTGAGGGCAGAGGCCAGTTGCCCCATGTTCCCAGATTTCCTGAAAGACCTGGTGACCGTTGGACTGCTATGCCTGGCATGACCTGATGGACATCCTCCCCTGTCCCATCTGCCAGCAGCATCATTGTGCCTGTTACGCCTGGAGTTTTAGGTCTCATTCCCGCAGAGAGGAGGCCAGAGTCACATGCAAAAACAAGAGCCTTTATTGAAACAAGCTTAACCCTGGGCTATAAGCATTTTCCCAATAGTGACTTGTGAGCCCTGAAAAGACGCAGACAGATTATTTTTATCCACATCAGGAGGAGGGGGGGAGTTGGGGGGGTCACTTAAAGTTCAGATCGTTCAAGTCAGGATCCAAAGTCTGTTCACTGCATTTGATGGCTATTAGTGCACTTGGTCGATTCCAAATTATATTCCTCCATGAGGATAATTTCTGGAACCATCCGTTCCACGGCTGCCAGTTCTTAGCAACATCGCCCCGCCAGATATTCGTCGGGATGCGGCATCATCTAAGTTCATTTCCCACGTCTACGCTCGACCGGACCTGCCAATATACGCGGATATCTTCGCCCACCCTGTCCAACGCTTGACGTCTCGTCACCCAATCTGGTCCCCTACGCCTACACTGAACTTCTCTGTTCCAGTCTCTTGGAAACAGAGCTGGCAGTCAGCTGAGGTCAAGAACAAACACCTCATCACAGACCCCTGCGAGCGTCAACCCGCTTTGACCTAGCACGTTATGATCGGGCCCTCCTCAATCGCCATCGAACAGGCCATGGCCGGTGCGCCGCTATGTTCCATCGCTGGGGAGCCAGAGACGACCCGAACTGCCCCTGCGGCTCCAGACAGACTAGGACCCACATAGTCAACGACTGCCACCTCTCCAGATTCAAAGGAGGTCTCGAAACTTTACATCAGGCTCAACCTGACGCTGTTGACTGGCTACGGAAGAAGGGCAAACGCTAGAAAAAGAAGTGCACTTGCCTACTTTAGTCTGGGACCTCCCTCTGTCCTGCCACTTCACCAGTCATCACCCTTCATTTTGATTTTTTTAAGTTTATTTTCTTCCAAGTCATTTTATGGTGGTGGGATAATGATTCACAATATAGCTATTGACACCTGAGTAGTTTCTCATCTCCCTGTGAAAACCTCTGTCCTGCTCCGTCCGATGTCTCCTTTGAGGCTGGAATTGACTTGTGTGAGGCCCTGGGTCCCCAGTGTTGTGCTGGGACAGGACAGAGACTTTGGTGAGCATATGTCTGACTGTGTCACAGTGCGGAAATACACTTTGAAGGACTGAATGATCTTGTGGGTTTGCATGACTGCCTGTGCCTGGGTCTTCATAAGGTTTTTTTAAAAATCTTTTTTGTTGTTGTTGTTGTTGTTATTAAAGATGGTTTGCTCGAATATGGATGTTTCCTCGCATGTCAGTCTGTAAACATCCTGAAAGAACAGAACTCTTGGCTGTGCTCTGGGGTTCTGGTTTGTGGTGGGAGACTAGACAGCCACATTATGACCTGGTCAGCAACTGCCTCCCTAGATCACATGTGGGAACAACGAGGACCGAGTTATTTCTGCTGGAGCTTTGATTTCTGATTTGTTCAAGCCACAGGGCTTAGCTCATTATGACCCAGAACTTGGTGTGGGCTTCATGAATAGGGGTGGCATACTTTTTCCCTCCATGGGCAGCATCTCCCTTGAGTCTTTCAGAGCCTTCTCAAGCCTGCTTCACACCCCGGAGAGTTGTGGAGAATTCTCAGATCACTGTTCCTCTTGTAGCTGGTGGCTTGTGATAGGAAGTGAGCCTGCATGGCCTTTCAGCTTCTTGTCTGAATTTGTGAGGACAGAGTAATCACTGCAGGCACCTTTGTGGAAGGAAAGGATGGGTCGGCTCACCTCCCTTGGGGAAGCCTTTCTCTCCTGGCTTCCTTGCCAGGATTTCTCCTCCACCATGGTCTCCGGCTCCTCCTCCTCTTTTTTTCTCTGCTACCTCCTCTTCTTCTCTCTTCTTTTTCCCCTTTCCTTTTTTCCTTCTCTTCCTCTACTACCTCCTCCTCTCTCTTTTCTTCCTCCTCTTATTTCTCCCTCTCTTCTTTCTTCAGCAACAAAGGCAATCTTTATACTAGCAGGAACTATAACAGAGTTCTGAGTATTTCTCTTGGAATTGTGGCACTAGAGTTGATTTCCCTTTAGGTTTTTTTTTTTTTTCCTTTAGTATTTCCCTAAAAATTTTGTAATAAATTATTTTACTTTCCTAAAGGAAAGTCTGGATTTTTTTTTTTAAAGGAGAACTTCCTTCAACTGTTTTGAGTATAAAAAGTATACACACATTCGGTACAGCTATGTATAGATGCAGTCATAGAGCCCTTGGGGCTCTATGTTTGCTTATTTTATGACATTATTTTAGAAAAAAAAATCTCCTTGACTTCCTAAAAGTTAAAAAAAAAATCAGGACTCAAGAGATGGGGGTTATGAAGTCCATCCCTTTGCCATGTCCTTCCTGAAAATCATGTTGTGATGTGCCCAAACTGAAGTCATTCTAATGGTAGGATGCTGGTTTTTATTTTAGTTATTTTAAAAATTTCTTTATTGGGGGAATTAATGGTTTCCAGTCAACAGTAAAAAATAATAAATAGTTTGTACATGTGTAACATTTCTCAGTTTTCCACATAGCAATTCAACCCCCACTAGCTCCTCCTCTGTGGTTTTTATTTTATTATTTATTGTTTTTTATTTTTGGCCTCCAGGCTTATCATTGGGGCTTGGTGCCTGCACTACGAACCCACTGCTCCTGGAGGGCATTTTACCCACTTCTGTTGCCCTTGTTGTTGTTGTTATCATTGCTATTGTTGTTGCTGGATAGGACAGAGAGAAATGGAGAGAGGAGGGAAGACAGAGAAGGGGAGAGAAAGATAAACACCTGCAGACCTGCTTCACCACCAGTAAAGCGTCCCCTGCCCTGCAAGCAAGGATCTGGGGGCTCGAACTGGGATCCTTGAGCTGGTCCTTGCACTTCACACCATGTGCATTTAACCCACTGTGCCACACCCAGCCCCTGGTTTTTATTTTTTAAGTCAAGGAGATGGAGATAGGGGAAGACAGAATGACAGTGTGTTAATTCAAGGCAAGCGAGCATACTTGAGGCTCCAACAGACTGTCTTGTATCCTATAGACAAATACCTATATCCTATAGACAAATACCCTATGGTCTCACTTTGGGGTGCCCTGACCCCACCCTTACCTCTCTGTTTCCCTCCCTGCATCCTTCCCAGAGGGGGAAAAAAATCATGGTTGGTCCTTGCAGACTAAGTCCTCCCATCTAGTCTAGTCACTTTCTCTTAGGAACTCTGAGCTGGTGGGGCTGATGTCCTCTGCTCACAAAAAGGCCTTTGCAGCATGAGGTCACTGCGGTCAGATGCCACGCAGGACTGTGTTGCCTCCCAGGCTCCATCTCTTGAAGAGCCAGAGGTAATGGCAGGGCCAGGAAGTCCTCTTTTTGGATGGTAAGAGACATCTAGGGCAGACACTTTTTTCACTGGCAGCAAGTAGTGACAAGGAGTTAGCTGGCAGCCCTGCTTCATGCACTGACACAGTAACCAGCTTATAGGATGCCTGAGCTTCTGACAGACCCGGTCCCAAAGCTGGACTTTGGGAGAGACAGAAGCGAGCATTTAAATCAACAGCCTGGCCCCGCATTGCCCCTGGGGTAGCAGTGGGGTACAGTGCAGCAAGTGCTGCCCAGCTCTTCCGACTCGGAACAGCTAGCCTTGCCTCTTATCTGCTGCTGACTATTCCTGGTAGATATGCAGTCTTTCAAGGTTTAGCATGTGTCAGGCCTGGGCGAGTGAGGGCCCAGGTTCTACAGATGGCCTTTCAAAACTGTGTTCCTCCTTCCAGGGGAGAGGATGGGATATGGCACGCTGGTGGTTAAGAATTGTAGGAATCGTACCCTTTTTGTCCCACAGTCTTGTCGATCATTATTAAATCACCAATAATGAATTTTTTAAAAAGTTGAAAAATAAGAAAACACAAAGGAGAACTTGGGCTGGGTTTGGTGTACTTCACCAGAGTAAAGGTCTCTGGGTAGGGGGTTCAAGTCCTGGAACATGATGGCAGAGGAGGACCTAGAGGGGGTTGAATTATTATGTCAAAAACTGAGAAATGTTATACATGTACAAACTACTGTATTTTATTGTTGACTATAAACCATTAATTCCCCTTAAAAAAGGGAGAGAGAGAGAGAATGAGAAATAGAAATGGGGCCAGTTGGTGGTGTACCCAACAGAGTGAAAACCAAAAACAAATAAACAAAATAAAAACCCGTGTTGCTCTCTGTTTAGCCAAGGGATGGGGTGGGGGTAGTGGTCATCAAGGTGCCATGTTTAGAGCTTGGGGGACTATGAATTTACTCTGTGCCAGGACTGCTGAATTTTTCCAAAAAAATATTTATTTATTTATTCTCTTTTGTTGCCCTTGTTTTATTGCTGTAGTTATTATTGTTGTTATTGATGTCATCATTGTTGGATAGGACAGGGAGAGATGGAGAGAGGAGGGGAAGACAGAGAGGGGGAGAGAAATATAGACACCTGCAGACTTGCTTCACCGCCTGTGAAGTGACTCCCTTGCAGGTGAGGGGCCGGGGGCTTGAACTGGGATCCGTAAGCTGGTCTTGCAGATTAACCACGTGTGCTTAATCCGCTGCACTACCACCCAAATTCCAAATTTTTTTTTATTTATTCCCTTTTGTTGCCCTTGTTGTTTTATTGTAGTTATTATTGTTGTTGTCGTTGGATAGGACAGAGAGAAATGGAGAGAGGGAGGGGAAGACAGAGAGGAGGAGAGAAAGACAGACACCTACAGACCTGCTTCACCACCTGTGAAGTCACTCCCTTGCAAGTGGGGAGCCGGGGTTCGAACTGGGATCCTTATGCTGGTCCTTGTGCTTTGTGCCACCTGCGCTTAGCCCGCTGCACTACAGCCTGACTCCCCCGAATTTTTTTTTTTATTATACATTATTTTTTTCCTCCAGGGTTATTGCTGGGCTCGGTGCCTGCACCATGAATCCACCACTCCTGAAGGCCATTTTTTCCCCCTTTTTGTTGCCCTTGTTGTTGTAGCCTCGTTGTGGTTATTATTATTGCCATTGTTGATGTTGTTGATTGTTGGACAGGACAGAGAGAAATGGAGAGAGGAGGGGAAGACAGAGAGGGGGAGAGAAAGATAGACACCTGCAGACCTGCTTCACTGCCTGTGAAGTGACTCCCCTGCAGGTGGGGAGCCGGGGGTTCTAACTGGGATCCTTACACAGGTCCCTGCGCTTTGCACCACATGCACTCAACCCACTGCGCCACCGCCTGACCCCCCAGATTTTTTTTTTGTACAACTTTATGCAAAGCTGATAAGAATCAGGAGCAACCTCCTTGCAGGAGAGGGGACTCTGACAGCAGAATGAAAAGGAAACAACTGAGGAGTGGGGGGGGGGGGGGCTCTGTGCAATACGTTGGGGACTTGGGGGGCTAGGGGTCCATGCAGGGTGGGTTTCTCCTTCATCTGCTAGAAACTTGCACATTGCTGCTCTGCAGGTTCAATCCCCAGCACTACTATAAGCCAGAGCTGTGCAATGTTCTGGTCTGTGTCTCCTCTCTCTCTCTCTCTCTTTCATTAGGATGAATGAAAAACATAAAGAAACATACTTATTTTAAAGAAGTAACTCAGCAGCTATTTAAATTAGCTAAAGCTTAAGGAACACTGCCCCTCCACTCTGCTTTGCCATTCTCTCTCCCCCTTGGAATTTCCTTGTATTAAGTTTGTGGGTGCAGAACCTCGTCTCTGGGAATCTGCCTTGGGACCTTTTTTCCTGTATACAGGAGCTATCAACACCAAAACATGAGCCAGCTAAGACAGACCTAGGTTGCCACGTGGCCTCAGGCAAGTCCATAAACCCTGGCATTTCAGTCTATGAGAAGGAGATAATTAACACCCCTCTCAGAAGACTGAGAGAATAGATTCAAAACATTTGCACCCGTACCTTGCACAGACAGACATTCAAAACTAGCAGCTCCTGCCCCCACTCTCAGGGGAGTGACCCACTTTCAGAATGAGTGACACTCTGCCCGGCTTCCTGAAAATTCTCTCAGTGGGCCCCTGAGTCTTTATTTCTCTGCAGAAGGCAGCTAGGTCTCCGTTTTCCACTAAGTTGAGTCTCCCTTGCTGGCCCGCACCCCAGTACTTCTTGCTCACAAGGAGCCCAGCCTCCCCCATCATCCCCTTCCCTTTCCTTCCACCCACAGTTGTCCTCTTCTTCACCCCCTCTGGTGAGCAGGATGGTCGTGAGGGGGGGGTGGGCTCTCTGGGTTGTTGATGGCAGCCCTTTGGGCATTCCTGCCCTAATCTCTTCAGGAGTTCCTAGGAGATGTCTGTTTATGGCCGACACTTCATCTTTATCTTCAGCATGAGAGAAGAGAGGGGCTATTTTTAAAGATCTGTGATTGGTGTGGCGGTACCATGCAGCCCAGGTTGCCTCCAAGTTGCATTCTTCTTCTCCTCCTCCTTCTTCTTTTTAATCTTTATTTATTTATTGGCTAGAGACAGCCAGAAATCAAGAGGAAAAGGGGCAATAGAGAAGGGAGAGAGACAGAAACATATACAACACCGCTTCACCACTCGCAAAGCTTTCCCCTCGCAGGTGGGGATCAGGGCTTCTAACTCAGGTCCTGGGTCCCTGCACATTGCCACATGTGCGCTCAACCAGGTGCGCCACCGCCCAGTGCCCCACCAAGTCTCATTCATCACCGCGCTTGGGCTCCAGCTCACTTTGCAATGAATTCTTCAGAGCCAGACCGAGAAACCTCACATGCCCTGATCTGAAATCAGCACTCAAACCTGGTAGGCAGGCAGTTGCAGTCTCTTACAAAGGCAGGTCAGGGAAGCCAAAGCAACCAGCTGGCTGTCACTTTGTGACCCGAGACAGACAGCTGGTGTGAACAAGAGTGCATTTCTGTGCCCAGCGCCCAGCAGCTTTCCCCCCTCACTTCTGCGCCTGCCTCCTTTCTGCACACTCCCTGCCCCTGGCTGCGGGATCAACAGTATTTCATTCCCCTTTGGACTTAAGTGCAGATCAAGGTGAGGGGAGTAGAACTAAGGTAGTTTTCAGATGCTGCTGACCTGGGGTCGGAGGTGGGAGCATCGAGTCACAGAAGGTGGGCTGTCAGATTAGAAGGGTCACATGTGTGTCCCCTTGTTTTTTTCCTTCCTTTCCCCCTCCAAGGTTATTGCTGGGGCTTAACAAATCCACAGCTCCTGGAGGTCATTTTTTTCCCATTTTGTTGCCCTTGTTGTTGTAGTTATTATTATTGTTGTCATTGCTGCTGTTGTTGTTGGATAGGACAGAAAGAAATGGAGAGAGGAGGGGAACACAGAGAAGGGGAGAGAAAGACAGACACCTGCAGACCTGCTTCACCGCTTGTGAAGCGACTCCCCTGCAGGTGGGGAGCCAGGGGCTCGAACTGGGATCCTTAAGCCGGTCTTTGTGCTTCGTGCCATGTGTGCTTAAGTTGCTGTGCTACCACCCAACTTCCTAATTTTTAAAATTATCTTTATTGGATAGAGACAGCCAGAAACCAAGAGGGTAGGAGGAGACAGAGAAGGAGAGAGACAGAGAGACACCTGCAGCCCTGCTTCACGATTTGCAAAGCTTTCCCCCTGGAGGGGGGGCCGGAGGCTCGAACTTGAGTCCTTTTATACTGTAATATGTGTGTTTAACCAGGTGTGCCACCTCTCCTTGTTTTCTGTGGAGAAACTGAGGCTCAGGCCTTCTTAATCCTGAGCATTTGGGTTCAAGGGTTTTCCGTCCACACTGCAGTCAGGTCTGTTCGCTAGCTACGGCTTCTGCCAGGCTGTTGTCCAGTCACACGTAGCCTTCCTTGCCAGGTCTCTGACTTCGAGATGGATGCACAGTCCCTGGTCCAAGATCTTCTTTCCAAATTACCTCCCTCAGAGAGAACCTTGGGGCTAAAACTCCCACCTTTGTTGGCAGCCCTGTTCTCCAGAGGGCCTTTGTTGAAAACAGAGTCTAGCTGGGAAGGGCTGTGCTAATAAAGATTATTTTATTTTATTTTATTTTTTTTTAAAAAAGACACATTTATTCAGTGTCATGATCAGACTATTACATTTAGCAATCAACAGCATGGGTGCAAAAAAAAAAGTCTACATTAAAACCCTTTGTTGGAATGCTTTACACTTTCCACAAAACAGAAACTAAAATAACCTGTTATACAATTAGTCACAAATACAGTCCTCCAATGTTTGTTTTTTTTTTTGCCCATACACAAGAGTATTGTCTAACACAAGTCTTCTTTGTAGCAGCTAGGCCCTGCCACCACTGTGCTTGGCTGAGTTCACAAATCTGTTGTAACCTGTAGCTTCCCTGTCACTTCTCTGGCTCTCCTCTCCTGCTAAGCTTTGTTTCCTGGCAATTAAAACCTTCTGCCGCTGCCATAGCTACTGCTGCTGCTGGAGCCACCATATCCACCTTGGTTTCGTGGTTTGGCGAAGTACTGGCCACCACCACCATAGGGGCCAGAGCTTCGGCCTCCAAAGTTTCCTCCTTTCATAGGTCCAAAATTGGAGGACTGGTTATTGTAATTGCCAAAATCATTGTAGCTTCCGCCACCTCCAAAATTGCTTCCATCATTGCCAAATCCATTGTAGCCATCCCCACTGCCACCATATCCGCCACCACCTCGGCTGCCACCGAAGCCACCTCGACCACTGAAGTTTCCTCCTCGGCCGAAGTTGTCATTGCCACCAAAGCTACCTCCACGGCCACCACCAAAGTTTCCAGAACCACTTCGTCCTCTTTGGCTGGATGAGGCACTAGCCATCTCTTGCTTTGATAAGGCTTTCCTCACTTCACAGTTGTGGCCATTCACGGTATGGTATTTCTGAATGACAATCTTGTTGACAGAGTCATGGTCATCAAAGGTTACAAAAGCAAAGCCTCTCTTTTTGCCACTGCCCCGATCAGTCACGATTTCAATAACTTCAATTTTCCCATACTGTTCAAAATAATCTCTTAGGTGGTGTTCTTCAGTGTCTTCTTTAATGCCACCAACAAAAATCTTTTTCACAGTTAAATGGTCACCAGGTCGTTGAGAATCTTCTCTAGAGACAGCTCTCTTTGGTTCCACAACTCTCCCATCCACCTTGTGTGGCCTTGCATTCATGGCAGCATCCACCTCCTCCACGGTGGCGTAGGTGACAAAACCGAAACCTCTGGAGCGCTTGGTGTTTGGGTCTCTCATAACCACGCAGTCTGTGAGAGTTCCCCATTGCTCAAAATGGCTTCTCAGACTCTCATCTGTTGTTTCAAAGCTCAAGCCTCCGATGAAGAGCTTCCGCAGCTGTTCTGGCTCCTTGGGAGACTCAGATTTCGACATGGTGGCAACTGAAGGAGACAAGCTCACGATGCTCACTCGGCGACGTCCACAGGCAGAAAGCATAAAGATTAATTTAACTCTGATTTGCTGTCCGCAGTGAGCTGAACCTTGAGGGAATGAGGGATGAGTCAGCACTGAAAATAGGGTGCCGTCAGGGCCCAGAGGGACTCCCATGCCCAGGGCCCCGGAGCTGACAGTACACAGCTGCTGTGCTATGCTGGAGCCCTCTGCAGTGTGTGGAGACAGGTGTGTTAGAGAAATTCACAGATGCCTGCACCGCAGAACAGAATGGGGGTAGGTGTTGGTTGGGCAGTAGTGCAGCAGGTTAAGCAAACATAGTATGAAGCACAAGGACCCACACAAGGATCCGGGTTCAAGTCCTGCTCTCTACCTACAGGGGGTCACTTCACAATGAAGCAGGTCTGCGGGTGTCTGTTTTTCTCTTCCTTTCTGTCTCCCCCTCCTCTCTTGATTTCTCTCTGTCCTATCTGATAAAAAGAAAAGAAAAAAAAAGTCCACCAGGAGCAATGGATTTATAGTGCCAGGGCACCAAGCCCCAGGGATAACCCTGGAGGAAACAAACAAACAAGAAATACAGACTAGAATCTGGAATGTGCTTTGGTTGGAGAGCGGCACTGTGTGCAACAAGCAGGGGAGGCTTTCTGGAGGAGGCGGTGCCTGGTCCTGGAGCTGCATCCTGGAAGACAGGCAGGCTGCACAGTCAGGTGTGGAACACAGACCTGGGGAAGAGGACAGGCCTGGGTGCTGCTTGGTGGGAATGTGGAAGCAAGACTGGAATCAGACCAATGTTAAGTGCCAGGGTGGGAGTGGGGGCAGGGGGCGGGCCCTGGCCTAGGGGGCAGTGGGAGGTCACCAGGGAGTGATGGTCAGATCAGCTTAGGCCTGGGGAGATGGGAGGGGGAGGTCTGTTAGGAGGCCTGCCTGCTCTGGCCTCTGTGTGCTTGGTGCTTGGCTAAGTCTCAGTGTTCTGGTTTTTGCCCCTCCACCCGACCCCACCTCAGCTTTCTTTCTGTGGAAAGGGCATCTGTTGAGGCAGCCCTGCTCAGTTTGCAAGAAGGGCCGTTCATTTCGGATCTTCTCAGTTAGCTCTGAGAATATGGGGCACTACTCCCTTTATGTGTCGCCCCCACCCCCGCCCCCCTGCAGTGTGCCTGCTTCAAACTTGGCAGCTCCGTCCTGGGCCAGAATGGAAGCTGCTCACTTTTCACCAGTCACTGCAGGCCCATCCCTGCATGCTGCTCACTCCTCTCCTCAAGGTCGGTCTGGGGAGCAGGGGCAGAGGCAGGAGTGGGGAGCCCGCATGTGGATGGGGCAGGAGCCCAGGTAGCCTGTGTCAGACCTTCCTGCCTGCAGCTCTGGGGTTCTGTGCACATGCAGGCTGGGGGCTGGGCTGGACGCTGGCAGGTATCTGAAACAAGTGGGAGCTTGCTGGTCCCCAGCTTCTCCCCCAGCCCTCTAGACATGTCAGCCCCGGGTAGGGACAGAGCTGAGCCCAGTGTCTGCTGCTTCATGCTCACCTGGCAGGCAGGAGGTGTGGCAGCCTGGTGTGCGGAGCTTTGACATCTGAGTGAATGCCTCCACCTGCCCTCTGCCACAAAGGTCTCGAACTCTGGGCTTTCTGTGATGGGGTGAACTGCTTCCGGAAGGCAGACTGGCGGAGTGAGCTGAGTACTCAGGGGAGCCAGGGGGGTGGGGCGGGACACTGAAGCAGCTTTTGTCCTTCTGTAGTCCCTGGGCTTCAGTGCCACAGTATGAGACCAGGTTCATTATATCAAGTTAACTGAGTGATTAATCGACTTTATTGATCATTAATGGAATGCTCACTTCCCTTCACCCTGCCAGCCAAGACTGGCAGAGTTCTGCTCCTTTGTAGCATGTTGCTGCTGGCTGAACCATGTTTTCCAGAGCTGCTGTGAAACCCAGGGAAAGGTGCTTCCTTTCTCTGAGCCTCTGGCCGCTTCTCTTCTGTAAGTGGAGTGGGCTCCTTAGGCACTGTGCAGGGATGTGCATGGTACACACAGGTCACCCTAAGAGCCCAGGAGAGTCTTCCCATTCAGTATTGCTCCCTCCATGAGTCTTACCTTCCAGCAGTGCCTTTGAAGGAGAGGGCTTAATCAGTACCAAGTGTGCTAGGTTGTGCTGGGAACTTCAGGCTGACCCAGAGGGTGCTTGGTTTCTCCAGCCTTGGTCCGCTCACTAGACAAGACACAGGGCACAGTTCCTTCTGTCTCTTCCTGGGTGACTTCCTGCAGCTTCTGGCACTTTTGATGCCAGTTCTTTGCGGCGCCCCATCAAGAACGCCAGGGTTCTTGACAGGGTCATCTCCTCTGGACCTGCATTCAGACTTCAAGGAAGCTGGGCAGGAGGATGAGAATGGGATGACGCATTCTCCCCCCGTTATTGTTACAAATAATTATACTGTCACAATTGATTAATAACACTTTGGCAGTGCCTGGTGGGAATGGAGAGTCAGAAGCATCCCCTCTCCCTTACACAGGGGCATATTTGAAAGTTACATTATGAAAGTGGGGAAGGTGGGTCAGCATAGACGGACAAAAGAAGTCATGTTATGACCTGCCCCTCAAAGAAAGAATGCAGAGATTGAGGCCTCCCAGGTACAAGTTGTCGTATTGAAACAAAAAAAGATTAATAGTTAAACTGTACCAGATCCAGATGAGCAGTGGTCCACGACTAGGCAAAGATCCGTATGCCCCCCATAGAAGACTAATGATAGAAAGAGTCCTCCGCAAAAGTCAAAAACAAGTCTGGGTATGACCTCCCCTGAGAACAGGGCGATACTAAGTATTGTACCATTCTTTACAGTAAAAGGGGAGTAACATATAGCCTGCCAAAGCCACAAGACTACGATGCTTATTGCTACTTCCTTATGAGCTAGTTGTTTAGGCAACCTGAATGTAACCTCTGAGGTACCCATGTGAATAAAGATTTGTGTTCCCTCTTTGCTCCGGTCTCTTCTCTCCCCACCGTGGCACAGCCTGACACACCTCAGGGCACATGACCATTCCAGACCCCAGTCAAGTATAGAGTTCAGGTAGTGGGGGCTGGGGGACTACCCTGACGTGCTGGGGCTGGGAACCTCACCGGCTAAACGCAGACTAATCTGTTGAACATATCTTCTAGAAGAGAGGAAGCCGCCACAGGGGCTAAGCTAATTCCCATGACAGTGGCAGAACGAAGAAGGTGCAAGCTGGGGACGAAAGGCAAGCACTTCCTCTGAAAAGAACGTGAATGGGAAATCAGTGCCAGGAGCTCTAATAAAAGACTTTCCAATGGCTGGGAGCACAGAAGGGCTCTAGGACCTGAGACTGAGGCAGCCAGAGATTCAGACTCTGCAGTGCCAGTCTAGCTCTGCACTGAGGTGGGGGAAGGAGGGGGAAAGCAGGGGGGAGAAGACAGAGCAGGACCCTCAGGACATGGGCAGCTACCATCGAGGTGGAAAAAGCTAACCTCTGTGGGCAAGCTGATGACATCCTAGCCACCCCCTCCTTGACTGAACAAGGAAGTCTGGAGCAAGCCGACTGACTGGAACCTTAATTCCCTCACTGGAAAGGAGGACACTCACAATACCTACTTCTTGGGGATGGCACAAGAATTAAATGAGTTCATCTCAAGGAAGTTTTTACACCGGTGCTTAGCACACCAGAACTACTGTTTAAGTTTTGCAGGACAGAAGTCACAGTACAGGAAGCCCTGCACCAGGTCAGCTGTTCAAAGGCCATGTCACAGCAATGGAAGAAGGCTGCCCCATCCAGGAACCACGGCACAGGAACACAGAGCTTGTCCCAGGGTGTCCAGCAGAGGAGACATGCCCACTGAGACCACAACATGCCCTGAGGGTAGGAAGGTGAGAGGGCCATATCTTCAGTAAGAAGTCTAGAGGCAAGAAGGATCCCTGCCTAAATGGACTGACATTCCCACTCTGGACACAGCATAGCCACTGTCAAAAGACGTCTTTTTTAGACTGTAAGACAGGATTCAATCCTAAAATGAGAAAGAGATGAGACAGGGAGGTGCCCAGGTCCTGAAAGGTTAGAGCACAACCCTGGGGATGCTTGCAGATGAGCCCACTGAATTGCCTGCCTGCTCAGTCTCCATGAGGGTCATCCAGCCCGGACACCGGATGCCACCCACCCTGGGGCCTGCTGGGAGCTGAGGACAGGAGAGGAGTCCCTGCCATGAAGGGATTCTTGACGGAAAAGTGGGCATTTCAGGTTCAGGAAGGCAGCCTGTGATAGAAGCAGCAGGACAGACGGGTGAGGGACAGCCTGAAATACCATTCTCAAAATGTAACCTGAAAAAGTATAAAAGCTAATGCAGTTTCACTATTAAAAATGAGTCCAGATTCACCCTCTAATAGAGGGTGGTGTCTATCTGTTCTCCCTCGCGCCGACTCCTGACCCGCCGGGGAGGTCACCTTCCGAGACCCCTGACTCTCCTGCTGCTCATCCGCTGTGGTGGTCTGCACCTTCCTCATTCTGCCACTGTCATGGGAATTAGCTTAGCCCCTGTGGCGGCTTCCTCCCTCTCTTCTAGAAGATGATATGTTCAACAGATTAGTCTGCGTTTAGCCGGTGAGGGTCCCAGCCCCAGCACGTCAGGGTAGTCCCCCAGCCCCCACTACCTGAACTCTATACTTGACTGGGGTCTGGAATGGTCATGTGCCCTGAGGTGTGTCAGGCTGTGCCACGGTGGGGAGAGAAGAGACCGGAGCAAAGAGGGAACACAAATCTTTATTCACATGGGTACCTCAGAGAGAGAGTGCAGTGGTTCAGGTCTTGTGGAGCTAGCAAAATGGCCACCTCCTGCTATGCGCAGCAGCCCTGCTCTGCGTCTGGTTGCCGAGGTGAAAAGGGGCAAAAAGAGACAGGACCGCAGCAGCAGTGGGCTTTATGGGATAAAAACTGGAAGTGGAAGTAGGGACAGGATTGGTCGGGAAAGACACTCTGGGAATAGAGTTTCAACTCTCGTGGGGATTGATAATACCCTGAGGGGACAACATGGTGGAACAAGGCATGCTGGGAATAGAGTTTCAACTCTTGCGGGAATTGACAATATCCTGATGGGACAACATGGTGGATGTGATCACATCTGCACAATTTCCCAACAGAGGTGTGGCTGAGTCTCTCCCCTATGCAAATCCCCCCCACCATTGATTTCCTGGGTTTTTAACAGAAGTGCATCTCTTTGGTTATGTAGACACTCTGTCTCCCTCCCTATCTAAGTTTCCTTTACAAGAAAAAGGCTGAGCACAGAGAAGGATGTCCAGTCTGCTCTCGGTTGTGGAAAGGAATACACATTTGTGATACATCTATATGCTCTGTCAGGGAGACACGGCTGGGGGTCACAGTGGTCGCCTGGTTCAGAGAGGGGACAGATCATTGGCTGATTGGGACCAGAAGGTTGAGGAACACATTGCCTGAACCCGTGTGCCATTTTACTTGTGAAACCAGTGAACATATCTAATGTAATCCCCCCTTCTCATCACACACACACACACACACACACACACACACACACTGCTTTTTATGCCTTTGGTGCTGCCTTTCATTAGGGTTCCTTGGGCCACAAGGGTTGGATTTCTGCTGTCAGTCAGCCAGTGCCTCACCATGCGCTTACCTCTGTTGAACTCCCATCTTCGAGGAAATGGATATGCTGTGAATGTCATTTGCTGGGGAAAGAAGGATGTGTTTTCCTTCTTCAAACGTGTGGGACCTTCCAGACCTTTCCTTCTCCACTCACAGGGTCCCCCAGCACAGTTATGAGCCTGACACCCTTTGAAAACACAGCTGTGACTTGGGTTGCAGGTAGCAAAGCTCAAAAGGAGAAATATCAGAGAAGCCAGTTCAGGAAGTGGCCTGATTGGGAAGGTGACTTGTTTCCTATGGACAGCCAGTGGAAAGGCACAGCTGAAGTTCTGACTGTGTGCCCAGGCCCTGTGCTGTGGCAAGCGAGGCCAGTGCCCAGCATCCCTTCCCCACGTGTTTATTTACAGTAGACTTGGAGACACTGGTCATGCCAGTGCCAGACAAGTAAGAGGAGGTTTCAGAGAAGCTCAGCTCAGAGAAGGTGGGCCACAAGGTGGTTCATGACTGATTTCCAGATGCCTCCTGGAGCTGGGGTGGGTGTGGAGAACCTCTCCTGGCAAGTGGGAGCGAGGGCCTGGAGGAAGGGGATGAGGCGAGGGGGTGGTTGCATTTGGCCTTGGTCTTGGAGGGAGGGTGAAATGGACATGGGTCAGTAGAGAGAGCAGAGAGTGTCTCTAGAGGGCAACAGGGCTGGGGGACTTGGGGGAGGCCTAGCTTGGTGGTAGCTGGACAGAGTTGAAACTGGACCTAGAACAGGTGTGTAGGACAAATGCAAAGGGCCTCCTGTGGACACACGGTGTGTAGGTGTGACAGGAGGATGGGATCCAGGGTCTCAAAGAGACTTGTTGTAAATCCTAGGGAAGGTGGGCGAGGTGGTGGTGGGCTGTGGGAATTTATAGTGGGCAGCTCAGGCGACTCCCCTGCAGGTGGGGAGCTGGGGGCTTGAACCAGGATCCTTATGCTGGTCCCTGCGCTTCGCGCCAAGTGTGTTTAACCCGCTTCGCTACCACCCCACTCCTGCCACTCACTACTCTTCTGTGGGGTGGGAAAGACTGGAGGCCTGGGCTCCTCTCCTGCAGAGAGCCATTGTCATGTGAGGCCGCAGTCACGTGAGGCCATTGATGGTCAACAGTAGCTCGTCGCCTATGGACAGCCAGACAATTCTAGAGAGGGATCCAACCCAGGCTCTAGAACAGGCCCCTGCACAGTCTGGTGCATGTGCAGTGCTTGTGGGGCAGGGAGTCTACTGCCCTGCTGGCAGCCTGTTCAGACACCCAGAGCGAGCGTGTCTTTGCATCCTGAGATTTCACATTTCCCACCTGTTTTTTGTTTTGCCTGTTTCTGGATAGCCCTTAGGAATTTGTATTTTTGTTATTATTTAAAATGTGAAAGAACATCCTTATAAGTATTTTTTTAACTTTTAAAATTTTATTTATTTTCCCTTTTTGTTGCCCTTTTTTATTGTTGTTGTTGATGTCATCATTGTTGAATAGGACAGAGGGAAATGGAGAGAGGAGGGGAAGACAGAGGGGGAGAGAAAGATAGACACCTGCAGACTTGCTTTACCACCTGTGAAGCGACTCTCCTCCAGGTGGGGAGCCAGGGGCTGGAACTGGGATCCTCATGTCAGTCCTTGAGCTTTGTGCCACGTGCACTTAACCTGCTGCACTACCACTCAACTCCAAGAAATGAGGATCTTAATAATAATGCAAAGGATTTCTTGTAGTCTTAGAAAAAAATTAAAATAGCAATAATTAATTATTGTTATTATAACCAGGTTAACTGGGAACTTTTCTATGAAATTCCATTGATTAGCATCTGCAGTATTATACTTGACCTCACTGTGCTTTGTGCCCTTTAGTGATACCAGAAAACCTCCATAATGTACATACTGACAGGGCCAAATTGTTTTGATCTACCAGGCCTAAAGTTACAGTTGACTTAGATGTTTAAAAAAGCTATATATACAGATATAGTTTTAGACCTCCTTGAACCATTTAAGCCAAGTGTCAGGCTTGGATCATCTTACAAATCTGAAACATTAAATACTTAAACTAAAGAAAATATTTATAGTGGTCTAGGATGTGGCACAATGATAAAGCACTCAAGCATGAGGTCCTGAGTTCGATCCCCAGCAGCACAAGAACCAAAGTAATGTCTGTTTCTCTCTGTCCTCCTATATTTCTCATTAAGAAATAAATTAAATATTTAAAAAATATTAATACTGGTAGCTATGATATAGGCAGCTTGAGAACTTGAAGTATTAAATCTACTCCCCACATGTTACATTAATTGTGGTTTATGAGATTATAAACTAATGGGATTATAATTTCACATCTTTTCCACTATAATCATTATGGTTTTCCACAATCTCAATATGCATTTGCTTTTGCTTGTTTGTTTCAAATTCATATATTCAGTTCTCTAAATTTCACATGTGAGTGAAGCCACCCTGTAGTTGTCCTTTCCCTCCTGCTTACTTACTTTACCAAACAAAATCTTCTTGAGTTCCATTCATTTTATCCCAAAGAATACAACATCATTTTATTGCTTAGTAGTACTCCGCTGAGTACATGTCCCATAACTATATTATGAGTCTTCTGTCATAGGTCATTTTGATTGCTTCTATATATTGGCTACTATGAATAATACAGCTATGAGCAATATGGTACATATATTGCTTTCAATTGTTATTATTTATTTTGTATAGATGCCTAATAGTAGAATTTCTGGATAATAAGGTATTTCAATTTATGTTTAAGGATTCTCCATTCTGTTTTCCACAGTGGCTGTATCAGGTTGCATTCTCACCAGCAGTTTAATAAGAGTTCCTTTTCCTCCACATCTTCCCAAAACTAATCCTCTCTTGCTTTGTTGACGAAAGCCATTCTCACAGGTGTGATGCAAGATCTCAATGTGGTTTTAATTTTCATTTCTAAGGTGATAAGTGAATAGAGCATTTATTTATATGTTGGGGGTCTATCTGTATCTCTTCTTTAGAGAACTGTTTGTTCATATCTTCTGCCCTTTTTAATTGGTTTGTTCTTTTTCTTTATGTTGAACTGTATGAGTTTTTTATAGATGTTTGATAGCAACGACTTTTATGGTGTGCAAATATGATCTCCCAGTTCCTAAGCTTCTTGTTTATCCTTATGGAGTTTTCTTTTGATATATGGAAGCTTTGTAATTTGATACAGTCCCATCTGTTCAATCATATTTTTTTTGTTTACTTTGCCTATGGGGTGAAGCCTCCAAATACATCTTTAGTGTTGATGTGAAATCTTTCACCATATGTTCTAGGTACTATATTCATTCAGGTCTAATATTCAGATCTTTGATCCATTTTGAGATAATTTTGGTTTATGGCACTAATCGGTGGTCTAGTTTCATTTTTTAAAATTTTATTTATAAAAGGGAAACACTGACAAAGCCATTGGATAAGAGGGGTACAACCCCACACAATTCCCACCACCAGATCTCCATATCCCCTCCCCTCCCCTGATAGCTTTCCTATTCTTTAACCCTCTGGAAACATGGACCCAAGGTCTGGCTTCTGTAGTTGCTTCCCTGCTGAACATGGGCATTGATTGGTTGATACATACTCCCAGCCTACCTCTTTCTTTCCCTCTTGGGGAGGGGTTCTAAGGAATCGGAGCTCCAGGACACATTGGTGGGGTTTTCTGTCCAGGGAAGTCTGGTTGGCATCATGGAACCTGGTGGCTGAAAAGAGAGTTAACTTATAAAACCAAACAAGTTGTTGATTAATCATGAACCTAAAGGCTGGAATAGTGAAGGTGAAGAGTTGGGGGGATCTCCGTTTCGTAGATAGCTAGTAGGCATATTTTATTTATATTCCAAAGGGTCTGTGGCTATACTAGTTTTTTTCCCTGAGCCTGAAATCTGATATACAGGTGGATCCAAGTTATTGTATGGGGAGATGATGTCATGGCTGGAAGAAGGACCAGAAAGCTGGATCAGGAAGAGGGTAGCTCCCAAATATGGGAGAGGTGTATAAATGTTGATTGTAAACCCCATCAATTTGATGTGATCTGGGACCCATATTCAGCTTAGGAGCCTATGTGACCTCTACATCCCTGTAGATCTGAGCTCACATTCTGTGGTCATGAGTAGGAACATTCCAAGCTACCCCAGTATCAGGACCCATCTTCCTCAGGTATAGCATAGAGTATATTTATTGTTCAGCCTCCCTTTGGAGGATGGAACATTCTCTACCATTGTTGACCCAAGTTGAGGGCAAGGTCCTATTGGGGCCCACAAAGGGATCTATTATGTTGTTCCTCTTAGAGATGACTGGTAACAATGGAGAGAGGGATTTATTCAGGGTCTAGGTCCATCATGTCTGTTTGGGAATCTCAGGATTCCCCAAATAGAGTCCCAGCTGATGGGATGAAAAGTGACTGAAAGTGACTAAAGAGTTATCATTAAAGTATGCCAGTCTCTTGCCCTTATTCAGCTTTTGCAGTATTTGCTTTGATAAGGTTATCTTTGGAGTGAGGGAAGTGTAATAAAGTAGGTGAAGAGGATATCTAAGTCTAAGTAGACACTATTTCATTATGAACTTTATACCGACTCACTGCAAACTATTTTGTACTTTTGTTTTTAGGTATATATTTTGCCCTAATTTATGGATACATGTGAACCTATGCTCTATCTTATGGGACCTGGCCTATATCTAGGTTTTGGGACTTTGTTAGGAGGTGAACCACCTGGAAAGGAATTAGACAATCATATGAAAGGAAAAGTCTCACCCAAGTAATGAGGTTGAAGGGTTGACATTTCACACCCTTAACCTCACACATAGATGTTTTATTCTCCATTTGAGCAGTAGTCTGTGAATTGCCTTGCATATTTGATACTCTTTAAAGATGATATTTGGGTATCATACCTCAGGTCCACAAAGGGCAACTTAACAATGCACTGCATCTTGTGTGTAGGATTCCTCAAATTCTCAGTCCCTGGTCATTACTTTTTTTTTTTTTTTTTAATATTTCTATGAAGAAACCACTCATATTTTGTACATTTCTTTATTTCAAGTGTCAGAAAGTGGCAGGCCTAATAAATGAATGAGTACAGTGCAGGCTGGGTGTGTGAGTCTAGAATAAAACAAAGGGGGTGTTTTGGGGTCCAGGCAAGGAAGATGAGACCAAAGTCTATTTATGAGAGTCTTTATTTTCCATCTGGGGACCATCTCTCCAGCATAGTGCTGTTTAGATAACAGTACTGGCCCTTGTTACACAGCTGGTTATAAAGGCAAAAATCACAACTTCCACAAGCAAGCAGGGCACAGAAGCTAATATAGACAATTAATTTTAGAACTCCCCCTTTGGACCCTCCACACTTCCTTTGCAGAGAAATCCACACCCTCTACTCCCTCTTTCTTAAAGAGTATTTCATAAGTGAACTGGTACTCTAGTGGGTCAAGAATTTTCCCGAAACTGACTGGCAAGGTCAGTGGGAGGGGGAAGATAGAGCCAAGTTATTTCTGGAGCTCAGCACCTGCACTACAAACCCACTGCTCCTGGAGGCTATTTTATCCTTTTTTATTTTAAATATTTATTTTCTGTTGCCCTTGTTGTTTTTATCGCTATTGTAGTTATTATTGTTGATGTCATCAATGTTGGATAGGAGAGAGGAGGGGAAGACAGAGATAGACACCTGCAGACCTGCTTCACCACCTGTGAAGCAACTCCCCTGCAGGTGGGGAGCTGGGGGCTCAAACTGGGATCCTTAAGCCAGTCCTTGTGCTTTGTGCCACGTGCGCTTAACTTGCTGTGCTACTAGCCGACTCCAGCCAAATAATTCTTATGTGTATGTGTGTTGGTGCATTCTCCCACTCAAGTACTAATCTAAGCCTGACCCTGATTTACCTTCAAAATCAGACATGATTGGGTATATTCAGGGTTGTAGTCCCAAAGCGAAGATCATAGCCCAAACCAACAAGCCTATAGCATAGTATTCCCATAGATGGATCCCTACATACTTTTTTTTTAACTGAAGCACTGATCAGCTCTGGTTTATGGTGGTGCAAGGGATTGGACCTGGGAGTATGAAGCCTTAGGCATGACAGTCTGTTTGCATAATCATTTATGCTATCTATTCTTGCCTGATGTATACCTCCACTCTAATTGACCCTGGATAAGTTTTTTTCCCCATCTATCAGAAATTGTGTGTAAGATTATAATGACACCAATGCTGCTCAAGAAAGGTTAGAAAATAAATTCAGAAAGAAAAGATCTTACCCGAGCACTATTCCAGTCTTTAGGTCCATGATTGTTCAACAATTTGTTTGGTTTTGTATGTTAACTCTCTTTTCAGTCACCGGGTTCCGGATGCCAGCAAGATGCTGACCAGACTTCCGGGGACAGACGATCCCATCAATGTGTACTGGAGCTCTGCTTCCTCAGAGCCCCATCTTGGAATCTGAGTCTATGCCCAAAGTTTGGCGTAGTGCGAAGATTATAGCGGTTTTGAAACCAAAGAAAGACCCAACACTGGCCGCCAGCTATAGACCAATTTCTCTCCTCTCCGTGTGTTACAAACTCCTTGAGAGGCTGCTTCTGTCACGTATTTCTCCTCTTACAGAGAAATTCCTATCACCCGCCCAAGCTGGCTTCCGCCCAGGAAGATCTACCTGCGAACAAGCCCTGGCCCTCTCAACTTACATTGAAAATGGATTCCAGAAGAATTTAAAGACGGGTGCTGTCTTTGTTGATCTCACAGCAGCCTATGACACGGTCTGGCACCGTGGTCTCCTAGTCAAGATCTCAAGATGCCTGCCTCCATGGGTGGCCAACACTATATCGTTTCTTCTCCAAAACAGAAGATTCCGGGTACATCTGGGTGACAAGTCTAGCAGATGGAGACTTGTCTCAAGTGGCCTCCCCCAGGGCTCTGTTCTGGCTCCTATGCTATTTAATATTTACATCAATGACCTCCCAGAAACTTCTTCAAAGAAGTTCATCTACGCCAATGACATCTGCTGTGCAACTCAGGCATCCAAGTTCGACATCCTCGAGGAAACACTCACGAAAGACATGTCTCTGATATCTGATTACTGTAAAAAATGGCGACTAATCCCTAGCACTGCAAAAACGGTATCATCTGTTTTCCATCTACACCATGCCTCGGCCTCGCGTGAGCTTAATGTGCAGCTTGGCGATACGAGAATCCGGCATGAAGCCCAGCCAGTCTATCTTGGCGTTACTCTCGATCGCACTCTGTCATTTCACGAACATCTCATAAAAACTGCAGCAAAGGTGGGCGCGAGGAATCACATCATTGCAAGACTGGCCAGCTCCTCATGGGGCGCGAGCGCTTCCACACTGCGATCATCCTCTCTGGCATTATGCTATTCCACTGCAGAATACTGTGCCCCAGGATGGTTCCGTGGCCCCCATGTCCACTTGGTCGATTCCAAATTATATTCCTCCATGAGGATCATTTCTGGAACCATCCGTTCCACCCCGGTTCCATGGCTGCCAGTTCTTAGCAACATCGCCCCGCCAGATATTCGTCGGGATGCGGCATCATCTAAGTTCATTTCCCACGTCTACGCTCGACCGGACCTGCCAATATACGCGGATATCTTCGCCCACCCTGTCCAACGCTTGACGTCTCATCACCCAATCTGGTCCCCTACGCCTACACTGAACTTCTCTGTTCCAGACTCTTGGAAACAGAGTTGGCAGTCAACTGAGGTAAAGAACAAACACCTCATCACAGACCCCTGCAAGCACCAACCCGGCTTTGACCTAGCACGTTATGATTGGGCCCTCCTCAATCGCTATGGAACAGGCCATGGCCGGTGCGCCGCTATGTTCCATCGCTGGGGAGCTAGAGACAACCCCAACTGACCCTGCGGCTACAGACAATGACCCACATAGTCAACGACTGCCACCAATCCAGACTCAAAGGTCTCGAAACTTTACACCAGGCTCAACCTGACGCTGTTGACTGGCTATGGAAGAAGGACAAACACTAGAAGAAGCAGGGAAGACACTACAGATGCCAGACCTTCCACCCTCTGCACCTCACAACCATGGATCCATACTCCCAGAGAGATAGAGAATAGGAAGGCTATCAGGGGAGGGGATGGGATATGGAGATAGGGTTATGGGAATTGTACCCCCTATTCTATGGTTTTGTTAATGTCTCCTTTCTTAAATAAAAATATAAAATAAACAAATCCAGGAGTCAGGTGGTAGCTCAGTGGGTTAAGTGCACGTGGCATGAAGCACAAATACTGATTCCTGGTTCAAGCCCCTGGCTCTACACCTGCAGGGGAGTGGCTTCACAAGCAGTGAAGCAGGTCTGCAGGTGTCTTCATCTTTCTCACCTCTCGTCTCCCCTCCTGTCTCCATATCGCTCTATCCAACAACAACAAAAATACTAAATAAAACAAGGGCAAAAAAGGAAATAAATATTAAAAAAGAAAATAAATCCAATTCCTGGAAAGTTAATATTTACAATAATTAAGTATTCTATTTTGTATCATCCTAAAATCCTTTTCCACAAACTCATTTCATTTTTTTAAAAACAAACTCAGGTTTTGTTTTTTTTTAAAGATTTTATTTATTTATGAGAAAGAACAAGACATCACTCTGGCACATGTGCTGCCAAGGATCGAACTCCAGACCTAATGCTTGAGAGTTCAAGGCTTTATCACTACACCACCTCCCGGACCACGTCATTTCATTTTTAATGTAGTGTGGTGTTACTCTTTAAAAAAAAAGTCATAGATTAAATATGATAAAATTTAAATAATTTTTCTAAATGTAGTTAAGCACACATTGCAGCAGAGCCTCCATTCCAATTCCCTTAAGAGGCTGCAGGGCTGTAGGAAGGCAGAGTCTGCACCAGTGGTGTCTTCAACAGGAATGTCTGTGCTTCCTGCCACAAAGATGAACCCACACAACTGGTAATGTGAATTCAAATCTGCTAATGAGTAATCGTGAAGAGATTCACTGTAATAAAACACAGGACTTAATCAAAGATTATAGGAATGTTAGGATAGTCTGATTAAAATAATGTGGAGGTTGGGTGGTGGCACACTTGATTGAACATACATGGTTCAAACTCCCAGTCCCAACCTGCCGGTGAAAAGCTTTGCAAATGGTGAAGCAGCGCTGCAGGTGTCTCATCTTTCTCCCGATCACCCATTTCTCAATTTCTGGCTGTCTCTATCAAATAAAGATAATAAAAATAAATTAAAAATTAAAAAAATATGACAAATGTGGAAAGTCCTGTATTAATATGCTAGTTAAAAGTAGTATGTCACTGCCAAGATATTAAATGTTCACCATATATGTGGAGCAATGGTTGACTGAGTAGACCAATAGTTTGTATAATTACTAACATTAGGAAGAGTGGGATGGATTAAAGATATTTTGGGGGTAAGAAAGTAATCACTATTCCTAAGGATATTGCTACTTCAGATTTATTCAGAATTCTGAAGGACTGTATATGAATCTATAGTTAAAGAACAAGTGGAGGTCTAGCAAGATAGCTGAAAAAGAGTTAAGATATAAAGCAGAACAAATTGTTGAACCTAGGGGTAAGAATTTTGCAGATGAAGATTTGGGGTCTCCACTTTGGAAAAAGCTAGTAAGTCTATTTTAGGTATATTCCAAGGGTCCCATGACTTTACCAGTTTTTGCCTGAGCTTGAGATATAATACAGAGGTGATCCAGTTTATTGTCTCAGAAGATGGTGTCATAGTAGGACAATGCAAGTTCTATTGTGTAAGTAACGATTCCTGGAATAATTGAAGGGTTTACTAAACATTTTACTTTTATGGCTTTACACCTTGCATGTTTATTTCTCTAAAGGGTAGAGGAATGAGTGAATACCTAACTATAGAATTTACATTCAGGGCAGTGTTATATATCATAATGGTTATGCAAAGAAACTCTCAGGCCTGAGCCTCCAAAATACTAGATTCAATCCCCACACCAACATAAGACAGAACTGAGCAGTGCTCTGGTAAAATAATGATAACTTACATTCATACAATTCCTTCCCTACACTAATATTTTATCTGTCTGAAAAGCACTAGATCAATTGAAAATTTTATTACATAGTTTACTTTTGTAAGGTTTCATACAACTGTGTTATTTAATGTGTCCAAAGGCAACTGGCTTGACAATGTTTTACTACTTTGTTTACATCCATATGGTTTCTCTGTTGTCATGACTCTGAAAATGACAGAAAGAAATGAATGTTTTACCCCTCTCAATTTCTGTCTCTATACAATAAGTAAATAAATAAAACATTAAAAAACATTTTTTAAAAAATGAATGTTTTACTACATTATTTAGATTCACAGGGTTTCTCTCCACTGTGAGTTCTTTCATGTACGTGAAGATGACCGGATGTAATGAATGTTTTACTACATTGTTTACTTTCTTTCATGTACCCAAAGAGAACTGGAAAAACTGCCTTACTACATTTTTTACATTCAGTGTTTCTCTTCATTGTGAGTTCTTTCATGACTCCGAAGATGACTGGAACAAATGAATGTCTTACTACATTGCTTACATTCATAGGGTTTCTCTCCACTGTGAGTCCTTTCATGTACCCGAAGAGAACTGGAACAACTAAAAGTCTTACTACATTGTTTACATTCATAGGGTTTCTCTCCACTGTGAATTCTTTCATGTATCCGAAGAGAACTGGAACAACTGAACGTCTTACTGCACTGTTTACATTTATAGGGTTTTTCTCCGCTGTGTATTCTTTCATGTGTCCGAAGAGAACTGGAACAACTGAATGTTTTACTACATTGTTTACATTGATAGGGTTTCTCTCCACTGTGAGTTCTTTCATGTTTCCGAAGAGAACTGGAACAACTGAATGTCTTATTACATTGTTTACATTGATAGGGTTTCTCTCCACTGTGAGTTCTTTCATGTATCTGAAGAGCAAAAGGATAACAAAAGGCTTTACTACAGTGTTTACACTTATAGGGTCTGTCTCCACTGTGTGTTATTTCATGTGTTCGAAGAGAACTGGAACAATTAAATGCTTTATTACATAGTTTACATTTATAGGGTTTCTCTCCACTGTGAGTTCTTTCATGTTTCCGAAGAGAACTGGAACAACTAAATGCCTTACTACATTGTTTACAATCATAAGGTTTCTGTCCACTGTGAGTTCTTTCATGTACCCGAAGAAAACTGGAAGAACGGAATGTCTTACTACATTGTTTGCATTCATAAGGTTTCTCTCCATTGTGAGTTCTTTCATGGATTCTAAGATGACTGGAACAAATGAATGTCTTACTACATAGTTTACATTCATAGGGTTTCTCTCCACTGTGAGTTCTTTCATGTAACTGAAGAGTAAAAGGATAGCCAAAGGCCTTACTACAGTGTTTACATTTATAGGGTCTTTCCCCACTGTGAGTTCTTTCATGTATCCGAAGAGAGCTTGAATTACTGAATGTTTTACTACATAGTTTACATTCATAGGGTTTCTCTCCACTGTGATTTCTTTCATGTAAAAGAAGAGAACTGGAAAAACTGAATGTCTTACTACATTGTTTACATTCATAAGGTTTTTCTCCACTGTGAATTCTTTCATGGCTCCGAAGAGAACTTGAACAACTGAATGTTTTACTACAGTATTTACATTCATAGGGTTTCTCTCCACTGTGAATTCTTTCATGTACATGAAGAGAACTGGAACAACTGAATGCTTTACAACACTGTTTACATAGATAGGGTTTCTCTCCACTGTGTATTCTTTCATGTGTCCGAAGAGAACTGGAACAACTGAATGTTTTACTACATTGTTTACATTCATAGGGTTTCTCTCCACTGTGAATTCTTTCATGGCTCCGAAGATGACTGGAACAAATGAATGTTTTACTACATTGTTTACATTCATAGGGTTTCTCTCCACTGTGAATTCTTTTATGTAACTGAAGAGAGGTCGAATGACTGAATTTTTTACTACACTGTTTACATTCATAGGGTTTCTCTCCACTGTGAATTCTTTGATGTGTCCGAAGAGAACTGGAACAACTGAATGCTTTCCAACACTGTTTGCATTCATAGGGTTTCTCTCCACTGTGTATTCTTTCATGTGTCCGAAGAGAACTGGAACAACTGAATGTTTTACTACATTGTTTACATTCATAGGGTTTCTCTCCACTGTGAATTCTTTCATGGTTCCGAAGATAACTGAAACAAATGAATGTTTTACTACATCGTTTACATTCATAGGGATTCTCTCCATTGTGAATTCTTTCATGGCTCTGAAGAGAACTGGGGCAACTGAATGTCTTACTACATAGTTTACATTCATAGGGTTTCTCTCCACTGGGAATTCTTTTATGTAACTGAAGAACAAAAGGATCGACAAAGGCTTTACTACAGTGTTTACATTTATAGGGTCTTTCCTCACTGTGAGTTCTTTTATGTGTCCGTAGAGAGGTTGAATTATTGAATGTTTTACTACATAGTTTGCTTGCATAGGGTTTCTCTCCACTGTGAGTTCTTTCATGTAAAAGAGAACTGGAATAATTGAATGTCTTACTACATTGTTTACATTCATAGGGCTTCTCTCCACTGTGAATTCTTTCATGGCTCAGATGACTGGAACAACTGAATGCTTTACTACATTGTTTACATTCATAGGGTTTCTCTCCTCTGTGAATTCTTTCATGGCTCTGAAGATGACTGGAACAACTGAATGCTTTACTACATTGTTTACATTCATAGGGTTTCTCTCCACTGTGAATTCTTTCATGGCTCTGAAGATGACTGGAACAAATGAATGTTTTACTACATTGTTTACATTCATAAAAATTAATTCCACTTTCAGATTTTTCAAGTGTCCAAAGTTTACTGGATTGAATGAATTCTTTGCTATGTAGTTTACACATATAGGGATTCCGTGTGATTTGACTTATTTCATATATTTGAAGATAACTTGAACAGGTGAATTTCTGATGACATACTTCATACTGATGAGGTTTCTCTCTATAAAGACTTCCTTCTTTCTCAGCTATCTTATCTTCTATATTTCTATAAAATACGATACATGATTATGTATTTGAAATAAAATTAAGTTAATGTTCTTAGAGAAATAATGGTATACATGGGGGAGGGGTGGTGGCACATCCCGTTAAGCTACAATAGTATCAAACACAAGGACCTGGTTTAAAGCCACCATCTGCGTGATGTCCATTTCACAAGGGGCGAATCAGGTCTGTAGGTATGTACCTACCTCTCCGTCTATCTCCTCATTCTTTTTAAATTTCATTATGTCCTATATTATAAAAAATTAGAAGGAAAACAAAAAATAAAGATGGCCACCAAGAATGGTGAATTCTGGGTCCATGGTGGTAGCAGAGTGGGTTAAGAGCACATAGTGTAGAGCACATAGTGTAGAGCAAAAGAGTCCCAGTTTTGGGAGTCAGGTGGTAGCGCAACGGGTTAAGCGCACATGGTGTGAAGCACAAGGACCTGTGTAAGGGTCCTTGTTCAAGCCCCCAGCTCCCCACCTGCAGGGGAGTCGATTCACAGGTGGTGAAGCAGGTCTGCAGGTGTGTCTTTCTCTCCTCCTGTCTTCCCCTCCTCTCCATTTCTCTCTATCCTATCCAACAACGATGACATCAATAACTACAACAATAAAACATGGGTAACAAAAGGGAATAAATAAATAAATAGTCCCAGTTTGAGCTCCCAGCTCCCCGCATGCAGGATTGCTCCACAAGTGGTGAAGCAAGTCTGCAGTTGTCTAGCATTCTCACCCCCAGTCTTCCCTTAAATTCTCAATTTCTCTGTCCTATCCAACAGCAAGAGGAAAAAAAAATAATGGCAACAAAAATGGGGGAAATGGTTATGTGACTCTCAACTCTTTTTAAAAATTTATTTATTCATTTGTGTATTACTGGATAGAGACAGAAATTGAGAAGGGAGGGTGACATATAGAGGGAGAAAAACACCAGCAGCCCTGCTTCATCACTTATGAAGCTTTCTTCCTGCAGCTGGGGACCAGGGATTTGAACTGGGATCCTTCAGAACTGTATGTAGTGTGTTAAGGTGGACTACCACCTGGCACCACTCTCACCTTTGTTTACTCCCTTCTTCGTCTTCTGATTGTTCAATGAAAGAATATTCCAGCAATTTTCCTAAAATGAAGAAACAGAAATATTTAAATTATAGTCAAAAGCATGCCCCTGCTAACTTAACAGTACTCCTTTTCCACATTTAACATAAGAGAACATTGATGGACAAAAGAGAAATTAGCAAATGAAAAATTATTATTCACACCTATTGAGAAAAGATTATGGAATATTTCCCACATCACATCATTGTAGAGTTTCTTCTCTGAAGGATTTAGTAGTGCCCATTCCTCCTGACTGAAGTTCACAGTTACATCTTCACAAGATATTGCATCCTACAAAATATACAGTATGTGCACATGATAAACTTATTTATATCAAAAGCAGACTGGATATCTAGACTGTATTTAATGAAAACTGATTTTGTGATATCCAATATCTTTGGAAATCTGATCTGCAAAAACCTCATTCTCATGGACTAGGAGTTAATACAGTGAATACAGCATAGGACCCCCAAGGATGAGATTCTGAATCTATTCCCCAGAACTGCATGTACCACAAAGGTCCACTTGTTCCTGTGGAATTATTGCACAGGCAGCAAGACCCAGTTATAATCTTGGTTGCAAGAAATGATAATTTTTATCATTTGAATTGTATTTATTTTAATGATACAAAAAGACACTCACTAACTGCAATTCTTCAATATAAATCACTAAATGCACATAGATGTTCATAATGTTAAAAGAGTACCAGCGCTCAACAAGAAAAGCTTTCAATCAAGACTACTGTATCCTGCTAGACTGTCATGGAGAGATTAAAAATGGAGATGATAAAAAGACGGAGAGATAAAAAACCTCTAATAAGCAAGTTATATAGTGTCTATCTTCGTCTCCCACTTCTGTGTCCCTGCCTCTCTCAATTTCTCACTGTCCTATCCAGCAACAACATCAATACCAATAATGACAACAAAAATAGAAAGAAAAAAAAGGAAAAATGGCCTCCGGGAACTGGATATGTAGTGCAGGCACTGGGTCCCAGCAAGAGCCCTAAAGGCAAAAAAAGGGGGGAGGCAGGAATGGACAATACTTAATTCTCAGTCAATCAAGAGGAAGCTAAGTAAAGAGATAAATAAACTAGAACTATTTATATTTTCAGTCATTCACCCAAGAAAGTAGAATATGGGAGTCGGGCTGTAGCGCAGTGGGTTAAGCGCTGGTGGCGCAAAGCACAAGGATCGGCATAAGGATCCCGGTTCGAGCCCCGGCTCCCCACCTGCAGGGGAGTCGCTTCACAGGCAGTGAAGCAGGTCTGCAGGTGTCTATCTTTCTCTCCTCCTCTCTCCATTTCTCTCTGTCCTATCCAACAACGACAACAATAATATCTACAACAAGAAAAACAAGGGCAACAAAAGGGAATAAAATAAAATAAATATATAAAAAAAAAGAAAGTAGAATATACATTCTATTCAAGTCCACGAGTCATTCTCAAGAATAAACCATGTGTTACACCACAGAGACAGTGTCAATAAATACAAGAATACTGAAATCATTCCAAGCATCTTCTCAGATTACAGGGGAATTAAACACTAAACTACAAACAAAACATTAGCAAGTCACAAAATATGTAAAGTCAACAGTACACTACTTAACAATTCTGGGAAAAAAAAGTTTTCCTCTCCTTCAAAGGGGAAATTGAGGAAGAAATCAAAATGTTTTGGGTACTCAATGAATATAAAGACAGGAGCTATCAAAATATTTGGGACACAACTATGGCAGTACTGAGAGGGAGGTTCATAGTCATATAAGCACACATTAGAAAATGACAAAAAACTCAATAAAAGAACCTGATCACACACCTTAAAGACTTAAAAGAACACTAAAGCAACCAGAAGGACTGAAATAACTAAAGGTAGCAAGAAATACATAGCATTGAAAATATGAAAACCATACAAAATATCAATGAAGCTAAATGTCTGGTTCTTTGAAAGTGTAAATAAAATCAACAAACCTTTCATCAGAATATAGCTACTGGTATACACATACAATGGAACACTAGTCAGCTATTTAAAATGGTGAATTCACCTTTAAAAAAAAAGTTTTTTAAATCCTTATTTGTAAGAGAAATTGAGAGGGAAGGGGGTAAGAGAGAGAGAGAGAAGAAACAGAGACACCTACAGCACTGCTTCACCACTTGTGAAACTTTCCCCCTGCAGGTGGGGACCAAGGGCTCGGACCTGGGTCCTTGCACACTATATTATGTGCACTCAACCAGGTGTGCCACCACCTGGCCCCTGTGAATTCACCTTCTTTACCCCATCTTGGATGGAGCTTGAAGATATCCTGGTAAGTGAAATAAGTCAGAAACAAAATCATGAAGATGGAATGAACCAACTCATAGGAAGATGTTAAAAATAAGATCACAAGTGAAATACTAAGCAGAACTTAAACTGAAACTGGTGTATTGTATCAAAGTAAAAGACTGGGTGTGGGGGTAGGGTTCTGGTCCTGAAAAATGATGGCAGAGGAGGACCTAGTGGGTATTGTATTTTTATGTGGAAAACTGGGAAATAGTATACATGTACAAACTACTGTATTTTTTTTAGTTTATCTACTTATTCCCTTTTGTTGTCCTTGTTTTGTTGTTGTTATTGATGTAGTCATTGTTGTTACTGATGTTGTCACTGTTTGATAGGACAGAGACTGGTGTAAGGATCCTGTTTCAAGTCCCCGGCTTTCCACCTGCAAGGTAAGTCACGTCACAAGCGGTAAAGCAGATCAGCAGGTATCTGTATCTCCCCCTCCTCTCTCCATTTGTCTCTATCCTATCCAACAACGACAACTTCAATAACTACAATAAAACAAGGGCAAAAAAAGGGAATAAATTAATTTAAAAGTGTTTAACGTTACAATTCTTCAACTCCAAATTGAATACAAATTATATATATGTATTTAGCTAAGAGAGGTTCCAGGACATTATGAAGTGCCCCAAAATGTCCCGTGAACTTTCTTTGTGGAAATTAGTCCACAGCAAATTTGGCATTTGTTTGGCACTGTAAATCTTCTGAGAAGCACTGTCACTAATGTGTAACTATCTAAGAAACTTGAGTTTGCTAAAAGTTTAAAGTAGTGGTCCGGGAGGTGGCAAAGTGATAAAGCTTTGGACTCCCAAGCATGAGGTCCTGAGTTTGATCCCCGGCAGCACATGTGACAGAGTGATGTCTGGTTCTTTCCCTCTCCTCCTCTCTTTCTCATAAATAAATAAATAAAATTTTTTTTTTAATTTTTAAAGTAAAATTAGTTAAAAATCAATATACTTCAACTGAATTTGGTCTGAGGACTCTGGGGTACAGGGGTTGCTACACAAGGTCAAATAAGCTATTTTTGAAATTTATTTTGTTTATGCTGAAGCCTTCCATCTGGCATGTGCCTGCTAAAATATAGAAAGTTTTAAAAAATCAAGCAGAGCCTCTTAAAATAGGTATCTCCCACTAGGGTATGTCTCAATCTTACTTAACTGAGTATGACAAAAGGCAAGTTTTCAAGTACCTTCTCAAAGAGGTAGAACAGACCTGGGTAGGAGACAGATAGCATAATAGTTATGGTGATAAATTTCATGCCTGAGGCACTGAGAAGTGCTCTAGTTTCCCTCTTCACATCTTCTGCATTTAAAAATATCTGGTTTGTTTCAAGACACTATCAGAGGTTTACTGATAAATTTAAGTTGGTACATGTGCTTCTCATCTGATAGATTGTGTTTGGCAAATCGTCATTTCGCAAAATTAATTATTTAATCTAAAAATGTTATTTTAAAGTGATATAAAAGTAAAGGGTTATTTTGAACATTTAAGCTATGAGGATTACTCTAGCCTTTTAAGTTGCCATATCAGACTTTTAAAGTGTAAAACCTAATAGAGTTTTATATCCACCCTTACGCATGGCTACTCCAAGAGTGTTACTTGAGATATAAAATGCAGCTAAGTAAGAGTAAGCTAGTAATTAAACTTGCAATGGTTTTTATATATTTCCTTTTGTTGCCCTTGTTTTATTGTTGTTGATGTCATCGTTGTTGGATAGGACAGAGAGAAACGGAGAGGAGGGGAGGACAGAGAGGAGAGAAAGATAGACATCCGCAGACCTGCTCACTGTCTGTAAAACGACTCCCCTGCACGTGGGAGTCGTTACAGCATGCTGGTAGAGAGAATGTAAACTGAAATAATCGAATACATCAAGAAAGATTTCCTGGGTACAAGACAAGGAGGGGATGAAATGAAAAATCTATAGGCTCCTTCCTGGTAGACGCCCACTTCTACATTCCAGCATCCCAGTGGTAAGATTGGATGGTACTCAACGTGCTCACACCTTTATTATCAGCACCTTGATGGACACTGTTTCTAGCCAATCAGCTTGTGCCATGCCCAGTATGAAACTGATAAAAACTGAGTGTAGGGTGGAGGGTAGATGGCATAATGGTTATGCAAAGAGACTCTGAGGCTCCCAAGCCCCAGGTTCAACCCTGCTGCACCACCATAATCTCTGGTGCCCTGCTCTGGTAAAAAACAAAACAAAACAAAACAAAAAATACTGAGCGTTGTAACCCCAACAGGAGTCTCAGGTTATTAGCATATGAATAACATCAGCCTGAGGCAGGACACACAGAGAAGGGAATATAAAGCATGGGACTTTGAGCAAGTTCTCTTTGGCTGTTGCTTCCTCCCCTGGTCAGAAGCATCTCTGTGGAGGTGTGACAGGTTTCCGCATGGCTACTTCTCCTGGGAACTGAACACCTGTGACTCTGCTAGCTGGTACTTTTAGACCCCTCTACAGGCAAGAGCAACCTTTACCAGAGCTGGTAATTGTTTATCTTATGGAACCAACCTTTTGATAACTATACTCAGACTTTATGGACCTAGCATACTCTTTTTTAAAAAAATATTTTATTTATTTTCTCTTTTGTTGTCCTTGTTGTTTTTCGTTGTTGTTGTAGTTATTATTGTTATTGATGTTGTCATTGTTAGATAGGACAGAAAGAAATGGAGAGAGGAGGGGAAGACAGAGAGGGGCAGAGAAAGACAGACACCTGCAGACCTGCTTCACCGTTTATGAAGCGACTCCCCTGCAGGTGGGGAGCCAGGGGCTTGAACCGGGATCCTTATGCCGACCTTATGCTTTGTGCCACCTGCGCTTAACCTGCTGAGCTACAGCCCGACTCCCAGACCTAGCATACTCTTAATCCTTGATGGTAAGTGCTTATTTTGCTTTTTACCTGTTTCACCCTAATAAACCTTCTATTGTTTAAACCATTTCCCAGCTCCCTGCTGTGAATCCTTTTACACACTTCAGCAGGCCCCCCAAAAAACCTCTTTTTAAGTTAAGTAATAACAACTGAGTGCTACAGGACAAGCATGTGCAGGTCTGGCAGGAATTGGCCTGTAACCCGTTAACATACTATAGTATCTCCCTGCCATCCACACGGTCTTGGCCTTAGTTGTCCTTTGGTTCTGCTGCACCCTGGGTCCGTTCTGAGAATATAATAAAGGGTGAGGGTAGAAAGGAGAGTTATGTCACCAAAGTGAGTAAACCAGGTTAACCATTAAAGGCCTCCTAGACAAGCAAACAATAACTCTTAAATCTAAATCATCACTTCACCTTTGCTGGTAACAGAAGAAAAATGTCTTGGGTGGGATAGGTCAAGAAAAGAAGAATGAATATAGTTCAACTCTCTATGTAAGTACAACTTAGGAGACAGAGTTATGAAGAGGGATAAAACTTGGACTGGGGGAGGGGAGCAGGTGGTGGCGCACATGGTTAAGCACACATATTATTGTTCAAAAGGATCCAGGTTCAAACCCCTGGTCACCAACTGTAGGAGAAAACTTCATGAGTGATGACTTGCCATCTTTTCTTCGACTTCATTTCAAGCCAGAAAAGGAAGAGGAATCACAATTGTAGCTTGAAACTCTGCTTTAGATCCACCAGCAGCCTCTTCACTTGATAGCACTTACCTATAAGGGAAATACTGTAATGCATAAAAGAAAGGTATTAGTCATTCAATTAACATTTAAAAACAGTAAAAAAAATTAGTAAAAGTCTCTAAACATGGAAATTCAGTAGTACCCTACTTAAGAACTACCGAGTTAAGAGAAAGCTATGGAATAAATGTCCCCAGAATCAATTGAAAATAAAACTATCAAAATATTTGGGACAAAAGGCAGAGAGTAGATAGAAAAATGGTTATGCAAACAGCCTCTCTTGCCTAAGGCTCCAAAGTCCTAGATTCAATGCCTGTAGCACCATAAGCCATATCTGAACAGTGCTTTGGTAAGAAATATATATATTTGGGACACAGCTAAGGCAATACTAAGATGTAAATTCACAACTATATAGGCACACAGTAGGAAAAAAGACAATAACTGAAATAAATACCTGCCTATACTTAAAAAAATTTTTTTAAATTTATTTCCTTTTGTTGCCCTTGTTTTATTGTTGTAGTTATTATTCTTGTTGTTATTGATGTCATCTTTGTTGGATAGGACAGAGAGAAATGGAAAGGGGAGGGGAAGACAGAGAAGGGAAGAGAAAAATAGACACCTGCAGGCTTGCTTCACCACTTGTGAAGTGACTCCCTGCAGGTGGGGAGCCGGGGGCTTGAACCAGGATCCTTATGCCGGTCCCTGCACTTTGCCGCAGCTGAGCTTAACCCGCTGCACTACCACCCAAATCCTCCTGCCTGATAAAACAACCCTAAAACAAGAAAAACTTACATTACTAAAATTATGGTAGACATACATAACATTCAAAATAAAAGTTCAATGAAGCTGAGTTTTCATTCTTCAAAATGTTAAAATTTCCAACAACAACATCAATACTAACTACAACAATAAAACAAGGGCAACAAAAGGGAATAAATATTTTAAATAAAATGTTAAATTCTGGCCAGATTCAATTTAAAAAAGTGATGAATACTCAAATAAATAGGACTGTAAATGAAATAGAATACATTACATCAGACACCACAGAAATCCAAAGTATTATGCAACATATGCCACCAACCTAGAGAAGTTGGAAGAATTGGACATGGTCTTAGAAAAATATAACCTTTCAACATTGAAACAAAGGGAACTACAAAATATAAACAGACCAATAACAGTAAAGAAATTTAAAACAGGGGAGTTCGGTGGGTGGTAACGCAGCAGGTTAAGCTTACGTGGCGCAAAGCGCAAGGACGGACCTAAGAATCCAAGTTCGAGCCCCTGGCTCCCCCACCTGCAGGGGAGTCGCTTCACAGGTGGTGAAGCAGGTCCACAGGTGTCTTATATAAAAAAGAAAGAAAGGAAAAAAGAAAGGAAAAAACAAAGAAATTTAAAACAGTTATTGCGCGCCAGTGCCTTGACCCCCCCGTGGAGCTTGACAAGGTCAACTGCCACGGCTATGTGATGACAGACTTCAAGGAAGCTGCATCCCCGGGAATGGGCTAGGACGCTGCAAAGGGAATCTATGTTAGAATGTTTTGACTAGAAGATAGCACCCCCTACACAAACATAATAAACCTATAAAGCCAAAAAGTATAGCTTCCACGGTCATGACTGACCACGGCCCTGCTTACAAAATAGGTGACATCTCTCATGATTAATATCAACTGTTTATAGAATTTGGATGAGGAATCATCCACAATATGGTCATGATCCATCAGCTGTTACTAGGCATGCACTCATAAGACTCATGCTCCAAAAATCCTAGCCAAAAGAATTTGCAGGACAAACAATAAAGTCACTGATAGCCAGCTGATTATACAAATGTCAAGGGAAAAACAAATTAACTAAAAGCAAATAGTGCTGCATGAACAGTACAGAGCAGGAATTATGATTCTAGGCAAAACTACAAACCCCGATACTTTTACTTTCGTTTCGTACCAATGTTTATGTAACTGTGAAACTGTATAAAAGCAGAAGTTCTAATTAATAAAATTAAGTTTTTAAGAGAGATAATCATACTTGAGAGTGTGCAGATAAAACTAAGATAATGTTACAGTAAAAGTGAAAGTAAGTAGAAAACTGCCATGCCCCACTCAACTCCAGAATGACGGGTCTGACAGGGTCAGCACCCAGGAAAACTCTCTTCAAGGAGGAAGAATTCTGGGAGTGGGTCTTGGCATTCTGAGCAGATCTAAACTGAAAACTCTGATTAATTGTTTTCATTATGTACATGGTAATGATGTTGTGTAATCGGGGATGAACAGCTCCTGTTCCCAGATTAAATACAGATGAACAAGAAATGAGGTGGACAAAGTTATGGGTCATCAAATACATAAAAGTTTTTAAAAAAATTCTTAATAATACTTACTCACCTCCTCTCATGAAATATGTTAAAACTACGTGAAATACTATCTGCTAAGCCTATTATTCAGAAATACATCAACCTATGAAGTACGACATTTCTGTAAAACCACAAGGCCATCTAATCAAGAAATGAGCTTTACATTCTGTATTCAGATATTGTTTATATAAGTTCTCACTGGCTAAATAAAAATTGAGTTCAGATTCACCGTCCAACAGAGTGTGTTGTATTCTGTTCTCCTCCTGACCCACCAGGTGGTCACCTTCAGAGTTCCCTCATCCTTCCTGCTGCTCCTCCGCCCGAGTGGTCTGTCGCAAGTTATCAAGATCTTCCCCAACAATAAAAGTCCTGGTCCAATTGGTTTGACAAATGAACTCTACAAAACCTTCAAGGAAGAGTTAATACCTTTACTTTCAAAGCTCTCCCTGTAGCACCATAAGCCATATATAAACAGGTCCCACCAGCTTTCTTTAGGAGAATAGAGCAAAAATTACTAACATTTATCTGCAACCAAAACACAAACTTGAGATTGCCAAAACAAACATAAGGGAAAAAAAACACACAGAAATGTAGGCATCATTCTTCCAGACTATATTATAATGCCACTGTAATCAAAACTTCTTGGAACTAGATTAAAAATAGATACACAGACTAATGGAACAGAACTGAAAGCTCAGAAACAACCCCCACACTTATGGGCATCTAATTTAGATAAGGGCACCCAAACTATTAAATGGAGAAATGAAAGCCTCCTCAATAAATGGTGCTGGGAAATTTGGGTTGGAGTGTGCAGAAGTATGAAACTGAACCACTTTATCACACCAAAACCAAAAGTGAACTCCAAATGGATCAAGGAGTTAGATGTTAGACAAGAAACTATAGAGAGCAGGGCACCAATTTAAAAACCCTGTAGTGAAGGGGAGGGTGGCTTCCCGTCACGGTGGGGGGTGGGGGTGGTTGTTGGGGATGGGACACAGCCTTTTGGTGGTGGGAGTGGTGTTTATGTACAATCCTATTAAAGTGTAAACATATAAACCACTATTTAATTAATATGAGAGGCGAAAAACTGATATGTCTAGAACTTCTTAAAACACAGACTGACTCTTTTTAATACATAGGCTGTCTCTGATATGTTGTCTCTCCCAAAAGCCTAGACCAGGGAGAACAGAAGCAACCGACAACACAGCTATATACAAGATGCTGGGTACTATACCCCAAACCCTATCAAAGGGAGAGGACATAAACAGAATATTCACCACAGAAGAGATCCAAAAGGCTGAAAAACACATGAAAAAATGTAAGTCTTTGATTGTCAGAGAAATGTAAATGAAGACAACAATGATATACGACCTCACCCCTGTGAAAATGTAATACATCAGAGAAGGTAGCAGCAACAAATGTTCAAGAGATTGTGGGGACAAAGGAATCCTCCTGGACTGCTGTGGGAATGACACTTTGTCAATCCCCTGTGAAGAGAAGTCTAGAGAACCCTGACAAGTTTAGAAATGACTCTTCCTTATGACCTAGTAATTTCTCTCTTAGGCATATATCCTAAGGACTAAATAAGACCTACCCAAAAATATGCGTGTACACCTATGTTCACAGCATAGCCAAAATCTGGAAACAACCGAGGTGTCCAACAACAGATGAATAACTCACAAAATTGTGTGTGTGTGTGTGTGTGTGTATACAATGGAATACTATTTAGATATTAAAAATAATAAATCCACCTTCTTCAACTCATGTTGGAGCTGGAAGGAAATTCGTTAAGTGAGGTAAATCGGAAAGAGAAACACTAGTATGGGATGATCTGACTCATAAACAGAAGTTGAGAAAGATACAGAAAGGGAAATGCAAAGCAGACTTGGACTGAGTTTGGAGCATAGCACCAAAGTAAAAAGTAATCTGGGGCTGGGGGGTGTTATAATTATAACCTCCACAATATGGGAGTGGGAGTAGGACACAGAACTTTGGTGGCAGGAATAGTGTCAATATATACTCCTATTAACCTACAGTGTTCTACATCACAATTAAATCAATATGAGAGGGGAAAACAGAATGTCTTAAGCTTCTTAATACATAGACTTCCATTCTGAGTTTAAATTTCTTCAGTCTCAGCACTTAAGTCTTCAAATTTGTAAAAAGTGATCAAATTGTAACATTGAGCTTAAATTGATAATGCATTTCAAATAGTTATTTTAAATTACCTATAATCTTAGATTAGGGAAAACAGAAACTGGTCTTGTCCGTATATAAGATATAGTTACTTGTAAATGACATTAAATGACATAAATCATGATGAAGTCTTGTATGTTATAATAAATTCTAACCATGGAATTTTCAAGGTAAACCAAGTTTCCAAATAACTTGGTTATAATAATTACCTGCTGTCTTCTTAACCTCTAAGACAACAAGGAACTTACCTCATTCCCTACAGAACCTGTATTTCTTCCAGTCTTTAAAGCTCTGGGTCTGAAAGAGGTTCTAAAAGACCTTCTATAAACAAAAACATCACCAAATATTTGCCATCTATCAGAGGGGAAAAAAAAACTGTTGAATAATGGCACTTCAATACTTTTAAGTCCTTAATACCAATAAATGTCAATGGCTTAAATTCACCCATTAAAAGGCACAGAATAGAAGGATAGGTCAGAAAACATAACCCAACCATATGCTGTGTGCAAGAATCCCACCTGACCTAACAAGACAAATACGGACTTAAAGTGAAAGAATGGAAAACTATCATACAGGCTAATGAACCACAAAAAAGGGCAGGAATAGCCATTCTCATCTTTGACACAACAGACTTTAAATTAAATAAAATAATAAAAGATAGGCAAGGTTATTACATAATGATCAAAGGATCAATCAATCAAGAAAACTTAATAAATATTAACATCTATGCACCCCATGAGGGTCTATCTAAATACATCAAACACTGAAAGATCTATAAGAATGCATCAACAGGGAGTTGGGCAGTAGCACAGCTGGTTAAGTGCACATGGCGCAAAGCACAAGGACCAGTGTAAGGATCCCAGATTAAGCACCCAGCTCCCTACCTGCAGAGGAGTCGCTTCACAGGTGGTGCAGGTGTCTATCTTTCTATCCCTGTCTTCCCCCCTCTCCATTTCTCTCTATCCTATCCAACAACGACAACATCAACAACAATAATAATAACTACAAGAATAAAACAAGGGCAACTGTAGGAACTGAACAAAAAGAAATTAATGTAAGATGGTAAATAATGAGACAAATGAACCTAGTCTCAGGAAACCCAAGGGTTAAGTAGGCAATTATAAGACAGGCCTGTCCCTGAGGAAGAAAGCAATTCTCAGGAGTTAAAGCTATAAACAAGAGACAAGCCTGGGAGTCTGCAAGGCAAGAGATAAATCCAAGGACAGACTCTGAGAAAACAGTCTGGGAGCCTAGGGTCAGGAAAAGGAAATAACTTCAAGGCCAAAAAAAGACCCCCTCCCCTCCCCTGCACCTGGGGGCTATAGATAACTATTGTTGTAAAACTGTCATGTAACCATACTGTACAGCTGTACTTTGTCACATAGCCATAAATTGTAAAAGGTATATAAACCCTAATAAGACTTGGGTACAGGGTCGATTGCCAGAAGGCTGTTGCACCAGCCCCTTGGTAATTAGGCCCTAGCCGGCTAGAATAAAGCTCTTTGTCTTTACATCACTCTGGTCTCTTGTTGATTTTCTTGGATTACCGAACCTAACACAACAAAAGGGAATAAATAAATAAATAAATATAAAAAAGTAGCCACTTCCTTGATTAAAACTAAAAATTAAAAAAATACATCAATAATAATACAGTAACAGTAGACTTTAACACCTCATTCTCAAATTTAGACAGATCAACTACACAGAAAGATACTGGCAACCAATTAAAATAAATTAATAGAGGGTGGATAACAGAGTATAAATGAGAAAAAAAGAGTTATTTTTGGGAGTGGGGCGGTAGCGCAGGAAGTTAAGAGCATGTGGCGCTAAGCCCAAGGACCTGCTAAGGGATCCCGATTGGAGGCCCCTCGCTCCCCACCTGCAGGGGAGTCACTTCACAGGTGGTGAGGCAGGTCTGCAGGTGTCTCTCTTTCTCTCTCCTCTCTGTCTTCCCCATCTCTCCATTTATCTCTGCCCTATCCAACAACGACAATAACAACAATAACTACAACAATAAAAAAGGGCAACAAAACGGAATAAATATTTTTAAAAAATACTTAAAAATTTTTTTTTTTTATTTTCCCTTTTGTTGCCCTTTTTGTCTTTTTATTGTTGTAGTAGTTATTATTGTTGTTGTTATGAATGTCATCGTTGTGCTTTGTGCTATATGTGCTTAGCCTGATGCACTACTGCATGACTCCCAAAGAGCTACTTTCATCACTGTTCCACCATGTGTGCTGCTTCCTGCCTGCAGGTGGGAACCTAAGGCTTGGACTCAGTTCATTGCTCTACTGGTGCATTACCTCCCAGACCCTGAATTTTTTTTTTTAATATTTATTTTATTTATTCCCTTTTGTTGCCCTTGTTGTTTTATTGTTGTAGTTATTATTGTTGTTGTCATTGTTGGATAGGACAGAGAGAAATGGAGAGAGGAGGGGAAGACAGAGAGGAGGAGAGAAAGATAGACACCTGCAGACCTGCTTCACCGCCTGTGAAGCGACTCCCCTGCAGGTGGGGAGCCAGGGTTCGAACCGGGATCCTTATGCTGGTCCTTGTGCTTTGCGCCACCTGCGCTTAAACCCGCTGCGCTACAGCCCGACTGCCCCTGAAATTTTTTTTAATCTTCATTAATTAATACATTTTACTCATGTACCAATGCATATGTCTACTATATACCATTAATCCACCTAATTAAAACAAAAAAAGATGTAGAGAGGCAGAGACAGCAAAAAAGCACAGATTTCCACAACACTGAGACATCGGTCAGTGTGTTGTGGGCCAGGTCGGGACCAGGGCTGTATTCATGGCAAAGCAAAATCAGTGAGAAATTTTCTACCCCAGAATTTTTTTTTTTTTCTTATAGTTGAGAGGGAAGAGAAAAATTGAGAGATAAGGTGGATCAAGAGGGGGAAATAACTGTATCCTTGCTTTATTACTCATGAATCTTCTCTTCCACAGATTGGGGCCAGGGTTTCGAGTATGAGTCTTCATGCATGCTCATGTGTGTACTCAGTCATACACCAGATGACTGCTCAGCTCTGGCTAGCGGTGGTGTAGAGGATTGAACCTGGGATTTCAGAGTCTCAGATATGAAAGCCTTGTGCATAACAATTATGCTATTTACCCAGTTCTCTAACTGCTGGTCAGCATTCTGCTAAAAAAAAAAAAGCTAATAATAAAAATAAATATTAAAAAATAGAAATAGGGTGGTCCGGGAGGTGGCGCAGTGGATAAAACATCGGACTCTCAAGCATGAGGTCCTGAGCTCAATCCCCAGCAGCACATGTACCAGAGTGATGTCTGGCTCTTTCTCTCTCCTCCTACGTTTCTCATTAGTAAATAAATAAAATCTTTTTTAAAAAAATAGAAATAGGGAGTTGGGTGGTAGCACAGCAGGTTAAGCGCAGGTGGCGCAAAGGACCAGTTCACACCCCGGCTCCCCATCTGCAGTGGAGCTGCTTCACAAGCGGTGAAGCAGGTGTGCAGGTGTCTTTCTCTCCCCCTCTCTACTTCACTCTGTCCTAACAGTGACATCAGTAACAACAACAACCCACTTAGACTTAGATACCCTCCTCACCTACTTCTATTACAGTTCTCTCACTCACTCCAAAGATAACCTTATCAAAGCAAGGACTGCAAAAGCTTAATAAGGGCAAGAGACTGGCATACTTTAATGATGACTCTTTTTTTATCAGGCGATTCTACCAGCCGGAGCCCTAACTGGGGAGTCCTGAGATTCCCAAACACACTTGATGGGCCTAGAACTCAAATAAATCCCTCTCTCCATTGTTACCAGTCATTTTTATCAGGAACAACAAAACAGACCCCTTTGTGGGCCCCCATAGGACCTTGTCCTCAACTTGGATCAACAATGGTAGAGAATGTTCCATCCTCCAAAGGGAGGCTGAACAATATACTCTATGCTACACCTGAGGAGATGGGTCCTGATACTAAGGCAGCATGGAATGTTCCTACTCATGCCCACAGAATATGAGCTCAGATCTAGAGGGATGTAGAGGTCACTTAGGCTCCTAAGCTAACGATGGCCCCCAGATCACATCAAATTTATGTGGTTTACAGTCAACAATATTTATACCTCTTTCCCATATTAGGGAGCTACTCTCTTCCCTGATGCAGCATTCTGGTCCTTTTCCCAGCCTGACATCATGTCCCCAGACAATAATTAGGATCCACCTGCATTTCAGATTTCAGAAGGAAAAAAAAAACAAAAACACTAGTTGTTGGACTATGTGAAAGCTTGGTAGAGCTTAGGGAAAACTCCCCCCATCCTTGGATGGAGGTCTGGAAAAGACACCCCCTTATTAGCCTCACCCACAGAGATGAGCAAAGGGGAAAAAGTCTCCCAGACTCAGTTTCCCCTTATTAGACTCTCAAGCCCACAGAGATCTCACAGTTTCTCCCTGCTAGCAGCAGGCCACATGGCTGCCTGCTTACTGTCTCTATGCAGTAACTAAATAAAAACAATTAAAACAATTTTTGAAGGCTAGATGGAGCTATGGGTCCAAATGGTACGGACATACCTGTTCAGTGCACATGTTACAATGAACAATGACCCAGGCTCAAGCTCCTGGTCTTCACCAACAGGGAGAAATGTTTACAAGTGGTGAAGAAGTATGCAATTAATTGTCTCACTGTCTCTCTTCTCCACTGTCTTATTCATCATTCTTGAGTTCTCTCTATTCTAATAAAGGAGCTTGAATTACATTTGGAAGGTCAACCCAGATTCTTAGTCAGGATAAAATATTCTTTCCTAAAAGTTCATGGCTGTGTGCTTTTCTGAAAATGCTCACACTAAAGGGAACTGATAATGAATATCTCCACCAGTTTTTGAGAATTAAAGAAGGCTTTAGTTTATGTCTACTCAAATCCCAGGTCCCAACAGAGGCAAAGGAATCAGAGCTACACTAAGCCCAGATGGTGGCTGTAGGATGCTGACAGGCATGCTGACTCCCCAAACTGACCACCCTGCCCTGGGTCAGCAAATCCTTTCTTGTTCCACCAATCTGGGTCAAGAACCTGATCTAGATCCCAGGACCCTGAGTATAGGATGGAACTGAACCCAGGAACTCTGCACCCATGCAGAGTTAATTAATAAAAATTCAATTAATATATGGAATGAGGAGAATTATCTGCACAATAAAACATTTTATTACTAACAGTTGAAATCCTCTGGTTTTTACATATAGCACAAAATTGCATTAAAATTTGATCACCTGTTGTGAACAGATGGTGGGACAGGATTCTACATGTCACAGCTCTGCACACAGCATTGAAGAATCACTATACTTTTATGGGCACTTTTAATCTATATTAAAAGAGCGGACATTGCTGATACAATTATCCAGGTGACACTCCCTGACTAAGCTCAGAACAGGAGTAAGAACATAAAGAGCAGGACAAGGTGGTGGCACACCTGGTTGAGTGCACAAGATACCATGTGCAAGGACCAGGGTCTCAGCTCCCAGTCCCATTTGCAGGGGCAAGATTCACAAACAGTGAAACAGTACTATACGCGTTTCTCTCTATCTGTTTCCTTCCCATCTCAATTCTCTCTGTCCTATCAAACAAAATAAATACAACTAAAAAAGAGCAAACGGGGCAGGGGTAGATAGCATAGTAGTTATGCAAAGAGACTCTCATCCCTGAGGCTTCAAAGTCCTAGGTTCAATCCCTTACACCACCATAAGCTAGAGCTGAACAGTTATAAAGTTAAGGGATAGGATAGTTACATTCAGGAGTATTGGTGTAAGTAATTACTCTTGCCACTACCGTTACTAAAAGTTGTTATTTAAAAATCTATTTTAAATCTTATATCCAGAGAACAGAGCAGAGCAGGTGTCAGTGTCTACAGGGCACTGGCATGCAGTCTAGGGCAGTGGAGACCACTGAGCTCCTGGAGCCAGGCTATGAGCAGGCTGCAGAGTGGTCTGCACACATGACCCAGCAAGCAGCACCAAGCTCACATCATAAGGCCCAGGGTCACAAGTGTTGCACCTCAGGAAATAGAGGGAGCAGGAGTAAACCAACTGGCTGCTGGTGAAAGTGCAGGTTTTTAACTGCTAAAGCTTCTAGAGGTGCATTCAGGGAGAGGTTTGTCAGTTCTTGTTTTGTTTGTTTTCCAGGCATACCCTCTAGAAGTTCATACAACAGCATTCCTGTCATTTAGAAAGCTCTGGTTTTGACTGGATATTACTGAAGGATCATGCTGTACCTTGTTGCCAGGGTTGATGGATCTATGTAATCAGAAGAGTAGTTGTGTTTGTGGCAAGGGCTTCATCCAATTAGATTCTGACACAGACATGGACAGCTCCCTGTCCAATCTGGGCTGCTGGTGGCTGATGCTCTAAAGTGAAAGAAGATACTAAAAAGTAAGATACCCTAGTGATGGCTTTTGTTTCTCTGGTTCTCCTCCCCCCTTGCTTTTCTCTCAGTGTTGCCCTAATCTGCTGATTTGGACCTTGGGGAGAAGTCATTGAGGAGTTCAGCACATGGACAACATATTGTGAGTGTGGCTAATCTAGGCCAAGATTGGGAGGGGTTGCTTAAGACCTGTTAGAATATTCTGGGCAGCAGCCTTGTATCAGGGCCTCTCCTGCCAGGTCAGTCCACCATCTCCACCATACACACCTAGTGTAGACTGACTCCTTTTGACCTGTCCTGACTGATCCTCTGTGGAAGTGCTGAACACAGTGGGCACCATTCATTTCCCAAATCTTTTCTCTCCTGTTTATAATGGTAACCCAAAATATTATAAGAAAACCAGATAATTTGGTAAAAATAAACTACAATTCGCTAGTTTACTGAAACTACCTTTTAGTATTGATACATGTAGACGATGAATTATAATGTTGTAGACATGAAAGTGTATGTTTTACAGTGTATGTTTAACACCTCGTTAATTTTACACATCACCATGTGCAAGTATCCAGGTTTACACATCACCATGTGCAAGTATCCAGATTTACACATTACCATGTGCAACAAAGGCAACAAAAAGGGAAAATAAATACATAAATAGAAAAAAAAACATTCTTAAACATTATGTGTTGGGACACAATGGCTAAATAAGTATATGAATACTGGTGTGAGGTTAGAAATCAGTCACAAAAAGTAAAACACAAATATCCTCAAAGCATAGAGACTAGCAATATGCTTCTTAATAGCATCTGGGCCACTGAATAAGTCACAAGATAACTTAAAATTACTTGCAGAACAATGAAAATGAAGAAATGATCTACTTGTAGGGCATGACAATAAAATGTCAAAAGGGCAGAATGAGGAACAATGTCCAACTCTATGGAGCCCACATACTGAGTGCCTCCTACCCACTTTTAGGATCCTCCCAACCCACAAATTCTGCTGCTTTAGTGGAGGTGTGAACTAAACTACCTGCCCCAACTACATGGAGCAGATCAGACTCCTAAGTTTCTCTTTCAACCAAAGCCTGGTCCCAACTCTAATAAGCTGTCTGTGAGCCTGCCTATTTAACAGTTTCACTTTCTTTAATTAAAAAAATATATATTTTATATATTTATTTTCCCTTTTGTTGCCCTTGTTTTTTTATTGTTGTTGTTGATGTCATCATTGTTAGATAGGACAGAGAAAAATGAGTAGAAGAAGGGAAGTGGAGGGGGAGAGACTGACAGACAGACACCTGCAGACCTGCTTCACTGCCTGTGAAGCGACTCCCCTGCAGGTGGAGAGCCAGGGGCTCGAACCCGGATCTTTATGCCAGTCCTTGCGCTTTATGCCACAAGCGCTTAACCTGCTGCGCATGTGAGAGATGCGTTGTCCTGTCTAACAACGACGACATCAATAACAACAACAATAATAACTACTACAACAATAAAAGACAACAAGGGCAACAAAAGGGAAATAAACAAATACAATAAAAAAAAAACAGTTGCTTCCTAACAATTATAGATTAGAGATGACTAAAACAAATGCAGTTATAAAAAAAAAGTAACCAAACTGTCTCTTAAAGTTTGTGAGAACCATGGTAATTGTGTATGATAAGAACCTGCTGGAGAGCATGTTGTCTCATACAAACCATGTGCAGGTGATAAATTATAGTCCTAATGTAATGTACTCTTCTAAAACACTGTCAAATTACTATGACAAATTAAAATAGATTGGCTTACCCAACTCTGAACTGCAAATGAATGATAGCATACATATCAAAACCAAACCAAAACAAAAAGTGTTCTAGAATGACCTTTTGGGGAAAAAATAGGTATTGATACATGGTATTTCTTAAAATCTTACATATAATCCTAAAAGGAAGTCTGTGCTGAGTGATATGTAACATTTCTTCTGGAGGCCAGGGGTAGAATCATATGGTTATGCAAAGAGAATTTCATACCTGAAGCTAAAAACTCCCAGGTTCAATCCCCTATATCACCATAAACCAGAGATGAGCAGAGCTGTGGTTTAAATAATAATAATAATAATTAATAAATAAATAAAACAGGAGATAGATAGCATAATGGCACTGCAATGAGACTCTCATGCTTGAGGGTCCAAAGAAAAAATCTCAGGTTCAATCAGCTACACCACCATAAACCAGAGCTGAGCAGTGCTCTGGTAGTAAATTAATAAATTAATTAAAATAAGCATTACTTCTCAAATTCTAATGAGCACGGAAACCGTTGAGTACATAGGATTAACTTAATCTTACTTATTCAAATTCATTAATTTTAAAAATTGAAAATTGAAGTTTAGCCTAATATTCTAGAATTGTGATTACTGTAGTGTTATCATGAGGTCCATGAATTGGTATCTTATCAATATGCTTCATTCAGATAGCCACCAAGCCCATTTCTGGAAGCACTGTGCTGACAACCTCAGAGGCATTATTGAAAACAATAAACAAATCTCAAATAATCGTTGGACACTTTCCTTTTAATGACACAAACCCCATAATTCCCATTGCAAAAATAATCTGCAGAACCACTGCTTCCACCAGTCATGTAGAAGAGGAAAATAATTAACTTAAAAAATAATTCGGGAGTTGGGAAGTAGCGCAGCAGGTTAAGCGCACCTGGTGTGGCGCAAAGCGCTAGGACCAGTGTAAGAATCCCGGTTCGAGCTCCCCCCCCCCCACCTACAGGGGAGTCGCTTCACAAGCAGTGAAGCAGGTCTGCAGGTGTCTGTCTTTCTCTCCCCTTCTCTGTCTTCCCATCTCTCTCTGTCCTATCCAACAATGACGACATCAATAACAACAATAACAACTACAACAATAAAACAAGGGCAACAAAAGGGAATAAATAATTTTTTTAAAAAAGAAAAATGCAAAAGATAATAATAATAATTTGGGTGGTCCAGGAGGTGGTCCAGTGGATAAATCATTGGACTTTCAAGCATGAGGTCCGGAGTTCAATCCCTTTCAGTACATGTACCAGAGTAATGTCTGGTTCTTTCTCTCTCTCCTATCTTTCTCATGGATAAATAAATAAATTCTTAAAAAAAAATAAATAAATAACTCGGGGACAGGTGGTGGCACACCTGATTGAGCACACACATTACACTGTCAAAGTGCTCGGGTTTGAGCCCATGATCCCCACCTACAGGGGGAAAACTTTGTGAGTGGTGAAGCAAGTGTCTCTCTGTCTTTCTCCCCTCTTCATTTCTGGCTGTCTCTATCCAATAAATAAATAAATTTTTAAAAATAAATAAATAACTTCTGGATCAGGGCAAAGAATAGCTACCAAACATGGAAAAAGTATATAAATATCATTAACTGTAAACCCCATGGGTCCCTTGTAATATACCTAGAATTCCTATACCTAGAGTTCCTGGCATTTTCCAAAATAGAGACCCCAAATCTCATCTGCTCTAGTCTTACCTTCAGGTTCCTGGTTATTAAACAATTTGTTCTGCTTTATATCTTACTGATTCTCAGCCACCAAGTTCCAGTTGCTACGATGATGCCAACCTGACTTCCCTGGGGAGATACCCTGGAACCCCACCTCTCCAAAGCTCTGTCCCACTACGAAAAGCTACAAACAGGCTAGGAGTATGGATTGAGCAGCCAATGCCCATGTCCAGTGGAGAAGCAATTACAAAAGCTAGAATTTCCACCTTCTGTTCCCCACAATGATCCTGGGTCCATACTCCCAGAGGGATAAAGAATAAGAAAGCTACCAGTGGAAGGGATCGGATATGGAACTCTGGTGATGGGAACTGTGTAGAATTGTACCCCTCTTAACCTATGGGCTTGTCAATCATTATTAAATCATTCAATCAATCAAATAACAAATTCTGATTCCTAGCTGTGAACAAGTGGTGGGCAGAATGCCACATCACCACATTTTGGCACACTACATTGGAGCCACTATAAATTAATGAACAATTTTCATCCATCTTTTTATGTCCTTCCGTTGAAGATGTGGAACTATTTTTGTTTCTCCAACAAGTATACTGGAAAACAGTCCAATCCTGGGACATTTATCCTGCAGGATTTGCTGCTAAGGCTAGAATAAAGAGATAAAAACAAAATGCAATAGCATTAGAGGTGCTTAACAGTCCCTAGAAACTTAAAACTTATCACTAAAGAAAATAAAAATGGGAAAGAATCCCTTAGTATATTAGCCAGGCAAAGGTGCACCTGGTTATGTGCACAGTATATAAGGATCTGGGTTCAAGTCCCTAGTCCTAACCTGCAGTAGGAAAGCTTCACAAGTGATGAAGCAGGGCTGCAAGTGTCTGTCTCTCCCTCTATCTCCCCTCCTCTTAATTTCTCCTTCTCTCTATCCAATGACAAGAACAAATAAAAATATTAAAAAATGGGCAGAGGGTAGATAGCATAATAGTAATGCAAACAGACTCTCCTGCCTGAGGCTCCAAAGTTCCAGGTTCAATCACCCACACCACCATAAGCCAGAGCTGAACAGTGCTCTGGTTAAAAAATAAAATTTAAAAATGACAGTAAACCAATATAACATTCAGATTAACACTTTAGGAGGATTCCGGAAGATGGCGGACACTTTAAAAAAAAAAGAATTTCGGTGGTCCATGAGGTGGCGCAGTGGATAAAGTGTTGGACTCTCAAGCATGAGGTCCTGATTTCAATCCCCGGCAGCACATGTACTGGAGTGATGTCTGGTTCTTTCTCTCTCTCTTCCTATCCCTCTCATTAATAAATAAATTAAAATATATTAAATAAAAAAGAATTTCTTAGTATCTGTTGGAAGTACTATATAGGAATTAATGGCAACTGCTTGTACCAGGCTCCTTTTAGTGACATATAATCCTAAACCTATTTTCCTCTTCCTCTTGATGTCTGTAAAAGCCCTAGGAAATTTAAAACCATCCTCTGGGGTTTGTAAAAAGCCATGGCAGCCTGACCTTTATGATATCTGCCCATCCCTTAGTCCTTGTATCGTGTATGTATAACTGTTAAATCATTTATCTGGTCAAATTTACTTCTATCTATAAAAGGGAAATCAGGGCCCAGAATCTTTTGGCATTAGCCAATTTTGGATCTAGTAATCCCAAGGTTTCCTGACTTTGTTTACCAATTCTCAGTTTTACATATTTATTGAAACTCTGGGCCCCAATGAGAAGAGAGCAATCTGTACTCTTTTTTTTTAATTTTTTTTTTAATATTTATTTTATTTATTCCCTTTTGTTGCCCTTGTTTTATTGTTGTAGTTATTGTTGTTGTTGTTGGATAGGACAGAGAGAAATGGAGAGAGGAGGGTAAGACAGAGAGGAGGAGAGAAAGATAGACACCTGCAGACCTGCTTCACCGCCTGTGAAGCGACTCCCCCTGCAGGTGGGGAGCCGGGTTTCGAACAGGGATCCTTATGCCGGTCCTTGTGCTTTGCGCCACCTGCTTAACCCGCTGCGCTACAGCCCGACTCCCCAATCTGTGCTCTTAATGGGAGCAGCTGGAGACTGCAGGGTGCTGACAGGCATGCTGAATTATCCACCTGATTATCTTGCCTGAGATCATCAAGTTACTTCCTTGTTCCCTCAGCCTGGGTCAAGAATATGAGTTTAAATCCTGAGACGCTCAATCAAGGATGGGAGCATATTAGGGTGCTACTTAGAGAAAAATTTCTCTAGAAGGACATTAGCAACCTCCCTCCTCCTCCCCCCAAGCTCTAGGTAGCCCGCAAGAAAGGCCAGCTATTCTGCAACTCTCTTTCCATCTGAATGCTAATACCACGAAATGAAGTTGAGGGTGGAGAAGACAGTATAATGATTAAGCAAAGGACTCTAAAGTCTGAGGCTCCAAAGTCCCAGTTTCAATACTCTTTATCACCATCAACCAGGGCTGAGCAGTGCTCTGGTTAAAGAAACAACAAATGGGGGATCAGGCAGTAGCACAGCTGGTTAAGTGCACTAGCGCATAGCACAAGGACCCGGGTAAGAACCCTGGTTTGAGCCCCCGGCTCCCCACCTGCAGGGGAATCGCTTCACAAGCAGTGAAGCAGGTCTGCAGGTGTCTTTCTCTTCCCCCTCTGTCTTTCCCTTCTCTCTCTATTTCTCTCTGTCCTATCCAACAACAACAACATCAATAATAACAACAAAAATAACTACAACAATAAAATAAGGGCAACAAAAGGGAAAATAAATAAAATATTTATGGGAGTCGAGCGGTAGCGTAGCAAGTTAAGCTCGGGCTGCAGAAAGCGCAAGGACCAGCGTAAGGATCCCGGTTCGAGCCCCCAGCTCTCCACCTGCAGGGGGAGTCGCTTCACAAGCGGTGAAGCAGGTCTGCAGGTGTCTATCTTTCTCTCCTCCTCTCTGTCTTTCCCTCTTCTCTCCATTTCCCTCTGTCCTATCCAACAACGACAACATCAATAACAATAATAATAACTACAACAATAAAACAAGGGCAACAAAAGGGAATAAATATTTTTTAAAAAATTAAAAATAAATAAATGTTTAAAAGAAGACACATGGATTAAAAAAATAAAAACACAAATGAATGCATACACCAGAGACAATGGCTGAAGTTAATCCCACTGGAATCCCAATTTAACATTCCCTGAATGCACTACAAAAGCTAGAAGACTGGAGTCGGGCAGTAATGCAGTGGGTTAACCGCACGTGGCGCAAAGCACAAGACCAGCGGAAGGATCCAGGTTCGAGCCCCCGGCTCCCCACCTGCAGGGGAGTCACTTTGCAGGTGGTGAGGTAAGTCTTCCGGTGTCTACCTCTCTCCCCATCCCTGCCTTCCCCTCCTCTCTCCACTTCTCTCTGTCCTATGCAACAATGACATTATTAACAACAATAATTACTACAACAATAAAAAAGAAAAAACAAGGGCAACAAAAGGGAAAAATAAATAAATATTTTTTAAAAAAGTTAGAAGACCAAGCAATTAAACACAACCACCCTACTCTCTTGGGGGGGAGGGAGTATGTGTCTAAATGATGTATTTTCCTCTTTTCTCTGTCTCTGATTTGTCTCAGTAAGGGCTTGACTCCCTGAAACATGGCTTTCTTGTGATTCCTCATGTTGATATAAGTCTAGAACCATACCAGTGTATGTTTTTATTTATTTATGTTTGTTTTATTTATTTCCTTTTGTTGCCCTTGTTTTTTATTGTTGTAGTTGTATAGGTCAGAGAGAAATGGAGAGAGGAGGGGAAGACAGACAGGGGGAGAGAAAGACAGACACCTGCAGACCTGCTTCACCGCCTGTGAAGCGACTCCCCTGCAGATGGGGAGCCGGGGTTCGAACCCGGATCCTTATGCCGGTCCTTGTGCTTTGCGCCACCTGCGCTTAACCCGCTGCGCTAACTCCTCAGTGAATGTTTTTAAATGATCTTTCTTTCTTTCTTTATTATGTAGAGACAGCCAGCAATTGAGAGGTCAGGGGATGATACAGAGGGAGAGAGGCAAAGAAACAACTGCAGCCCTGCTGCACCACTTGCAAAGCTTTCCCCCTCCAGGTGGGGAGCAGGGGCTCAAACTCAGGTCCTTGCACAGTGACATGTGCGCTCAGCTAGGTGCACCAACAGCCCCCCCCCACCCCGACCTCTCTTTCTCTTGCTCCAGCACTACAACCTGAATGAGGAGCTCCACACCTGCAGTCAGGCAGAGAAAACTTTTTGGAACTTGGTGATTCTCACTGACTGCCCATGGAACTCACTTTATTCAGAAGAACCCTTGTGATGGCTCAGGACAGGTCAAGGGGGCTCCAGCCCAGGTGCAAAGTAGAGATGGTGGAGTGACTGGGGAGGGGAGGTCCTGGCCACGTGGCTGCTTCCCACAGCTGTCTAGCAGGTCTGAAGCACAACTCTAGCGATCTTGGACCAAAGGGTCCACACTCACCATTGGCTGTCCAAGCTCCGGGATCACCGAAGATTCTTCTTCAAAGTCCAAATCACAGGAAGGTGAGAGCTACACCAAGAAATAAGTGATAACCTCAGGAGCAGAAACACTAGTGTATTTTAAGGTCTGGACTGCCTTCTTTCACCATCAGCAGCCCAGATGGGACAGAAAGCTGCACACTTCAGTATCTTAAAACATAATTGGATGAAGTACTTGCCATATACACAACTCCTCTCCTGATTGGGTAATAATCAGATCCATCAAAAACACGCCCCAAATGACTATCCAATCAAAATGAGAATATTTTGAATGACAGGAGAACTGTCCAATTGGCTTCCAGAGACTATGTGCCGGCGAAACGGTTGAAGAACTTTTGAACTAGAATGCCACCAGAAAAGTGCCAGCGGTAAAGATATTCCCAATATCTCCGTCATGCCAGCTAAATCCAGCTTACTTAGTTTCATGGCCACCGCTGTCCCACCCCACCCCCACGCGCTAGGATATTTGAGCTACAGTCCTGAAACCTCAGACCCTGCTAGTGTGCGGGCTGTGCTCCATTGCCTGCCTGCAGCTTTGTCCCTTGATGCGCAGTGCCCTCCACATCCCTGAGGCAGGGGACAAGGACACGCATGCCAATATCCTCTGGACACTGAGCACTGGCCCCAGTCTGCTATCTGTGGGTAAGTTCACAGATGAATATGGATGGATAACAATAGAAAATGGAACAGTGGGTATCTGAAATTTAACACCGGTTTTGAGAGATGTCTGCAAGAAATTGGGACTAAGTTGAAAAAACTAGATGAGTTTAGCATGGAAATTGTAATCGTTGCTAGTAAATTGTATTCTTCTCTGTCATGTCTGAGACCTTGAAGTCTCAGGTTCAATCCCCCACAAGACTATAAACCAGTTAGTCAGTGATCTAGTAAAAATAAATTAATAAATTACTGATTATTAAAAAATTAAAAAAGATTAAAAAGCACTGACACTCTATAGGAATAATTAAATTTATGTCTATTGAGGTGGTGTTTCCCAATAAGTGAAGCCTCAATGAGAAGAAAATAAATACAATAATAGGGGAAAGCATATATTTAATAATATTTAATAATAATAATAATGACAATTGGTAAAACTACATTTTCTATATTTCCATGTTCAGAGCGGGTAAAAGTCCCCAGAATTCAACAGATATGACACATAATATAAATATTGTTTGTACTATCTTCAAGGAAGAATTCCCATATTCATGAGTTGGTTCAGCTGGATATTAACTAAAAAGTGAGGTAAACAGGTGGTGAGATAACACTATGCTATGCAAAGAGATTCTCATGCCTGGGGCTCAAGAGCCCTAGGTTCAGTCCTCCTCACCAATCATCAGCCAGAGGTGACAGAGCTCTTGTAGTAAATAAAGAAAATAAATACATGGGAGTCAGGCGGTAGCGCAGTGGGTTAAGCGCATGGATTGACATAAGGATCCTGTTTCAAGCCCCCGGCTCCCCACCTGCAGGGGAGTTGTTTCACTAGTGAAGCAGGTCTGCAGGTGTGTATCTTTCTCTCCCCCCTCTGTCTTTCCCTCCCCTCTCCATTTTCCTCTGTCCTATCCAACAACAACGATATCAATAATAACCACAACAATAAAATAACAAGGGCAACAAAAGGAAATAAATAAATAATACTAACACTATTTATACTCATAGTTACAGGTTCATTCATATTGATTTTCATATCTATATTACATAGTCCTATTTGTATTATATTCATATTTTATATTTATGTTTACTGATTAGAGGCAGAGAAATGTCAAGAGGGAATGATAGGGGAGCAGAGAGGAAATGGAGATACCTATAACATTGTGATATTTATAATTATATTTACATTTTCAGGGCTGTCACCATGGTTAAGATCCAGCAGCCATGGCTGCTTCCAGTCTCAGTCTCAGTCTCCTCTGCAGCAGCTTTTTCCCACCAAGTTCCTGCCCAGCTGTGGCAGCTGCTGGGGCTTCCTTTGCCTCTGGCACTGCTGCTGCTGCTGCTGCTGCTGCTGCTGCTGCTGCTGCTGCTGCTGCTGCTACTGCCAACTGAACCCAGGTGGGCAGCCTCACCTCTTTGGACTCTTGACATGGCCACTCTCTTGCCCAAGTGGTCATCTTGAATGACAGTGTGTCTGTTGCTTAGCAACTCCAGCTCTCTCTGTGATGTGTATCAGGGATTGTGAACATATGCACTTGCCAGGCAGCTCAACTGCCAGCCACTGACCAGCTAGCTGGGGGACAGTGCTCTGCAGGGCAGACACAGGGCAGTGGCAGGATAGGCAGCCAGCAGGTAAGGTTTCCTTGGGGGGTGAGCTGTATTTTATCTGTTGCCCACTACTCAGGGTACCCTGGGATACCTGGCAGTCTCTAGACCCACAGCTTCAGACCCCTCCTCCCCCAGCTTGTATGGTCAGGCAGAGACCTGGGGACTCTGGCAACTCCAAGGACTGGGATCTCTCCAGGATCTGCTGGAGTGTTCCCAGGCCTATCGCTTGATTGATTAATTTTTATAACACATGCTACTAAAGCTTTCTATTCTGACAGAATTCTTTTAAATGCTGGTCTTGAGACATCATTTGCCTATACTCTTTCCATTTCTTCCCTCTTCTGTTGTGTTGTTGGTGATTCTGTGCTGTTTGACGATGTACTCATTCATAATTAACAGGGACCTGTATATTTATGTTCTTTTATTTAAGATTTTATTTATTAATGAGAAAGCTAGGATGAGAGAAAAAGGACCAGACATCACTCTGATACATGGGCTCCCAGGGATTGAATTCAGGACCTCATGCATTTTCCTACTCACATTCACATCCATACCCATATCATCCATCTTTATATCAATATTCTTAATCTAAGTTAATGTATTAGAGGAGAAGAAATAGTGAGACAGAAAGGTGAGATAGATCAGCAGAAAGGAAACTGAGACATGTAGAACATGGTTTTATTCCTATTTATATTAACATTTACATTAATACTCATATCATTTTCATGTCCTATTTTTGTCTTGGTTAGAGGTAAGGAAACACTGCAGTTAAGGTGAGATAGAGGAGAGAGGAAACTTGTTTACATTGTTATATTTATGGGGATGTTCACATATATTCATTGTTATGTTTACAGTTACATTTATATCCATATGCATGTCCATATTTGTAATAATATCCATAATTATATTCATACTCAAATTTGTTAGAAGCAGTAGTTTTAAGGAATGTTAGAAGTAGTTTTAAAAGTTCTCTTTCATGCAGTTATTTGTTAAGTGCTTTTAGTATAAGTTGTTTGTGGTATGAGATGGAAAATTCCTTGCCCTTTCCCCTTTGAAGAACAGGACTTAATCAGTAAGCCACCGGTTGTTTACCAAGAATCAGTAAGCCACCGGTTGTTTACCAAGACCCTGCAAACAGGCAAAGCTTATCAGGACCTTTGCACTAGGAAATTATTTTCTAGGAAGGGGAAGCAGATGGTGGAAGGATGTGGTGCCCCTACCTGGCCAGATTCTATTGGTTGTGTGACTTTGCAATGTTTGAAACTAGCCTGCGCTTTGCTTTGAATGGGTCATGCTTTTGTTAAGTTTGAAATGATTGGGTTTTTGTGTTCTCTGTAGCCTTTTATTGGATGTAGGTTGATAAGGTGATGTGTTCCCCCTCCCTGAATGTATTCAGAAATCCTATAAATTGTATGGTTTGAGCCCTGTTCGGGGTCGAGCTTGGTGGACTGCTGCCAGTCACCATCTCGGCCCGGATTCGAATTTGTGAATAAACATCTTTGCTTCCTTGCAGTGGATGGTGGTTAATTCTCGCTCTGTAACAAAATTCATATGTTCTTGTTCATGTATTTGGTAGACATACAGAAACACTGAGAGAGAAATGTGAACTAGGAGGAGAGGGAATTGAGAGACCAATAACAATGTACTATTTTTATTCATATTTGCATTAATATTTCTATGTATATTGACGTTCATACTCTATGGATAGAATACTCACGCATATATATTGGATAGAGGCAGAATAACATCCACAGGGAAAGGCAGAGAGCAGAGAAAAAATTTCAAGTATCTATAATGCTGTTTTTATATTTAAATTTACAAGTACATTTATGTTCATATTCACAGCCATATCATATTTATGATTATGTACTGGGTAGAGACAGAGACACATCTAAAAAGAAAGATGAGCAAAGACGAAATTAAGATACATATAACACTGCAATATTACTATTTGTGTTTCTATTCATAATCATTTTTATTAGGGGGTTAATGATTCTGTCTACAGTAAAATACAGTAGTTACTAAATGTGTAAATTTTCTCAGTTTTGCACATTAATACTCCATCCCGCACCTGAGTCCTCCTCCAACATGTTCCAACATGTTCTGCGCGGGCTGCAGAGGGGCGACCCCTGAAGGACACAGAGTGAAGGGAGAGGCCGCCGAGCCAATGAGCCACATGGGGGGGGGGGAGTCCCGGGTGCGGGGCCCCGAGCCGCCCGGCGACTCTCTCCTGCTCCTCCTAGTCGCCGCAGGGCCGCGAGTGAGCCAAGTCTGACTTCTGGGCAGAAGTCCCGCGGTTCAAAACACCCCTAACACTCTCCAGGTTGCCTGAGCCTGTCAGGAGACAGTGACCGCGCATGCACGGGGGTCAAGCGGTCCAATGTCACCCAGAGAGCCTGAGAGGGAAGGAGCTGGTCTTAGGAGCAAGGGAGGGGCAGCCATTGTGCCACACAGAAAGGGTCAACGGTCAGGGTCAGGTGGCTGTCAGGTGATAGAGCATATGTGCTACGGAGACTGACAAGCCTCTGGTTCCCATTTGCAGGGCAGATCAGTGAAACAGCTGCAGGTGTCTCTCCTCTCTCCTTTTATCTCTAGCTCGCCTTTCTGCCCTCCTACCCTCCCCACTAGAAAGGGGGGAAAGGTAGCAATAGTGAATGCTGTGAACTGTAGACTCCTCCTGTTGTAGGCACTGAGCTTCAGAGTTAACTCTGCTGCAAAAACAGGGAAAAGAAAGGCAGCCTAAGCTCCAAGCATCCACAGTACCAAGATCAGCTCTTTCTGAGCTTGGATGGTGAGGCAGGCCCCAGCACCTGCTCTTTGTGGGTGATTCTCTTCCACCTCCAACTAGTATCTCGTTCTCATTCTGAGCACCCCAGATCACATCCTTAGTCCCATTCCTTTACTTATTTCTTATTATCATTTGTTTATAGCAGAGCACTGCTCAGTTCTGGCTTATAGTGGTCCTAAGGCTTGAACCTGGGACCTCAGAGCCTCAAGGATACATGTTGTATACATAATCATTATGCAACATCATCAGCTATTTTTTGTTTGTTTGTTTGTTTTTACATTTTGGGGTGGGTGGGGAAAATGATTTCCAGAAAAACTCCATATACATAAGTACAACTTCTTATATCTCTATGATATGTTTCTGGTCAGCAAACATACTCCCCCACCCAAGTCTTTCTTCACGATCTTGCACCCAATACCATCTCCCTCGTCCTGTCTCCCCTTTTCAAGAGTCTTTTTCTTAACTGTAATGCACCATACCCAGTCCCAATTTCACCTGGTGTTTTCCCTTTCCTCTCTTGTTTGGTTTCCACCCAGAGTGAGATCCTACAGGATATGTTCTCCTTCTAGTTTATCTCATATAACATGATTGTTTCAAGTGTCATCCAAGACGAGGCAAAGAAGATGATTCCATCATTTTACACTGCAGAGGAATGCATATATTATTGTATTATATGCATGCCACAACATTTGTTTCTCAATATAAATTGTATTAGTGATTTAATAATGATTAACGGGATAACAAGAGTACAATTCCACACAGTCCTCACTACCAGAGTTTCATGTTGCATTCTCATCCAATGGGAACTTCCCTATTCTGTATACCTCTCTAGGAATGTGGACCAAATTCATTTTTTAAATTATATATATATTTTTTTATTACCAGAACACTTATCACTCTGGTTCATGGTGGTGCAGGGGATGGACTAAATTCTTTATAGGGTGCAGAAGATGATAGTTCTGTCTTCTGTAACTGCTTTTCCACTGACCATGGACATTGGGAAGTCAATCCATACTCCAAGCCTGTTAATATCATTCTCTACTGGAGTAGGGCTGTAGCAAGATGAGACTCTGGGACACATCGGTGAAGTCGTTTGCCTTGGGTTGTCAAATGGCATCATAGTAGCATCAGCAACTTTGTGACTGAAAGAAAGTGAGATTTAAAGCAAACTGTTCAATAAAGAGGAATCCAAAGGTAGGAATAGAGTAAATAAAACTAGGGGGTCTTTGTGCAAGAAGAAGTTAGAAAGTCTATTTTAGCTATGTTCCTAGGGGCCTATGACTTTAGTAATTTTGTCTGGCCCTAATAGCTAACATGCAGGTGTACTAAAGGATTTTCTGGGAAGATGGTTCAGAATTGATAATATGACTAGAAAGCTGGCTTAGGGCACAGTGCATCTCACATATATGAACCCCATCAATCTGACCTATAGCTCATGTCTATTCATATTTAGCACAGGAGCCTGTGTTACCTCTGCATCCTTGTCAATCTGAGCTCACAGTCCATGATCACAGCTAGGAATATTCTAGGCTGCGTTCATTTCAGGACCCATCTTCTCAAATGACAGAGCAAGATGACCCAATGCTTGTACTGACGTGGTGGGCCTCACAGCAGAAGCCTTTTTACTGGTCCCTTGTGTTAACTCTAGTGGCTAACAGCAGAAAAGTACCAGGAGACCATTTTAATCACAAATGATCTACTTTACTATACAGAAGGCATTGTTTAAGTAGAAGGGAACAAAGGACATTTTTCACATGAGGCAATAGTGGTGGACTTTGAAGGTCAGAACCTTCATGGCAAAAGTTCTAAGGAGTGAAGAGAATTGATAATGGTAAAGGGGAGTTCCGGAGTGATTAGTGGCAAGAGATAAGCAGACAGAAAAGAGCCTTGAAGGCAGAGAGATAAGATAGAGGAGTTAGACCAAAGTGAAGGAGGTGAAGGGAATAGAAAGAAAGTCCTTTTAGTCAAGGCAGAATGGAGTTATGTGTGATCAGGTGAACTATAGTGAACTTTAAGCAGGAAAACTGTGGGACTGTGTGAAAGCTTGGTAGAGCTTAGGAGAGCTCTCCCATCCTTGGATGGAGGTCTGGAAAGACACCCCACTTGTTAGTTTCTCTCCTTACAGAGGATGGTCAAGAGGGAAAGTCTCCCAGACTCAAGTTTCTCCTTGTTAGTCTCTCAAGCTCACAGAAAGCCTACAAGCCTCTCAAACTTAGTTCCCCCTGCTAGCAGGCCAAATGGTTGCCTGCTTTAGGATTCAAAGTTCACACATCCACTTCACCTTTTGATCATAAAGGAGAACACACTCTATCATACACCTCCACCTATACCAGGCAATGAGACCCCAAAATTCTATTTCCTTGTGCCCTTTGATATAAAAACAAAGCTTGATGTGATTCACATCAAGCTTTGTTTTTCTTCTTCTCTACCTCACCTTACTGGTTTAACCCCTATGCTTCTCTCAAATACCTTTGGATAATTAACTTGCCTGCATCATGGAAACTAATTGTCTTGACCTTTATGTATCTCATCAATTCTTGTCATACCAGCTCCCTACCATAGGAGCAAGCTGACCTTTAAGAAACCTGTAATTTCTAACATATGTGAAAAACGTTCTTTGTTTAACTCAGTATAAAGACCTGTATTCTTCTCCAAATAAATGAATGTTCTCCAAATAAATGAATGTTCATACCAGAATATTACCCAATGCCTCTTTCTGAGTCATGGAACCTCTAGAGCTGGTGAAGGAGGGTCGGAGGCTTACCCCCTGGTTGGAGCCACTCCATGTGAGCCCCAGCAAAAAACCATTTGGTTTATAACAAGGGGAATGAGTTAAGTATTAGGAGGGTGTAGGTTCTTCTGATGCTTGGCAGACTGACAAGGGGAAATTGAGTCAGGAAAGCTTTTCCTCCATGCTCAATCCCTGAAAGGGAGAGACTGACAGATGGACCTCCATCTTTATGATGGGAGTTCCCCTCTGCTCTTACTATGCTTTCACAATTAACCCTACAACCCAGTATAAAACTTATTTCTAGATATTCTGTCATCCTTGGCTACAGTCACCTTGCTCTGCTTTTGAGGACGTGACTTCATTATGAGGCAGGCAGAGGGATCACAGGGCTTTCCACAGTCTCTGGTTATCCTAAGACACTATACACACACACACACACACACACACACATGCTGACTAGAAGAAGAGTCTTAGTCCCCCTCCATCATTCAGCAGGGGCAGGCCTGGGTCTGCAACCAGCAAACACATTTTTGTGAGGCTGACCACACTCAGCACCTGCTGAGCCCTGGCTGTGTGTTCCAGGCACGATCAGGTGCTGACCCTGTGCCTTTGGGGGAACTTGGGCTTCCATCCTCCCCTCCCCACTCTCACTTCTTGGGATCCCAGTCCAACCTGGATACCCAAGAGCTCTTCCTACCTCTACACTGCCCCTCTGCGAGCCCACAGGGGCTCAGGGCTTCAGTGAATTCTCAACTTCAGGGAAGTCGGTGTCTGAGCTGACCCTCAAGGTGTGACCCTGCACTCCCTTGGGAGACATGTAGGTAGTCTTGCTTCCCCTCAGGGCTGCAGAGATGTCCTCCCTTTTAGTAGGAACTCCCTTGGGGTTTTACATTATTTATCTTATTTTATTAGGAACAGGCTGAGTGTCAGTGCTATCCACCGACTGATTCTCCCTGTTCACACATGAATACGGAGGGTCTTACCCCCCTCTCAGATGCATTGCTCCGTGTGTGTGTGTGTGTGTGTGTGTGTGTGTGTGCGCGCGCGCGCGCATATGTGTAGTGGGAGGGTCTCAGAGGAGCTGGGCACTCCCATCCAGCTGCATCCTGAAGCAGCAGGTCGGTAGTGCTGTATGATCGGGTGTGACAGATGCAGTGGCCTTGGAAATTCAGGTACTTTTACGACTGTTCAATAAAGCACATACTGAAAAAATATATATATATATACACTTTCCAGCCACTTTGTTGGATACCTTCCAAGTTGCTTCCAGGTTTTGAATATAACAAATGGTGCTGCCTATGCACAGGGTGGACTTAGGGCAGAAGCCAGTTGCCCCATGTTCCTGGACTTCCTGACAGACCTGGTGATCCCTAGATTGCTATGCCTGGCATGACCTGCTGGACATCTTCCCCATCCTGTCTCTCAGCACCATTGTGCCCAAAGGAAGCTGCAGAAAAACAGGCAGCTGTGCACACTGGCTGATATGTTGCAGCAGCTGCCAAGCTTGGGAAGAAAGAGGCAGCAGCAGCAGGAGCAGCCCCTGTGTGAGTAGCACCTGCAGGTCCACATCCTGTTCTACGAGAAGGACCTGGAGGTGGTATGTGCCCAGTACAGGGGTGTGTGTGGGGGAGAGTCCTCTGAGTATTGGGATCATCCCCTCAGCCACACTAAGAAGGCTGCTGCTCAGACCAGGAGGAAGCTAAACTCCACCTACAGAATGTGAAGAGGAAGCACTAGATGTTAAAAAAAAAGTATTGGAAATGCAAAATAAAGAAATAAGTGATTTCTGCAAGAGAATGGAAAGCAAGAGTTTGAATTACACTTGGAGTCTGAATAACTTAAGCAGTCTTTGAGAATGGATAGAAATGTCGTTGACAACAGTTTACAATGTTATAAGAAGGATATTTCCAAGATCGTTACTGAATTCAGAGACCAGGTGTCAGCCTACAGCTCCACAATGAAGAGTCTGATGAGAGAATTCCCTGAGACATGTTCACAGACAGACTTGGATCTACTGATGAATATTAGAAAAAACTTACCTCCAGTGTAGCAAGCATGAAAATGTAGAGATCCTTGCCACCTTTTCATGAGTTAATTGAGGCTATTTCCAACCTCCCTCTAACTGTTTTGGCCTACAAACATAATCAGCAAGTTTCAGGTGAATTTGATACTTGATCCTAAAACTGCCCACCCCTATCTCACCGTTTCTGAAGGAGGGAAGGTGACTACATTTTCTCATGAAAGTAAGGATTCAGAATGGATTCCCAAATAGAATACATTTATTTGTCACACAGCAGTCCTGAGTTATGAGGGCTTTGATGCAGGCAGACATTTTTGGCAAATCCAACTCCAAGGCACAGGTGTGTGCAGAGAATCTTTCCCCAGAGCTGCCCAGGTCCCACTGACCTCAATGAGTGGCTGTTGGCATTATCAGCAGCACACATGCATACAGCTTAGCTCAGGAAAAGTACAGATCCATGTTGCCATTTTTCCAGGACTCTGAGTTGGCAGAATACTCATATTTTACAATATGAATCAATGGTGCCATTTACAATTTACACCTTTACAGAAAGATTGATGCCCTATTTTTCTGTAAAGCCTTCTTCCTTCTTATGACATGAAAATCACTATAGATAAATGCTGATGTTTTTGTGAATGTTTTTCACTGTAGTTAGGCATTTTTTAGTAAATATTTGACCGATAATTCAAGTGTGAGTTTGATAGTGCTCATTTTCACTACTGGTTTCACTGCTCCATGTTTTCACAGGAATGTGCTGTCTCAGGATTTGAAGGTTTCCCCAGCAATCCCCAAGCTAGTGGCTTTCTCAGGCATGTTGGAACTGCAGTTCTATCCTTACCACAGCACTGGAACAAACTCCTACCCTTTTGTGTGTTTGTATTTTCAATAGATCTGACATAAAGCCCATATATTTTTTTCTTTTCCAAGCCTCTCAGTTTTGATATACTAAGGTCAAATAGCAAAGTAATTACACGTAAAGGATTCACTCAACACTGCCTTAGGCCACCTCATCATTCTTCTCTTCTACCTCTGTACCTCTGTTAACCTCAATTGTATTTTATGTACTTATTTTTTAAAATAATTTCTTTCTTTTTAATTTTATAACCTTTTTATATTTATTTATTCCTTTTTGTTGCCTTTGTTGTTTTATTGTTGTAGTTATAATTGTTGTTGCCATTGTTAAATAGGACAGAGAAAAATGGAGAGAGGAGGGGAAGACAGAGAGGGGGAGAGAAAGATAGACACCTGCAGACCTGCTTCATCGCCTGTGAAGGGACTTCCCTGCAGGTGGGGAGCTGGGGGCTCGAACCAGGATCCTTCTGCCAGTCCTTGCGCTTTGCACCACATGTGCTTAGCCCGCTGCGCTACTGCCCCACTCCCTATGTACTTATTTTCTTTATTTACTTTACAAGAGCTCTATCACCTCTGGCTGATGATTGGTTTGGAGGACTGAACCTAGGATTCTTGAGCCCCAGGCGTAAGAGTCTTTTGCTTAGCCATTGTGTATCTCCCCACTTGTTTACCTCACTTTTTAGTCAATATCTAGCTGAAACAACTCATGAATGTGGGAATCTTACCTTGAAGGTAATGCAAAAAATATTTGTAATATGTGTTATAGCTGTTGAATTCTGGGGAATTTCACCCTCCCTGAACTTGGAAATACAGAAAATGTAGCTTTACTAATTGTCATCAATAATTATTAAATATTTTCTTTCCCCTATTGTTATTGTATTTATTTTCTTCTCAGGAAGGCTTCACTTATTGGTACATACCACCACAATAGACACAAATTTAATTATTCTTATAGAGTGTCAGTGTTTTTTTATATTTTATTTTTTAATAATCAGTTATTTATTTTTATTTCTTAATTTACTTTTTCCAGAGTACTGACCAGCTATGGTTTATAGTGATGGGGGGATTGAACCTGAGACTTCAGAGCCTCTGCCATGACAGTTTCTTTGCATAACCATATTCCTATCCACTCCCAATCTGTGGGTGCTTTTTCCTTCATCTTTTTTATCTAATGGTTCTGAGAAGTACTGCCAATAATATGATGAATTTAAGTTCATTCTTGCCATAACAATGGCTGCAATGGGTGAGTGAGGGTGCTCATCACTGAACAGGTTTCTGCATGTTTTGGGATGAGGCCCCATGGGATACTTAGGGTGCTCAGGATGTCCTGGACTTAGATGCTGGTTACCTAGGAACTTCTTCTTCTTCTAGCATTTGCCCTTCTTCCGTAGCCAGTCAACAGGTCAGGTTGAAAGCTGTCAGGAGCTGCTTGTTGCTGGCTTTGAAAGTGACTGGGATCCATGTGGATTCAGTCGGCTAGGAGGATCGTCAGTTTCCCCAATGAATGGGTACTCACGGGATGCACCACGAGAAGGTCGATCCAATGCATCCCAAACTATAAACAAGTTTCAGATCATAGATAGTAACTATCAATCCATTTTACAATTTCCTCTAGAAAAATTAGTGTATTCACTTTTTTTGGGCATTTCAAGTATAAAATTTGCTCTAAGAGGTTGAATGTTAGGTCTTTAAGGAAAAACACCAAGAATCAATGTCTCTACAAATTAAAGGTAAATCATGCAAATAAATTCACAGCAAGCGCAGGCATGAATTCTTGGTTTGGAGAGAGGAGAGACTAAAGTGATGGTGATAGAGCCAGCTAGAAAGGAAATAAGCTCCACAGAACAATTCTGAATAGTCATAATCTGGTGTCTCTGGTTGTCTGGGTGACTTTGAGTTTCCATGATAAGCTCTTCTTCTTGTGCTTTCCTGTCAGGTAATACTCAGTGAGCAGAGAAGCTGGAATTGCACCTGAAGGCCCATCCCAGGTGGATGGAGAGTCAGGACAGGGACTCAGGATTCTCCAGGGCTCCTGAGAGGGGTGGAGAAAGAGGGTGCATGTGTAGAGAGCAGAGGAGAATTTGAGGGCTCACTCTGGATTAGGCATTTGCAGGCCTTGAGGTGAGACTCCCTGGAGCGTTTGGGGTTCCTAGAGGGTCCGGGATGGAGGCAGAGGTCAGAGCACTGAGATGGGGGGCATATTGTGTAGGTAAGTCAGCAGGCTGTCATGCTTCCTGAAGGGTGCAACAAAATGTATCAACAATAAAAAGGTGTCAATATTGAGATCACATTGTGAAGTATCAGCTGCAATGTGAGCAGCACTATAGGGTGAAAGAGATGCTCACAGTGCTGACTATGGAGTGAATTCAGGAAATTACATTAACTTAGTTCTTCATTTTGCATCTTGATCTTTTACTATGATTTCACATATTATCAAATACAATTATCTGAAAACACTATAAGTCACCCCTGTCATTTCCAGTTTCCTAAGAGTGGAAATTTATTTTCTTTCTCTACTTCTTACATCAGTAAACAATTTATCTCAGATTAAATGTAAGTCTAGATGAATCCAACTGTGTTACATGAGCTGAAAATATGAAAAACTTTCACAGTGACTAGCAGTGTCCTAGTAAATATTTAAATATTTAGTCATTTTTCCTAGAAATAATGTTCCTTTGGTTGCTAAATGGTGGTTAGCATATTATATAAATTTTCAGTGCATTTTCCATTATTACAAATGTAACTGAGTAAGAAACACTGGAGGAAGTAACATACCTCTTATTCTTAGTAAACACCATGCACTAACTGAATCAAATGATTTGGCTAAACCAACCGATCAGTAATATTTGGCACTAATCCTGGTGAGAACTGCAAAATCCAATAACAGCTCTGGTACAAATAAAGCTGGACAAATAAAGTATGAAGTAAGTCAGTGCCCCTAGAGTGAAGTGAATGAGTGGCATCACCTGTGACCTCACAGAGTGTGGGTCTAGGAAAGCACAGCTGTTGACAATAATGTCTGTAAGTGGCTCTAGGTGATCCTAGATAGAAATGAGGCTTCTGGGTAATTCATCAGGGTGGAGACATAGAGTTGGTCAATGGATAGGTGATGGCATATGCTGTGTGGAGAGTTTTATAGGGTCCTGAAGTCAGTAGTACCAGTTGTAGAGGATTTGTGGGTATCACTGGGGGGACCTCCTGAATACAAAGGAAACATATGTTTGGTCTCCCTGGAGGAGGCATCTTTCCTGATTCTGCTAAAATTAAGAAAAGGAGAGAGTGACTGCAACAATACTAGGTCCTCTGCGTGTGGGTGTGGTTGGGCAGGGAGGGCATGTTCTTGCCTCTCTGAAGGATATTCTGAAAGGGCAGCTGTGATTTTTCAAGATCATCTCCTTGAACTAAAGGCTGAGCAGGAGGACCAGAGAAGGACATGGCATGTTCTCAGGTAAATGTCCATCCTTGATGGAGCTGTGCTTGTTTTTCCTTCGGACACCCCATGAATCCAGGACCTGCACAAAGCACCTTCCCTGTTTCTGCTGTTCCTGCAAGGAGCCTTTGATTCCTGTTCATTCTCCATTTTCATTTTCTTTCTTATTTTTTTTATTATCTTTATTTATTAGAGACAGCCAGAAATTGAGAGGGTAGGGGAGATAGAGAGGGAGAGAGAAAGAGAGATACCGGCAGCCCTGCTTCACCACTTGTAAAGCTTTCCCTCTGCAGGTGGGAACCGGGAGCCTCAACTCTGGTCCTTGAGCATTGTAACATGTGCACTCAACCAGGTGCGCCACCACCCAGTTCCTCCATTTTCATTTTCGTTTTCTGAACATGGCCATCCCTTCAGAAAACTTCCTGAAATTCTAGAAACTTCTCTCCCCAGCTTTGATTAAAGACAGTCTACTTGTCAGGACAATTTTTATTATGACATGTGACATTCTATTGTGAATATCCCCCTCTTGTGACAGACTAGTCCAGAAGTGTGTGATTTTCTAACACTTTTGATAGGATAGGAGTCATAACTAGTTTAGAGAGAAATAGATTAAAACTTTAGGTTTCCTGTGGTATAGCCCAGCTCTGAACAAAGCATAAAGAACACACATATGAGACTAGGGAGGGAGCAAAATTACATAAAAATAATAGTATCTGAATTTTTTTGGTCCCAATTTCCATCCACAATCCCAACAACAACCAGTGCTTATTAGAGTTCTGTCTAAAACACACACACACACACACACACACACACACACCCCAATCATCAAAGTTGGCACAACAGCTAACATGGATATGCCACTGCTTTGTGTGCACCACGGGTTAGAGCCTGGGCTTCACTGCACTGGAATAAGTTTCAGTGATATGGTTTTCCTTTCTCTGTAACTGAGCAACAGGAACAACAAATACCCAGATTGCTGAATACGTGTTAATGGCAAGCACAAAGAAAAAAATGAAAAGAAAAAGAAAAGAAAAAAATACTGTGAGGATGGGAGCTGGGTGGTAGCGTATCCACTTAAGCGCAGGTGGTGCAAAGCAAAATGGCCAGTGTAAGGATCCCGGTTCGAGCCCCTGGCTCCCCACCTGTGGGGGGGGGGGTGACTTCACAAGTGTTGAAGCGGGTCTGCAGGTGTCTGACTTACTCTCCCCCTCTGTCTCTCCCTCCACTCTCGATTTCTCACTGTCCTATCCAGCAAGGACAACAGCAATAACAACAAGGGCAACAAAATGGGAGGGATGGCCTCCAAGAGCAGTGGATTAATAGTACAGGCACTGAGCCCCAGCGATAACCCTGGAGGAAAGAAATATATACATATATATATGAATACCTTACTGAGAAGAATATCTCAGAATACTTGAGAGAGGAGAATAATTACCAAAAATAACTCTCAATTTATGACTAAGAAATGATTTGCTGTATAAATACACTTATAGAGATTAGCAATAGTGTAAGAAATAATTTGTGTCAGAATGATGTTAATTAGTAGATTTCAATGAAGTTCTGTTCATTAATTGTTGCTAAGATTCCCTAACATGGAGGGCATGCTCTTCTGACACAGGCATCTGGACTCGCCTTGAACCTTTACAGCTGATGCAGCTTTGCTCACCTGACACAACTCTTTGGTGATTACCCCATCAAGTTAATACTTCTCTGGATACTTAAAAGGATTTGGGCAGATTCACTGAGCCATTTATGGAAAGCCTCACATTAATTTAATTTTTAAATTTCGCTATTGGGGGATTAATGGTTTACAGTCAGCAGTAAAACATAATAGTTCGGAAAAACATTAATCTCCCAATAAAGAAATAAAAAATACAATAGTTTGTACATGTGTAACATTTCCCAGTTTTCCATATAACAATAACCACTAGGTCCTCCTCTGCCATCATGTTCCAGGACCTGAGCCCCTCCCCTATTCCAGAGTCTTTTACTTTGTTGCAATACACCAACTCCAGTCTAAGTGGAAAACCTCATGTTTTATCTGAATATAGTTCTGTTCTTATTTTCTCTTTATTTTATTATGAGGAAAGTAAAAGCTTTTACTCTGTGCCCTCAGTCCTGGGTATTTATGAGACTTTGGATCCCATAAGCCTCTATGCTGTGTCTCCATTATATTCTATACTCATCCAAAAGGGACTTTTTTTCTTTTTTATTAGTGATTTACAAAAGTACAAAATAATGGGTAAAATTCCATACCATTCCCACCACCACAATTCCGTGTCTTCACTCCCTCCACGGAAAACTGCAGTGGTTCTCCCAAGGTCACAGATAAAGGTTCACTTCTTATTTTATTAACTATCTGTCTACCTATCAACTATCTATCATCAAACATCTATCTATATAAAATATTTATGTATCTAATCTATCCTATACTTTTTTATTTATAAAAAGGAAACATTGACTAAACCATAGGATAAAAGGGGTACAACTCCACACAGTTCCCACCACCAGAACTCTGTATCCCTTCCCCTGCCCTGATAGCTTTCCTATTCTTTAACCCTCTGGGAGTATCGGCCCAAGGTCATTGTGGGATGCAGACTTTATAAGGTCTGGCTTCTGTAATTGCTTCCCCATTGGACATGGGTGTTGACAGGAGTCAACGGGAGTATGGTCAATCCATACTCCCAGCCTGACTCACTTTCCCTAGTGGGTTGGGGCTCCTTTACTTTTTATCTATAAACCACTGTGCTACCGCCCTACTCCCCTTCTTTGTCTTTTTAAGTCACACCTATACCTATTACTACTTCTGAATGCCTTACTTTATTCCTCTTCTCTTTCTGGGCCCTCTAGTGATCTTCCCTTAACATTTCTGCCTCTCTGGGAGTTTGGACCAAAATTCTTTTGGGGAGTGCAGAAGATACGGTCTCTGACTTCTGTAGTTGCTTCTCTTCTGCCTATGGGCATTATCTTGTCAATCCATACATGCAGCCTGTTTCTTTCTTTCCCTACGTGAGTAAGGATCTAGAGGTGAGGTTCCAGGCCACATTGGTGAGGTCATTAACCTATGGAGTTAGAACTAGTATCTGCAACTTGGTGTCTGAAAGACTCCTTTCTCTCACTTTATAACAGTGTTCCATCTCTCTGTATGCCATAAACTGTCACCATGTGATATAATCACATTTTTACTTTATATTGGTTTTCAAATATTCTCATTCCAAAAACTGTTAAAAAAAACAACCTTTCATTATGATTGCTTCTCTATGTATCTCTTTCTTCTCAAGATATATTCTATTTTATATAATGTAAAATATGACAGATTATTGGTTTGTTGGTACTTCACAGTTTTCTCATGAAAGAGAAGAATATCACTATTATCATTGTTTATATAGTTTTCTACATTTTGAGTCGATTAATAACTGCATGCAAATGATACCACTTAGAGCAAATATTATCCTTCCATTTCCCTGGAACATATACTTTTTTTAAAAAAACACATCTCTTAAAAAATTTTCTATCTTTTTTTATTGGATAGTGACAGCCAGAGGTTAGGGGAGATTGAGAGAGAGAGAGAAAGAGAGACACTTGCAGCACCACTTCATCACTTGCAAAGCTTTCCCTTTGCAGGTGGGAACCAAAGGCTTGAACCTGGGTCCTTGAGCACTGTAACATGTGTGCTCAGCCATGTGCGACAACACCCAATCACTGGAACATATACTTTCTATATGTATTTCTGTTCTGAGTTTCACTACTAGCTCTCTTTTTTCCTCTTCAGTGGTGACCTCATCAAGCAGAGGCAAAGGTAGTAAATATATAAAATGAGCTAAATAATAATCTGGAAATGCATCCAGGCTCAGAAACCCTGTGGCATCCTCTGAGTTTAACTTCTCAACATCACTGCTAATGTGACAACCTGTGCTGGTGCTTTGGTTTAATCATTTATCCTCCAATAAAGTGCCACTTCTTTAGTGGTTTTTGTATCACAAGAGAGACTATTATACAGTAACGTATGTGAAATGTATCCAATCAGACAATTCTGAAGATTCTGCAAATTGAGAAACAGTATTTAATAGTCCCTTGATTTTTACTGTGACCTCTACCCAAAAATATCAAGATTTTTTATTTTAAATTTCAGATGGCATTGACTTTCAGGGACGTGTTCATAGAATTCTCCCAGGAGGAGTGGGAATGCCTGGACCAGAGTCAGCGAGATCTGTACAAGGATGTGATGTTAGAGAACTATGCAAACCTGGTCTCTCTGGGTGAGCACAGCTCTACAGAATTCCCTGTTCACTCTACAGTTAGTTTTCCCCAGCTTGTGGTGTGATGTTTCCTAATTGCCTCTTCTGTTTATGATATTATGTCACACAACTGCATTGAGTTGATATTACACAGAGTGTTTACTGATAAAAAAAAAAGATTTCATGATGTAGCCTCACAACCCAACTTCTCATTTTGAGGTGATTTGCAAAAATTTCAGTCTATATTAGTGGTCATTTTTGATGTTTAAAGGAATAAATATAGATTTCCCGATTTAAAGTATAATTCCGGGAGTCAGGCTGTAGCGCAGCAGGTTAAGCGCAGGTGGCGCAAAGCACAAGGACCGGCATAAGGATCCCGGTTCGAACCCCGGCTCCCCACCTGCAGGGGAGTCGCTTCACAGGCGGTGAAGCGGGTCTGCAGGTGTCTATCTTTCTCTCCTCCTCTCTGTCTTCCCCTCCTCTCTCCATTTCTCTCTGTCCTATCCAACAACAACAACAACAATAATAACTACAACAATAAAACAACAAGGGCAACAAAAGGGAATAAATAAAAATAAACATTAAAAAAAATTTTAAAAAAAAGTATAATTCCTACTCCTTTAAAAATTTTATTTATTTTCCCTTCTGTTGCCCTTGTTGTTGTTTTTATCATTGTTGTAGTTATTGTTAGATAGGACAGAGAGAAATGGAGAGAGGAAGGGAAGACAGAGGGGGAGAGAAAAAATAGACACCTACAGACCTGCTTCACAGGCAGGTGGGGAGCCGGAGCTCGAACCCGGATCTGTAAATCACTTTGAGCCACCTGTGCTTACCCTGCTGCACTACCGCCTGACTCCCTCTACTCTTTTTTTCAGTTTTCACTGAAGTAGAATTTAGGATCTGAATTTAAAAATGGGACAGGGGGTCCTGCTGTGGCACACTCGGTGGAGTGCACATGTTGGCACACATGATGAAGGGTTCAAGCCTCTGTTCCCCACCTGCAGAGGGTGCTTTTCAAGGTACCTACCTGCATGGGGAAAGCTTCACATGTAGTGAAACAGAGTATTTGGGGTCTTTTTATTCTTTTTTATTTTTAATTTCTCTCTGTCTATAACGAAAATATAAGGATACATCTTTATAAATGAGATAGAAAAGATATTGTCAGAACTTGTTATTGAAATAATTATAGGATTTTTCAATAATGTCATGTTTTTAGTAAACATAGTACAAAATTGTGAGTCTGAGAATCTATTGAAAATCTGGCATTCTGGGGGTCAGGATTTGGTGCACCTGGTGAATCACATATGTTAAGCACTGCACAAGGACTGAGGTTCAAGACCCTTGTTCCCACCTGTATGTGGAAAGCTTCATAACTGGTGAAGTAAAGCTACTGGTCTCTCTGTCTCTCTATCTCACTATCTCCCCCTCTCATCTTCATTTCTGTCTCTATTAAATAATAAACAAGTAAAATTAAAAAAATAAGATCTTGCATTCCTTGTTTCTTTTGAAGAAGCAGGATTTGCTGTATCGAAGGAAGAAATTTTGACCCTTTTGGAAGAAGAGAAGAGGTCCTGTGTTGGGAGGACAGAGAATGCAGGTGGGTAGGAAGTGATAAAATGAAGGATAAGAATGCAAATTTCTGGGAGGCGGGCGGTGGTGCAGCGGCTTAAGCGCACAGTGGCGCAAATCGCCAGGACCTGCATAAGGATGCCAGTTCGAGCCCCCGGCTCCCCACCTGCAGGGGAGTCGCTTCACAAGTGGTGAAGCAGGTCTGCAGGTGTCTGTCTTTCTCTCCTCCTCTCTGTCTTCCCCTCCTCTCTTCCATTTCTCTCTGTCCTATCCAACAACAACGACATTAATAACCACAACAATGTTAAACAACAAGGGCAACAAAAAGGAAAATAAGTAAATAAATAAATAAAACTTAAAAGAATGCAAATTTCCAAAGTTAAAGATGTCAAATGAAAAAGAAAAAAGTAAAGTGGCAACTTCTGTACTGCATACTTTTCCCAAATCGAATGCCTCTTCTCATTGAGTCATCCTGACAATCAGGATGGAGTCATGATAGTGTCTACAACTTGATGGCTGGAACATGGCAGAACATCAAGTGAGACAAAATGGTTAAAAAAGTAGAAACAGGACAGATGAGATTAGGGACTTTAGGGTGGAAGGAAGCTAGAAAGTCCATTCTAGGCATGTTTCTAGGATCCCACAACTATGTTCAATTTTGCTTGAGTTTTATAGGTATCATGATATTAGATAAAAATATTGTCTGAGAAAATGTTGCCATGGTAGAGAAAAAGGCTAGAAAGTTGAATTTGGACAGAGAATAGCTCCTATTATTGAAAAAAAATCAATGAATAATTTTAACTATTTACCCACATCCACCCAAACCATAGCATATATATTTAGGACAATAGCTTATGTAACAACTAAGTCCCTATTGTTCTGAGCTTTCAGCTCATGGTCACAGCTGGGAACACTGTAGGCTGCACTCACTTCAGGACCAGTCTTCCTTGAGGGACATCACAGTTTAGCCCAGGATCCCTTTAGAGACTGAGGCAGCTCCTATAATCACTGCTTTATGCTAAGGGCAAGGTCCTTGGAAGGTGCACAAGAAGGCTTATGATGATATTCCTGATGTAGGTGACCAGTGATGGTGGAGAGAGGGATCCATTATAGATCTAGGCCCATCATATTTGTTTGGGAATCCATGGATGCCATGACTAGGGCCCCAGATGATTAAGGTAGTGTGATATTGACCACAAAGGCTATTATTAAGTGAGCCAGTCTCTTGCCCTTATCCAACATTTGTGGTCTTCTCTTTATCTGATGACCTTAGACTTTCTCCCAGTTGTTTCAGTCTTGAGTGTAATTTATTGACCGCAAGTAGAATTGGGTTTTTGGAGTCTTTCATTTTTGGCCCTTTCTGCTAGATTGTCAACTTAATTTGGTCAAAGTTTATTCAGTTAGAAAGTTATTAAGCCTTTATTAGGATGCCATCTTCTCTAGGATTCCAGGTTTATTAGGTCTAAGTCTAATCACTGAGGAATCAAACACTTTTACTTTGAGTTATATAATTGTCCCTCACTTATGGATACATGTGTATCTGCACCCAGTACCCTAAACTATCCTGTATCTAGTATCTGTAACTTTTTTAGATGACGTGTCATCTAAAGTAGATGTAGGTAGTTTCATGTATAGGAAAGATCTCACCAGGTTTGAGTAGTTATGTGATTGATATCTCAGTCTCAATATCTCTGGCTACAGTCCACAGTAAGAATTCAGTAGCAACTCGATGTGGGATGGCAGCACTACTATTGATTTGGTTGAAGTCAACAGAGGTAATAGGGTGATAAGGAATTAGAGAAAAAATAAATACCACAAAGTATGGACAGTGTCCTAGAGGTCTTGAGTTCAATCCCCAGCAGTACAAGTACCAAAGTGATGTCTGGATCTCTCTCTCCTCCTACATTTCTAATTAATAAATAAATTAAATCTTTGAAAAATACTTATACTGAGAGCTATGGTTGAGGCAACTAGAGAACTTGAAGTATTAAATATATCCCTCCCTGGCATGTTCCATTAATTGTGATTTATAAGATCATATAGTAGTGGAACTATAATTTCATACCTTTTCCACCACAGAAGGTCTGTGGCCACTATAACCACTATAGTTTTCCACAATCTAAATAAAAATTGCCTTTTTTTCTTCTTTATTGGGAAACTAATATTTTACATTCAACAGTAAATACAATAGTTTGTACATGCATAACATTTCCCAGTTTTCCATATAACAATACAACCCCCACTAGGTCCTCTGTTATCCTTTTTGGACCTGTATTCTACCCTCCCACCCACCCCAGAGTCTTTTACTTTGTTGCAATATGCCAATTCCAGTTCAGGTTCTACTTGTGTTTGCTTTTCTGATCTTGTTTTTCAACTTCTGCCTGAGAGTGAGATCACCCCATATTCATGCTTCTGTTTCTGACTTATTTCACTTTAACATGAATTTTTCAAGGTCCATCCAATATCGGCTGAAAACGACAAAGTCATCATTTTAAACAGCTGAGTAGTAATCCATTGTGTATCTGCTAGTTTGTGGTCTAACATCCAAGTCCTTGATCCACTTGGAATTTACTTTTGTATTTGGTGAAATATAGTGGTTTAGTTTCATTCTTCTGCATGTTTCAACCCATTTTTTCAACACCATTTGTTGAGACTCTGCTTTCCCCATTTAATAGTCTGGGCACCTTTGTCAAAGATTAGATGTCTATAGGTGTGGGTGTTTACTTCTGGGATCTCAGTTCTAATCCACTGTTCAGTGTATCTATTCATGTTCCAGTACCAAGCAGTTTTGATTGGCCCTATAATACAATGTGAGATCTGGGAGTGTGATGCTTCCAGTTCTGCTCTTTCTTCTCAAGATGGTTTTGGCATGAATTGCCTTTTTCTCTGTTTCAAGTTCATGTATTCAGTTCTCTAAATTCCACATATGAGTGAAGCCATCCTGTATTTGTCCTTTACCTCCTGCTTACTTATTTCAATAAAGAAAATCTTCTCAAGTTCCATCTATTTTATCCCAAAGAATACAAAGTCATCTTTTGTTGCTGAGTAGTACTCCACTAAGTGTATGTCCCATAAGTATTTTATGCAGTCTTCTGTCAAAGGACAATTTGATTGCTTCCATATATTGCTATTGTGAATAATGCAGCTATGAACATGGGGGTATAGATATATCCCTTTGAACTGTTAATTATTTCTTTTGTATAGTATTCCTAGAAATAGAATTTCTGGATAATAAGGTATTTCACTTTATGTTTGTTTAAGAATTCTCCATTCTGTCCTCCATAGTGGTTGTACCAGTTTGCATTCCCACAAGCAGTGTAATAGAGTTCCTTTCTCTCCACATCCTTTCCAATACTTATCCTCTCCTGTTTTCTTGATAAAAGTCATTCTCACAGGTGTTAGACAGCATCTCAATGTGGTTTTAATTTGCATTTATCTGGTGATAAGTGAATGGAAGGATTTCTTCATATGTCTGTGGAACATCTGTATCTCTTTTTTTTTAAACTTTTTTATTATCTTTATTTACTTATTGGATAGAGACAGCCAGAAATCAAGAGGGAAGAGGGGGATAGAGAGGAGGAGACACAGAGAGACACCTGCAGCACTGCTTCACCACTCGTGAAGCTTTTCCCCTGAAGATGGGGACCTGAGACTGGAACCTGGGTCCTTGCACATTGTAACATGTGCGCTCAACTAGGTGCACCATCACCTGGCCCCCATCTGTATCTCTCCTTTAGAGAACTATCTGTTCATATCTTCTGCTCCCTTTTAAACTGGGCTGTTCTTTTGCTTGATGTTGAACTGTGTTAGTTATAGATAGATAGATAGATAGATAGATAGATAGATAGATAGATAGATAGATAAATGTTTGATAGCAGCCACTTGTCTGAAGAATGGTGTGCAAATATGTTCTCCCAGTTGCTAAGCTTCCTGTTTATCCTTATGGAGTTTTCTTTTGATACAAGGAAGCTTTTTAATTTGATATAGTTCCATTTGTTCAATTTTGTTTTTTACCTTGCCTATGGGGTGAAGTCTCCAAATGCATCTTTAGAGCCCCCACACCTATGGATATCTAATCTTTGACAAAGGGGCTCAGACTATTTCACAGGGAGTTTACAACCACTCTACCATAAGCCAGGCCCCAACTGAGGGATAGAAGTTCTTACCCTTACCTCTTAGCCTTTTCCTATATGCATTTATTAACTTCAGAGCTTGCAGGTAAAATATAACATAATCAATACTTTGCAGGTAAAATATAACATAATCAATACTTTCATAACTGGTGTTCTAGATTTAAGATTTAATCACAGGCACCACCTAAACTCAGAACAGAAAAGTGGACATGCCAAAAAAAAAAAAAAGAAAAAAAGGAAAGAAAGGAAGATCAAAGATAAAAAAAAAAGGAAAAGAAAACACAATGAGTTAGACACAAGAAAGAAAATAAAGCCAAGGGATAAATTCCAGTTCTCTTACATATAAGAAACCATTGAGCTATGCAAGTATTCTTACTGTTTTTGTAGAGTTAGGGAAGATAAAATGTGAAGAAACAGAGATACACTGTACTGCCTTGCCTCATCATCCAGGCAGTTAGCCTGATGTTTCTTTATACTACCAGGGAGAAAACCTAGGCTGTCATAATAGTAAGGTAAATGCTGCACTGGGTAAACTGTTTCTCCTTTTTCTCTTTTTTATATTTATTTATTTTCCTTTTTGTTGCCCTTGTTGTTTTTCATTGTTATTGTAGTTATTGTTGTTATTGATGTTGATGTTGTTAGATAGGACAGAGAAAAATGGAGAGAAAAGGGGAAGGCAGAGAGGGGGAGAGAAAGATAGACACACCTGCAGACCTGCTTTGCCATCTATGATGTTACTCCCCTGCTGGTGGGGAACCAGGGGCTTGAACTGGGATCATTACACCGGTCCATGTGCTTCATACCACATGTGCTTAACCCGCTGCACTACTGCCCGACTCCCTCTGTTTCTGCTTTATCCCCCTATCAGGTCATTCCTCCAATAGCTTGTGCCTAAATATACATCTCACTCAAACACAAATAATACAAAAGAAGGACACATAAAACCTAGACACAGCAATATTCATTAGAAAAATTAGCAAAAAGCTCCCAGAAGTAAAAAAAAAAAACTTGCACAAAATAGGAGAAATATAATTCATAATATTATAAAATGAAATTTTCAATTCACAACACCAGAGTTCCATATCTAATTCCCTCCATTGAAAGCTTTCCTATTCCTTATTCCTCTGGAAGTATGAACCCAGGATCATTATGGGCTGCAGAAGGAGGAAGTTCTGGCTACTCTTTAATTGCTTCTCCACTGGACATGAGTGTTGGCAGGTTGATCCATACTCCCAGCCTATTTCTAGATTTTCATTATGGGGCGGGGCTTTGGAAAGGTAGGATTCTAGGACATATTGTTGAGGTCGCAAGTCCAGAGAAGTCAGGTCAGCATCATGGCAGCATTAGCAACATCGTGGCTCAAAAGCCCTAAGATAAAGCAGAATAAATCATTTAATAATCAGGAACCTATAGAAAATTGTAGAGCAGGGAGTTGGGCGGTAGCGCAGCGGGTTAAACACATGTGTCACAAAGCACAATGACCAGGGAAGGATCCTGGTTCAAGCCCCCACTCCCCACCTGCAGGGGAGTCACTTCACAGGCGGTGAAGCAGGTCTGCAGGTGTCTGTCTTTCTCTCCCCCTCTCTATCTTCCCCTCCACTCTCCATTTCTCTCTGTCCTATCCAAAAACGACGATATCAACAATAATTACAACAATAAAAACAAGAGCAACAAAAAGGAAATAAATAAATATTTTTTTAAAAAAGAAAATAGTAGAGCAGATGAAATTTGGGGTCTCTATTTTGGAAAAAGCTAGGTAGTCTATCTTGTGTATATTTCAAGGGGCCCATTAATTATTGAATTTTTTTTTTGCCTGAGCCCCACAGCTCACCTCAGGCAAAAATTATTAGAGATAAGAAAGTTCTGGAGGAAGTTGGGCGGTAGCACAGCAGGTTAAGCACAGGTGGTACAAAGCACAAGGACCAGCATAAGGATCCTGGTTCGAGCCCCCAGCTCCCCACCTGCAAGGCATTCGTTTTACAGGCGGTGAGGCAGGTGTGCAGGTGTCTGTCTTTCTCTCCCTTTCGCTGTCTTCCCCTCCTCTCTCCATTTCTCTCTGTCCTATCCAACAATGACAACGTCAGTAACAACAACAGTACTAACTACAACAATAAACATGACAACAAAAGGGAAGAAATAAATATTTAAAATAAAATATTTTTTAAAAAGTAAAAAGTGCTGGAGAGAAAAATAATAATATTAAGTGACAATAAGAGAAGTGTATGCATGGGAGTCTGTTATTTATAAAAGTATTGCCTACACTTTTCATATAATTGTATAATATTCAAATTCATTTAATACAGTATTTTTAACTTCTTAATTTTAAATTTGTGATTTAATAGTGATTACAAAATAATATGATTGTGTGTAGTTCCACACTTCTCCCACCACCAAAGTTCTGTGCCCCCAATCCATCAATAATATCCATCATATTCCTCCCCAAATCTTAGAGATGTGTTCGCTATGTTTTATTTTCAGGTTCATGTATATCAGTTCTACATATTCACATATGAGTGAAACCATCTGGTAGTTGCTCTTCACTGCCTTACTTCACCAAGATTAGCTGACATCCTTTATATTTTGTCCAAAAGGACACAATGGAATCATTTTTATTAGAGTAGTATATTTCTTTTACATGTTCCATAACTTCTTTACCCAGTCATCTGTCAGCATTTAAGTTATATCTATATTTTCTCTTTTAATGCTGAAACTATGAATACGGGCTGTATATATTCCTTACAATTATTGTCTACAAAACCTTTGGTTAAATGTCATTTCAAATTTTTTGTTTTATGATTTTTTTTAAATATTTCCCCCATCTAAGAAAGTCTTTTTAAAGCTTTCTTGTCCCAGCTCCATTTTCTTGATTAACAATTAACCTTTCTTACTTCCCATTTATACTTGAAAGATATCTCTCATTTGTATAGATTCTAATTCTGGCCCTGGTTTATTAGGTGTCACATTTTTGAGAGAGTATTCTTTTTTATAGATTATTTTTATAAGTTTATTCACTGTACTGTTGTAAATTAGCTTATCTGTTATCTTTCAGAAATCTCTTGTGATAAGGTCTTTCTGCCAATACTGGAGATAAAAAAGTTACTCTCAGAAGTGGCAATCAGCACACATGGAAGCAGTCATCTTCTCAACATAGAATTAATAAAAGAATGTACATGTACAAACCAATGTAAAGTGAAAAGTGTGTGCCATGTTGGAATCAAAACAGCTGGCACAATCCTGCAGAGTAAAGTCACTACCATCAAAACAGATCAGCTGCTTGCATCAACCTTCAATCAACCCCAGAGTAACTCACTTAATAATATAAAAGCTTATACTTCTGTAATTCAGGATACACATGATGTTTTCAAACATGCTCAGTCTCTGAAAGTAAATGTGGAACATCAAGAAAATTCTCAAGATCATACAACATGTAGTGACTCAAAAACTTTTCACAATGCAACTGGATTAAATGTAAATTCAGTTATTGCTCAGTACCAGAACTTACAAGATAATATAAGTATATATAATAAAATTTCAAAGTTTTCAAAATGTATTAAAAATCAGAATTTGTATACTAAAGAAAAATTTTACAATTGTAAACAATGTAGCAAAATCTATGCATACTCCTCTATGCTTCTTACACAACAGAAAACTCATAGTAGTCAGAAACCTTACAATTGTAAGCAATGTAAAAAAACATTTAAAAGGAACTCAGATCTTATAAGGCATCATAGAATACATACTGGGGAGAAACCTTACATGTGTGAAAAATGTGGAAAGGGCTTTACTCAGTCCTCAAGCCTCGTTCAACATCGGAGAATTCATACTGAGGAGAAATCTTACAGATGTGAAGAATGTGGAAAAGCATTTGTTCATTCCTCAAGCCTCATTCAACATCAGAGAATTCATACTGGGAAGAAACCTTACACATGTGAAGAATGTGGAAAAGGCTTTACTCAGTCCTCAAGCCTCATGAAACATCATAGAATTCATACTGGGGAGAAACCTTACACATGTGAAGAATGTGAAAAAGCCTTTACTTATGCCTCAAATCTCATGGAACATCATAGAATTCATACTGGTGAGAAACCATACACATGTAAAGAATGTGGAAAAGGCTTTACTCATTCCTCAAGCCTCATGAAACATCATAGAATTCATACTGGGGAGAAACCTTACACCTGTGAAGAATGTGGAAAAGGCTTTACTCAGACCTCAAACCTCATGGAACATCATAGAATTCATACGGGGGAGAAACCTTACACATGTGAAGAATGTGGAAAAGCCTTTACTTATGCCTCAAGCCTGATGAAACATCATAGATTTCATACTGGGGAGAAACCGTACACATGTGAAGAATGTGGAAAAGCCTTTACTCAGTCCTCAAGCCTCATTCAACATCATAGAATTCATACTGGAGAGAAACCTTACACATGTGAAGAATGTGCAAAAGCCTTTACTTATGCCTCAAATCTCATGGAACATCATAGAATTCATACTGGTGAGAAACCATACACATGTAAAGAATGTGGAAAAGGCTTTACTCATTCCTCAAGCCTCATGAAACATCATAGAATTCATACTGGGGAGAAACCTTACACCTGTGAATAATGTGGAAAAGGCTTTACTCAGACCTCAAACCTCATGGAACATCATAGAATTCATACGGGGGAGAAACCTTACACATGTGAAGAATGTGGAAAAGCCTTTACTTATGCCTCAAGCCTGATGAAACATCATAGATTTCATACTGGGGAGAAACCGTACACATGTGAAGAATGTGGAAAAGCCTTTACTCAGTCCTCAAGCCTCATTCAACATCATAGAATTCATACTGGGGAGAAACCTTACACATAAAGAATGTGGAAAAGCCTTTTCTCAGTCCTTGAATTTCATGAAACATAAGAGTTCATACTGGGGAGAAACCTTACACATGTGAAGAATGGGGGAAAGCCTTTTCTCAGTCCTCAAACATTATGAAGCATCATAGAACTTACACTCAGGAGAAATCCTACACATGTAAAGAGCGTGGAAAAGTCTTCAGGAATTGCTTACACCTTACACAACATGAGAAAAATCCATACTGGGTAGACAATTTTACACATGCATATTTGAAAATTTAAAAATTTACTAAAAATCAGAATTTTTATAATAGGGAAGAATTTGTCTAGTCTTATCAAATATCATAGATTTTATCCTAGTGGTCTGGGAGATAAAGCATTGGACTCTCAAGCATGAGATCCTGAGTTCAATCCCCAGTAGCACTGTTATAAGGTGATCAGATGATTGTGAATGACTAGGAATGCTTGTTCATGGCCTCTGTTCTGTATTTTTAACATAGATCTTAAAATGATATACAGTGGTATGTTTAAATGTTTTAAGAACTATTATATTGAAGACAATAAAGTGCAGTGTTCTTACTGTAGTAATATTGATGAGTCATTAAATGCTCTGCTGCCATTCACAATAATTTGCTATATTCACAATAATTCTGATACAACTATTTTTCTCTTTTTTATCTCTATTTATTGGATACAGTCAGTCAGAAATTCACAGGGAAGGGAATGACAGTGGAAGCAATAGCACTGCTTCACCACTCACAAAGTTTTTCCGCTGATAGTGGGGACTGGGAGACCAAACCTGGGTCCTTATACATTGAGAGACATCATAGTGGTTCTTAAGATCTATTTCCATATATGTGCAATAGAGAAATTTTAGTATTCTCAACATCACCTTATGTCAGAGATGATCAACATTCTGACCTCTCCCTCTTTTTGTTTCTTCTTTTCATCCTTTGTCCTTCACTAAAATAAATAGATTTCCTGGGTGGACCTATGGACACCTAGTCTCAAGAAATTGGCTTTCACCCAGAAAACAAATATTAAAATGAAATATTTAGGTGGTCAGGTGGTAGTGCATCAAGTTAAACAGACATAGTATGAAGCACAAGGACTGGTACAGGTATTGCTGTTCATGCACCCAGATCCCCACCTGCAGGAGGGCTGCTTCTGAAGTGGTAAAGCAAGTCTGCAGGTATCTGTCTGTCTTTCCTCCATGAATTCCCCCTCCTCTCTCAATTTCTGTCTTATCCATCAACAACAATAATAGCAGCAACAACTATAATGACAGCAACAACAGTGGAAAGAATGCCTCTCAGGAGGGAGCAGTGGATTCATAGTGCAGACAAGACTGGAGGTAAGAGAAAAAAGACTGAAGGCAAGAAAAAAAAATTCTTTTTTTGACAATAGCTGGAATTTATGGGAAAGAAAAAAAAAGTCACTGCTTAATGATTGGTGAATGCATAATGGTGGGATCAAGAGGGCAGGGAGAGATATACTCAAGTGGAGAGACTGCATTATGTTGCAGGACCCACCAGAAGAGACTGGGGACCTGCAGGCCTACTGAGAAAAGATCTTTGAGGGAGTCGGGTGGTAGCACTTCTGGTTAAGCGCACGTGGCGCAAAACGCAAGGACCTGCCTAATGATCCCGGTTTTAGGCCCTGGCTCCCCACCTGTAGGAGAGTCGCTTCACAGAAGGTGAAGCAGGTCTACAGGTATCTCTCTTTCTCCCCCCCCCCACGTCATCCCCTCCTTTCTCCATTTCTTTGTCCTATCCACCAGTGACAACATCAATAGCAACAGTAATAACTACAACAACAATAAAAAAATAAAAGGGAAAATAAATGAATATAAAAATATTTTTTAATAAAGATCTTTGAGCTACAAGAGGACTGAAAAGAGGCCTGTGGGCTTTAGGGCACCCAAAATGAAAATTTTCACCTCTATTCCTATAAGCTAGAGTTCTATAACATTTATTTCCTGTAAGAAGAGGTCTGTCAGATTTATTTTCCCAGGTTAGGCCCAGAGGCCACCAGCTCTTCCAGCATAATATCAGTCCTAGGCTTCCTGCCTTTACTCCCTCCCTCAGCTGCAAGGGGTCTGGCCTCTATCTTCAGGGCTGCCAGACAGAACCCTGCACATGGGCCCCCAGCCCTAGTCCACAAAGAAGCTCCTCTGGGCACTACTTCAGCTTCTAGTCACACCTTCAGGAGCTGCTCCACACCTCACAACTCAGACGTCTGGCTCCTCTCAGTCCAGGGCCCCTGTGAACACTCCAAATGGCCCATGGAGTCTCACCCCAAGGCCCCCAGGTGCCTGTTTCAGTAATAAGCCCCATCACTCTCCTCTGTTTTCTGCTCACGCAACCCACACATACCCAGGAGCCCTGGAGGATCCTGAATTCCTGCGCTGACTCTACATCCACCTGGGATCAGTCCCCAGGTGCAATTCCAGCTTCTCTGCTCTCTGATGTCTATTATTTGATGGAACTATAGGGACCTAGGTTCTTGAGTCAAGACCTCAGCTAAAGTTGAATAAGGAAAGTGACACAATAGCAGGGCTCTGAGTTATAAATAGCTTCATTGGGGCATGCAAGATATATTCTCTAGCTGGTTCAGTAGATAATAAATTATCAGTCCACCAATCAATATAATTTATGAAATAAGGTATGTAAGATGTACCAATGGATAATGAGAACAAAATGCATGTACTCACCAACAGTGAATGTTATTGACCATTAAGCAACCCAGGTGTCCAACAACTGATGAGTGGCTGAGCAAGTTATGGTATGTATACACAATGGAATACTACTCAGCTGTAAAAAATGGTGACTTCACCGTTTTTAGCCAATCTTGCATGGACCTTGAAAAATTCATGTTTACAAGACAACAAATAACCCCATCCAAAAATGGGGGGAGGACATGGACAGAATATTCACCACAGAAGAGATCCAGAAGGCCAAGAAACACATGAAAAAATGTTCCAAGTCTCTGATTGTCAAAGAAATGCAAATAAAGACAACAATGAGATACCACTTCACTCCTGTGAGAATGTCATACATCAGAAAAGGTAATAGAAGCAAATGCTGGAGAGGGTGTGGGCTCAAAGGAACCCTCCTACATGGCTGGTGGGAATGTCAATTGGTCCAACCTCTGTGGAGAATAGTCTGGAGAACTCTCAGAAGGCTCTCACAAGTCCTCTCCTGGGGATATAGCCTAAGGAACCCAACACATGCATCCAAAAAGATCTGTGTACACATATGTTCTTGGCAGAACAATTTGTAATAGCCAAAACCTGGAAGCAACCCAGGTGTCCAACAGATGAGTGGCTGAGCAAGTTGTGGTATATATACACAATGGAATACTACTCAGCTGTAAAAAATAGTGACTTCACCGTTTTCAGCTGATCTTGGATGTACCCTGAAAAATTCACGTTAAGTGAAATAAGTCAGAAATGGAAGGATGAATATGGGATGATCTCACTGTCAGGCAGAAGTTGAAAAATTAGGACAGCAATATAAAAGTTATGGAAGAGTAAAACAAATCTAAGAAATAGAGAAAATATATTTTTTAATTTATTAAAAAAAAATAAAGGTATTACATGAGCAAAAGCAATTCTTAGGTATAAGAATACAATGTGATCTTTTGGGGTTATACAGATTTTCTATAAGTGAAGACTATGTGCTTAGATTCATTGTTAAGTAAACTAACTTCCACATCTAAGTTCAGAGAGCATTTCTGGCTGGTTTCTGTACTTTGTGTCATCTCAGTCTGACTTTCCTCTTTAGGCTACTGCCTGCCCATTGCTATTTCTATAAAATATTTTCTCTATTTCTTAGATTTCTTTTACTCTTCCATAACTTTTCTATATTGCTGTCCTAATTTTTCACTTTCATCACTGTTACTCTTGATAGCTATGGTTTTCTATTTTTTTTATTTATTCCTTTTTGTTGCCCTTGTTTTTATTGTTGTAGTTATTGATGTTGTTGTTGGATAGGACACAGAGAGAAATGAAGAAAGGAGAAGACGGAGAGGGGGAGAGAAAGATAGACACCTGCAGACCTGCTTCACAGCTTGTGAAGTGACTCCCCTGATGGTGGGGAGCCAGGGACTAGAACCCGGATCTTCATTCCAGTCCTTGCACTTTGTGCCATCTGCATTTAACCTGCTGCACTACTGCCTGACTCCCTTGGTAATTATTCTTTCTCAAGCTTTCTCTGAGCTACTCTTCTCACCAGGGTATTCCTCATATATACGTTTTCTTTTTTTTTTTTTTCAAATATTTATTCCCTGTTGTTATGCTTGTTTTATTGTTGTAGTTATTATTGTTGTTGTTGTTATGGGATAGGACAGAGAGAAATGGAGAGAGATGGGGAAGACAGAAAGGGGGAGAGAAAGATAGAAACACACCTGCAGACTTGCTTCACCACTTGTTAACTGACTCCCTTGATGGTGGGGAGCCAGGACTCAAACCGGGATCCTTACACTAGTCCTTGCGCTTTGCGCCACCTGCAAGTAACCTGCTGCACTACCACCAGAATCCCACATGCTTCTTTTCTCTCTCTCTCTCTCTCTCTCTCTCTCTCTCTCTCTCTCTTTTTTAGATATAGAGAAATGAAAAACATAGCACTGAACCATAGCATTCTAGTGCAGCGGAGCTCAGGCTCTAACCTCAATACACACAAATGAGGGGTGTGTGTGTGTGTGTGTGTGTGTGTGTGTGTTTTGTGTGTTTTGTGTGTTAGTTTAGCATAGCTAAGCTCTGGTTGTTGGGGCTGAGGATGGAAACTAGAATATTAAAATCTAAGATACAGTTATTTTTACATAATAATTAGGCTCCATCCACAGCCTAATTTATGTGTTCTATATCCTTTGTTCAGAGCTAGCACCCTATTAGAAGTGCTAGAAAATCACACACTTCTGGACTGGGCATGGGCTTGACCTGAGGAGCTCCATCTTGGCCTCCTGGCAATCCTGTCAGCTCCAGGAAAATTCGTGGCTTACCAGAGTGCACAGTACAATTACAAAATACCCTGAAGTTAAATGATCCAGCTTTCTGGTCCTTTTTCCAGCCATCACCTCCCCAGACAATAGCCTTGGATCCACCTGCATATCAGCTGACAGGCTCAGGAGAAAAAAAAAAAAACTAGTATAGTCATGGGCTCTTCAGAATAAAACTAAAATAGGAATACTAACTACCTACAAAATGGAGACCCTCCCCAACTCTTCATATGAACTTTTCCAGCCTTTAGGTTCATGATTAGTCAACAATTTGTTTGGCTCTATAGTTTTTTATTATTATTTTTTTTTAGCCATCAGTTTTCAGATGCTAACATGATGCCAACCTGACTTCCCTGGGAAGACAACTCCAACAATGTGTCCTGGAGCCTCACTTCCCCAGAACTCCACCCCACTAGGGAAAGAGAGACAGGCTGGAAGTATGGATCAACATGCCAATGCCCATGTTTAGTGGGGAAACAATTACAGAAGCCAGACTTTCCACCTTCTGCACCCCATAATGACCCTGGGTCCATACTCCCAGAGGGATAAAGAATAGGAAAGCTATCAGGGGAGGGGATGGGATATGGAGTTCTGGTGGTGGGAATTGTGTGGAGTTGTACCCCTCTTATCCTATGGTTTCTGTTAGTGTTTCCTTTTTATAAATAAAATTTTTAAAAAAGATTTATTTATTTGTTTCTACATATGGAAAGTAAAATTTAAATCCTGAACTAAACTGCTGTTATAAAAGTTGGGGGTGGGGAGTTGGGTGGTAGCACATTGGGTTAAGTGCACATGGCACAAAGTGCAACGACCAGCTTAAGGATCCTAGTTCGAGCCCCCCGTCCCCCACCTCCCACCTACAGGGGAGTCGCTTCACAAGCAGTGAAGCAGGTCTGCAGGTGTCTATCAATCCCCCTTTCTCTTCCCCTCTCCATTTCTCTCCGTCCTATCTAACAACGATGAAATCAGTTAACAATAACTACAACAACAATAAAAAGACAAGGGAAAATAAATAAGTAAAAATTAAAAAAAAAAAGTTGGGAGTGGTCATTGGAAATAAATGTACCCAGAAATCAGTTATATCTGTGTATGTCTATATTCATTACTAGAATTTGTGGTGGATATATATCTCTTCAAAAAGGAAAAGTCGTGGGAGTCGGGCAGTAGCGCAGTGGGTTAACTGCAGGTGGTGCAAAGCGCAAGGATTGGCCTAAGGATCCTGGTTCAAGCCCCTGGCTCCCCACCTGCAGGGGAGTGTGAAGTTAGTCTACAGGTGTCTATCTCTCTCCCTCTCTGTCTTCCCCATCTCTCTCCATTTCTCTCTGTCCTATCCAACAACAATGACATTAATAATAACTACATCAATAAAACAACAAAGGCAACAAAAGGGAATAAATATTTAAAAAAAGGAAAAGTATAAAGTCAAGGTTACACTTTTTATTTTAAAAGATACTTTTATATTTATTTGGTACTGAAATGAGAGATAAATTGAGGGGGGAGGAGGAAATAGGGAGGGAAAGAGTCAGAAAGAAACCTGTAGTTCTGTTTCTATATTCATGAAGCTTTGCCCCCTGCAGGTGGGGACCAGGGGCTTTAACTCTAGTCCTTGATCCCTATAATATGTGTACTTAACCAGGTGTGCCTCCTCCTGTCTTCCACATGATTTTTTCCCCTACACACCAAGAAGTTCCTTTTTAATTTTTAAAGCAACTCTTTAAAATTTTTTTATCATTTTATCAGAGAACTGCTAAACTCTGGATTAAAGTGAGATGAGGAATTCAACCCTGGATTTAGACGTTTTAGGCATGAGAGTCTCTTTACATAATAATCATACTATATACCCCTACCCTATTTAATCCTCTCACTCCTATGTATTTGAATGTAATTCACAGAAAAAAAAAATTCCAGGGGATACATTTCAAAACATTTAAATAACAAAATAAATGAAAGTCATAAGGCAAACAATATTGATTTCTCATGAAATAGAAAAATTGTCAGCAGTAAATGACCAATTTAGAAAATTTATATAAAAAATAATAAAGGGATGGAAGGTAGATAGCATAAAAGCTATGCAAACAAGCTCTACTGTCTGAGGCTTCAAAGTCCCAGGTTCAATCCTCTGCACTACCAGAAGCCAGAGCTGAACAATGTGCTGATAAAAAAAATAATATAGATGCTATGCAATCCCTGTCAAAATCAGTATAAACATGTTTAAACTAACAGAATAAATTCTCAGTATTAAATGGATGAAATCACAATAAATGGTAATTACTATGTACATTATATGTTAAAGGAACAAAGAATACTAATTAATACATGACATCATGTGTAAACTAAAAATAGATCAAACACTGGTGATAGACTGGTAGCCACAAACTACATGAAAAATCAGTAGAAGCACAGTACATAATTTGTGATTTAGAAATGCTTTCACAGATTTGAGCTCAACAGCAAGAATAACGAAAGAAAACGAACCACTGAGACTAAATCAAACTTCAAATATTTGGCACAACAGAAGGTGCCATCAGCAAGACAGAGAGACAATACCACATGAGAAAGCATACATGTCAAACATCAGGTAAAGGGCTAATAACCAATATATGCACTCACAGAATTCAGTGGAATAAATAAACAACCATATTAAAAGGGGAACAAAGAAATGAGTACTCTCTTCAAAAATTACTCAAATTAAACGTTTACAACCAATGATTGTCAGATAATTGCATATGAGAACAAAAAAAACCCACAAAATTATCTTAAAAGAAACAGTAATTATGGATTATCTTACTTTTATAGACTTACCCATTCACTTTCATCCTATTACAGACAGAGGTTATGCAAAAACCTACATGGAATTTAAGCAGACTAATATTATATCTATGAAATCCCAGGACAGATGCCTTCTGATATTGAATTAATAACCTTACTTCAGGCTGTGAAAAATAAAGCATTTTTAACAATTACATGCCTCATTTAATGTTTTTTTCCATGCCATCAGGTTATTGCTGAGTATCAGTGCCAGCTATACAAATCTATGCCTCCAGGCAGCAATTTTTCCCCATTTTCTTCTATTTTAAATTTAATAGAACAGGTAAGTTGAGGGAGTTGGGTTAAGCGCAGCAGGTTAAGCGCAGGTGGTGCAAAGTGCAAGGACCAGCACAAGGATAGCAGTTCAAGCCCCTGGCTCCCCAACTGCAGGGGAGTGCATGGCAACTTGTGTGCTTAGCTGGGTGTACTATCACTCAGCCCTCAAGGTAAGGATCCATCACATAGAAAGCCTGGATAGAGTTAAGCACACGTGGTGCCAAGCGCAAGGACCGGAGTAAGGTTCCAGATTCAAGCCCCTGTCTACCCACCTGCAGGGGAGTCACTTCACAAGCGGTGAAGCAGGTCTGTAGGTGTCTGTCTTTCTCTCCTCTGTCTTCCCCTCTTCTTTCCATTTCTCTCTGTCCTATCCAACAACGACATCAATAACTACCATAATAAAACAAGGGCAACAAAAGGGAATAAATAAATATTTTTTTAAAAGCCTGTGTAGAGAGGAATAGAAGTCTGGGGGATAAGAAACTATGTTCTAATGAACTCCATTTCTCCTGGTGGAATAATTTTACTAATTCCCTATAGAGCATAACCCTCTCTATAAGATAGTGCACCCACCCAGCTAAGCACACAAGTTGCCATGCACAGTGATCCAATTTCAAGCCCCACTCTCCACCTGCAGGGGGAATACTTAACAAGCAGTAGAGCAAGTCTGCAGGAGCATCTCTTTTTCTCTCCCTATCTGCCTCTTTCCCTCTCAGCTTACCTGTTCTTTTTCTTTTTTATTTTTTTACTATTTATTTATTCCCTTTTATTGCCCTTGTTTTATTGTTGTAGTGATTATTATTGATGTCATTGTTGTTGGGATAAGATAGATTTCACCCCCTTACTCCTCAATTTCAGGCTGTCTATATTCAATAAATAGATAAGATAATGAAATAAATAAATGCAAAAAAAGATAATAAAGACATTAATAGGCAGCCCCATGCTGCCAATAGAGCACATTGAATTGAGAAGCCTCAGGAGTAGCCAAGACAGCACATAGGAATCCACACTGAGGCCTAAGATGGATAATTTTTTTACTTCTTTATTGAGGAATTAATGTTTTACATTCGACACTAAAAAATAATAGTTTGTACATGCATAACATTTCTCAGTTTAAGATGGATAATTTGGTTAGAAATAAGGAAGCATAGTCCAGGAGGTGGCACAGTGGATAAAGCTTTGGACTCTCAAGTGAGATGTCCTGAGTTCAATCCTCGACAGCACATATACCACACTGGTCTCTGGTTATTTCTCTCTACTATATTTCTTATGAATAATAACTAAAAAATCTTTAAAAAGGAAATAAAAAAGGGGGGAGAATAAGGAAGGGAGACCTCAGGCACATGGCTGCTTTGGAGAGCATTGGAGCCTATCTGAAGCAACCCTTTCTATCTAGGCTCTGGAGGCTGGGACTCACTATGATTCCATGATTCCATCCAGACTCTGGAGTCACTCAAGTGTCCTCCTCAAGAGGTGAATTAGCAGGAAACATGAGCAACCAAAAGGAGGAAGCAAGGAGACTGTGAACATTTGGGAAGCAGTACTTACTTTCTAGAGTGACTTTCTTCAGTTGCAAGCACTGCCTTAAGCAGTGCAGACAGGAAAGAGCACTGGCCAAAGCCTAGATTCTAAATAGATGGAGCTATTCCCACACTCATGAGGATTCTGACCACAGAATTGCTTTAGTGCCTTAATCCTGGAAATATGAATCAGAGAGTCAAAACAATATTGAATCAAGCACTGGCCTGGCTGAGTGCCAGGAGGCACTCAGCTTCTAAGGAGGGTGAGCAAGAATAGTAGTAGCAGGGAAGCATGAAAATCCTTCTTAAAATGCCAGCAGAAAATAACTTAAACATTCTAGAGAGCAGACAGGGTGCCTCTGAGCAGGCCTGTCCCTGCTTTTCTCTCCAGGCCCTGCTCAGACTGCACTGAAGAGAGCAAGGAACTTGGGAGGAAGATGATGCATGTTGGGGCCCAGGGTGAGAATCAGGAACTGTTGCCTCAGAGATGACAGAACATGTCTGGAAGCAGCCTAGGGGCTCAAAGTCACTCTATTGTCTCCTCTGCTGTGAACAGAACCACACAGGAGTTCTCTTGACCTACTGTGTTCCCACTTGGGGAACACACACCAGGCTCTGCCATCAGTTGGCTGCGAGCATGGATGCCCTTGGGATTTGAGTCTTAATTATAAAAGGGACCATGGGGATGAAGTGCAGACTCCTGACCCAGCCTTGAGCATGAAGGCCTGGATTTGCAATTAGCCCACTTATCTGGTGTGGAGCACCAAGGAAAGACTGGATGACCCTAGGCAGCAGTATTAGGTTAGGGATTCAGCACCGATGTTCAGCACCCTGCAGCCTCTAACTTTGTCCAGAGAAGCACTAATTGCTTTACTCTCATAGAGCACAGGTTGTCAGTAAATGCAAAATAAATATTTTCCTATTATTTTTTGTGATTATTTTTAAATTCTCTGGGTCTATTGCCCTCACTACACCTTCTTCCCTGTGCTGCTTATGTCCTTACTCCTTTGTGTTCTGGACTTAGAACTCTGGCAGTGTACTAGGAATGTCCTGTCTCTCAATATAGACCAAAAAAAAAAAAGACTGAACATTTTTATTATATCATAGTCACTCATGCAGTGTGCAGAGCTGTGATAATGAGAGTTCCTATGCTACTTACTACCTGTTTATAGCTACAGTCAGATGACAATGTAATCTTGAGGAATGTGAACTCTCAGGGGCCAGGTGGTAGTGCACCATGTTTAGCATAGATAGTATTAACTGTTAAAATTCAGGTATTTTCAATACTGATTGTATTTGTAATTTTGATTACTATATAAAATGTTATTATAAAGGATATAGTGACTTGATGCTTTTGTTTCAAAAATAAATAGGATACAATTATTAAATCTCTGCTGGTGGCCTGAGGATCACTGTGCAGGATGCCTCTTTTGCTTTGTGCAAGGCTCAGTGTTTGCTTAACACTCTGTCTCTCTCTATAAATGAAAATATAGCCATGGAGTGTTTAAACCCATTATGGCAAGGCCCAGGATTCTCAATAAATTAATTAACACTAATCATAAATATGCCTAAGAAATGTTCTCCACTAGTTGTTATTGTGGGGTTATATTGCATAATGGTCATGCAAAGAGACTCTCATGCCTGAGGCTCCAATGTCATAGGTTCAATCCTCCACTATAAACCAGAGCTGAGGAGTGATCTGTTAAAAAAAAAAGCAAAATGGAAGCAATAGTTCTTGGGCTCTCATTTATATAAGGGGTTGGGGCTTGTACCTATCATTAAATGAAGAGGCAAAAAAAAAATCTATTTGAGCAGTTATTTTTTTCCCTTCATAATTTATTGTTTGCTGGGTTAAGACACAGAGAAGTCTAGAGTAGAGAGACCTGTAGCACTGCTTCCCTACTTATAAAGCTACCTTTATAACTGGGGACTGGGGCTTAACCCAGGACCTTACACATGGTAACCTGTAAGCTCAACTGGTTATGCCCCTTTCTGCACTCTCAAAACAGCAATTAAACATATTTGTTATTATTATTATTTAAAAGGAGGAAAACTGCACAGATCATGGACAGTACCAGGGATCAAATGTGGTACTTCAGCTACAACTGAGATATCTGTCTTATGGTTGAAGGAAGAGATTATTAACTGAAAATAGAGTAAGAAATAAAGGAGCTCATTATAGATTTGAATGGTCAAGTCATATTCATAATCAGGTGAAATTTACCCCTCTGTTGATTCTAGTATCCTTTTCTGAAAGTTGGTGACTGTGTGCCTTACTAAACATGCTCTAAAAGGAACATACCATCTGATAAAATATAAATTTACCAGATTAAGTCTAGCTCTCAGTAAGTGGCCTGTATTGGGGCTCAAATAATCCAGTTCTCAAGCTTCAGTTCTGGATAATAGTAAATAATCCCACCATTATTTGAGATTTCATTACACCTAATCGTTGTTCATATTCCCTGTTTGTCAGTGTGTATAAATGAGCCTTCTGAAAGGTCTACCAGGACACAAACTTTTTTTTTTTAATTATCTTTGTTTAGTTATTGGATAGAGACAGCCAGAAATTGAGAGGGAAGAGGTTGATAGGGAGAGAGACAGAGATACACCTGCTACACTGTTTCACCACTTGTAAACTTTTCTGCTTGTATTTGGACAAACAGAACCTGGGTTCTTGCATATAGTAACATACACACTCAATCAGATGCACCACGACCAGCTCTGATACAAATGTTCTGCCTCTGCATTTTCTTCCAGTTAACACAATTCTACAAAATCAGGGATTAGGTTCACCTGGATGAGCACATATGTTACAATGCATAAGGACTCAGTATCAAGTCCCTGGTACAACTGCAGAAAGCTTTGTGAATGGTGAAACGGTGTTGCAGGTGTCTCTTTGTTTTTGATCAGAATCTCATCTTCATTTCCAGATACTATTTGTAGTAGTAGCTAAGACTAAGGAAATATATATATATACATATATATATATATATATATTAAATAAAATGCAGGATTAGGGAGATAACATAATGGTCATGCAAAATATGGTAATTCAACAACACACTACTTAACTACTGGGTCAGTGAGGAGTTTAAGAAAATCAAATGTTCTTAGAATCCAATGAAAAAGAAGACAAGCTATTTTTTTTAATAAGGGGTTGATTTATTTTGAGTAGATTTATCATGAAATATCAACATGTACAATGTCACACATTTATAAATATTGCGATTTGTAGAAAATTAATGTAATCTTAAAATTATCTGAACAGTGGTTTTCACAATTATTTACAAATAACTCAACCTACCTTTGTAGAAACAATATCTAAATGTACCCCTGCCACAAAGTAATAATCTCAAAGTACCTTTCTATAATCATTATGTCACTAACATGGCAGTTGCATCAGTAAAATCCAGCAGATTCGGTAATTTGGAAACAGCACAGTCAGAACTGCAGATGCAAATGACCATTAATTTCAAACAAAACAAAACAAAACTTTGTGTTAATATATTGTTTCTTATTTCAGCACTGATTGAAAAATGATTGAGGCAATATTTTTGTACTTGCACTGCACAGAAATTAACTTTAAAAGTTGTTTTAAAATGTCATTAAGAAGCTAGCAGGATTGGGTGAGTTTTTTAACAAGTGGTACTAAATATCTTGAGAAATTTCATTAGAATTTCTTGTGGAAATTGTTTCTGTTGTTACGTGATATTAAAGGAGTGATAATAATCCTGTCATCCCAGATGGATTATATGATTCTTTATGAACAATTAATAGTATATTTGAATAGAGCGAGCATTCTTGGCTTTACTCGAAGTAGTTTTCAACTTAAAGTTTTTAACCTTTTTTGAGAGCATCCCACATATGTCTACAAGAAAATAAATTTACATGGACTAGTGTTTCTGTATGTAAACAGTATTTTCTATAGTAAGTCGTTCATTTTTTTCTTATGTATATGTGCATATATAAGAATAAAAATAGGTAAGGATTCTAATTGAAATCAAAACAAAATACATTTTCTTTTATTTACATAGAATATTTTCCTAAATTTTAATATTGTCTTAAGAAAAAGTTTCTCCTGGTAAATATGCATAACCATTGCCCAATAATGTATATAGCTCTTTTCTCCCAAATATTTATGCACAGTGGTCAGCTTATGACCATTCCCATTATAACCTGCAGAATATAATGTTTTCTTAATGTATAAATGGGCTATCCTCAGTATAAAATGTATATGTATTTTATGCATACAAAGAAATATAAAAAGGAGCGATGAAAAAAGTGGCCATTCTTTTTGACAGCCAAACAGAAATTTGGTGTAATTAGTGAAAACCATGTAAGTTGTACTCAATTATATTGATAAATGGGCTCCCCTAGTGTATAAAATAGGCATGTACGTTATACACACAAAATAAAAAAAATATACAAAGGAGAGCTGAAGGGGAAAAAATACCTTTCCCTATAAGATCCAGATAATAATTTAGCAAAAGTAGTGAGACAGTGTAAAATGTCTGAAGAATTTGTTTTGGCAAACACTTTTTAAAAAATATCGAAGCTGTGAAAATACTAAATTTTCATTTTAAGAATTTTGTAGAGGTTTTTGCTTCCTAGATGATGGATCTGCCTAGTATGCAGAATAGAGGGATTTTTGGGAATCTTTAAAGAGACAAAGCATAAAGTTGCTTTTTTTTTTTTTTTTTTTTACTGTGTTAGTAAGAAAAATCCCTTTACCCAGCATGGGTAGTGTAATCAAATCCTGGCTTATCCATGTTTCAATCTGTTTGATGAAAGACAGGATCTGGATTGTTTCTAGATCTTAGAAGGGATGGGACTGGCAGTGATTAAAGGAGGGGTCAACCCCAAAGGTGGCTAGTTCAGTCTTAACTTAATGTTAAAAAACACACCAAATGTTTCTATAGAGTTATTTCTGCTGCATTTTCTTTATTTCAAGCCACAGGTATACTTGGAGGGTCATGCAGCAAGTGGCTTAAAAATATAATCAGAGTCTATGAATAGTGTCATCACATTAAGAAACAGAATCGCTGAATTCTCTCATTACATGAAAAGCTTGCATCTTTTGGAATCCGTTGAATTGTTATTACTTATGGAACACCTGAGATGTACCTTGCTCCGATTAACATTACCATGCTATTCACTATAAAAAAGCCCAGGGGCAGACTACAGAAGATACTAGGGTCACCACTCTGTGCAAACTGAGTTGTAACCCAACCCATTGACTTCATCACAGCTTTTTTCCACGTAGAGTAACGAATCTCACTTTCCTCGGCCTTGATCTGGGGTTCAAAACGCTCCATTGTCACCGCTGACAAATCACCAGCTTCAAGACTCCAGATGCCAACTCCTTCTGCAGCCCCTGCAGCCATGGCAGCTCCCAGAGCAGTTGTTTCTGGCATCGAGGGCTTCACTACTGGGATATGCAGAATGTCAGCTTGAAGCTGCATGAGAATTTTGTTGCTGGTCATTCCTCCATCTACCTGCAAGTGACTGAGGGGAATTCCACAGTCACGGTTCATGGCATCTAAGATCTCCCGGGTTTGGAAACAAACAGCTTCTAACGCAGCGAAAGCAATATGGCACTTGTTGGTAAACTGAGTGAGTCCACAGATGATCCCTCTTGCACTGGGCTCCCAGTAAGGTGCATATAACCCTGAAAATGCTGGGACAAAGTAGCAGCCATAAGAAGTACCTACTTCTTTAGCAAGTTTTTCAATTTCCTCTGAGGACTTTATAATGCCAAGATTGTCTCTTAACCAGCGAATTACAGCACCTGCTATGGCTACAGAGCCTTCCAATGCATAGTAAACTGGCTTGTCTCTGCCCAATTTGTAAGCCACTGTGGTCAGCAGGCCATGTTCAGAAAACACACACTTACGGCCGGTATTACATAGTAAGAAACAACCTGTTCCATACGTGTTTTTGGCCTGTCCATCCTGGAAGCACATTTGTCCTACCAGTGCAGCAGACTGGTCCCCCAAACACCCAGATATTGGCACGCCTTCCAAAGCTCCAGCTTTCATTAGGCCATAGATCTCAGAAGAACTCCGGACATTTGGAAGAATTTTCATAGGAATTTCGAAAAATTCACAGAGCTCATTATCCCATTGCAAAGACTGAATGTTGAAAAGCATGGTCCTACTTGCATTTGTTACATCTGTACAGTGGACACCCCCATTAGGTCCTCCTGTCAAACTCCAAATAAGCCATGAATCAACGGTCCCAAAAAGAGCTCTGTCTTCTTCAACCGCCTTTTGAACTTGTCCCACATTGTCAAGGAGCCAGCGAAGTTTCACTGCACTGAAGTAAGTGCTAAGTGGAAGGCCTGTCTTGGACTTAACAAAGTTATTATTTCCTGGAATTCTTTTACTAAGGGTCTCAACGGTAGACTGCGTTCTTAGGTCAAGCCACACCACAGCATTGTAGAGAGGCTCTCCAGTTAGCTTGTCCCAGACAACAGTGGTTTCCCTCTGGTTACTAACACCAATGGCTTTTATGTTGGAAATATCAATATTGAGCTTTCCAAGTTTCTCACACGTTTTCTCTATACACTCATAGACAGATTGCCGGATTTCTTTAGCGTCTTGTTCCACCCATCCTTCTTTTGGAAACTCTTGTTTGATTTCTACTTGATGATGACTAAGTAGTTCAGCTGTTTTTGAATTGAAAACCAAAAAGCGGGTCGAGCTGGTGCCTTGGTCCACTGCTCCCACCAACGGCTCCAAAACTGCTTTCTTCGAGGCTGCCATGAAACGAGCTTCCGATCTGGTGGACTGTGGTCACAGCCCGTTTCCCAGGTGACGGCAGTGGGCGGGGGCGGGGTGGCAGCAAGGAACGCTGGGACCTTGCTCCAGGCGGCCCCTCCCACCCAGGCCCCGCCCCTGCTGCGCTCCCTACAAGAGGGGGCGTGGTGTGGGGGACCGCTGTCTGGGGGGGGGGGGGGGGGGCTGGCCGATTAGTGAATGCGCAGAGAAGCAGCAGAAGCTATTAAACTATTTGGGACGAGCTTAAGCAGTACTTAGGGGAAAATTCATAGCCAGATAGGCACACATTAACAGAAAAAAGCTTAAGTAAACAACATGATTAAACACCTTAATGATATAGAAGATGAGGAACAAAGGATTGAGAAGGCCTGAAATCACTAAAATTAGGGGAGAAAGAAATAACATCAAAAATAAGAGAAACCAAAGTTCAATGAATCTAAATGTTGGTTCTTTGAAAGTAAACAAAACTGACAAACTATTAGCCAGACTCACAAAAAAATAAAAGAGAGAGAGAAGACTCAAATAGTATTGCAAATTAAAAAGGAGATATCAAAACAGACATCTCCGAAATCCAAAGTATCATGCAAAGCTTCTCCTGTGATTAATGCATCAATTAATATTTGGATATTTTCCTCAGTTTTAGTTACTTCTGGCTTAGCTGGAACTTCTTCTGGGCTCCAGTCCTGATTCATTGCAGTAGCTAATTTAACTGTGTAAGATTTAACTATATATATATATACATATACATATATATACAAATTTTTGTTATTTCCTTAACCCCTTAATTCATGCTCATATACATCACTATATATGTATATATATATATATATATATTCCCTTTTGTTGCCCTTGTTGCTTTATTGTTGTAGTTATTGATGTCGTTATTGTTGGATAGGACAGAGAGAAATGGAGAGAGGAGAGGAAGACAGGAGAGAAAGACAGACACCTGCAGACCTGCTTCACCACTTGTGCAGGAACTCCCCTGTAGGTGGGGAGCCCGGGAATCAAACTGGGATCCTTTCCCCAGTCCTTGCGCTTTGCGACACCCGCGCTTAACCCTCTGTGCTATCGCCCAACTCCCAGATTTAACTATTTTTTACTGGTGAGTTTTTTGTAGTATTGTGTCCTGGCTATTGTCATTCAGTTATTATGATGTGTTAGGAAAAGCCACATCACACCAAAATCCTTTCACAAATGAAATCACAAATCTCAGAAAATACAATAGCATCAGAAGAAAGATTAATGCAGTTCAATGAAAACCAGTTAGCCAAGTGAAACCTCAACTCCGAAAATCAATTATCGACTATAAATTCTATAGATAGTGGAAAAGAAAGGAGGAGAGAGAGAGAGAAAAGCCACTGTGATTCAGAATTCTTCCATAAGATAAAACACAAATAAGTGAAAGTGAATACAGAAAAATCAGCAGCAAAAGGAAAAAATATTTTTCAAATCACAGGGGAGGAAAGACAAAGAGGAGAGAGAGAAAGAAAAATTAAGCTCTGGGAGTCAGGCAGTAGCGCACTGGGTTAACCGCATGTGGTGCAAAGCACAAGGACCAGCTTAAGGATCCCTGTTCAAACGTCCCCAGCTCCCCACCTGCAGGGGGGTGGCTTCACTTTCTCTCCGCCTCTTTGTCTTCCTCTCTCTCTCCATTTCTCTCTGTCTGTTCCAACAACGACGACATCAATAAAAACAACAATAATAATTACAACAATAAAATAACAAGGGCAACAAAAGGAATAAATAAATAAAATATTTTTAAAAAAGAAAATTAAGCTCTTCCCACAATAGAGAGCACATCCAATCAACAAACAATAGAACAACAGCAACTCATTTTGGACAAACCAGAGAGAAGGGAAAACAAGCAATAGCAAAAGTAAATATTTAATAATACCTCACAATCAGTCTGCAGATTAAACTATTCCAGATTGGCTGCACACAACCCCTACCCTTCCTAAACAAAGATAAAATAAAACAATTACAAAGAAGTATTTATCAAACAAACTCAAGAGATAGGGGGAAGGAAAAAAATCGACAAATTAATGCAAGCAAAATTAAAGATTATTCTCACAGCCCCAGCAGAGGTAAAGATTGGTGAGGTATCCAACAACTCAGATGCCCAGGCATCCAACAACAAATAAATAGCTGAGAAAGTTATATATACATATACATACAATGGAATACTATTCAGCTATTGAGAATAATGAATCCATCTTCTTTGACTCATCTTGGATGGAGCTAGAAGGAATTATGTTAAGTGAGATAAGTCAGAAAGAGAAAGACTAGTATGGGATGCTCCCACTCATAAATAGAACTTAAAAGGGAAATGCAAAGCAGACTTACACTGAGACTGGAATATTGCACCAAATTAAAAAAAAAAAAAATCTGGTGGGGAGCTCTTATATTTTCACCTCCACAATACGGAAGTGGGGATAGGGACACAGACGTTTGGTGGCAGGAATCATAATATACACTCCTATAAACCTATAATCTTATACATCAAATTAGTAATGATGCTTTCTTATTTTTTTATTATTATTATTATTATTATTATTATTTATCATAGCACTGCTCAGGTCTGGCCTATGATCATGCTGGGGACTAAACCTGACAACTCAAGAGCCTCAGGATGAGAGTATGTTAGCATAATCCTTATGCTGGCTCCCCTGCCATAGTGAAACCTTATTAATTTGTTCCATTGCTCTTATTGTTAAACTTTGCAATGAGCATTGTTTTATACAGTGTCTGTCTGTAGACCCATGTGTCATAAACTAAAGTTCAAATGACCTGGATTAAGTTATAATGTCTTGGGAGTCTGGCGGTAGCACAGCGGGTTAAGCGCACGTGGCGCAAAGCGCAAGGACCGGCTTAAGGATCCGGGTTGGAGCCCCCGACTTCCCACCTGTAGGGGAGTCGTTTCACAGGCGGTGAAGCAGGTCTGCAGGTGTCTATCTTTCTCTCCCCCTCTCTGTCTTCCCCTCCTCTCTCCATTTCTCTCTGTCCTATCTAACAATGACAACATCAACAACAATAACTACAACAACAATAAAAAACAAGGGCAACAAAAAGGAAAAATAAATATTAAAAAAAATCAAAAATAAAAATCTAATGTCTATTTTTCTTGATGTCTGATTAAATTTTCTCATGGTGGGGGTGTCAATCAGTGGTGCTCCTGCTTATGCACTTGTATTACAATGCACAAGGTCCTAAGTTGAAGCCCCTGTCTTCTACTTGGAGGGGGAAAGCTTCACTAGTGGTAAAGCAGGGCTGCAGTGTCTCTCTGTGTCTTTTCCTCTGTCCCCCATCTGCCTCTCTCAATTTCCCTCTGTCTATAATAAATAAATATAATACTTGAAAAAAATTGTTTTCTCGCTGAGGTGGAAGAATTATATACATTTTATATTTTATTTATATTAGACTACTACATTGAATCAATTTATGGAAAAATGTTGGTGGGTGAAGATAGTATAATGGTTATGCAAAGAGATTCTCATGCCTAAGGTTCCAAACTCCCAGGTTCAATCCCCCAAATCATCATAAACCAGAGCTGAGTAACGATCTAATAAAAAAGAAAATAAAAGGGAGTTGGGCAATAGAGCAGCGGGTTAAGCGCAGATGGCGCAAAGCGCAAGGACCGGTGTTATGGATACCGGTTCGAGCCCCTGGCTCCCCACCTGCCCGGGAGTTGCTTCACAAGCGGTGAAGTAGGTCTGCAGGTGTCTTTCTCTCCTCCTTTCTATCTCCCCTCCTCTCTCCAATTTTCTCTGTCCTATCCAGCAAAGACGACAGTAACTACAACAATAAAACAAGGGCAACAAAAGGAAATAAATATATATAAAAAAAGAAAGAAATCTTTTAGATTATGGTGTAGTATCTAGAACTACATAAAAAGACATGCTGAAGTGGGGAGATAGCACAGTGGTCGTATAAAAATACACCTGGGGAGTCGGCGGTGGCGCAGCCAGCGGGTTAAGCACACGTGGCGCAAAGTGCAAGGACTGGCTTAAGGATCCCAGTTGGAGCCTCCACCCCCCCACTCCGCTCCCCACCTCAGGGGAGTCGCTTCACAAGCGGTGAAGCAGGTCTGTAGTGTCTGTCTCTCTCTCCCCCTGTCTTCCCCTCCTCCATGTCTCTCTGTCCTATCCAACAACGACATCAATAACCAAAACAATGTTAAACAACAAGGGCAACAAAGGGGAAAATAAATATAAAAAAATACTCGTGCTTGAGTTACAGAAACTTTTATGTTGGGGCCAACACTAAGTCCTCCAGCTTCAACTGCATAAAGAATCTACAAAACTGAGGGTTGGACAACAGCACAGAGGGTTAAGTACACATGATGCAAAGGGCAGTAACCAACACAAAGATCCAGGTTTGAGGCCATGGCTCCCCGACCTACACGGGGTTCACTTCACAAGTGGTGAAGCAGGTCTGCAGGCATCTACCATTCTCTCCGCTGTCTTCCTCTCCTCTCTCAATATGTCTCTGTCCTATACAACAACAGCAACAAAATGGGGGTGGGGGTGGTCTCCAGGAGCAGTAGATTCATACCCCTGCAATGACCCTGGAGGAAAATTTTTAAAAAAAAGAAGAAGAAAGAGAGAAAATCTATGTGGTCCAGGAGGTGGTGCAGTGGATAAAGCATTGAACTGTCAAGCATGAGGTCCCTCAATTCTGGGCAGCATATGTTATCAGTGTGATGTCTGTTTCTCTCCTATCTTTCTCATTAATAAATGAATAAAATATTTAAAAAAAAAGAAAAATCTACAAAGCCACTAATTCCACATATGGACAGCAAAAAAAAAAAAAAAATAGAGGAGAGAATCATAGTGCACTTTTATGATCTTAAATAATTGGAAACTCTTGCTATACTAATGAAAAATGATATAAGTTCATTATTTTATGTACAATAACACATTTTACAACTGAATTAACCCGAATTGATCACACCAGTGTTTTGCAGGTCACAATGTACAACAACACTGCATTAAAATCTAATTACAGAGGCCAGAAGTTGATAGTGTAGCTGGCTGAGTACACACATTGCTGTGCTCAAGAGGCTGGTTTCAACTTCTGGTCTCCAAATGATGGATAAGAGTTATGACTGGAACAGCAGGATTATATGTGTGTCTCTCTTTCCCCTTATATTCTGCACTGCCACCCCTGTTTCTCTCTGACTCTGTCAAAAAACAATCAATAAAATATTGTTTAATATGACTACAGGGAGGTGAGCTAATTAGCAGAGTGGGTATGCAAATGACCTTCAAGCCAGAGACTCCCAAGTCTCTGGCTCAATCACCAGATTACCATAAATCAGAACTGAACAGTGTTATGATAAAGTTACATAAAAAACTGTAACAAATTCTGAGTCCCAGCTAGGAACAGGCAGGATCCCACATTACAATTACTGGACACTACAATGAGGCCACTGTAATTGTGTGAGCACTTTTCATGCATCACTTCATGCTCCTAACTTTACGGTGGGGACTTAATAATTGTCTTTTTTTAAAAAAAATGTATGTATTGCCTTTTTGTTGCCCTTGTGTTTTATTGTTGTCGTTGTTGTGATATAGGACAAAGAGAAGTGGAGAAAGGAGGGGAAGACAGCGAGGGGAGGAGAAAGACACCTGCAGACCTGCTTCACCGCTTGTGAAACAACTCCCCTGCAGGTGGGGAGCCGGGGGCTCGAACCAGGATCCTTATGCCGGTCCTTGCGCTTTGAGCCACCTGCGTTTAACCTGCTGTGCTACCGCCCGACTCCCCTGCTTAAGATTCTCCAACAACCGTATTAGAAGACAGGGCAATCTTGGGACACTTCTGCTAGATTCACTGCTAAGACCAAAATAAACTAAATAAAAACAAAATGCAACAATTCTAGGGATAATTTAACAGAACTTTAAAATTTATCAAACTAAAAAAAAAGTGAGAAAGAATTAAAAGAAACCCTTTATATCTACTGAAACCCAAGGTCCCAAAGAAGGCAGAGAAATCACAGCTTCACTGGACCCAACTCAGGTGCAAGGTGCTGCTGACCAACATGCTGACTCCTCAACCTGACCCTCTTGCCTGGGGTCAGCAGGTCCTTCCTTGCTCTCCTGACCTAGGGCCAGACCCTAAGACACTCCGTAGGGAATGGGACTGGGCCAAGAAACTGCACCAATGACACGAGAGGGAAAAAAAAAATTGGGAAAGGAGTGGTGACCTCACCCCCTTTCTGTAGAGCGTACTCTGTTTAGTTCCCCCACAAAGAATCAGGTCAGCACTAGAGGAATCTAGTCTCAGGGTACTTCTTCTTCTAGCGTTTGCCCTTCTTCCATAGCCAGTCAACAGCATCAGGTTGAGCCTGATGTCAAGTTTCGAGACCTCCTTTGAATCTGGAGAGGTGGCAGTCGTTGACTATGTGGGTCCTAGTCTGTCTGGAGCCGCAGGGGCAGTTCGGGTCGTCTCTGGCTCCCCAGCGATGGAACATAGCGGCGCACCGGCCATGGCCTGTTCGATGGCGATTGAGCAGGGCCCGATCATAACGTGCTAGGTCAAAGCCGGGTGGACGCTTGCAGGGGTCTGTGATGAGGTGTTTGTTCTTGACCTTAGCTGACTGCCAACTCTGTTTCCAAGAGTCTGGAACAGAGAAGTTCAGTGTAGGCGTAGGGGACCAGATTGGATGACGCTAGGCAGGACCTCATTATCCCATGAGGCACTGGGAGGCTTACATACGTTGAATAGAGCTGAATAGTTCCAATAGTAATGGAGTCGTAGAAGGTCAAAGAGGCTGTATGGTAAACATCCGCAAGACACGATTTGGCGTAGATGGCTCGGCCGTGTTTAGGATGGAGATTATAGCATATTAAATCGAATCCACTGATGGTGAATCAAGCAGCTTCATCGACTGCTATATGTGTTTCTTGTAGGCAGATAACATCTGCCTGATGCTGTATCGCCAATTGACCGATAAGAACGCGTTTGGCAAAGGACAGCCCCTCAACATTAAGTTGGAGGACTCGAAGAGCAGGACCAACAGCTTGAAAGCTGTCGGGAGCTGCTTGTTGCTGGCTTTGAAAGTGACTGGGATCCATGTGGATTCAGTCGGCTAGGAAGGATCGTCAGTTTCCCCAATGAATGGGTGCTCACGGGATGCACCACGGGAAGGTCGATCCAATGCACACCCTGGCACCATGATAAGCCAGAGCAGAGTAGTGCTCTGGTGACAACAACAACAAGAAGAAAGAGAAAGAGAGAAAAAAGAAAAAGAAAGAAAAAGAAAGAAAGGAAGGAAGGAAGGAAGAAAACAAAAGAAATTAGAAAAGACCACAGTCTCACTAGAAGAGAACACTTTCAGGTTCTGGGGGAAATCTCACCCAGTAGGGCCTGTGCCTTGCCATGTAATTCATCTGGGTTTAAAACCCAACCCTCAAGAAAAAAAGAACAGAACCGGACACATCACACTCCCAGATCTCAAACTGTATTATAGGGCCATTGTCATCAAAACTGCTTGGTACTGGAACGTGAACAGACACACTGACCAGTGGAATAGAATTGAGAGCCCAGAAGTGAGCCCCCACACCTATGGACATCTAATCTTTGACAAAGGTGTCCAGACTATGAAATGGGGAAGCAGAGTCTCTTCAACAAATGGCGTTGGAAACAATGGGTTGAAATATGCAGAAGAATGAAACTGAATCACTGTATTTCACCAAATACAAAAGTAAATTCCAAGTGGATCAAGGACTTGGATGTTAGACCACAAACTATCAGATACTTAGAAGAAAATATTGGCAGAACTCTTTTCTGCATAAATTTCAAAGACATCTTCAATGAAACGAATCCAATTACAAAGAAGACTAAGGCAAGTATAAACCTATGGGACTACATCAAATTAAAAAGCTTCTTCACAGCAAAAGAAACCACTACCCAAACCAAGAGACCCCTCACAGAATGGGAGAAGATCTTTACATGCCATACATCAGACAAGAGGTTAATAACCAACATATATAAAGAGCTTGCCAAACTCAACAACAGAACAACAAATAACCCCATCCAAAAATGGGGGGAGGACATGGACAGAATATTCACCACAGAAGAGATCCAAAAGACCAAGAAACACATGAAAAAATGCTCCAAGTCTCCAAGTCTCTGACTGTCAGAGAAATGCAAATAAAGACAACAATGAGATATCACTTCACTCCTGTGAGAATGTCACACATCAGAAAAGGTAACAGCAGCAAATGCTGGAGAGGGTGTGGGGTCAAAGGAACTCTCCTACACTGCTGGTGGGAATGTCAATTGGTCCAACCTCTGTGGAGAACAGTCTGGAGAACTCTCAGAAGGCTAGAAATGGACCTACCCTATGATCCTGCAATTCCTCTCCTGGGGATATATCCTAAGGAATCTAACACATCCATCCAAAAAGATCTGTGTACACATATGTTCTTGGCAGCACAATTTGTAATAGCCAAAACCTGGAAGCAACCCAGGTGTCCAACAACAGATGAGTGGCTGAGCAAGTTGTGGTCTACATACACAATGGAATACTACTCAGCTATAAAAAATGGTGACTTCACTGTTTTCAGCCGATCTGGGATGGACCTTGAAAAATTCATGTTAAAGTGAAACAAGTCAGAAACAGAAGGATGAATATGGGATGACCTCACTCTCAGGCAGAAGTTGAAAAACAAGATCAGAAAACACAAGTAGAACCGGAAATGGAATTGGCGTATTGCACCAAAGTAAAATACACTGGGCTGGGTGGGTGGGGCTAATACAGGTCCAAGAGGGATGACAGAGGAACTCGTGGGGGTGGTATTGTTATATGGGAAACTGGGAGATGTTATACATGTACAAACTATTGTATTTATTGTTGAATGTAAAACATTAATTCCCCAATAAAGAAAAAAAATAAAACCCAGCCTTCCATGTGGAAGCTCCAGTGCTATTAAATCTCTCCTTTTTGTCCCTCTCTATATCTAATATGCAAGGGTTAAAAATTGTACTAGTCAATTGTAAACCATTAATTCCCCAATAATGAGAAAAAAAAGTGTCCTGGAAGGGGTGAAGTAACAAAGGTGAAAGGTCCCTGTAATGCACACAGAAATAGTTTGATCAAAAATGTCAAGCTTCATATAACTTGAAATAATTAGTTAATGTGTTTTACTACCAATAAGATTATCACTCGGGTCAGAGGTGTACATGAGGAATCCACCACTCCCAGTGGCCATTTTTACTTTTGTTTACATTATTTTTGATTTGATAGGGTAGAGAAAGTTTGAGAGATGGGTAGGTGATCAAAAGGGAGAGGCGGGGTGGGAGAAAGAGACAGACCTGCAGCACTCTTAGTGTTTATGAAGTTTTCCCGCTTTAGACCTTTAGACAGGGACTAGGGTCTGGAAGTAGGGCCCTAGTATATGGTTATGAATGCACTCAGCCAGATGTGCTATCACCAGTCCCTATTGACTGTATTTAATTTTTAAAAATATTTAGTGATTTTTATTATATTTATTTATTGGGTAGTCAGCCATAAATTGAGAGGGAAGGGGGAGAGAGACACCTTAAGTCCTGCTTTACTACTTGCAAAGCTTTCCCCCTGCAGGTGGGGGCCAGGGACTCAAGCCTGGGATCTGTTCATTGTAACATGTGCATCTAAACAGGTGTGCCACTGTCAGCCCCTATTTAAAAATATTTTATTTATTGGATAGTGACAGATAAAAACTGATCTACAAAAAAGGGGGAGTGGGTGGCATGGGAGAGAGAAAAATATATACCTGTAGCACTGCTCCACCATTCATGAAGGCTTTCCCCTACAGTTAGGCACTGGAGGCCTGATCCTGGGGTCTTGAATCCAGGTCCTTGAACATTATAACAGGGTACTTTACCAGGTACACTACTGCCCTGCCTCTGGTCTACTATAAATATGTTTTGCAGTTTTTAAAAAATATTTTATTATTATTATTATTATTTTTTAATTACCATAGCACTGCTCAGCTCTGGCTTATGGTGGTGCAGGGGATTAAACCTGGCACTTTGGAGCCACAGGCATGTAAGTCAGTTTGCGTAACCATTATGCTATCTACCCCTGCCCTATATTTTAAAAATATTTTATTTATATTAATCAAACATACACACACACACACACCAGAGTACTACTCAGCTCTGGCCTATGGTGGTGCTAGGGACTGAATTCAGGGACCGGAGAGCCTCAGAAATGAAAGTAAGTTGCATAACAATTATGCTGTGTTTTGTATTCTATATTAGAAAATATATTCTGATCTATAGAGTCCTCTTGCTTACCTTTTGCTATCAGATAGGTGATTTCACTGTCCTGCTCACCTAGATCCTGTGAAGCTCTGCTCAGGTGTGGCCTATGCTGGAGTGCTAGGGCTCCTCCTTCCTGCAGATCAGCCTCATGTCTGGATCCTGCATAGAGATAGAGGACTCTATGCCTCTTAGGTTCTCTCCTGACTGTTTTGGGGAGGAGGGGGGAAGGGAGAGGGAGAGGGGGAGGGGGAGGGGGGAGAGGCATAGATGCTGTGTTTTATAAACCTGTAGGGTGTGTCTCTTGCTCTCTCTCACTGGTCAATTTTAAATCCTAATTGAATTGAGTCTTGATGAAATTCCCAGATTCCCTCCTGCCACATCTTCTGTGCAGAGTGGGGCCTTTCCCTGCCTGCCAGCTGTCTCTCCCTTTTTGTCCTACCCTTTGTATCTGTAAACTCCTCGTGGACCAATTTAGACTCATCAAATTAGAGCTTTGCCTGCCTGAGGCCTGAAGCCACAGATTCACCCCCCAACAAAGCCCCATGAAGATCTTAAAAGGCTCTAGTATTCTTCTGGCCTCTTAGATTTAATTAATCATGTTTCAAAAATGGAATATTCTTGGGACAATTTAGTTCAGTTGTCTTGAATTTTTATTTGAAACAATTTGTTTACTAAATCATATGGATATGAGCACCAACTTAAATGGACATTGTGTTAGGTCTTGTGAAATTGGGCTGAGTACTGTAGACGTTTATTTTCCCATGGCATAGAAGAATAGATGACATAAAAGTGTGGTAGGAAAATAATTTCTCTTTATCATTCTCCCTGTTGAAAGAGAAGACAGTACAGGATATTAGCAGGATAGAGTAATATCCACATAACAGAATTTGATAGGAACCTTTCTAAAAAAAAAAAAGTCTTCTATACCTATTTTGCTCATTAAAGTGAGATATCAGTTTCAGGACAGCATGATGGGTATGAAAAGGACTTTCATTGAGATACTGTGAGCTACCATGTTCAGTCAACCCAACCCCCTCCCTCCACCACGACAAACAGGCCAAAGCTGAGGATTGTTCAGATTTAGACAGCACTTGACTTCTCATCAATGAATTGGCATGCATATTTGATATTCTCAAAGGGTTGCATTGGGATGTCATTATAGATGGTCTCATGTGCTTCCTGCTACACATCCACAAGAGGGCAACATATGACAGCAATGCAACATATATGCATGACTTCTCCAATGCTCAACATTGGTTTCTCTCTTTTTTTTTTTTTTTTAATAACTATCCAGCCAGGTAATTTACACATTTGAAACTTTCCTGACTTTTTAATATTTTTATTTATTATTGGTGTAGACATAATTGAGAGGAATGGGGGAGATTGAGAGGAAGAGAGACAGAGAGACACCAGCAACACTGCCTCACCACTTGTGAAGGTTCTCCTTGCAGGTTGGAACCAAGTGCTTGAACCTACATCTTGTGTACTTAACCAGTTGTTCCACTATCTGGCCCAATTTCCTGATTTTTAAAAAGAATTTATTCATGTATTCATGAGAAAGATAGGAGGAGAGAAAGAACCAGACATCACTCTGTTACATGTGCTGCCGGGGATTAAACTTGGAACCTCATGATTGAGAATCCAATGCTTTATCACTGCGCCACCTCCTGGACCACATGCATTTCCTGATTTTTTATTGCGAGAGACTGCCAGACCCAACAGAGCACAGAGCTTGCATTTTTGGGGACACTGGTTTTATTCTACCACCATTTGCTAATGCTGTGTTTCCAAGATTCGTCTTTATATCTTGGATAACACTCTTCATATCTCCTGAGGGACAACTAAAAAACCTATCAGAGAAGAAGAGAGAGGAGAGAGAGAGAGAGAAGACCTTGTGCTGAGTGAGACCACATATGGATGCAATGGGCCAACCAACACGTGTTCATTATTTTGAGACTCCACTGGGCCACTTCTCAGACAATGCTTCTCAGTCTCATATTAGCCCATTTTCCCTAGAGGCTGCCTGAGTTTGATGATCTGTACTCCTGAGTCAGCCACTTATTGATCTGTCACCCAATCTCAGCAAAAATCACTTTGGAATCTGATGCCATTTTTCAAAATAAAAAATGACATGCGTAAAGAGACACTGGATGTCATGAAGTAGAGCTTTGATTCCAAATGAGAGCTTTGATTCAGAATGAGGTCCCAGCATTTCATTTCATGTGCTAGAATGATGTTCTGACTCTCAAGTCTCTTGGAACAATATAAGTAGAATAATATGATTTAACAAAAATAATAGAGTGGAGATGTACAGAAAACCACTGAGTTCCAGAACACAGAAACTGCATCCCAGAAGTGAAGTCTGTGATCCACTGGATAGTCACATACCTGGACTGGCTGACCCTCTTCTCAGAGTATCTCTCTTTACACCAATATATAAATGCATAATCTATTTCAGTAGGATATTTCAGTAGAATCTGCAAAGTAACTTGAAGCCACAATACCAACTGAGCATGGTCACAACAAACAAATGAAAAACCAGATTTATACAGTTAAGACTAGCCTGAGAGGGGGCTGGGTGGTGGCACATCCATTTCAGTGCACATAGTACTAAGCAGGAGGACCCACACAAGGACCTGAGTTTGAGTCCCCATGCCCTACCTACAGCAGGGATGCTTTACAAGTGGTGAAACAGATCTGCCAGTATCTATCTTTCTCTCTCCCTATCTATCCCCCCCTGCCAATTTACTTCTATCCTATCAAATAGAATTAATAAGAAAAAGGAATAAATGGCTACCAGGAACAGTGGACTTGTAGTGCGAAAACCAGTGATAACCCTGGAGGGAAAAAAAAAAAAGAGACTAATTAGAGGTTGTGGTAGACAGTGTCTACCAACTAGCATAACCATTTCACATGAAGCTTCCAGAAAAATAGGTGACCCTTTGACCTACATGAAGTCAGAGGTGAAGACAGCCTGCTGGAAAAAGAAAAACCTTCTGGAAGGAGGAAAAAACTTTTAGATGCAAAATCCACTAAATTTTTATGTCTACATAATCTTGCAACAACAACAAAAAGAAAGTCTTCCTAAGATTTTGTGAGAACTATTGATTATCATTGTGACAGTGGGGACATAAGAATTTGGTGGTGGGTGTGAGTCTTGTAAAATACTGTTAATCACAAATTGAAAAGAAGTTGAAAGTAAAAGTCTACAGCATACAGTCCAAAAGAAGAGTGTAAAGAAAGAAAATGCATCACTAAAATGTATCACTAAATTTATCATGAGGTTGTAGGTAACTATATACATGTGAACTTAGTTTTGCATAATCTAAAATGTGTCCTGCATGCACACTGATTTGCAACCAACTGTCCCAAAGTGGGGATGATGAGGTACCACCCACCCCTACCTGACTGGCTCTGTAAGCCTCAGAAATTCAAAGTGCAGGTAAAGTAGGTACTGGTGGGAAAAGAGACCCCTAGCCATTCTAGCCAGCTAATCTCAATAGGACATTATAAGGGTGAAGGTAGACAGTATAAAGGCTATGCAAAGAGAGTCTCACACTAGAGGCTCTAAAGAATCCTAGGTTCTGCCAATCACAACACCATAAGCCAGAACTAAGCAGTGCTCTGGTTAAAAAAAAAAGTCATATATATAATTTTATCAACTAGGATATTCATGAACTCATTGATGTTCTTTTAAACACTGTGTAATGTGAAATGATCAGGAAGACAAAATATGCTAGAATTTTAATTCATTACACAAAATATAAATTATATACATGAAATACCATGGTACAAAATACAGAACAGCAAAGTCACATAAAGCAAATCCTGGTCAATTTTCACTTCAAACAGTTTAAAACAAACAGAATTTAGTGATATCTAATAAACTATTAAAGTCTTGAGAGATTTAGATAAATACACCAATCACTAAGCATCTTACAGATTTTACTATAAAAAATAGTGTTAAGGTCAATAAAAATACTACAAGTGACAGTTTGTTTCCGCAGGCAAATTAAATGAAGGAAATAGAAATCTCCAGTCCCTTCACTGTGGAAGGCTCTATATTTACATCAGAGGTGTAGAGTGGAGAGAAGGCAAACCTTTAGCCTTCATTTCTAACAGGGAATAAAAATGCTTGCAGTCACAAGTGTGAGAAATTCATGGGCATGGATGTCCAATAACCTGTGCTTTTATTTGATCTCGTACCTGTTTGCTGCCAATTTCAAAGTCACCACAGACCAAGCATCACCTTGGTGCCCTGGTAGCTGAACGCCTCATCATAAGTCCAACTTGCTTTTCTTCCTGAGACCACCTGCAAGTCTCCTATTGTGTCACAGGCCTGTGGGTCTTCTGACTGAGGAATAGCAGTCTGGCTTGTGCTCCCAGAGGGTGCCATCTTCTGAAAACACTGGCACTTCAGCTTCAAGCCTGGGGGGGTGGGGGGTTGTGTTTCTTCTAGAACAGGAGAGGTTGTTTGAAGGTTCTAGCAGGCAAGCACAGGTACTCATAGACAGATCTTCTTCTAGTTGGAAAAGGTCATCCTCTTTGACCAAACAAGCAGCTTCAGAGAGATGCACATGGGAGTAGTGAGGGGGATGGGGACCTGCTTAGCCAGCCAGAGGAGCCAAATGAACCCTGGTCAGCAACAGTGTTTGAGACGTCATGACCTGGCTGCCCTCACATCCTTGGAACACTTCTCATAGAGGTGCTGCTCTCCTCTTCCATCCTGGGTGGGCTCTGTTGAACAGGCCACAGGCAGGAGCCAGCCCTCTGCAGAGATGGATTAGGCTGCCTGGGAGGCCATGGCATAGCAGCTGTGCATCAGCGTCCACAGGGGAGCCTGCAGCTGGGCCAGCATGTACTGGGCCTCCTGAGGCAGCTGGGTCAGCCTCTCATAGGTGGCTTCTGACATGAAGCTCAGTGAAGACACCAGGCTTTTTCTCAGAGGAGGTGGCTGGGAGGCTGTGGGCCTGAGTGACTGGGACCTCTGCCTGTGTCCAGTCAACCTTCTCTTGGGTGTGCAGGGCCTCCATCTGGGATATTTGTGGCTTTCATGGCCACCATCTGGAGTCTTTCTTTTTCTGATTTTTGAGTAGTGTTCATTGTGTCCTTCAGCAGGGGAGGTCCCTGTGGGGAAGAAGAGTGAAAAAACTGCAGGTTCCTCGCCCTGGGGGCCCCACCCAGAGATGTCAGTCTGCTTGCACACCTGGGGAGCACCCGTTCTTTTTTTTTTTTTCCAAGGATTTTATTTATTAATGAGAAAGATAGGAGGAGAAAGAACCAGACATCACTCTGACACATGTGCTGCCAGGGATCGAACTCGGGACTCCATGCTTCAGAGTCCAAAGCCTTATCACTGCGCCACCTCCCAGACCACCACCCGTTCCTTTTTAACTTGCCTTCCCCCACTTCTACAGACAAGGTGCTGTCCTCCCAGGCCTTGTCCTTATGACCACAGCATCTAAACCCCAACTGACTCCCATAGCCCCTAACTCCCTCCTCTCACACCCGGGACGCCCGTCCTCCTCCCTGACTCTCACTCCCTATACCCCAGGACCCAGAAAATAGATTTTACCTGTTCCTTTGGGGATGCAATCCCAGGAGCGGTTTCTCCACTTTGGGGGACTCTTCATCACAGTTGCTTTTTGAATCTGCATACAAGATGGAGTGACCCCAAGTCAGTGGGAGACCCCAAGCCCTAGGGCCCTGAACACACAGGACAGAGGCTGGAACTAGGGACTCCAGCTGTGCCCTGAGTGCAGGACTTTAAGACCCTGAACCCCAGCTCCCATCCAGGCCTCATAAAGGGGGCTGGGTTTCCCCCATCCTACCTCTTTTCCCTGGACAAGGAATCTCACCTGACAGCCAGGCCAAGCTGTCTGTGCTTTCCTGTTCCTTTTCTGGAGAATTCTCCTTCTCTGTCTTGGATTCAGACCCTAAAAGAAAAGAGTACTTTTGGGTACTGGCCTTCCTGAAGCCCCTGCTCCTCCCCATAGCTAGCTTTGTGGGTAACTTTCTATGGAGATTGTTCATCTCCCACCAAAATAAAATCAGGTATTAGATGGAGCAGGTTCCCAGGAATAAAGCCCAAGTTACCATATTGACTAAATTAGGAGAGATGTCTTATTAGCCAAATAAAATAATCAAAAGAAACATACAAAAAAATAAGCAAGCCATCTAAATCAAACAAGAAAAACTTCCATGAGAGATAGTCTTGCTGTTTCCCACATCCCTACCTTCCTGGCAATCTCCATGCAAACAGACCACTTCCCTGTTTCAACTTGGTAATCAACTGAGGGGGAAGAAATTGTCTTACATTTTTTCATCCTTTGCTTTCTCCTCCACATCTGAGCATTTTTCCTCACAGGAGGTCTGCAGGCACAGATATTCCTATCAGGGGTTTTGGTTGTTTGGACTCTTGGAGTGCAGGTCTTGAGTTCTGGATTCCATTGTGAAGACCTAAAAAGATCCTCTCTGGCTGAATCAAATGAAAAGTGAGGGTTGGACTGCTGAACCTGCCTTTTCTAGCTTCAGGTCCAGAGCAAGGCTGACTCCCACTGGCTGGAAAGAGCCCTACTTCCTGCCAGCCTCTATAGCCTAAAGTCTTATTAACATAGCCTCTAAGATTTGGGTCAGTTTTCCCCCAGGGCTCTTGTCTGTGTGAGTGGTGTGCCTCAAAGAACTTTGCAGATTTAATAGGGGCTGTAATCGCATCATCTGGATGTTTCCCATCTTCTATTATCGCCTCTTAATGCCCCTAGTGCCTAACTAAGGTCAACTAAGTAGGATTTAAGATTTCAGTATAGTAATCCAGGAGGTGGCACAATGGTTAAGGCATTTGACTCTAAAGCATGAGGTCCTGAGTTCGATCCCTGGCAGCACATGTACTAGGGTGATGTCTGTTTCTTTCTCTCTCTCTCTCTCCTCCTATCTTTCTCATTAATAAATAGAAAAAATCTTTTAAAAAAAGGGGGAGTCGGGCTGTAGCGCAGCGGGTTAAGCGCAGGTGGCGCAAAGCACAAGGACCGGCATAAGGATCCCGGTTTGAACCCCGGCTCCCCACCTGCAGGGGAGTCGCTTCACAGGCGGTGAAGCAGGTCTGCAGGTGTCTATCTTTCTCTCCTCCTCTCTGTCTTCCCCTCCTCTCTCCATTTCTCTCTGTCCTATCCAACAACAACAACAACAACAATAATAACTACAACAATAAAACAACAAGGGCAACAAAAGGGAATAAATAAATAAAATAAAATAAAATAAAAAGATTTCAGTATAAGGGTTTGGGCACAAAAGTTCACAACACCCAAAAATATATGTGACTTAAGTTTTGAGAACTGTTTAGTTTCCTTCTGTTTTTTTACAGATGCTAGCAATATATATATATTGCTGTATGCTTTTTGAAACATTGTGTTTAATTTGCACCACAGAGACCAACTCCTTTACCCCTGGAACCAGGAAGGGCAAGGATGGGACTGGTATACACGTGGCCTGGGAACCTGAACACACATGTCCCTCCAGAGACCACAGTGTGTGGACAGTCTTTCCTTTTTTTTTTTTTTTTTTAAATAATATTTATTCCCTTTTGTTACCCTTGTTGTAGTTCTTATTGCTGTTGTCATCGTTAAGATAGAGAGAAATGGAGAGGAGAGGATGACAGACTGGGAGAGAAAGGCAGACACCTGCCAGATGTGCTTCACCACTTGTGAAGCAACTCCTCTGCAGGTGGGGAATTGGGGGCTCGAACCGGGATCCTTACAACAGTCCTTGCACTTTGTGTCACATGTGCTTAACCTGCTTCAATACGGCCTGTATCCCCTTTCCTTTTTTTTTTTTAATCAGAGCACTTCTCAGATCTGGTTTATGGTGGTATGGAGGTTGAACCCGGAACTTTGGAGCCTCAGGCATGAGTCAACTTGCATAACCATTATGCTGTCAGCCCCCACCCTTAGATATATTTATTTGAAGGTGTGTTTATTTTGTGTGTGCTTTTGAGAGAAATAGATAGCTAGAGAGAAAAAGGGAAAGAGAGAAAATTTTGAGACAGTGAGAGATAGAGAACAGAGAACCTAATGAGCATTCTATCTCATTTGTAAACCCACAGATTTTTATTATTTTTTATTATCTTTGGGTTTTTTTTCAACTATTTTATTTACTTATTAATGAGAAGTAAGAAGTATAGGAGGAGAGAAAGAACCAGACATCACTCTGGGATATTTGCTGCTGGGGACTGAACTTGAATCCTCATGTTTGTGAGTCCAAGACTTTATTTACTGTGCCACCTCCCAGACCACTTTACCTGTTTATTGGATAAAGACAGCCAGAAATTGACAGAAAGGGAGAGATAGAGAAACACCTACAGCCCTGTTTCACCACTTGTGAAGCTTTGCCCCTATAGGTGGCAACTGAAGGCTCAAACCTGGGTCCTTGCACATTGTAACATGTGCACTCAACCAGGTGCACCTCCACCTGGCCCCTTGTTCTGTTGTTTTTTGTTATTTCACCACTTTCTAGACCACACTTGGCATTTAAAAAAAATTTTTAAGGATTATTTATTTATTTATTATTATTGGATAGAGACAGAGAGAAATTGAGAGGGGAGGGGGAAATAGGGAGAGAGAGAAAGACAGAGAGATACCTGCAGGTCTGCAGGTGGGGGGCCAGGAACTTGAACCTGGGTCCTTGCACACTTTAATGTGTGTACTTAACCAGGTGCACCACCACCTGGCCTCCAGCATTTTTTTAAACTGCTTGTTGAAAACTGTCATTCATAAGCCATATGCTTGAGATTCTGGGGTCAATCTCAGCCACTGCATAATGGAGCATCCCAATCTAGAAGTGATTTAAATTTTTTTTCTCACTGTTACTAAAAATAATCTAGGTATATATTAAAATGTATTTCATTTCCTTAATTTTGATTGATTTACTATTTATTTTTCTTAATCTTTACTTATTGGATAGAGACAGCCAGAAACTGATAGGGTAGGGGAGATATATAGAGACAGCAAGAAAGAGATACCTGCAGCACTGCTTCATTACTTGCTTGTATGTGGAAACTGGAGGCTTGAACACTGTAGCATATGCACTCAGCCAGATGTGCCACACCACCTGACCCCAGATTTAGTATTTGTTTACAATGTTGTTTTTAAATTGCCATTCAATGGATTAATTCTTTAAAGGCCTGAATCTGAGAAAGTGATACCAGAGAATGCAGGATTTGCAAACATCCCAACTCCCCCGTTTTTTCCCTTAGTTAATTCCTAGGCATGTTGTATACTTAATCAAATTTGCTAAATTACATTGGACTGGTACATATTTTCTTGTTAAAATTACACTCTGGGCACAATATCAAGATAAACAATGACTACATAAAATTAAAAAGCTTCTGCACAGCTAAAGAAACCACTAGCCAAACCAAGACACCCCTCACAGAATGGGAGATCTTTACATGCCATACATCAGACAAGAAGCTAATAAACAGACTATATAAAGAACTTGCAAATCTCAACAACAAGACAACAAATAACCCCATCCAAAAGTGGGGGGAGGACATGGACAGAATATTCACCACAGAAGAGATCCAAAAGACCAAGAAACACATGAAAAAATGCTCCAAGTCTCTGACTGTCAGAGAAATGCAAATAAAGACAACAATGAGACACCACTTCACTCCTGTGAGAATGTCACACATCAGAAAAGGTAACAGCAGCAAATGCTGGAGAGGTTGTGGGATCAAAGGAACCCTAATGCACTGCTAGTGGGAATGTAAATTGGTCTAGCCTCTGTGGAGAACAGTCTGGAGAACTCTCAGAAGGCTAGAAATGGACCTACCCTATGATCCTGCAATTCCTCTCCTGGGGATATATCCTAAGGGACCACACATACCCACCCAAAAAGAACTGTGTACACATATGTTCATAGCAGCACAATTTGTGATAGCCAAAACCTGGAAGCAACCTAGGTGTCCAACAACAGATGAGTGGCTGTGATATATATACACAATGGAATACTACTCAGCTGTAAAAAATGGTGACTTCACTGTTTTCAGCTGATCTTGGATGGACCTTGAAAAATTCATGTCAAAGTGAAATAAGTCAGAAACAGAAGGATGAATATGGGATGACCTCACTCTCAGGCAGAAGTTGAAAAACAAGATCAGAAAAGAAAACACAAGTAGAACCTGAACTGGAATTGGCGTATCTCACCAAAGTAAAAGACTTTGGGGTGGGTGGGTGGGTGGGGAGAATACAGATCCAAGAAAGATGACAGAGGACCTAGTGGGGGTGGTACTGTTATATGGGAAACTGGGGAATGTTATGCATGTACAAACTATTGTATTTACTGTTGAATGTAAAACATTAATTCCCCAATAAAGAAATAAAAAAAAAGATATACAATGGATGAAAATTTAAAATGTGAAAGATGAGATAACAAGCTTAATCCATGGAAACACAAGTTCTAGAATGAGTTGGCGGTAGTGCAGCAGGTTAAGTGCAGGTGGCACAAAGTGCAAGGACCAGTGTAAGGATCCTGGTTCGAGCCCCTGGCTCCCCACCTGCAGGGGAGTTACTTCACAGGGGGTGAAGCAGGTCTGCAGGTGTCCATCTTTCACTCCCCCTCTGTCATCCCCCCCCCAGTTCTATCTGTCCTATCCAACAATGACAATGATGACAATAATAACTATAATAATAAAGCAACAAGGGCAACAAAAGGGAATAAGTAAAATTTTTAAAAAAGGAAACACTGACAAAAACCATAATATCAGAGGGGTACGAGGGAAGTATAATAGGAAGTAGGTAAGGAGAGCATCCAAGTCCAAGTAGACCATTTCATCAGGAACTCCATGCTGTCTTCTTAGGTCTTTCTATTTGCTTGCTGCATATACTAACTCACTGCAGACTATTGTGCACTTTTACTCTGAAGTATATATTTTGCTCTAATTTATGGATACCAAGCCCACTAAGTTTACACAAGTGTCACTGCCAGGCCAGCTGCTGTTTCTGCTCAGTAACACCCACCTGAATTCTACCAACCAGAGCTGAGGCCAAAACATGTGGCCTTGGGGACTACAGCCTGGCACAGGACTGGAATCTTTGGGCCATGTGGTGCCCTCAGAACAGAGGCTACTGATCACCTGACCATGCCTGCACATGAAGGAGTGGTGTGAACTGGAAGCCAGATCCCACTCCCTCAGGCTTTCCATGAACTCTGCTCAGAGCTTCCTACCTGCAGCCATGCTGTAGCCCTCAGCTGGAACATCCTGCCTGAATGGACACCATCTATAGTCCTGGCCAGGTGGCCCCATGCCACTGACCACACAGGTTTCTCATGATGCCAGTATAGTCTGCACACACGCCTGCAGGACCTTTCCCAGCCTCAGCACTCAGACCTCTGTCTCCTCTGAGTCCAGGGCCCTATAGGAACCCAAACATTCCATAAGGCGTCACTATAAGGCCTGCACGTGCCTGTTACAGGATGAGCCTCATCATTTCTCTCCGCTCTCTACATGTGCACTCCCCATCAGACCCTGGAGCATCCTTAGTTCCTGCTCTCTTGAGAGAAGCCCCCCTGTAGTGATTTCAATTCCTCCGATCACTGTGTATTACTTGATGGAGCAGTGAGAAGATTCTAGAGCTTATCTCTGAAACTGAAAAATCACCAGTGACAGCAGACTAGGATGGTTCAAATCTCTGCACTTTTTTTGCAGGGAATTATTTCTCTCCAACCTGTCTGCAGCACCAACACTTTACTTCTCTTTCTACTCAAACCAAGAGTTCAATGCTTGTGCTTGTTGTGAATTTTCTTGCACAATTTATCTCTAATTTCTAAAGATATTTAGAAAGTATTTTCATGCTTGGTGGTTTTTTTTTCCCCCTGCAAACCTAACATTCAACTTTCTAGAGGAAATTTCTAGTTGAAATGCCCAGAAAAAAAAAACACTAATTTTTTTAGAGGAAAATTCAAAATGGGATGATGGTATCTATGATATGAAACTTGTTCAGAGCTCTTAGGTAACTGGAATCTCAATACAGGACACCCTGAGTACTCCAAGTATCCCATGGGACCTTACTCCAAGAAATACTGGTACCTATTTGAGTGATGGGCATCCTCACTTACCCTTGCAGCCAAGAAAAAGGCAAGAATGAACTTGGGTGTTCTGGGAACTAGCACAGCTGATAAAGCATTGGACTCTCAAGCATGAGGTCCTGAGTTCAATTCCTGGCAGCACATATGCCAGCATGATGTGTAGTTCTTTTTGCTCTCTTATCTTTTCCTATGAGTCTTATTCAATAAAATCTAAAAAAAAAAAAAAAAAAAAAAGAACTCGGAGTCACCATATTATTGGTAGTACCAATTAGAATCATTGGACAAGAAAGATGAAGTGTAAAAGGTGCCCACACTGTATAAGAATTAAAATTGTCTCTATTGAGGTGGTGTGTGCCACTAAGTAAAGCCTCGGTGAGAAAAATAAATAAATAAATAAAAATAGGGAAAAGCAAATACTTAATTATTATTGATAATAATGGATAAAAGTGTATTTTTGTGTTGTTTAAAACCAAGTTCCATTTTCGTGGAGAAAGAATGTCCCCAGAGGTCCACTAAGATCACATATACTATATGTATATGTGTTTTTTTTTGTTTTTTTTTTTATAAATTTATGTACTTCTTGGATAGGGACAGAAATCAGGAAGGAAGATAAAAGAGACAGAGACAGGGAGACTGATGCAGCACCACTTTACTGCTCATGATGCTTTCCCCTTGCAAGTGAGGGCTGGAGCTTGAAGCTGGTTTTGCTTAACCAGGTGTGCCACCACCACCCAGCCCTTATACTATTGTTTACACTAAACACAAGGCAAGAATTCACACATTCATCAATTGGTTCAGCTGGACATTGACTACAAAAGTGATGTTAACAGAGGTAAGGAGGTAGAATGACGATGCAGCGGCCCAAGGGGTGTGGTGTGAATCCTCAAAGCGTGATCACTTTTCTATCTGACTTTAATACATCAAAACTGAGAGTTGGAAATGGAAAAAGGGGTGGGAGGGGCTTATGTCAGATCTACTGAGAACTCAAGCACATAAAAATTGTAGGAAGACTTTGGAATTAAGTGATGTGATAAGCAGACCTACAGTGTCAACATACTTGAAAAAACCAGTAGCTTGGGGGTTGCTGTGGAAGTATTCTGCAGCTTCTGAGAACGCATATTCCTGTCCAGATTTGGAGCAGACAGTAATGAATAATGAAAACTATCAGAATCCACACATGAATCTTAGTTCACATTTTGTTTTCTTCTATTTTACTTCCAGTAACCGGGGCTCAGTGCTGGCACTATAAATCCACCACTTCTGGCAACAATTTCTTCTTTCATTTTTCCTTTTGTTGCTCTTGTTGTTTTATTGTTGTAGTTATTATTGTTGTTGTCGTTGTTGGATAGGACAGAGAGAAATGGAGAGAGGAGGGGAAGACAGAGAGGGGGAGAGAAAGATAGACACCTGCAGACCTGCTTCACCGCCTGTGAAGAGACTCCCCTGAAGGTGGGGAGCCGGGGTTCGAACCGGGATCCTTATGCTGGTCCTTGTGCTTTGTGCCACCTGCGCTTAACCCGCTGCGGTACTCCCCTGCCTTCTTTTTCTTTTTCAAAGTCACACCTACACCTATTACTACTTTCTTTATCCTTCTCTTTCTGAGCCCTAATGCAATTGGAGCTCAGAGTCCTCTAGTGATCTTTCACTAACATTTCTTTCTCTCTGGGAGTATGGACAACAATTCTTTGGGGTGCTGAAGGTAGGATCTTCTGTGATTGCTTCTCAGGAGTCAGGGGTAGCACAGCGGGCTAAGCACAGGTGGTGTAATTACTTCTCCACTGCATACGGGCATTATCAGGTTAATCCATACCCCGAGCCTGTTTCTTTTTTCCACTAGGTGAGTAAGGCTCTAGAGGTGAGGTTCCAGGCTATATTGGTGAGGTTATTTGCCCATGGAGTTCAGGAATAGTATCTGCAACTTGGTGTCTGAAAGGCAGTAAGAGGCAGGAAAAAGTGTTTAATAAATAGAAACCAGACAGTAATAGGGTTTTTACAGTGGCAAGAATAGACAGGATAGAAAGAAATTGAGAGGGGATGGGGAGACAGAGTGAAAGAGATACCTGCAGACCCTCGTCGCTGTTTGTGAAGTATCCCTCCTGCAGGAGGACCCCTGTCCTCCTCTCTGCCTTACCTGTTCTTTTGAGGGTGAAATCCCTGGAGTGATTTCTCCACTTTTGGGAGCTCTGTTCATCACAGCTACTTTCTGAATATTCACATATTCTGAATATGTGTGCACTGGACAAAGTGAGTAGCTCTGTCAGTGGGAGACCCCAAGCCCCAGGGCCCTGAACACAGAACTGAAGCTGGAACCATATTGGGACTCCATCTGTGCCCTTAATCTAGGAGAACTTGAGGCTTTGCACCCAGGCCCCCATCCAAACCCCATCAAGGGGACTGGGATCCCTGTCTTGCCCTCCTCCCTGGACAGGGAATCTCACTGGACAGTCAAGCCAAACTATCTGTGCCTTCCTGCTCCTTTTCTGGGAATTCTTGTCTGTCTTGGGTTCAGATCCTAGAAGAAAAGAAATCCTTTAGGGCACTGGTCTGGATTTGTAGGTAAGTCTCTCTATAGAGACTGTTCTTTTCCCATCAAAATAAAATCAGGTATTAGAGGGTGTGGGTTCCTAGGGATAAGGCCTAAGAAGACTTAAAGACTGAGAGATGTCCTGTTAGCCAAATAAAATAATCAAAAGAAATAAAAATATTAAGCCATCTAAATCAAACAAGAAAACCTTTCATTAGACACAGTGCTTCTGTCTCCCTAACCCTGGCTCTTCTGGTGGCAAAAATCAGTGGCATTTATTTATGCAAACACTATATCCGCAGAAGGGGATACCCAGAAATCACTCCCATTCACTGTTGCAGCAAAATCAATAAAATACCTAGGAATAAACCTGACCAAAGTGAAAGACCTGTATACTAAAAACTATGAGTCACTATTCAAGGAGATAGAAAATGATATCAAGAATTGGAAAGACATTCCATGCTCATGAATTGGAAGACTATCATCAAAATGAATATTCTCCTCAGAGCCATATACAAATTTCAGGTGATACACATCAAAGTTCCACCAAGCTTCTTTAAGAGAATAGAACAAAAATTACAATCATTTATCTGGAACTAGAAAACACTTAGAATTGCCAAAACATTCTTGAGGAAGAGAAACAGAAATGGAGGCGTCACAATCCCAGATCTCAAATTGTATTTATTATAAGGCCATTATTATCAAAACATCTTGGTACTGGAACAAAAATAAGTACACAGACCAGTGGAACAGAATTTAAAGCCCAGAACTAACCCCCCTCGAGCTCCAGTGGCGCAATTGGTTAGCATGTGGTACTTATACAGAACTAACCCCCCACACCTATGGACATCTAATCTTTTATATGGGGGCCCAAAGTATTAAATGGAGGAAGGAGGCTCTCTTCAACAAATGGTGCTGGGAAAACTGGGTTAAAACATGTAGAAGAATGAAATTGTACCACTTTATCTCACCAGAAACAAAAATCAACACCAAACAGATCAAGGACCTGGATGTTAGACCTGAAACTATCAAATACTTAAGAGGAAAACATTGGTGGAACACTTTTCCACCTAAGCCTCAAGGACATCTTTGATGATACAAACCCAATTACAAGGAAGACTAAAACAAAAACAAATCAATAAGACTGTATCAAATTGAAGGGCTTCTGCACAGCAAAAGAAAATATCACACAAAGAGACCCCTCACAGAATGGGAGAAGATCTTCACATGCCATACATCAGACAAGAGACTAATCACCAAAAGACTTAATACATAAAGAGCTCAGCAAACTTAGCAACAAAAAAGCAAATGACACCACTTTTAGATGATATCAGGATATAAAAATATTCACTACAGAAGAAATCCAAAAGGCTAAGAAGCACATGAAACATTGCACCAGGTCACTGATTGTCAGAGAAATGCAAATAAAGGCAACACTAAGATATCACCTCATCCCTGAGAATGGCATCCATCAAAAAGGACAGCAGTGTGAGCCCCCACACCTATGGACATCTAATCTTTGACAAAGGGGCCCAGACTATTAAATGGGGAAAGTAGAGTCTCTTCAACAAATGGTGTTGGAAACAATGGGTTGAAATATGCAGAAGAATGAAACTGAACCACTGTATTTCACCAAATACAAAAGTAAATTCCAAGTGGATCAAGGACTTGGATGTTAGACCACAAACTATCAGATACTTAGTAGAAAATATTGGCAGAACTCTTTTCCGCATAAATTTCAAAGACATCTTCAATGAAACGAATCCAATTACAAAGAAGACTAAGGCAAATATAAACCTATGGGACTACATCAAATTAAAAAGCTTCTTCACAGCAAAAGAAACCACTACCCAAACCAAGAGACCCCTCACAGAATGGGAGAAGATCTTTACATGCCATACATCAGACAAGAGGTTAATAACCAACATATATAAAGAGCTTGCCAAACTCAACAAGACAACAAATAACCCCATCCAAAAATGGGTGGAGGACATGGACAGAATATTCACCACAGAAGAGATCCAAAAGACCAAGAAACACATGAAAAAATGCTCCAAGTCTCTGACTGTCAGAGAAATGCAAATAAAGACAACAATGAGATACCACTTCACTCCTGTGAGAATGTCATATATCAGAAAAGGTAACAGCAGCAAATGCTGGAGAGGTTGTGGGCTCAAAGGAACCCTCCTACACGGCTGGTGGGAATGTAAATTGGTCCAACCTCTCTGGAGAACAGTCTGGAGAACTCTCAGAAGGCTAGAAATGGACCTACCCTATGATCCTGCAATTCCTCTCCTGGGGATATATCCTAAGGAACCCAACATATCCATCCAAAAAGATCTGTGTACACATATGTTCTTGGCAGCACAATTTGTAATAGCCAAAACCTGGAAGCAACCCAGGTGTCCAACAACAGATGAGTGGCTAAGCAAGTTGTGGTATATATACACAAAATGCAATACTACTCAGCTGTTAAAAATTGTGACTTCACCGTTTTCAGCCAATCATGGATGGACCTTGAAAAAATGTTGTGCAAAATAAGTCAGAAACAGAAGGATGAATATGGGATGACCTCACTCTCAGGCAGAGTTGAAAAACAAGATCAGAAAAGAAAACAGAAGTAGAACCTGAAATGGAATTGGCATATCTCACCAAATTAAAAGACTCTGGGGTGGGTGGGTGGAGAGAATACAGGTCCAAGAAGGATTCAGAGGACCTAGTGGGGGTTGTATTGTTATATGGGAATCTGGGGAATGTTATGCATGTACAAACTATTGTACTTACTGTTGAATGTAAACTATTAATTCCCCAGTTAAAAAAAAAAAAAAAGGACAGCAGCAACAAATGCTGGAGAGGCTGTGGGGACAGAGGAACCCTTCTGCACTGCCGTAGGAATGTAAATTGGTCCAGCCTCTGTAGAGAACAGTCTGGAGAATTCTCACAAGGATAGACATGGACCTTCCATATGACCCAGTAATTCCTGTCTTGGGGATATACCCCAAGGACTCCATAACATCAACCAAAAAGATATGTGTACACCTATGTTCATAGCAGCAAAATTCATAATAGCTAAAACCTGAAAGCAACCCAGGTGCCCAACAACAGATGAATGGCTGAGCAAGCTGTGGTATATATACATACGTAATTCTACACAGCTATTAAGCACAAAGAACCCACCTTCTCTGACCCATCTTGGATGGAGCTAGAAGTAATCATGTTAAATGAGCTAAGTAAGAAAGACAAAGACAAGTATGGGATGATCCCACTCATAAACAGAAGTTGAGAACAAAGAACAGAAAGGGAAACTCTGTGGTCCAGGAGGTGGCACAGTGGATAAAGCATCAGACTCTCAAGCATGGGGTCCTGAGTTCAATCCCAGGTGGCACATGTACCAGAGTGATGTCTAGTTCTTTCTCTCCTATCTTTCTCATGAATAAATAAATTCTTTTTTTTTTTTTAAAGGGAAACTCAAAGCTGGATTTGACTGAGTTTGCAGTAGGGCACCAAAGTAAAAATCTCTGGGTTGAGGATGAGGGTGGATGTTCAGATTCACTGGTGGGGTGGGGTGGGGTGGATGGAATAGGACAGTCTTTTGGTGGTGGGAATGGGGTTTGTGTACATTCCTACTAACTTGTAGTCATATAAATCACTACTTAATATGAGAGTGGAAAAATTGAATATCTCAAACTTTTTAATGCACAGACCATAAGCTGAGTCTTTGAAATGTTGACTCTCTTAAAAGCTTAGAGCAGAGAGAAAAGAAACAACCAGTGGCATTACTCTCTAAGGCACAGCTATATACAAATAATGTTAAAGGACATAAATTATGGTGATGTTGTGTATGATACAGCAAATCCTAACAAAGGGATTTTCAAAGTTAACCCAATTGCCAAATAATTTTGATTATAGCAATAACTATTACCTTCTTAAACCCTTTACCTTCTTAAACCCTAAGACAGTAGGAACTTCCTGCTTCCTCTATATAGCCTATATTTCCCCCAGTCCCTGGAACCTCTAGGGTGGGGCTCATTTTCCTGCAAGCTTCTCTCAATTCATACCAAATATTGCATCTTCTGATCCCAACCTAATTAATACTACCAGTACAACCTCAGCAAGCTCCACTTTAGTCTGTGTCCAGAGATGTCAGAAGTGGAATGTCAACCCTTCAGCCTCATTATTCAGGTGAGCCCTTTCCTTTCATTGGATTCTCTAATTCTATTTCAGGTGGTTCAGTTCCTGACAAAGTCCCAAAACCACCTAGGTCCCATGAGAAAGGGCATATGTTCACACATACACACCTGCAAACCTGTGAAGTGACTCCCCTGCATCACGACTTTTAACAGCAAAAAATCTGGAAGCAGGGAGTTGGGCGGTAGCACAGTGGGTTACCCGCAGGTGGTACAAAGCGTAAGAACAGGTGGTAAGAAGCGTTAAGATCCCAGTTCAAGCCCCCAGCTCCTCACCCGTAGGGGAGTCCCTTCACAGGTGGTGAAGCAGATCTGCAGGTGTCTTTCTCTCCCTCCTGCTGTCTTCTGCTCCTCTCTCCATTTCTCTGTCCTATCCAACAACAATGACATCAGTAACAATAATAATAACTATAAGAATAAAACAACAAGGGCAACAAAAAGGGAATAAATAAATATTTAAAAAAATTAAAAAAAGGAAAAATCTGAAAGCAATCTAGGTGTCCTACAACAGATGAGTGGCTGAGAAAGTTGTGGTATGTATGCACAGCAGAATACTACTCAGCTATTAAGTGATGAATTCACCTTCACCTAATCTTTGATGGAACTTGAAAAATTAAGTAATTTTATACCTGTATCAATAATGATTTACTGTAAACCATTATACCTCAATATAAAATATAAAAAATGGTCATTTCTTTTATTGTCTTTATTTCTTGGATATAAACAGTCAGAAATTGAGAAGAAAGTAGAGTCATAAAGAGGTGAGAGACACCTGCAGCCCTGCTTCACCACTCGTGAAGCTTTCCTTCTGCAGATGGGCAGTGCTGTCTCAAATCCTGGTTCTTGTGCATTGTAACATATGTGCACAACCATGTATGCCACTAACCAGACCCCAGAAAAATCGTAATTCAGTATGGTGCCAGTGCTTTGACCTGGACTACGAACAAGGCAAGTCAGAAGCCCTATTGGTGAACATTCAATCCAGCCTTGTAGACATTTTATTAACATGGCCATTATCTTGAAAAAAACCTTTTCTACAATGTAAACCTTCCCTTCTGCTTGGGTGGTGGTACCATGGTTATCTTGGTGGATGTACAACGTTTAGAGTTTGGTCCTTGGTATCACATGTGTCAGAGTGACATTTTGGCTATTATTTCTCTATCATTAAGTAATGTATTTAAAGGCGGGGAAGCAGGTCTGCAGGTGTCTATCTTTCTCTCCCCCTCTGTCTTCCCCTCCCCTCTCCATTTCTCTCTGTCCTACGCAACAACAATGACATCAATAATAACTACAACAATAAAACAACAAGGGCAACAAAAGGAATAAATAAATAAATTTTTAAAAAAAGATTCCCACACAAATATGATGGGCCTAGAACTCTTAACAGGTCCCACTTTACAGTATCAATGGTCTTCTCCATCAGGAAAAACGTCATAAATCCACTTGTGAGTTTCTACAAGACCTTACCCTCAATGTAGAACAATGATAGAAACTACCCTATTCTCCAAAGGAAGGCTGGGTCAACATACTCTGCCACTCATGGAAGACTGGTCCTGAAATGACTGCAGCCTAAAATGTTCCCAGCTATGGCCATGGAATGGAAGCTCAGGCTGATAGGGATGTAGAGGTTACACAGGCTCCTGTGCTAAATAAAACAGACATGAGGTCTAGGTTAGATTGATGGGGTTTACAGTTCATGGTGTTTATGTACTTTTCCCATATCTGGGAAGTACTCTCTTCCCTGATCCAGATTTCTAGTCCTATTCTCAACTCTGAGACCATCTTCCCAGACAATACTTTCAGTCTACCTGCATGTTAGCTGTCAGGCCCAGGCAAAAATAACTAAAGTCATGGGCCCCTTTGGATATATCTAAAATAGACTTCCTAGCCTCCTAACACATGAAAACCCCAAATATTATCTGTACTATTTTTACCTTTGTGTTCCTGATTATGAAACAATTTGTTCTGCTTTATATCTTAATGCTGTTCAGTCACCAATTTGCAGTTGCTACCATGATGCCATCCTCACCACCCTTGGCTGACAAACCTCACCAATGTATCCTGGAGCCCCACCTCCCAAGAGCCTTATACCTCACTAAATAAAGACAGAATCAGGCTAGGGATATGGATTGAACTGTCAATACCCATGTCCAGTATAAGAGAAATTATAGAAGCCAGCCTTCCAACCTTCTGCACCCCATAAAGATATTTGGTCCACACTCCCAGAGGGATAAAGAATAAGGAGTCTGCTTCCCTAGAGCTCTGCCCCACTAGGGAAAGGGGGGGGTGGCAAGGCTGGGAGTATGGATTGACCTTTCAACTCCCATGTTCAGTGGGGAAGCAATTACAGACGCCAGACCTTCCACCTTCTGCACCCCATAATGACCCTAAATCCATGTTCCCAGGGGGTTAAAGAATAGAAAAGCTATCAAGGGAGGGAATGGGAGATGGAGTTCCAGTGGTGGGAATTGTGTGAAATTGTATACCTCTTATCCTATGTTCTTATCAGTGTTTCCATTTTGTAAATAAATATTAAAAGAGGAAAAAGAAGAAAAGAAGAAGAATAGGGAGGCTCCAATGAAGGGGATGAGATATGGTACCCTGGTGGTGAGAACTGTGTGGAATTTTACCCCTCTTATCCCACAATTATGTTCATTATTATTAAATCACTAAAAAGGCTATAAGTTGGGAATTGGGCAGTAGTGCAGCGGGTTAAGCGCAGGTGGTGCAAAGCGCAAGGACTGGCGTAAGGATCTCGGTTCGAGCCCCTGGCTCCCCACCTGCAGGGGAGTCGCTTCACAGGCGGTGAAGCAGGTCTGCAGGTGTCTATCTTTCTCTCTCCCTCTCTGTCTTCCCCTCCTCTCTCCATTTCTCTCTGTCCTATCTAACAACGACGGCATCAATAACAAAAATAACCACTACAACAATAAGACAACAAGGGCAACAAAAAGGGAAAATAAATAAATAAAATTAAAAAAAATAAAATAAAATCTTAAAAAAAAAAAAAGAACTATAATGTTGAGCTGAAATTGGAGAACCTTCTTTCTGTCTTAGGTGTCCTCCCAGCCCCCAAATTCCACTTAAGTTCTCGATTTCTCTCTGTCCTACAACAACGACATCATTAACAACAATAAAACAATAATGGCAACAAAGGGGAATGAATGAATGAATGAATAAATAAATCTTTTTTTAAACCGGGGTACTTGCGCTTTGCGCCACCTGTGCTTAACCCACTGTGCCACCGCCAGACTCCCGAATCTGTGACTTTGGAGCCTCAGGCAGGAGAGTCTCTTTGCATAACAATTATTCTATCTACCCCTGCCTTATAACTAGATTTATTGATGAGTCTTGGATTTTCTGCAAGACCATTACTAATTTTTGTTACTTCGCCTGACAGAGGAGAGTACAATTTACTAGCAACGATTACAATTTTCAAAATGCTAAACTCATCTAGTTTTTTTTCAATTTAGTCCCAACTTCATGCAGACATCTCTCAAAACCGGTGTTAAATTTCAGATACCCACTGTTCCATTTTCTATTGTTATCCATCCATATTCATCTGTGAACTTACCCACAGATAGCAGAGTGGGGCCAGTGCTCAGTGTCCAGAGGATATTGGCATGCGTGTCCTTGTCCCCTGCCTCAGGGATGTGGAGGGCACTGCGCATCAAGGGACAAAGCTGCAGGCAGGCAATGGAGCACAGCCCGCACACTAGCAGGGTCTGAGGTTTCAGGACTGTAGCCCAAATATCCTAGCGCGTGGGGGTGGGGTGGGACAGCGGTGGCCATGAAACTAAGTAAGCTGGATTTAGCTGGCATGACGGAGATATTGGGAATATCTTAACCGCTGGCACTTTTCTCGTGGCATTCTAGTTCAAAAGTTCTTCAACCGTTTCGCCGGCACATAGTCTCTGGAAGCCAATTGGACAGTTCTCCTGTCATTCAAAATATTCTCATTTTGATTGGATAGTCATTTGGGGCGTGTTTTTGATGGATCTGATTATTACCCAATCAGGAGAGGAGTTGTGTATATGGCAAGTACTTCATCCAATTATGTTTTAAGATACTGAAGTGTGCAGCTTTCTGTCCCATCTGGGCTGCTGATGGTGAAAGAAGGCAGTCCAGACCTTAAAATACACTAGTGTTTCTGCTCCTGAGGTTATCACTTATTTCTTGGTGTAGCTCTCACCTTCCTGTGATTTGGACTTTGAAGAAGAATCTTCGGTGATCCCGGAGCTTGGACAGCCAATGGTGAGTGTGGACCCTTTGGTCCAAGATCGCTAGAGTTGTGCTTCAGACCTGCTAGACAGCTGTGGGAAGCAGCCACGTGGCCAGGACCTCCCCTCCCCAGTCACTCCACCATCTCTACTTTGCACCTGGGCTGGAGCCCCCTTGACCTGTCCTGAGCCATCACAAGGGTTCTTCTGAATAAAGTGAGTTCCATGGGCAGTCAGTGAGAATCACCAAGTTCCAAAAAGTTTTCTCTGCCTGACTGCAGGTGTGGAGCTCCTCATTCAGGTTGTAGTGCTGGAGCAAGAGAAAGAGAGGTCGGGGTGGGGGGGGGGGGCTGTTGGTGCACCTAGCTGAGCGCACATGTCACTGTGCAAGGACCTGAGTTTGAGCCCCTGCTCCCCACCTGGAGGGGGAAAGCTTTGCAAGTGGTGCAGCAGGGCTGCAGTTGTTTCTTTGCCTCTCTCCCTCTGTATCATCCCCTGACCTCTCAATTGCTGGCTGTCTCTACATAATAAAGAAAGAAAGAAAGATCATTTAAAAACATTCACTGAGGAGTTAGCGCAGCGGGTTAAGCGCAGGTGGCGCAAAGCTCAAGGACGGGCGTCAGGATCCCTGTTCGAGCCCCCGGCACCCCACCTGCAGGGGACTTTTGTTTTTTCACCAGAGCACTGTTCAGCTCTGGCTTATGGTTCTTCTTCTTCTAGCGTTTGCCCTTCTTCCGTAGCCAGTCAACAGCGTCAGGTTGAGCCTGATGTCAAGTTTCGAGACCTCCTTTGAATCTGGAGAGGTGGCAGTCGTTGACTATGTGGGTCATAGTCTGTCTGGAGCCGCAGGGGCTTATGGTGGTGTGGGGGATTGAACCTGGAACTTTGGAGCCTTAGGCATGAGTCTATTTGCATAACTATTATGCTATCTACCCTCTGCCCATTTTTTATTTGTTCATGTCATTGGATAGAGATAAGGAGAAATTAAGAGGAGGGAGATAGAGGGAGAGACAGACACTTGCAGCCCTGCTTCATCACTTGTGAAGCTTTCCTACTGCAGGTTAGGACTAGGGACTTGAACCCAGATCCTTGCACACTGCACATAACCAGGTGCACCTTTGCCTGGCCAATATACTAAGGGATTCTTTCCCATTTTTATTTTCTTTAGTGATAAGTTTTAAGTTTCTAGGGTCTGTTAAACACCTCTAGTGCTTTTGCATTTTGTTTTTATCTCTTTATTCTAGCCTTAGCAGCAAATCCTGCAGGGTAAATGTCCCAGGATTGGACTGTTTCCCAGTATACTTGTTGGAGAAACAAAAATAGTTCCACATCTTCAACGGAAGGACATAAAAAGATGGATGAAATTTGTTCATTAATTTATAGTGGGGTACAGAAGGTGGAAATTCTAGCTTTTGTAATTGCTTCTCCATTGGACATGGGCATTTGGCTGCTCAATCCATACTCCTAGCCTGTTTGTAGCTTTCCGTAGTGGGACAGAGCTCTGGAGAGGTGGGGTTCCAGGGTATATTGGTGAGGTCATCTCCCCAGGGAAGTCAGGTTGGCATCATCGTAGCAACTGGAACTTGGTGGCTGAGTGAATCAGTAAGATATAAAGCAGAACAAATTGTTTAATAACCAGAAACCTAAAGTTAAGACTAGAGCAGATGAGATTTGGGGTCTCTATTTTGGAAAAGGCTAGGAACTCTAGGTATAGGAATTCTAGGTATATTACAAAGGCCCACGGGGTTTACAGTTAATGATATTTATATACTTTTCCCATGTTTGGTAGCTATTCTCTGCCCTGATCCAGAAGTTATTTATTTATTTATTGAAATTTACTTATTTATTGGATAGAGACAGCCAGAAATGAAGAGGGGATGGGGTAATAGAGAAAGACAGAGAGACACTTGCTTCACCACTCACAAAGTTTTCCCCCTGTAGGTGGGGACCATGGGCTCAAACCCGAGCACTTGGACAGTAGTAATGTGTGTGCTCAATCAGGTGTGCCACCACCTGTCCCCAAGTATTTATTTATTTTTTAAGAATTTATTTATTATTCATGAGAAAGATAGGAGAGAGAGAGAAAGAACCAGACATCACTCTGATACATGTGCTGCCAGGGATTGAACTCAGGACCTCATGCTTGAAAGTCCAATGATTTATCCACTGTACCACCTCCTGGACCACCAAAATTATTATTATTATCTTTTGCATTTTTCTTTTTTAAAAAAGTTATTTATTCCCTGTTGTTGCCCTTGTTGTTTTATTGTTGTAGTTGTTATTGTTGTTATTGATGTCGTTAGGACAGAGAGAAATGGAGAGAGATGGGGAAGACAGAGAAGGGGAGAGAAAGATAGACACCTGCAGACCTGCTTCACTGCTTGTGAAGCGACTCCCCTGCAGGTGGGGGGGGAGCTCGAACCGGGATTCTTACACGTTAATTATTTTCCTCTTCTGCATGACTGGTGGAAGCAATGGTTCTGCAGATTATTTTTGCAATGGGAATTATGGGGTTTGCGTCATTAAAAGGGAAGTGTCCAACGATTATTTGAGATTTGTTTATTGTTTTCAATAATGCCTCTGAGGTTGTCAGCACAGTGCTTCCAGAAATGGGCTTGGTGGCTATCTGAAGCATATTGATAAGATACCAATTCATGGACCTCATAATAACACTACAGTAATCACAATTCTAGATTATTAGGCTAAACTTCAATTTTCAGTTTTTAAAATTAATGAATTTGAATAAGTAAGATTAAGTTAATCCTATGTACTCAACGGTTTCCGTGCTCATTAGAATTTGAGAAGTAATGCTTATTTTAATTAATTTATTAATTTACTACCAGAGCACTGCTCAGCTCTGGTTTATGGTGGTGTAGGGAATTGCCTGAGATTTTTTTTTTTTGGACCCTCAAGCATGAGAGTCTCATTGCAGTGCCATTATGCTATCTATCTCCTATCTTATTTATTATTGTTATTTAAGCCACAGCTTTGCTCATCTCTGGTTTATGGTGATATAGGGGATTGAACCTGGGAGTTTTTAGCTTCAGGCATGAAATTCTCTTTGCATAACCATATGATTCTACCCCTGGCCCCCAGAAGAAATGTTACATATCACTCAGCACAGACTTCCCTTTAGGATTATATGTAGGATTTAAAAAAATACCATCTATCAATAATAACTACAACAATAAAAAAACAAGGGCTACAAAAGGGAAAATAAATAATTTTTTTTTTTAGCCAGAGCACTGATCAGCATTGGCTTATGGTGGTGTGGGGGGTTGAACCTGGGACTTTGGAGCCTCAGCCATGAGAGTCTGTTTGCATAACCATTATGCTATCTACACTCTGCCCAAATAAATATATTTTTTAAAAAGAATGTATGTTTCTTTTATAATGAATGATGCTGAATGTTTCTGTTAAGTTTATCATACTATGACTTCATTTAGTGTCTAATTCCTTGTTGATTTTTTTAACAATGAAAAAGTTATATTGCGTACTTTTTCATTTTTTTTTTTAAGTAATGAAATAGTGGATGAATACCTCTTTTATTTATTTATTCCCTTTTGTTGCCCTTGTTTTATCATAGTTATTATTGTTGTCGTTGTTGTTGGATAGGACAGAAAGAAATGGAGAGAAGAGGGGAAGACAGAGGGGGAGAGAAAGATAGACACTTGCAGACCTGCTTCACCGCTTGTGAAGCAACACCCCCTCCAGGTGGGGAGCCAACGGCTTGAACCGGGATCCTTACACTGGTCCTTGCGCTTCGCGCCACATGCGCTTAACCCGCTGCGTTACTGCCCGACTCCCGTTAATTTTTCATTTCTTATTCAAAGGCTATTTAAAATAATTGTAAAATCTGCACAGAAATTGTTCATCAGCTTCTGTGCCACCAGCTCGAAGAGTAATTGCTCAACTTTTATGTCTGCTGAGCTAAAGATTCCAACCTAGTTCCAATGAAAATGATGTAATGATCAGACCACTCTTTTCTTTTTTAATATTTATTTAGTTATTCCCTTTTGTTGCCCTTGTTGTTTTATTGTTGTCATTATTGTTGTCGTTGTGGGATAGGACAGAGAGAAATGGAGAGAGGAGGGGAGGACAAAGGGGGAGAGAAAGATAGACACCTGCAGACCTGCTTCACCGCCTGTGAATCCACTCCTCTGCTGGTGGGGAGCCGGAGGCTCCAACCTGTATCCTTGTGCCTGTCTTTGCACTTGGCCCCACGTGCGCTTAACCCACTATGCTGCCTCCCGGCTCCCCAGACCACTCTTTTAAAAAAATTTCTTTCTTTCTTTCTTTATTAATGAGAGGGATAGGAGAGAGAAAGGAGCAGACATCACTCTGGTACATATGCTGCCAGGGTTGAACTCACGACCCTATGGTTCAGAGTCCAACACTTTATCTACTGTGCCACTTCCCAGACCACTTGGACTACTCTTTGGATCAGGGATTTTTTTTTTTTTTTAAGTATTTATTTTATTTATTTATTCCCTTTTGTTGCCCTTGTTGTTTTATTGTTATAGTTATTGTTGTTGTCGTTGTTGGATAGGACAGAGAGAAATGGAGAGAGGAGGGGAAGACAGAGAGGAGGAGAGAAAGATAGACACCTGCAGACCTGCTTCACCGCCTGTGAAGCGACTCCCCTGCAGGTGGGGAGCCGGGGTTCGAACCGGGATCCTTATGCCGGTCCTTGTGCTTTGCGCCACCTGTGCTTAACCCGCTGCGCTACAGCCCGACTCCCTGGATCAGGGATTTTTAATTAATAGCTATATGATAGAGTGATGGAAACTGATTTTTATCACTAAGTAGAAGATCAGAATGCCTTTGTGTGACCTAAAAAAGCATCACAGATGTTCTGAATTTCATTATATGTAGAAATATGATCATTGTCTTATGGATGGGAGCAAGGATATAAATACAAATTCTAAAAATATGGAAATATAAAGATATTTAGTATCTAAGAGTAAGAATGATGGCTGTGAGCACTGCAATTTTTTTTTTTAACCAAATCACTGATCAGTTTTGGCTTATGGTGGTATGCCAGATTGAACCTGAGACTTCAGAGTCTTGGGAATGAGAGTCTGTTTGCATAATTATTATGCTATCTACCCTCACCCTAGCACTGCAACTTTTAAGATTTTTTTTTTTTATTGTAGTACATTTGTTTAAATCTTATGCTTTCTATTCCCTCCACCACCACATCCCCTGCCACCCCCAAAAGCTCATCTCTGGCTTGTATGGAGGATTGATTATGAAGCTTCAGGCATGAAATTCTCTTTGAATAACTATTATGCTATTTCCTCCATTCCCTTTCCCAGTTTTATTTATTTAATTTTTTTTTAAGTTGCCACTAAAGTTATCACTGGGGCTCAATTACAGCACTATATATCCACTGCTCCTGGCAGCTATTTTTTTCTAGTATATTCAACAAAACAGAGGAATTGAGAGGGTGATGAGAGGAAATAGAAGAAGGTAGACACTTGAAGACCTGCTTCACCACTTGTGAAGCTTCCCCTCTGCAGGTGGGGAACAGGACTTTAAACCTGGATACTTGCACATGGTGATGTGTAAATCTGGATACTTGCACATGGTGATGTGTAAACCTGGAGACTTGCACATGGTGATGTGTAAAATTAACGAGGTGTTAAACATACACTGTAAAACATACACTTTCATGTCTACAACATTATAATTCATCGTCTACATGTATCAATACTAAAAGGTAGTTTCAGTACACTGTACTGAATTGTAGATTATTTTTTTTTATTATTATTTTATTATTTTTTTGTAGATTATTTTTACCAAATTATCTGGTTTTCTTATAATATTTTGGATTACCATTATAAACAGGAGAGAAAAGATTTGGGAAATGAATAGTGCCCACTGTGTTCAGCACCTCCACAGAGGATCAATCAGGACAGGTCAAAAGGAGTCAGTCTACATTAGGTGTGTATGGTGGAGATAGTGGACTGATCTGGCAGGAGAGGCCCTGATACAAGGCTGCTGCCCAGAATATTCTAACAGGTCTTAAGCAACCCCTCCCAATCTTGGCCTGGATTAGCCACACTCACAATATGTTGTCCATGTGCTGAACTCCTCAATGACTTCTCCCCAAGGTCCAAATCAACAGATGAGGGCAACACTGAGAGAAAAGCAAGGGGGGAGGAGAACCAGAGAAACAAACGCCATCACTAGGGTATCTTACTTTTTAGTATCTTCTTTCACTTTAGAGCATCGGCCACCAGCAGCCCAGATTGGACAGGGAGCTGTCCATGTCTGTGTCAGAGTCTAATTGGATGAAGCCCTTGCCACAAACACAACTACTCTTCTGATTACATAGATCCATCAACCCTGGCAACAAGGTACAGCATGATCTTTCAGTAATTTCCAATCAAAACCAGAGCTTTCTAAATGACAGGAATGCTGTTGTATGGACTTCTAGAGGGTATGCCTGGAAAACAAACAAAACAAGAACTGACAAACCTCTCCCTGAATGCACCTCTAGAAGCTTTAGCAGTTAAAAACCTGTACTTTCACCAGCAGCCAGTTGGTTTACTCCTGCTCCCTCTATTTCCTGAGGTGCAACACTTGTGACCTTGGGCCTTATGATGTGAGCTTGGTGCTGCTTGCTGGGTCATGTGTGCAGACCACTCTGCAGCCTGCTCATAGCCTGGCTCCAGGAGCTCAGTGGCCTCCACTGCTCTAGACTGCATGCCAGTGCCCTGTAGACATTGACACCTGCTCTGCTCTGTTCTCTGGATATAAGATTTAAAATAGATTTTTAAATAACAACTTTTAGTAACAGTAGTGGCAAGAGTAATTACTTACACCAATACTCCTGAATGTAACTATCCTATCCCTTAACTTTATAACTGTTCAGCTCTAGCTTATGGTGGTGTAAGGGATTGAACCTAGGACTTTGAAGCCTCAGGGATGAGAGTCTCTTTGCATAACTACTATGTTATCTACCCCTGCCCCGTTTGCTCTTTTTTAGTTGTATTTATTTTGTTTGATAGGACAGAGAGAATTGAGATGGGAAGGAAATAGAGAGAAACACCTATAGTACTGTTTCACTGTGAATCTTATCCCTGCAAATGGGACTGGGAGCTGAGACCCTGGTCCTTGCACATGGGATCTTGTGCACTCAACCAGGTGTGCCACCACCTTGTCCTGCTCTTTATGTTCTTACTCCTGTTCTGAGCTTAGTCAGGGAGTGTCACCTGGATAATTGTATCAGGAATGTCCGCTCTTTTAATATAGATTAAAAGTGCCCATAAAAGTATAGTGATTCTTCAATGCTGTGTGCAGAGCTATGACATGTAGAATCCTGTCCCACCATCTGTTCACAACAGGTGATCAAATTTTAATGCAATTTTGTGCTATATGTAAAAACCAGAGGATTTCAACTGTTAGTAATAAAATGTTTTATTGTGCAGATAATTCTCCTCATTCCATATATTAATTAAATTTTTATTAATTAACTCTGCATGGGTGCAGAGTTCCTGGGTTCAGTTCCATCCTATACTCAGGGTCCTGGGATCTGGATCAGGTCCTTGACCCAGATTGGTGGAACAAGAAAGGATTTGCTGACCCAGGGCAGGGTGGTCTGTTTGGGGAGTCAGCATGCCCATCAGCATCCTAAAGCCACCATCTGGACCTGGTGCAGCTCTGATTCCTTTGCCTCTGTTGAGACCCGGGATTTGAGTAGACATAAACTAAAGGCTTCTTTAATTCTCATAAACTGGTGGAGATATTCATTATCAGTTCCCTTTAGTGTGAGCATTTTCAGAAAAGCACACAGCCATGAACTTTTAGGAAAGAATATTTTATCCTGACTAAGAATCTGGGTTGACCTTCCAAATGTAATTCAAGCTCCTTTATTAGAATAGAGAGAACTCAAGAATGATGAATAAGACAGTGGAGAAGAGAGACAGTGAGACAATTGCATACTTCTTCACCACTTGTAAACATTTCTCCCTGTTGGTGAAGACCAGGAGCTTGAGCCTGGGTCATTGTTCATTGTAACATGTGCACTGAACAGGTATGTCCGTACCATTTGGACCCATAGCTCCATCTAGCCTTCAAAAATTGTTTTAATTGTTTTTATTTAGTTACTGCATAGAGACAGTATGAAATTGGGAGAGTAGGGAATTATATGGAGAGAGAGAAAGAGACCAGTAACACTACTTGACCACTGCTTGGCCCTTTGCAGGTGGGGACCAGGGGCTCACACCTGTGTCTGCACTGTGTTACGTGCACTCAACTAGGTTTGCCACTAACACACACACACACCCCTTTTTTTTTTTTTTTTTTTTTTTTACAAGAAAACTGCTCAGCTCTTGCTTCTGGTGGTATGGGGATTTGAACCCAGGATTTCGGAACCTTAGACTATTCCATTTTTTCTTTTCATTTAATTTTTATGAAGGCCTAATATTGATTTACACAATTATGAGATAATAGGAGTGTAATTCTATATTATTCCTATTATCATTTCTGTGCCCACATTCCCTCCACTAGAAACTGTAGTGGTTCTCGCAAGTTCACAGATATGGGTTGAATATTCTTTCTTTCTTTTTATTTTCTTATATTTATTTATTTTCCCTTTTGTTGCCCTTGTTTTTTTATTATTGTTGTAGTTATTGTTGTTGTCATTATTTTTTTTTTACTTTTTTTCTTTAATTTTAATTTTTTATTTTTAAAAAAGAAAGAGACAAAAACTATAGGATGAGGGTCACAGCTCCACACAATTCCCACCACCATAACTCCATATCCCATCCCCTCCCCTGATATTTATGCCTTTTTTCTTTTTTAAAAAACAATTTTATTTATAAGAAGGAAACATTGACAAAACCATAGGATAAGAGAGACATAGTTTCGCACATTTCCCACCACCAGACCTCTGTACACCATCCCCTCCACGGATAGCTTTCCTATTCTATAACCCTCTGGGAGTATGGACCCAAGGTGATTGTGGGGTGCAGAAGGTTAGAAGGTCTGGCTTCTGTAATTGCTTCCCCGCTGAACATGGGAGTTGACAGGTCGATTCATACTCCCTTCCTGTCTCTCTCTTTCCCTAGTGGGGTAGGGCTCTGGGGAAGCAGGGCTCCAAGGCACATTGGCGGGGTTGTCTGTCCAGGGAAGTCTGGTTGCATCCTGCTAGCATCTGGAACCTGGTGGTTGAAAAGAGATTTAACATACAAAACCAAAGAAGTTGATTAATCATGAACCCAAAGGCTGGAATAGTGCAGATGAAGTGTTGGGGGGCGCTCCTCCATTTTGAGGGTAGCTAGTAGGCATATTTTAATTATATTTCAAAGGGCCTGTAGCTATACTAGTTGCTGGTACTCATGTGAGGTGACTCTCAGCCAGGAAGGTAAGCTACCGGTTGTCCCTTGATAACTCAGCAATATAGACAAGAGACACTGGGGAGAATTCGAACACTCTCCTTTATTGGAAGGTGGGCTTGGGTTTTTATAGAGATTCAAACAAAGAACATTTTTCAAATAGGTCAGAAATTACGGGTTTCTTAAAAGTCAGCTTGCCCTATGGTAGGGGGCTGGTATGACAAGAATTGATGTGATACATAAAGGTCAAGACAGTTATTCTCCATGATGCAAACAGGTTAATTATCTAAAGGCATTTGAGAGAAGCATAGGGGTTAAACCAGCAGGGTGAGCTAGAGAGAAGATAAACAAAGCTTGATGGAAATCAAAGGCCATAAGGAAATAGTATTTTGGGGCACTGTCTGGTGTTGAGGAGGTGTTTGATGGAGTATGTTCTCCTTTGTGATCAAAAGTGAGGTGGCTGTGTGAACTCTGGGTGACTATGTGAACTTTGAATGACCCTTAAAGCAGGCAGCCATGTGGCCTGCTGCTAGCAGGGAGAAACTGTGAGATCTCTGTGGGCTTGAGAGTCTAATAAGGGGAAACTGAGTCTGGGAGACTTTTCCCCTTTGCTTATCTCTGTGGGTGAGGCTAACAAGGGGGTGTCTTTTCCAGACCTCCATCCAAGGATGGGGGAAGTTTTCCCTTAGCTCTACCAAACTTTCACATAGTCCCACAACTAGCGTTTTTGTTTTTTTTTTCCTTTTGCCTGAGCCTGAAATCTGAAATGCAGGTGGATCCTAATTATTGTCTGGGGACATGATGTCATGGCTGGGGAAAGGACCAGAAAGCTGCATCAAGGAAGAGAGTAGCTTCCTAATGTGGGAAAGAGGTATAAATATTGTTGACTGTAAACCACATAAATTTGATGTGATCTGGGGGCCATTGTTAGCTTAGGAGCCTAAGTGACCTCTACATCCCTCTAGATCTGAGCTCATATTCTGTGGGCATGAGTAGGAACATTCCATGCTGCCCCAGTATCAGGACCCATCTTCCTCAGGTGTAGCATAGAGTATGTTGTCCAGCCTCCCTTTGGAGGATGGAACATTCTCTACCATTGTTGATCCAAGTTGAGGGCAAGGTCCTATGGGGGCCCACAAAGGGGTCTGTTTTGTTGTGCCTGATAAAAATGACTGGTAACAATGGAGAGAGGGATTTATTTGAGTTCTAGGCCCATCAAGTCTGGGAATCTCAGGACTCCCCAGTTAGGGCCCTGGCTAGTGGAATGGCCTGATAAAAAAAAGAGTCATCATTAAAGTATGCCAGTCTCTTGCCCTTATTAAACTTTTGCAGTCCTTGCTTTGATAAGGTTATCTTTGGAGTGAGTGAGAGAACTGTAATAGAAGTAGGTGAGGAGGGTATCTAAGTCTAAGTGGGTTGTTGTTGTTATTGATGTCATTGTTAGATAGGACAGAGTGAAGTAGAGAGGGGAGAGAAAGAGACACCTGCACACCTGCTTCACCGCTTGTGAAGCAGCTCCACTGCAGATGGGGAGCCGGGGTGTGAACCGGTCCTTGAGCTTTGCGCCGCCTGCGCTTAACCTGCTGCACTACCGCCCAACTCCCTAGTTCTATTTTTTTTAAAAGATTTTATTTATTTACTAATGAGAAACGTAGGAGGAGAGAGAAAGAGCCAGATGTCACTCTGGTACATGTGTTGCTAGGGATTGAACTCAAGATCTCATGCTTGAGAGTCCGATGTTTTATCCACTGTGCCACCTCCCGGACCACCCTATTTCTATTTTTTAATATTTATTTTTATTATTAGCTTTTTTTTTTTTTAGCAGAACGCTGACCAGCAGTTAGAGAACTGGGTAAATAACATAATCGTTATGCACAAGGCTTTCATATCTGAGGCTCTGATATCCCAGGTTCAATCCTCTACACCACCGCTAGCCAGAGCTGAGCAGTCATCGGTGTCAGTATGACTGAGTACACACATGAGCATGCATTAAGACTCATACTCGAGACCCTGGCCCCCATCTGTGGAAGGGAAGATTCATGAGTAATGAAGCATGGGCACAGTTATTTCCCCTCTTGATCCACCTTATCTCTCAATTTTTCTCTTCCCTCTCAACTACAACTTTAAGAAAAAATAATTTCTGGGGTAGAAAATTTCTCACTTATTCTGCTTTGCCATGAATACAACCCTGGTCCCGACCTGGCCCACAACACACTGACGGATGTCTCAGTGTTGTGGGGATCTGTGCTTTTTTGCTGTCTCTGCCTCTCTACCTCTTTTTTTTTTTTAATTGGGTGGGTTAATGGTATACAGTAAACATATGCATTGGTACATGAGTAAAATGTATTAGTTAATGAAGAAGATAAAAAAATGAAGTTAAAAAATATTTCAGGGTCTGGGAGGTAATGCACCAGTAGAGCAATGAACTGAGTCCAAGCCTTAGGTTCCCACCTGCAGGCAGGAAGCAGCACACATGGTGGAACAGTGATGAAAGTAGCTCTTTGGGAGTCATGCAGTAGTGCATCGGGTTAAGCACATGTAGCACAAAGCACAGTGACGACATTCATAACAACAACAATAATTACTACAACAATAAAAAGACAACAAGGGCAACAAAAGGGAAAATAAAAAAATTTTTAAAAGTAGTTTTTTAAAATATTTATTCCATTTTGTTGCTCTTGTTTTTTTATTGTTGTAGTTATTGTTATTGTCGTTGGATAGGACAGAAAGAAATGGAGAGATGGGGAAGACAGAGAGGAGAGAGAAAGAGAGACACCTGCAGACCTGCCTCACCACCTGTGAAGTGACTCCCCTGCAGGTGGGGAACGGAGGGCCTCCAACCAGGATCCCTTAGCAGATCCTTGGGCTTTGCGCCACATGTGCTTAACTTCCTGCGCTACCACCCCATTCCCAAAAATAACTCTTTTTTCTGTTTTTCTCATTTATACTCTGTTATCCACCCTCTATTAATTTATTTTAATTGGCTGTCAGAAGTGGTATCATACTCGTGGGGAAAAAAAATCCTTTATTTATTTTTTTGCCTCTAGTGTTATTGCTGAGGCTCAGTGCCTGCACTACGAATCTACTGCTCCTGGAGGCTACTTTTTCCCCTTTTTGTTGCCCCTTGTTGTTTATTGTTGTTTTTATTGCTGTCATTGTTGTTGGATAAGACAAAGAGAAACTGAGAGAGGAGGGGAAGATGGGGAGAGAAAGGTAGACAGCTGCAGACCTGCTTCACCACTTGTGAATTGACCCCCTGCAGGTGGAGAGCCAGAGGCTTGAACCTGGATCCTTATGCGCGTCCTTGTGCTTCACCTCTATGTGCATTTAACACGCTGCCTTACCGCCTGGCTCCCAGATTGTTATTGTTTTTTAATTTTGTTTTTTATATTTATTTATTTTCCCTTTTGTTGTCCTTGTTGTTTTTCATTGTTGTTGTGGTTATTGTTGTTATTGATGTCATCGTTGTTAGATAAGATAGAGAAATGGAGAGAGGAGGGGAAGACATAGCCGAGAAAGAGACCCGCAGACCTGCTTCACCTCCTGTGAAGCGACCCCTCCCCCCCGCAGGTGGGGCCCAATTGTTTTCTAATAACACCTTTACACACACAATTAGCTTTTTTATGTGCCTGTCAGTATCAAAGCCTCATCATATTGAGTTGAAATGATCAGAGAGAGAAACAAAGGGAGATGGAGATTTTAAAAACCACAGCAATGAAACTCCCTTTGATGAGGTGGGAGTAGGCTCAGTCATGGGTCATATGCACGGGTTAAAAAGCTGTGCTATTCAGATGAGCTATATTGCTGGTCCACAGAGAAGTTTCTTGTTGTTTGTCCATTTTTTACTACAGTACTTATGGTATTAACTTGGGTCTAGGAATCTCAGACATGAGTGTCATGCAGAATTTGGGGGAGTTGGTCGGTAGCACAGCGGTTTAAGCGCACATGGGGCAAAGCCCCAGGACCGGCATAAGGGTCCCAGTTCGAGCCCTTGGTTCCCCACCTGTAGGGGGGTTGCTTCAAGGCAGTGAAGCACTTAGTCTGCAGGTGTCTTTCTCTTACCCTCTCTGTCTCCCCCCCCCCCTCCATTTCTCTCTGTCCTATCCAACAACAATCACATTAGTAACAACAATAATACCTACAACAACAAAACAAGGCAACAAAAGGGAATAAATAGATATTTAAAAAATTTTAAAAAAAAAAGAAATACAGAATTTGGGGGGGTGCAGGTGGTAGCGCAAAAGCTTAAGCACGTGGCACAAAGTGCAAGGACTGGCATAAGAATTCCGGTTCAAGCCTCCCAGCTCCTCATCTGCAGGGGATCACTTCACAGTCAGTGAAGCTGGTCTGCAGGTGTCTTTCTCTCCCCCTTCTCTGTCTTCCCCTCCTCTCTTGATTTCTCTCCTGTTCAAGAACGATGACAACAATAACAACAACAACAATTATAACAGTGGCAATAAAAGGGAAAATATAGCCTCCTGGAGCAGTGGATTCATAGTGCAGACACTGAGGCCTAGCAATAACCCTGGAGGGAAAAAAAAAAAAACCCTCCTAACTCTGTCTCTACCAATAATATATATATAATTTAAAAACATATTTTGATCTACATTTCCAGGTACTACTGATACAAAACTAAGGGATTAAAATTAGAATTTAGAACATGGACTGGGGAGATAGCATAATTCTTCTTCTTCTAGCGTTTGCCCTTCTCCCGTAGCCAGTCAACAGCATCAGGTTGAGCCTGATGTCAAGTTTCGAGACCTCCTTTGAATCTGGAGAGGTGGCAGTCGTTGACTATGTGGGTCATAGTCTGTCTGGAGCCGCAGGGGCAGTTCGGGTCGTCTCTGGCTCCCCAGCGATGGAACATAGCGGCGCACCGGCCATGGCCTGTTGGATAGCGATTGAGGAGGGCCCGATCATAACCTGCTAGGTCAGAGCCGGGTGGATGCTTGCAGGGGTCTGTGATGAGGTGTTTGTTCTTGACCTCAGCTGACTGCCAGCTCTGTTTCCAAGAGACTGGAACAGAGAAGTTCAGTGTAGGCGTAGGGGACCAGATTGGGTGACGAGACGTCAAGCGTTGAACAGGGTGGGCGAAGATAATGCGTTTGGCAAAGGACAGCCCCTCAGCATTAAGTTGGAGGACTCGAAGAGCAGGACCAACAGCTTGAAAGCTGTCAGGAGCTGCTTGTTGCTGGCTTTGAAAGTGACTGGGATCCATGTGGATTCAGTCGGCTAGGAAGGATCGTTAGTTTCCCCAATGAATGGGTACTCACGGGATGCACCACGAGAAGGTCGATCCAATGCATCCCATAGCATAATGATTATGCTTAGTGTTTTCCATGCCTGGGACTCTGAGGTCTAATGTACATTCCCTAAGATCACTATAAACCAGAGCTGAACAATACCTTGCTCTTTAAAAAACGGAAAGGAAAATAACTTTACATATGGCTATGAATTAATAGGCTCATTAGGTTGAGAATGATAGCATAATGGTTATGTAAATCATTTTCATTTCCTGAGGCTGCAAGAATTATCAAATTCCTTAGTGCTGGGGATAGAATGGTATTTATGCAAATGACTTTCCTGCCTTTGGCTACAAGGTGACACTTAAATCCCCAGCACCATCATGAATCAGAAGTGAGCTGTACTATGGTTAAAAAAAAATTATTGGGAGTCACAGTGGGTTAAGCGCAGGTGGTGCAAAAACGCAAGGACCTGCGTAAAGGTCCCAGTTCAAGTCCCGGGCTCCCCACCTGCAAGAGAATCGCTTCACAAGCGGTGAAGCAGGTCTGCAGGTGTCTTATCATTCTTTCCCCCTCTCTGTCTTACCCTCCTCTCTCCATCTCTCTCTGTCCTATCCAGCAACAACAATAACTACAATAATAAAACAATAAGGGCAATAGAAGGGAATAAATAAATGTCTTTAAGAAATTATTTTAAAAATAAGATGCATGTACTACATATGATACCACTGAATGTCTAGAAATAACGCTAATCTATAGTCCTCTGAGCACGATATTCAGGAACGAGCATTATCATAGAAGCACAGCCAAGTCACAGTCTCTAAGACTGGTGTTGGTGCACATAAGGACCTGTGTTCAAGCCTTCATCACCAGCCACTCTGAAAGGTTTCACAAATTGTGAAGTTTTTGTTACAATAATTATTTTGTGACGTTATATTTCAGAACTTTATGTGCTGTGGGGCATTGTGTTTTTCTCTCCATCTCTCAGTTGCTCAGGATATCTGTCCAAAAAAATAAAACTAAGTAAAAATTATCTCAGGGACTGGAAATGTCGGTTCTAAAGTAGCAGGTTGAGGAAGGTAGAGGCAGGGGGACACATGGACCCAGACTCTGAACCATAGGATAAGAGGGGTACAACTTTACACAATTCCCACCACCAGAACTCCATATCCCATCTCCTCCCCTGATAGCATTCCTATTCTTTAAGCCCCTGGGAGCATGGTCTGGCTTCTGTAATTGCTTCCCCACTGAACTTTGGCCTTGACACGTCAATCCATACTGCCAGCCTTGCTCTTTCCCTAGTGGCGCAGGGCTTTAACGAAGCGGAGCTCCAGGACACATTGGTGGGGTCCTCTGCCCAAGGAGTCCGGTTGGCATCATGGTAGCATTTGGAACCTCGAAGTTGAAAAAGTTAACATACAAATTGTTGATTAATTCTGAACCTAAAGGTTCAAATATGGCAGATGAAGATTTTAGGTCTGTTTTGGAAATAGCTACTAGGTCTATTTTAGTTATATTCCAAAGGGCCCATGACTTAATTAGTTTTTACCTGAGTCCGACATCTGATATGCAGATGGACCCAGGTTATTGTCTGGGGGATGATGTCATGGCTGGGAAAAGGGCTAGAAGCTGGATCAGGGAAGAGAGTAGCTCCCAAATATGGGAAAGGTATATAAATATTGTTGTCTGTAAACCCCATTGATTTGATCTAGGGCCCATATTCAGCATAGGAGTTTATGTAACTTCTACATCCCTATAGGTCCTAACTTACATTCTGTGGTCATCAGTAGGAATATTCTGAGTTGCACCAATTTCAGGACTCATCTTTAGGTGGTAGATAGAGTATGTTATCCAACTCCCCTTCGGAGGATGGAACATTCTCATCCATTGTTGATCCATCCTGAGGGTAAAGTCCTATGGGTTCCCCCAGAAGGGTCCATTATGTTGTTCCTGATGGAGATGACCAGTGATAATGGAGAGAGGGATCTCTTCAAGGTCTAGGCTCATCATGTTTGTGAGGGAATCCCAGGATTTCCCAACTAGGGCCCCAGCTGATGGAGTGGCCTGATAGTGACTAAAGAGTCATCATTAAAGTATGCCAGTCTCTTTCCCTTATTCAGCTTTTGTAGTCCTTACTTTGATAAGGTTAGCTTTGGAGTGACTGAGGGAAGTGGAATAGGAAGTAGGTGAGGAGGCTATCTATGTCTAAATAGAAACTATTTCATTAGGTACTTTAAGGTGTCTTTTTAGGTCTTTCTACTTGCTTGCTTCATTTTTTTGACTCACTGCAAACTGTTGTGCACTTTTGCTTTCAGGTATGTATTTTGCCCTGATTTATGGATACATGTGTACACCTGCCCTATCTCATGGGACCTGGTCTATCTAGGTTTTGAGGCTTTGTTAGGAAGTTGACCTCCCGAAATAGAATTAAGGAGTCCCGTGAGAAAGGAAAGATCTCACCTGAGTAATGATCCTGAAGGGATGACATTCCATGCCTGATGTCTCTGGACACATTCCTAAGTGAAGCATGCTAAGATGATACTCATTGCATTGAATAGGCTGGGATCAGCAAATGCAGTATCAGTTGGTATGAGTTGAAAGAAGCATGCTGGAAAGTGAGCCCCCACCCTAGAGGTACCAGGACTGGGGGAAATTAGGGCTTTATAGAGGAGGGAGGAGGATCTTGCTTTCTTAGGATTTAAGAAGCAATAGATAGTACTGCTATAATCAAATTTGGCAATTGGGTCGATTATGAAAATTCCATTGTTAGGATTTGCTATATCATACAAGAACTCACCATAGTTTGTCCTTTGATGTCATATATATTATATCTATATACTATATAATACATATAAATGTTATATAAAATACATATTATATATAGAATATACAATCTGTATTTTACTAAGTAATGCCACCAGTTGCTTCTGTTCTACTGGTCTATGCTTTTAAGAGAGTCAGAATTTTCAAAGGTGTACATATATCTTTTTGGTTGGGTGTTAATGGAGTCCTTGGGGTATATCCCTAGGAGAGGAATTACTGGGCCATATGGAAGGTCCATGTCTAGCCTTGTGAGAATTCTCCAGACTGCTCTCCACAAAGGTTGGACCAATTTACATTCCCACCAGCAGTGCAGAAGTGTTCCTTTGTCCCTACAATCTCTTCTGCATTTGTAGCTGCTGTCCTTTTTGATGTATGCCATTTTCACAGGGGTGAGGTGGTATCTCAGTGTTGTCTTTATTTGCATTTCTCTGACAATCAGTGACCTGGAGCAATTTTTTATGTGTTTGTTAGCGATTTGCATCTCTTCGGTATTAAATATTCTGTTCATATCCCTCTGTCTATTTTTGGATGGGGTCTTTTGCTTTTTTTGTTGCTAAGTTTGTTGAGTTCTTTGTATATTTTGGTTATTAGTCTCTTGTCTGATGTATGGCATTTGACGATCTCCCATTCTGTGAGTGGGCTCGTAGTTTGAGTGATGCTCTCTTTGGCTGTGCAGAAGCTTTTCAATTTGATGTACTCCCATTGATTTGTTTTTGTTTTAGTCTTCCATGCAGTTGGATTTGTATCATCAAAGATGTCCTTGAGGTTTAGGTGGGAAAGTGTGCCACCAATGTTTGCCTCAAAGTATTTGATAGTTTCACATCTAATATCCAGGTCTGATTCATTTGGAGTTGCCTTTTTTTTTTATAGTCTTTTTTTTTTTTTTTTGTATCTTTAGTTATTAGATAGAGAAATCTATAGAGAAGGGGTCATAGAGAGAGAGAGAAGCAGAGAGACACTTGTAGCACGCTTCACCACTTGCAAAGCTTTCCCCCTGCAGGTGGGGATTGGTGGTTTGAACTTGGGTCCTCTGCACTATGTGCTCAACCAGGGGCACCACCACCCTTGTTCCATTTGAAGTTAACTTTTGTTTCTGGTGAGATAAAGTGGTTCAGTTTCATTCTTCAGCATGTTTCAACCCAGTTTTCCCAGCACTATTTATTGAAGAGAACCTCCTTCCATTTAATATTTTGAGCCCCCTTACAAAAATTAGATGTTCGTAGGTGTGGGGGTTTAGTTCTGAGCTTTCAGTTCTGTTCCACTGATCTATGTACCTATTTTTGTTCCAGTACCAGGCAGTTTTGATGGTGATGTGATGGCCTTATACTATAGTTTGAGATCTGGGAGTGTGATGCCTCCATTTCTGTTTGTTTTCCTCAAGATTGTTTTGGTGATTTAGGTGTCTTCTGGTTCCAGACAAATGATTGTAATTTTTGTTCTATTCTCTTAAGAAAGGTTGGTAGAGCTTTGATGGGTATCACATTAAATTTATATATGGCTTCGATCTTTGAAAGAGCTTTAAAAGTATAGGTATTAATTGCTTTCTGAAGGTTTTGTAGAACTCATTTATAAGACCATCTTGTCCTGGACTTTTGTTCTTGCCAAGATTCTTAATAACTTTCAATTTCTTTGTTGGTAATTTATGTTCTGTAGTTCTTCCTGGTTCAGTTTTGGAAGGGTATATGTTTCTAGGAATTCTTCCAGATTCTCTAGCTTGGTGGCATATAGTTCATAGAAATTTCACATGATTTTTTGGATTTCTATGGTGTCTGTTGTGATATCCTTCTCTGTTATTTACAATTCGATTGGTTTGAGTCTTTTCTTTCTCTCTTTTTTTTTTAGTGAGTTTGTCTAAGGGTTTGTCAATTTTGTTTAATTTTTCAAAGAACTAACATTTGACTTCATTGATCTTTTGTATGTTCCTCTTTTCTTTTTTAAAAAATTTTTAAATTTATTTATTTTCCCTTTTGTTGCCCTTGTTGTCTTTTTATTGTTGTTGGAGTTATTATTGTTGTTATTGATGTCATCATTGTTAGGACAGAGAGAAATGGAGAGAAGAGGGGAAAACAGAGGGGGAGATCTGCTTCACCTCCTGTGAAGCGACTCCCTTGCAGGTGGGGAGCCTGGGGCTCGAACTGAGATTCTTACTCCTGTCCTTGCGCTTTGCGCCACATGTGCTTAACCTGCTGTGCTACTGTCCAACTCTGTTTTTTTATTTTCAATGTTGTTTATTTCTGCTCTAATTTTGGTGATTTTTTTCTTCTGGATGCTTTAGGGTTCCTTTGTTCCTCTTCTCAATCTTTTTTTTTTTTTTTTTCCACCAGAACACTATTGAGCTTTGCCTTATGGTAGTGCAGGTGATTGAACCTGGAACTTTGGAGCCTCAGGCATGAGAGTCTCTTTGCATCATCATTATGCTGTCTACCCCTGCCTTTCTTCTAAGTCTTTATGTCTTGCAGTAAGGTCGTTTACTTGAGATTTTTCTGGTTCTCTTATGTGTGCATATGGTTATGAGTTTCCCTGTAAGTACTGCTTTAGCTGTGTCCCAAATATGATAGCTCATGTCTTTATTTTTCATTTGTTTTGTAAAACATTTGAATTTTTTGCTTGAGTGCCTCTTTGACCCAGCGGTTATTAAGCAGTATGCTGTTGATTTTCCAAGTTTTGTAACTTTTAGTAATTTTCTGTTTGTTGTTGAGTATTAGCTTTACTCTTCTGTTGTCTGAGAAGATGCTTGGGATGATTTCAGTGCTCTTGAATTTGATGAGACTGTCTTTGTGGCCTAGCATCCTTGAGGATTTGAAAAGAACGTGTATTCCACTTTCTTTGGGTGGAGAACTCTGAAAATGTCCAGGAGGTCTAATCTATCAATCTCTAATTCTCTTGTTTCTTTGTTGATTTTCTGCTTAGTTGATCTGTCTAAATGTGAGAGTGGGGTGTTGCAGTCTCCTACTGTTACTGTGTTATTATTGATGTATTTATTCCCTTTTGTTGCCCTTGTTTTATTCTTGTAGTTATTATTGTTGTTGTTGATTCTATCATTGTTGGATAGGATAGAGAGAAATGGAGAGAGGGGGATGACAGGGGGATAGAAAGATAGACACCTGCAGATCTGCTTCACCACCTGTGAAGTGACTCCCCTGCAGGTAGGGAGCTGGGGGCTCAAACCGGGATCCTTAAACTGGTCCTTGTGCTTTGTGCCACGTGCACTTAACCACCTGTGCTACTGCCCGACTCCCTGTTGATGCATTCTTATAGATCTTTCAGTGCTTGATGTATTTAGATGAACCCTCATTGGGTGCATAGATGTTAATATTTATTAAGTTTTCTTGATTGATTGATCCTCTGATCATTATGTAATGACCTTGCCTATCTTTTATTACTTTATTTAATTTAAAGTCTATTGTGTCAAAGATTAGAATGGCTATTCCTGCCCTTTTTTTGTGGTTCATTAGCCTGTATGATAGTTTTCCATTCTTTCACTTTAAGTATGTATTTGTTTTGTTAGGTCAGGTGGGATTCTTGCATACAGCATATGGTTGGGTTATGTTTTCTGACCTATCCTTCTATTCTGTGCCTTTTAATGGGTGAATTTAAGCCATTGACATTTATTGGTATTAAGGACTTAAAAGTATTGAAGTGTCATTATTCAACAGGTTTTTTTTTCCCTTCTGATAGATGGCAAGTATTTGGTGATGTTTTTGTTTATAGAAGGTCTTTTAGAACCTCTTTCAGACCCAGAGCTTTAAAGACTGGAAGAAATACAGGTTCTATAGGGAATGAGGTAAATTCCTTGTAGTCTTAGAGGTTAAGAAGACAGCAGGTAATTATTATAACCAAGTTATTTGGAAACTTGGTTTACCTTGAAAATTCCATGGTTAGAATTTATTATAACATACAAGACTTCATCATGATTTATGTCATTTAATGTCATTTACAAATAACTATATCTTATATACAGACAAGACCAGTTTCTGTTTTCCCTGATCTACGATTATAGGTAATTTAAAATAAGTATTTGAAATGCATTATCAATTTAAGCTCAATGCTACAATTTGATAATTTTTTACAAATTTGAAGACTTAAGTGCTGAGACTGAAGAAATTTAAACTCAGAATGGAAGTCTATGTATTAAGCTTAAGACAATCTGTTTTCCCCTCTCATATTGATTTAATTGTGATGTATAACACTATAGGTTAATAGGTGTATATATTGACACTATTCCTGCCACCAAAGTTCTGTGTCCCTACTCCCACTCCCATGTTGTGGAGGTTATAATTATAACACCCCCCAACCCCAGATTACCTTTTACTTTGGTGCTATGCTCCAAACTCAGTTCAAGTCTGCTTTGCATGTCCCTTTCTATATCTTTCTCAACTTCTGTTTATGAGTCAGATCATCCCATACTAGTGTTTCTCTTTCTGATTTACCTCACTTAACGAATTTCCTTCCAGCTCCAACATGAGTTGAAGAAGGTAGATTTATTATTTTTAATATCTGAATAGTATTCCATTGTGTATACACACACACACACAATTTTGTCAGTTATTCATCTGTTGTTGGACACCTCGGTTGTTTCCAGATTTTGGCTATGCTATGAACATAGGTGTACACACATATTTTTGGGTAGGTCTTATTTAGTCCTTAGGATATATACCTAGGAGAGAAATTACTTGGTCATAAGGAACAGTCATTTCTAAACTTGTCAGGGTTCTCTAGACTTCTCTCCACAGGGGATTGACAAAGTTCCATTCCCACAACAGTCCAGGAGGATTCCTTTGTCCCAATATCTCGAACATTTGTTGCTGCTACCTTCTTTGATGTATTACATTCTCACAGGGGTGAGGTTGTATATCATTGTTGTCTTTATTTACATTTCTCTGACAATCAAAGACTTACAACATTTTTTCATGTGTTTCTTGGCCTTATGGATCTCTTCTGTGGTGAATATTCTGTTTATGTCCTCTCCCCATTTTTGGATGGGGTCATTTGCTTTCTTATTACACAGTTTGGTGAGCTCTTTTATTTTTATTGTTTTAATTTATTTTACCTTTTGTTGCCCTTTTTCTTTTTACTGTTGTAGTTATTGATGTCGTTGTTGGATAGGATAGAGAGAAATGGAGAGAAGAGAGGAAGACAGAGAGGAGGAGAGAAAGATAGACACCTGCAGACCTGCTTCACTGCCTGTGAAGCAACTCCCCTTGCAGGTGGGAAGCCAGGGGCTCGATTCGGGTTCTTTATGTTGGTCCTTGCACTTTGCGCTACCCCCCAATTCCCTGATAAGCATTCGCTCCCCCCCATATATGTATATATATTTTATATCTTGTCTGATGTATGATATGTAAATATTTTTTCTGCCATCCTGTAAAGAGTGTCTTTGTTTGGATGATGGTTTCTTTTTCTAAATGTGGTTTTCTTTTATTTATTAATCTATTTATTCCCTTTTGTTGCTCTTGTTTTATTGTTGTAGTTATTGATGTTGACATTGTTGGATAAGACAGAAAGAAATGGAGAGAAGAGGGGAAGACAGAGAGAGACAGAGAGAAGACAGAGAGAGAGAATGACACCTGCAGACCTGGGTCAACATTAGTGAAGCGACTCCCGTGCAGGTGGGGAGCCAGGAGCTCGAACCAGGATCTTTAAGCTGGTCTTGCACTTTGCACCATGTGCGCTTAACCGATGGTTCCTTTTTCTGTGCAGAAGCTTTTCGATTTCATATATTCCCATTGGTTTACCTTTGTTTTAGCTTGCCTTGCAATTGGGTTGATATCAAAGTTTCTCTTGAATTTTAGATGGGCAAGAGTTCCACCAGTATTTTCCTCTAAGTATTTGATAGTTTCTTGTCTAACATCTAACTCCTTGATTCATTTGGATTTCGCTTTTGGTTTTGGTGTGATAAAAGTGGTTCAGTTTCATACTTCTGCACACTCCAACCCAAATTTCCCAGCACCATTTATTGAGGAGGCTTTCATTTCTCCATTTAATAGTTTGGGTGCCCTTATCAAAATTAGATGTCCATAAGTGTGGGGGTTGTTTCTGGGCTTTCAGTTCTGTTCCATTGGTATGTGTATCTATTTTTAATCTAGTTCTAAGAAGTTTTGGTTACAGTGGCATTATAATATACTTTGAGGTCTGAAGAATGATGCCTACATTTCTGGTTTTTTTTTTTTTTTTCCCCTTATGTTTGTTTTGGCAATCTCAAGTTTGTTTTTTGGTTCCAGATAAATGTTAGTAATTTTTGTTCTATTCTCCTAAAGAAAGCTGGTGGGACCTGTTCAGATATGGCTTATAGTGCTAAAAGGAGAGCTTTGAAAGTATAGGTATTAACTCTTTGAAGGTTTTGTAGATTTCATTTGTCAAACCATTTGGCCCAGGACTTTTATTGTTGGAAAAGTTCTTGATAACTGTTTTAAATTTGTTTCTTCCTTTCTTTTTATATAAGACACCTGTGGACCTGCTTCACCGCCTGTGAAGTGACTCCCCTGCAGGTGGGGGAGCCAGGGGCTCGAACCTGGATTCTTAGGCCCGTCCTTGCGCTTTGCACCATGTAAGCTTAACCTGCTGCACTACCACCTACCAAACTCCCCTGTTTTAAATTTCTTTACTGTTATTGGTCTGTTTATATTTTGTAGTTCCCTTTGTTTCAGTGTTGAAAGGTTGTATTTTTCTAAGAACTTGTCCAATTCTTCCAATTTCTCTAGGTTGGTGGCATATGTTGCATAATACTTTGGATTTCTGTGGTGTCTGATGTAATGTATTCTATTTCATTTACAGTCCTATTTATTTGAGTACTCATCCCTTTTTTTAATTGAATCTGGCCAGAATTTTAACATTTTATTTAAAATATTTATTCCCTTTTATTGCCCTTGTAGTTTTATTGTTGTAGTTAGTATTGATGTTGTTGTTGTTGTAAATTTTAACATTTTAAAGAATGAAAACTTAGCTTCATTGAACTTCTATTTTGAATGTTATGTATGTCTACCGTAATTTTAGTAATGTAAGTTTTTCTTGTTTTAGGGTTGTTTTGTTAGGCAGGGGGAGTCAGGTGGTAGTGCAGCAGGTTAAGCACAGCTGCAGCAAAGCACAGGGACTGGCATAAGGATCCCAGTTCAAGCCCCCGGCTCCCCACCTGCAGGGAGTCACTTCACACGTGGTGAAGCAGGCCTGCAGGTGTCTATCTTTCTCTTCCCTTCTTTGTCTTCCCCCTCCCCTTTCCATTTCTCTCTGTCCTATCCAACAAAGACGACATCAATAACAACAAGAATAATAACTACAACAATAAAATAAGGGCAACAAAAGGAAATAAATAAAATTTTTTTAAAAAAAGAAGTATAGGCAAGTGTTTATTTCAGTTATTCTCTTTTTTCCTACTGTGTGCCTATATAGTTGTGAATTTACATCTTAGTATTGCCTTAGCTGTGTCCCAAATATATATATTTCTTACCAAAGCACTGTTCAGATATGGCTTATGGTGCTACAGGGCATTGAACCTAGGACTTTGGAGCCTCAGGCTAGAGAGTCTGTTTGCATAACCATTTTGCTATCTATTCTCTGCCCTGTGTCCCAAATATTTTGATGGTTTTATTTTCATTTGATTCTGGGAACATTTATTCCATAGCTTCCTCTTAACTCGGTAGTTCTTAAGTAGGGTACTATTGAATTTCCATGTTTAGAGACTTTTACTAATTTTTTTTACTGTTTTTAAGTGTTAATTAAATGACTAATACCTTTCTTTTATGCATTACAATATATCCCTTATAGGTAAGTGCTATCAAGTGAAGAGGCTGCTGGTGGATTTAAAGCAGAGTTTCAAGCTACAATTGTGATTCCTCTTCATTTTCTGGCTTGAAATGAAGTCGAAGAAAAGATGGCAAGTCATCACTCATGAAGTTTTCTCCTACAGTTGGTGACCAGGGGTTTGAACCTGGATCCTTTTGAACAATAATATGTGTGCTTAACCATGTACTCCACCACCTGCCCCCCTCTCCCAGTCTAAGTTTTATCCCTCTTCATAACTCTGTCTCCTAAGTTGTACTTACAGAGAGAGTTGACCTATATTCATTCTTCTTTTCTTGACCTATCCCACCCAAGACATTTTTCTTCTGTTACCAGCAAAGGTGAAGTGATGATTTAGATTTAAGAGTTATTGTTTGCTTGTCTAGGAGGCCTTTAATGGTTAACCTTGGTTTACTCACTTTGGTCACATAACTCTCATTTCTACCCTCACTCTTTGTTATGGAAATATCCTCAGAACAGCCCCAGGGTGCAGCAGATCCAAAGGACGACTGAGGCCAAGACCGTGTGGAGAGCAGAGAGATACTATGGTACGTTAACAGGTTACAGGTCAATTCCTGCCAGACCTGCACATGCTTGTCCTGCAGCAATCAGTTGTTGTTACTTAACTTAAAAAGAGGTTTTTGGGGGCCTGCTGAAGTATGTAAAAGGATTCACAGCAGGAAGCTGGGAACTGGTTTAAACAATACAAGGTTTATTAGGGTGAAACAGGTAAAAAGCAAAATAAGCACTTAAACCATCAAGGGTTAAGAGTATGGTAGGTCCATAAAGTCTGAGTATAGTTATCAAAAGTTTGGTTCCATAAGATAAACAATTACCAGCTCTGGTAAAGGTTGCTCTTGCCTGTAGAGGGGTCTGAAAGTACCAGCTAGCAGAGTCACAGGTGTTCAGTTCCTAGGAGAAGTAGCCATGCAGAAACCTGTCACACCTCCACAGAGATGCTTCTGACCAGGGGAGGAAGCAACAGCCAAAGAGAACTTGCTCAAAGTCCCATGCTTTATATTCCCTTCTCTGTGTGTCCTGCCTCAGGCTGACATTATTCATATGCTAATAACCCGAGACTCCTGTTGGGGTTACAACACTCAGTATTTTTTGTTTTGTTTTGTTTTGTTTTTTACCAGAGCAGGGCACCAGAGATTATGGTGGTGCAGCAGGGTTGAACCTGGGGCTTGGGAGCCTCAGAGTCTCTTTGCATAACCATTATCCCTACACTCCGTTTTTATCCGTTTCAAACTGGGCATGGCACAAGCTGATTGGCTAGAAACAGTGTCCGTCAAGGTGCTGATAATAAAGGTGTGAGCACGTTGAGTGCCGTCCAATCTTACCACTGGGATGCTGGAATGTAGAAGTGGGCGTCTACCAGGAAGGAGCCTATAGATTTTTCATTTCATCCCCTCCTTGTCTTGTACCCTGGAAATCTTTCCTGATGTATTCGATTTTTTCAGTTTACATTCTCTCTACCAGCAAGCTGTAACTTCATTGTTTTTAGGCACTATACTAACATGTTGACAGGCTCTCATGAGCAGAGAGAAACCATACTCATAGCGCCAGTTTATAAACTTCTAAGCTTACATCTTCTAAGCTACATCCATATCTGTTACTTCTTTTTAGGTAATATTTTATCTTCTAAGCTACATCCATATCTGTTACTTCTTTTTAGGTAATATTTCTTTCTAATGACACGGGAAGCCCTTGTGTCTGGGGAGCAGGTACTCTAGCTTATCACAGTACTGCCCATGTTCCCTAGATTCTGCCTGTTTATTCCCTAGCCTCAACATTTTTCTGTTTAGGAGTATGGACCAGAATTCTTTTTGGATGTTGAAGGATGGAGTTTCACACTTCTGTAACTGGTTCCTGCTGACATGTGGGCAGTTGCTTGGTCGATCCATACTCCTAGACACACTTGTACTGTCCCTAGCATTTCCTAGTGGGGCAGGGCTCCAGAGAGATGAGGTTTCTGGATACTTCGCCATGTAGTCATCTGTCCAGGGTAGTCAGGATGGGGTCATGGCAGCATCTAGAACTTGAGTCTGTAAGGTGGCAAGGCATACAAATGTTTAATAAATGTAGGGCCAAAGAATAGGATTAAGATCACTGAGAATAAGAAACTCAGGAAGAGAGGTAGCTATGATTTCTACTGAGATATAAACACTTTTAGGACACTAATGATCTTTGACACTAATGATCTATTGCCATAAAGGGAGGATTGGGAAGACGGTATTAGAGTAGAGTGTAGGACTTGAGAACTGGAGTAATGTAGAGAGTGGCTCTCATACTAAATTAAAAGACATTTATAATTAACTGTACCACACCAATATAACCTGGGGCCCATTTCTATTGGTATTTACTAAGGAGTCTGTATGATTGCTGGGTCCCTGCCAGTATAGGCTCACTCACAGCTTGGGCCATGTTCTAGGTTATACAATTGTCTTTTCCTCAAATAAAAGAGTAGAATGATCCAGCCTCCCTCCAAAGAGTGGAGCAATCTTAATTAGTGTTACTTACAGTGAGGACAAAGTTGCGAGAGGCCCACTTCTCAGTGCCTCAGGGATGAAATTCATTACCATAACTATTTTTTTAAATAAATTAAGTTTATTTATTTATTTATTTTCCTTTTTGTTGCCCTTGTTGTTTAACATTGTTGTGGTTATTAATGTTGTTGTTGTTGGATAGGACAGAGAGAAATGGAGAGAGGAGGAGAGAAAGACAGACACCTCCAGACCTGCTTCACCGCTTGTGAAGCGACTCCCCTGCAGGTGGGGAGCCGGGGGCTCGAACTGGGATCCTTACGCAGGTCCTGGCGATTTGCGCCACGTGTGCTTAACCCGCTGTGCCACCGCCTGACTCCCCCACCATAACTATTATGCTATATCTCTCCCACTTAGGTCTGTTCTACCTCTTTGAGAAGGTACTTGAAAACTTCACACTTAGTTAAGTAAGATTGAGACACACCCTATTTGTGAGATACCTATTTTAAGAGGCTCTGCTTGATTTTTTAAAACTTTCTATATTTTAGTAGGCATGTGCCAAATGGAAGGCTTCAGAATAAAGAAAATAAATTTTAAAAATAGCTTATTTTACCTTGTGTAGCAACTCCTATACCCCAGAGTCCTCAAACCAAATTCAGTTGAAGTATATTGATTTTTAACTAATTTTACTTTAAATTTTTTTTAAAGATTTTTTTATTTATTGATGAGAAAGACAGGAGGAGTGGGAAAGAACCAGACATCACTCTGGCACATGTGCTGCTGGGGATTGAACTCAGGACCTCATGCTTCAGAGTTCAAAGCTTTATCACTTTGCCACCTCCCGGACCACTGCTTTAAACTTTTAGCAAACTCAAGTTACTTAGATAGTTACACATTAGTGACAATGCTTCTCAGAAGATTTACAGTGCCAAACAAATGCCAAATTTGCTGTGGACTAATTTCCACAAAGCCAATTTACAGGACACTTTGGAGCCGCTTCATAATGTCCTGGAACCTCTCTTGGCTAAATACATACAACTTGGATTTCAATTTGGAGTTGAAGAATTGTAATGTTAAACACTTTTTTAAATTAATTTATTCCCTTTTGTTGCCCTTGTTTTATTGTAGTTATTGATGTTGTCATCGTTGGATAGGATAGAGACAAATGGAGAGAGAAGGGGAAGACAGAGAGGGAGGGAGAAAGATAGACACTTACAGACTTGCTTTACTGCTTGTGAAGCGACTCCCTTGCAGGTGGGGAGCCAGGGACTTGAACCAGGATCCTTTTGCCAGTTTCTGTCCTATCCAACAACGGCGACATCAATAACAACAACAATAAAACAAGGGCAACAAAAGGGAATAAATAAAATTTAAAAAATACAGTACCCACTAGGTCCTCCTCTGCCATCATTTTTCAGGACCAGAACCCTACCCCCACACAGAGTCTTTTACTTTGGTACAATACACCAGTTTCAGTTTAAGCTCTGCTAAGTATTTTTCACTTGTGATCTTGTTTTTGACTTCTGCCTATGAGTTGGTTCATTCCATCTTCATGATTTTGTTTTTGACTTATTTCACTTAACAGGATATCTTCAAGCTCCATCCAAGATGGGGTAAAGAAGGTGAATTCACAGGGGCCAGGTGGTGGCACACCTGGTTGAGCGCACATGTTACAGTGTGCAAGGACCCAGGTTTGAGCCCCTGATCCCCACCTGCAGGGGGAAAGTTTCACAAGTGGTGAAGCAGTGCTGCAGGTGTCTCTCTGTCTCTTCTCTCTCTGTGTTACCCCCTTCCCTCTCAATTTCTGAGTCTCTGTTCTACAAATAAAGATTAAAAAAATATTTTTAAAAAAGTGAATTCACCATTTTAAATATCTGAGTAGTGCTCCATTGTATATGTATACCAATGGCTATATTCTGGCGAAAGGTTTGTTGATTTTATTTACTCTTTCGAAGAACCAAACATTTAGCTTCATTGATATTTTGTATGGTTTTCTTAATTTCAGTGCTATTTATTTCTTGCTACCTTTAGTTATTTCAGTCCTTTTGGTTGGATCTTAAAGATTTATGGTTTAGGGTTCTTTTGTTCTTTTAAGTCTTTAAGGTGTGTGATCAGGTTCTTTCATTGAGTTTTTTGTCATTTCCTAATGTGTGCTTGTATGATGTGACTATGAACCTCCCTCTCAGTACTGCCATAGCTGTGTCTCAAATATTTTGATAACTCTTATCTTTATATTCATTGAGTACCCAATACATTTTGATTTCTTCCTCAGTTTCCTCTTTGAAGGAGAGGAAAACTTTTTTTCCCAGAATTGTTAAGTAGTGTACTGTTGACTTTACATATTTTGTGACTTGCTAATGTCTTGTTTGTAGTTTAGTGTTTCATTCCCGTGATCTGAGAAGATGCTTGGGATGATTTCAATATTCTTGTATTTGTTGACACTGTCTTTGTGGCCTAACAAATGGTTTATGCTTGAGAATGACTCATGGACTTGAATAGAATGTATATTCTACTTTCTTGGGGTCAATGACTCTGAAAATATAAATAGTTCTAGTTTATTTCTTGATTTAGCTTCCTCTTGATTGACTGAGAATTAAATATTGTCTATTCCCATTCCTTCCTCCCTCCCCCCCCTTTTTTTTTTTTTTTTTTTGCTTTTAGGGCTCTTGCTGGGGCCCAGTGCCTGCACTACATATCCACTACTGCTCCTGGAGGCCATTTTTCCCCTTTTTTTGTTGCTATTTTTGTTGTCATTATTATTGTTGCTATTGATGTTGTTGCTGGATAGGACAGTGAGAAATTGAGAGAGGCAGGGAGACAGTACCTGCTTCACCATTTGTGAAGTGACCTCTGCAGGTGGGGAGCCATGGGTTCATACCAGGATCCTTACACCATACCTTGCACTTTGTGCCGTGTGCTTAACCCTCTGCACTACTGCCTGGCCCCCTCATCCTTATATTTTTAGTGTTTTATTTATTTTAAGGTCTATTATGTCCTTAAATATGATATGAGAATAGCTGTTTTTGCCCCTTTTTGTGTGCCATTGGCTTCTACAATAGTTTTCCATCCTTTCACTTTCAGTCTGTTTTTTCATGTTGAATTAGTTGAGATTCCTGCACACAATATATAATTGGGTTGTGTTTTCTGATCCATCTTCCTACTCTGTGCCTTTTAATAGGTGAAATAAAGCCATTGGCATTTATTGATATTATAGAATGAAGATATTTTAGTGCCATTCTAAACTTTTAGAATGTTCTGATATGTGGAGTGATTATGTGATGTGGTTGTTTATATAAGACTTGACAGAACTTCTTACAGGACATGCTTGGTGACTGTTGATCCCTTCAACTGTTGCTTATTAAAGAAGGCTTTTTATCCCTCCACCTATTCTGAATGATGGTCTAGCAGGATACAGTAGTCTTGATTGAAAGCTTTTCTTATTGAACACTGGTACTCTTAACTTTATGAACATCTATGTGAATATAGTGATTTATATCAAATTGCTGTTTATCTTTTTGTATCATTAAAATAAATACAATTCAAATGATAAAAATTTTCATTTCTTGCCACCAAGATAACTGGGTCTTGCTGCCTGTGCAATAATTCCACAGGAACAAGTGGACCTTTGTGGTATATGCAATTCTGGGAAATAGATTCACTGTACCACCTCCTACTCCATGAGAATGAGGTTTTGGCAGATAAAATTACCAAAGATATGGTTGGGTATCACAAAATCAGTTTTCATTAAATACAGTCTAGATAGCCTGTCTGCTTTTGATATAAATAAGTTTTTCATTTGCACATACTGTATATTTTGTAGGACGCAATATCTTCTGAAGATGTAACTGTGAACTTCAGTCAGGAGGAGTGGGAACTACTAAATCCTTCAGAGAAGAAACTCTACAATGATGTGATGTGGGAAATATTCCATAATCTTGTCTCAATAGGTATGAATAATAATTTTTCATTTCTAATTAGTAGCCGATTTCTCTTTTGTCCATCATTGTTCTGTTAAATGTGGAAAAGGAGTACTGTTAAGTTAGCAGGGGCATGCCTTTGACTAATAATAGCTCAATAATTTAAATATTTCTGCCTCTACATTTTAGGAAAATTGCTGGAAGATTCTTTCATTGAACAATCAGAAGACCAAGAAGGGAGTAAACAAAGGTGAGAGTGGTGCCAGGTGGTGGTCCACCTTAACACTACAGTTCTGAAGGATCCCAGTTCAAATCCCTGGTCCCCAGCTGCAGGAAGAAAGCTTCATAAGTGGTGAAGCAGGGCTGCTGGTGTTTTTCTCCCTCTATATGTCCCCCTCATTTCTCAATTTCTGTCTCTATCCAATAATAAATGAATAAATAAATTTTAAAAAAGAGTTGAGTCACATAACCATTTTCTCCATTTTTGTTGCCCATGTTATTGATATCTTTTAACTCTTGCTGTTGTATAGGACAGAGAGAAATTGAGAATGTAAGGGAAGACTGGGGATGAAAAAGATAGACAACTGCAGACTTGCTTCACCACTTGTGGAGCAACCCTCTGCATGTGGGGAGCTGAGAGCTCAAACTGGGATTCTTATGCCAGTCCTTGTGTTGTGCACTCTGTTCTTAATCCACTGTGCTACCACCATGCCCCCAGAATTCACCATTCTTGGTGGCCATCTTTATATCTTATTTTTCTTCTATTTTTTATTAGATATGGCATAATGAAATTTAAAAAGGATGGAGAGATAGAGAGGTAGGTAAATATCTACAGACCTGATTCACCACTTGTGAAATGGACATCCTGCAGATGGTAGCTTTAAACCAGGTCCCTGTGTTTGATACTATGGTTGCTTAACTGGATGTGCCCCCACCCTCCCTCCATTTTTTTCTCTAATAACATTAACTTAATTTTATTAAAAATACATAATTAATCATGTATCATATTTTATAGAAATATAGAAGATAAGACATCTGAGAAGAAGGAAGGAAGTCTTTATAGAGAAAAACTTCATCACTATGAAGTATGTCACCAGAAATTCACCTGTTCAAGATATCTTCAAACATATGAAAGAAGTCAAATCATGGGGAGTCCCTATATGTGTAAACTATGTAGTAAAGCATTCATTCAATCCAGCAAACTTTGGACACTTGAAAGATCTGAAAGTGGAATTAATTCCTATGAATGGAAACAATGTAGTAAAACATTCATTTCTTCCAGTCATCTTCAGAGCCATGAAAAAATTCACAGTGGAGAGAGACCCTATGAATGTAAACAATGTAATAAAGCATTCAGTTGTTCTAGTCATCTTCTGAGTCATAAAAGAATTCACAGTGGAGAGAAACCCTATGAATGTAAACAGTGTAGTAAGACTTTCTGTTTTTCCAGTTCTCTTCTTTTACATGAAAGAAATCACAGTGGAGAGAAACCCTATGAATGTAAACTATGTAGTAAAAAATTCAATAATTAAAGCTCTCTTTGGACACATGAAAGAACTCACAGTGGGGATAGGCCCTATAAATGTAAGCACTGTAGTAAAGCCTTTGTCTATTCTTTTGCTTTTCAGATACATGAAAAACCTCACAGTGGAGAGAAACCCTATGAATGTCAACTATGCAGTAAGATATTCAGTTGCTCCAATTCTCTTCGGAGCCATGAAAGAATTCACAATGAAGAGAAACCGTATGAATGTAAACAATGTAGTAAAACATTCGGTCATTCAACCTCTCTTCAGTTACATAAAAGAATTCACAGTGGAGAGAAACCCTATGAATGTAAACAATGTTGTAAAGCATTCAGTTGTTCCAGTTCTCTTCGTGTACATGAAAGAATTCACAGTGGAGAGAAACCTTATGAATGTAAACAATGCAGTAAAACATTCAGTTTTTCCAGTTCTCTTCGTGTACATGAAAGAATTCACAGTGGAGAGAAACCTTATGAATGTAAACAATGCAGTAAAACATTCCTTTGTTTCAGTCATCTTCGGAGCCATGAAAGAATTCACAGTGGAGAGAAACCCTATGAATGTAAACAATGCAGTAAAACATTCAGTTGTTCCAGTTCTCTTCGTGTACATGAAAGAATTCACAGTGGAGAGAAACCTTATGGATGTAAACAATGCAGTAAAACATTCAGTTGTTCCAGTTCTCTTCGTGTACATGAAAGAATTCACAGTAGAGAGAAACCTTATGAATGTAAACAGTGTAGTAAAACATTCAGTTGTTCCAGTTCTCTTCGGAAACATGAAAGAACTCACAGTGCAAAGAATCCTTATGAATGTAAACAATGTAGTAAAACATTCCTTTGTTTCAGTTATCTTCGGAGCCATGAAAGAATTCACAGTGGAGAGAAACCCTATGAATGTAAACAATGTAGTAAAACATTCAGTTCTTCCAGTTCTCTTCGGAGCCATGAAAGAATTCACAGTGGAGAGAAACCCTATGAATGTAAACAATGTTGTAAAGCATTCAGTTGTTCCAGTTCTCTTCGGAGCCATGAAAGAACTCACAGTGGAGAGAAACCTTATGAATGTAAACAATGTAGTAAAGCATTCAGTTTTTCCAGTTCTCTTCGGAAACATGAAAGAACTCACAGTGGAGAGAAACCCTATGAATGTAAACAATGTAGTAAAGCATTCAACCAGGCCGGTAATCTTAGGGTACATGAAAGAACTCACAGTGGAGATAAACCCTATGAATGTAAACAGTGTAGTAAAGCATTCAGTTGTTCCAGTTCTCTTCGTGTACATGAAAGAATTCACAGTGCAGAGAAACCCTATGAATGTAAACGGTGTAGTAAGACATTCAGTGTTTTCAGTTCTCTTCTTTCACATGAAAGAATTCACAGTGGAGAGAAACCCTATGAATGTAAACAATGTAGTAAAACATTCCGTTGTTCCAGTTATCTTCGGAGACATGAAAGAATTCACAGTGGAAAGAAACCCTATGAATGTAAACAATGTAGTAAGACATTCAGTTTTTCCAGTTCTCTTCTTTTACATGAAAGAAATCACCGTGGAGAGAAACCCTATGAATGTAAACTATGTAGTAAAACATTCAATAATTCAAGCTCTCTTCGGACACATGAAAGAATTCACAGTGGGGAAAGACCCTATAAATGTAAACATTGTAGTAAGGCCTTTGGCTATCCTTTCACTCTTCAGTTACACGAAAGAACTCACAGTGGAGAGAAACCCTATGAATGTAAATATTGTAGTAAGACATTCATTTGTTCCGGCTATCTTAGAATCCATGAAAGAACTCACAACGGAGAGAAACCATATGAATGCAAACAATGTAATAAGACATTCAGTTGTTCCAGTTCGCTTCGGAAACATGAAAGAACTCACAGTGGAGAGAAACCCTATGAATGTAAACAATGTAATAAAGCATTTAATTGTTCCAGTTCTCTTCGGACACATGAAAGAATACACAGTGGAGAGAAACCCTATGAATGTAAACAATGCAGTAAGAAATTCATTTGTTTCAGGTCTCTTCGGGAACATGAAAGAACTCACAGTGGAGAGAAACCCTATGAATGTAAACAATGTAGTAAGACATTTAGTTGTTCTAGTTCTCTTCGGGTACATGAAAGGACTCACAGTGGAGAGAAACCCTATGAATGTAAGCAGTGTAGTAAGACATTCATTTGTTCCAGTCATCTTCGGAGTCATGAAAGAACTCACAATGAAGCGAAACACTGAAATAAATACTGTAAATAAGTAGTAAGACATTCATTTTTCCAGTTCTCTTTGGGTATATGAAAGAACTCAAAGTGGAGAGAAATCCTATGAATGTAAACAATGTAGTAAAACATTCATTACATGCAGTCATCTTCACGTCTTGAAAGAACTCACAGTGGAGAGAAACCCTGTGAATCTAAATAATGTAGTAAAACATTTTTTTCAGTCATTTTCAGAGTCATGACAAAACAGCAGAGAGAAACATGCAAGGTGTAAAGCCATAAAAGTAAAATGTTTAGTAAACCCTTCAATTATTCCAAGAATCCTTTGTGCACCAAATCCTGGCCCCCAGATTGCCAGATTTTATAGATTTTCAGACTCACAATCTTGAACTGTGTTCACTAAAAACAAGACATTACTGAAAATCGTAGGATTATTTCAATACCAAGTTCTGACAATACTTTTTCTGTCTCAGTTATAAAGATGTATCCTTATGTTTTTATTATAGACAGGAACTGAAAGGAGAGAAAAAAAAGATTCTAAATATTCATTTCACTACATGTGAAGCTTTCCCTATGCAGGTAGGGACCTTGAGAAGCACCGACTACAGCTGGGGAACAGAGGCTTGAACCTTTCATCATGCCTGCCGACATGTGCACTCCATGTGTGCAACAGCAGGGCCCCTGTCCCATTATTAAATCCAGATCCTAAACTTTACTTCAAAAGCTACTGAAAAAAAGAGTAGAGGGAGTAGAGCGATAGCGCAGTGGTGTAGGCACATGTGGCTCAAAGCATAAGGACTGGCTTAAGGATCCCGGTTGGTTCCCAGGCTCCCCACCTTCACAGGTGTGAAGCAGTTATACAGGTGTCTTTTTCTCCCCCTCTGTATTTCCCACCTCTCTCCATTTCTCTCTGTCCTAACCATAACTACAACAATAAAAAGCAACAAGGGCAACTAAAGGGAAACTAACAAATTTTAAAAAGAAGTAGAACATAGGAGTCAGTTGATGGCAGAGTGGGTTAAGGATGCGTGGACCTAAGCACAAGGACTGGGATAGGGTATCCCAGTTCAAGCCCCCAGCTCTCCACCTCCAGGGGGGTCACTTCACAGGCGGTGAAGCTGATCTGCAGGTGTCTATCTCTTCCCCTCGCTCCATTTCTCTCTGTCTTATCCAATGATAGCAACAACAATAATAACCACAAGAATGATAGAACAACATGGGAAACAAAAGGGGAAAAGACCAGTAGCAGTGGGTTCACAGTGCAGGGACTGAGCCCCAGCAATAACTGTAGGCAAAAAAAAAAAAAAAAGGGAAAGTAACGTATACTTTAAATTGGGAACTCTATTCCTTTAAGCATCAAAAATGACCACTAATATAGGCTGAAGTTTTTGCAAATCGCCTCAAAATGAGAAATTGAATTGTGAGGACACATCATGAAATCTCTGTATCCATAACCAGTCTGAAATATCAGCTCAGTGCAGTTGTGTGACACAATCAGGAAATATCACACCACACACTGGGCAAAACTAACTGTACAGGAATTCTGTAGAGCTATGCTCATGCAAAGAGACCAGGTTTGCATAGTTCTCAAACATCACATTTTTGTAAAGATCCTGCTGAGTCTGGTCCAGGGTCCAGGCATTCACACTCCTGGGAGAATTCTATGAACACAACCCTGAAAGTCAACGCCTCCTTGATATTTCTAGGTAGAGATCACAGTAACAGCAAGAGATAATTAAATACTGTTTTCAATTTGCAGAATCTTTAGAATTATCTGATTGGATACATTTCACATATGTTACTGTATAACAGTCTTGTGATACAAAAACCACTAAAGAAGTGGCACTTTATTGGAGGATAAATAAACCAAAGCACCCGCACAGGTTGTCACATTAGCAGTGATGCTGAGATGTTACACTCAGAGGATGCCACAGGGTTTCTGAGCCTGGATGCATTTCTAGATTATTATTTAGCTCATTTTAAATATTTACTACCTTTGCCTCTGCTTGATGAAGTCACAACTGAAGAGGAAAAAATAGCTAGTAATGAATCTCAGAACACAAATGCATATAGAAAGTATATGTTCCAGGGACTGGATGTTGGTGCACGTGGCTGTGCACATATGATACAATGCTCAAGGACCCAGGTTCTAGCCTTTGTTCCCCACCTACAAAGGGAAAGCTTTGCAAGTGGTGAAGCGGTGCTGCGGGTGTCTGTTTTCCCTAACCTCTGATTTCTGGCTGTCTATCCAGTACATAAGGATCAAATTTAAAAAGACCTGTTTTAAAAAAGAAAATATATGTTTCAGGGGAATTGAAGAATATGTGCTCTAAGTCATTATTTTTATGCAATTATTAACTCAAAATGTAGAAAACTACATAAACAATGATAATAGTAATATTCTCTTTAATGAGAAATCTGAAGTACCAGAAACCAATAATCTGGCATGTTTTATATAAAGTAGAATATATCTTGAGAAGAAAGATACATAGAGAAGCAATCATAGTGAAGTTTTTTTTAGCAGCTTTTGGAATGAATATTTCAAAAACAATATAAAGTGAAAATGTGAGTATATCACATGGTTACAGTTTGTGGGATACACAGAGAGATGGAACACTGTTGGGAAGTCGTGTGATCCTGGGACATATGGGTGGCTAAACACTAATTGTCTGGAGCTGTGCATTTTTCATTTCAACCAATTTAAAAATAAAATGTCCAACAATTTTTTCTATGTAGGATAGTTTATGCTAATCTCACACTGAAGACAAAAACTATGATATAAGAATTGTTTCTGAATATTTTGATGGCTTTTTAATTTTTTATATTTATTTTATTTATTTATTCCCTTTTGTTGCCCTTGTTTTATTGTTGTAGTTATTGTTTTTGTCGTTGTTGGATAGGACAGAGGAGGGGACGACAGAGAGGAGGAGAGAAAGATAGACACCTGCAGACCTGCTTCACCGCCTGTGAAGCGACTCCCCTGCAGGTGGGGAGCCAGGGTTCGAACTGGGATCCTTATGCTGGTCCTTGTGCTTTGCACCATCTGCGCTTAACCCGCTGTGCTACAGCCCGACTCCCTTTGATGGCTTTTTATTTAGGTAAATTAAACTGTTCAAGAAAACATGTTATGGAAAGAGACTGAGAGAGATATTGAGAGAGAAGAGGAACTACAGGCTTTATGGTCACATGGTGGTCCCAGGAGAAAGAGAAATTAAGGGTAGAGAAAGACTTATATGATGGGGTCTGGGCCAAAGAGCAAGCCTTTGATGTTTATTATTTGTGCTAGTAGATTTTATATTTGAATACACATGGGGAACATTAATAGTATAACACTTTTTCTTTCTTGAGATTGCAAAGTTTGAGTGAAAATTAGCACCCCCTAGCCCAAGTTAGGGAATGCTAGAATTCCCCCCTAGAAACTTCTTATAGACCCTCTGTCCACCATCACTGGTTACTTCCATCAGGAATATCATCATAAGTCCTCTTTAAAGGGACTCTCGAGGAACTTGCTGTTACTGTGAATCAATCGCTATCGAACAGGCCATGGCTGGTGCGCCGCTATGTTGCATCGCTGGGGAGCCAGAGACGACCCGAACTGCCCCTGCGGCTCCAGACAGACTATGACCCACATAGTCAACGACTGCCACCTCTCCAGATTCAAAGGAGGTCTCGAAACTTTACATCAGGCTCAACCTGATGCTGTTGACTGGCTACGGAAGAAGGGCAAACGCTAGAAGAAGAAGCAAGTCCATTATAAAGTGGATTGCTCCTTTAGAAAGGCCCAGCCACTTCTGGCATGGTCTTAGGGCAGTGGGCAGCAGGCTTGTGCAGGAGCATTTAGTGCTACCATTCCCCCTCCACAGGAGAGCAGCCTAGACTACCAGCTCATGAATGTGGACCTGCTCAACCCCCCCCCCCAGGCTGTGCTCCAGAAGAAAGGCAGGCAGCTGGCTGTACCATTGTGCTCCACTAGGTGAGGCTCCTCCCAGGCATGAGCCCCAGGTGGACACGCAGGACTGGCTGGATCCAGCTGTGTCTGCAAGACCCAGAAGCTGACCTTCACCTCATAGCAGTCCCTCCTTTACTTCCACACCGTCCTCTCAGCACATTAACTATGGGATCATGACCTACGAGTACCTGTGTTCCCTGTCAGATAAGGTTGCTGATTGTCTTAATCAAGATTTAAATTTGGAACATGGAAAAAGACGGCTTCTGAAGCATGCAAGGGATGAGCACTTTTTTTTTTTTTTTTTGCTTCTCACTTGGGTCATTTGATATTTTATTTATTTTTATTTATGATAGGAGACATTAACAAAAGCATAGAATAAGAGGGGTACAATTCCACACAATTACCATAACCTGATCTCCATATCCCATCCCTTCCCCTGATAGCCTTCCCGTTCTCTCTCTCTGGGACTATGGATCCAGGGTTGTTGTTGGTTGCAGAGGGTGATAGTTTCCAGTCTGACATCCAGGTCTTTGATCCATTTGGAGTTGATTTTTATTTCTGGTGAGATAAGGTGGTTCAATTTCATTCTTCTGTATGTTATAACCCAGTTTTCCCAGCACCATTTATTGAAGAGAGGCTCTTTCCATTTAATACTTTGGGCCCCCTTATCAAAGATTAGATGTCCATAGGTGTGGGGGTTTAGATCTGGGCTTTCAATTCTGTTCAACTGGTCTGTGTGCCTATTTTTGTTCCAGTACCATGCTGTTTTGATGATGATGGCTTTATAATATAGTTTGAGATCTGGGCGTGTGATGCCTCTGTTTCTGTTTCTTTTCCTCAAGATGGTTTTGGCAATTCTAGGTGTTTTCTGGTTCCAGATAAATGAATGTAGTTTTTGTTCTATTTTCTTAAAGAAGCCTCGCGTGAGCTTAATGTGCAGCTTGGTGATATGAGAATCTGGCATGAAGCCCAGCCAGTCTATCTTGGCGTTACTCTCGATCGCACTCTGTCATTTCACGAACATCTCATAAAAACTGCAGCAAAGGTGGGCGCGAGGAATAACATCATTGCAAGACTGGCCAGCTCCTCATGGGGCGCGAGTGCTTCCACACTTCATTTAAATCTAATTAACATCAATCTGACACACAAATTATTTTTTACTCTATTGCTAATCTCTTAAAGTATTTATATGGCAAATCTTTCTTTGTAAAAGATTGAGAGTTATTTTTGGTAATTATTCTCTCTCAAGTATTGAGATACTCTTCTCAGTAAGGTATTCCACACACTCTATATGTATAGATATATAGATATGTAGATATAGATATGTTTTTTTTCCTCCAGTGTTATCGTTGGGGCTCAGTGCCTGCCTGCACTACTAATCCACTGCTCTTGGAGGCCATCTCTCCCATTTTTGTTGTCCTTGTTGTTATTGCTGTCATTGTTGTTGCTGGATAGGACAGCAAGAAATTGAGAGAGGAAGGAGAGACAGAGGTGGAGAAAAGACACCTGCAGATCTGCTTCACCACTTGTGAAGTGACCCCACTGTAGGTGGGGAGCCAGAGGCTCAAACTGGTATCCTTACACTGGACCTTGCACTTTGTGCCATGTGCGCTTAAGTGGCTGCGCTACTGCCCACCCCCATCCTCACTATATATATTTTTTGTGTCTGCCATTAACAGGTATTCAACAATCTGGGTATTTGTTGTTGTTGTTTTTAGATACAGAGAAAGGAAAACCATAGCACTAAAACTTATTCCAGTGCAGTGAAGCCCAGGCTCTAACCAGTGGTGCACACAAATAAGTGGCATATCCATGTTAGCTGTTGTGCCAAACTTAAATGACAGGTGTGTGTGTGTGTGTGTGTGTGTGTGTGTTAGCCAGAAACTTCAGATACTATTATTTTTATGTGATTTTGCTCCCTCCCCAGTGTCATGTCTATGTTCTTTATGCTTTGTTCAGAGCTGGGCTATACCACAGGAAACCTAAAGTTTTAATCTATTTCACTCTAAACTAGTTATGACACCTACTAGTAGTACTAGAAAATCACACACTTTTGGACTAATCTGTCACAAGACAGGATATTTAAAATAGAAGGTCACATATCATAATAAAAATTGTCCTGAAAAGTTGACTGTCTTGAACCAAAGCTGGGGTGAGAAATTTCTAGAATATCAGGAAGTTTTCTGAAGGGATGGCCATGTTAAAAAAATGAAAATAAAATGGAGAATGAGCAGGAATCAAAGGCTCCTTGCAGAAAGAGTGGAAACAGGGAAGGTGCTTTGTGCAGGTCCTGGATTCATGGGGTATCCAAAGGAAAAACAAGCACAGCTCCATCAAGGATGGACATTTACCTGAGAGCATGCCATGTCCTTCTCTGGTCCTGCTGCTCAGCCTTTAGTTCAAGGGAGATGATCTTGAAAAATCACAGCTGCCCTTTCAGAATATCCTTCAGAGAGGCGAGAACATCCTCTCCCTGCCCCAACACACCCAGAGGCAGAGGACCTGGTATTGATGCAGTCACTCTCTCCTGTTATTAATTATATCAGAATTAGGGAAGATGCCTCCTCCAGAGAGACCAAACTAATGTTTCCTTTGAATTCAGGAGCTTCCCCCTACTGACACCCACAAATCCCCTATAACTGGCACTACTGACATCAGGACTCTATAAGACTCTCCACACAGTATATGCTGTCACCTCTCAACTGACCAACACTATGTCTGCACCCAGATGAATTACCCAGAAGCCTCACTTCTACCTAGTATCACCTAGAGCCACTTACAGACATTATTGTCAACAGTTGTGCTTCCCTAGACCCACACTTTGTGAGGTCACCGGTGATGCCACTCATTAACTTCACTCAAGGACCTTTCTCCAATGCCTGGGCGCTGACTTATCTCATTCTGTGTCCAGATTTATTTGTACTAGAGCTGTTACTGGATTCTGCATTTCTCACCAGGATTAGTGCCAAATATTACTGATTGGTTGGTTTAGCCAAATAATTTGATTCAGTTAGTACATGGTGTTTACTAAGAATAAGAGGCATGTTACTTCCTCCAATGTTTTTTTACTCAGTTACATTTGTAATAATGGAAAATGCACTGAAAGATTGTATGCTAACCAGCATTTAGCATGTAAAGGGTCATTATTTCTAGGAAAAGTGACTAAATACTTAAATATTTACTAGGACACCTCTAGTCACTGAAAATTTTTCATATTTGCAGCTCATGTAACACAAGTGGATTCTTCTAGACTTCCATTCAATCTGAGATAAATTGTTTACTGACGTAGGGAAGTAGAGAAAGAAAATAAATTTCCACTCTTAGTAAGGAAATGACAGGATGACTTATAGTATTTTTAGATAACTGTGAGTATTATATAATATGTGAAAACATAGCAATAGGTCGAGTTGCAAGATGAAGAACTAAGTTAATGTAATTTCCTGTTTACTTGAATCCGCTCCATATTCTGCACTGTGAGCACCTTGCCCACCCTTTGTGATGCTCACATTGTAGCTGATGCTTCATGATGTGGTCACATTATTGACACTGTTTTATTGTTGATACATTTCATTGTGCTCTTCAGGAATCCATGACAGCCTGCTGACACACCTTCAGGACCTGCCCCCCATCTCAGTACGCAGACCTCTGCATTCACCCAGGACATTCTGGGAACCACAAATGCTCCAGGGAGTCTCACCTCAAGGCCTGCCAATGCCTAAACCAGAGTGACCCCTCCAATTCTACTCTTTTCTCTACACATGCACCCTCTTTCTCAACCCTTCTCAGGGGCCCTGGAGAATCCTGAGTCCCTGTCCTGACTCTCCATCCACCTGGGATGAGCTCTTCGGGTGCAATTCCAGCTCCACTGCTAAGTGAGTATTGCCTGACAGGAAAGCACAAGGAGAAGATTCTAGAGCTCATCATTGAAACTGAAAGTTACCCACACAACCAGAGACACTAGACTATGACTATTCAGAATTGTTCACTTTTCTGTGGGGGCTTATTTCCCTTCTAACTGTCCCTGTCTATCACCATCACTTTAGTCTCTCCTCTCACCAAACTAATAATTCAATGACTGTGCTTGCTGTAAATTTTTTTCTCTTTTTTTAACCAGAGCACTGTTCAGCTCTGGCTTATGGTGGTGCAGGGGATTGAACCTGGGACTTTGGAGCCTCAGGCATGAGAATCTGTTTGCATAACCATTATGCTGTCTACCCCTGCCCAACTTGCTGTAAATTTACTTGCATTATTTACCTTTAATTTATAAAGGTGCTTCATTCTTGGTGTTTTTCCTTGAAAACCTAACATTCAGCCTTCTAGAGAAAATTTTATACTTGAAACACCCAGAATAAATGAATACACTATTTTTTCTAGAGGAAATTATAAAATGGATTGATAGCTACTATCTATGATCTGAAATACTTGTTTATAGCTCCAAGGTAATCAGCATCTCAGTCCAGGGCATCCTGAGTACCCTAAGTATCCCATGGGGCCTCATCCAAAGACCTTCAGGAGCGTGTTCAGTGATGAGCACCCTCTCTCACTCATTGCAGTCACTGTCATGGCAAGAATGAACTTAAATTCATCATATTATTGTCAGTACTGCTCAGAACCATTAGGTAAAAAGATGAAGTAAAAAGGACCCATAGAGTGAGAGTGGATAGCAATATGGTTATGCAAAGAAACTGTCATGCCTGAGGCTCTGAAGTCACAGGCTCAACCTCCCACACCACTATAAACCATAGCTGGTCAGTGCTTTGGTAAAAATAAATAAATAAATAACATTATTAAAATATAAAAAAACACTGACATTCTATAGGAATAATTAAGTTTGTGTTATTGAGGTGGTGTGTGCCAATAATTGTAGCCATGATGAGAAGGAAATAAATCCAATAGCAATAGGGGAGATCAAATAACAGTTAAGCTACATTTTCTATATTTCCATGTTCAGGGAGGGTGAAATTCCCCAGAATTCAACAGATATGACACATATTATAAATATTGTTTGCATTACCTTCAAGGCAAGAATTCCCACATTCATAAATTGGCTCAGCTGGACATTAACTAAAAAGTGAGGTAAACAGATGGGGAGATAACACCATGGCTATGCAAAGAGACTCTCATGCCTGGGGCTCAAGAGTCCTATGTACATTCCTCCTCACCAATCATCAGCCAGAGGTGATAGAGCTCTCATAAAGTAAATAAAGAAAATAAATACACAAAATACAATTGAGGTTAACAAAGGTACAAAGGTAGAAGAGAAGAATGATGAGGTGGCCTAAGGGAGTGTTGTGTGAATCCTTTAAGTGTATACTTTGCTATTTGACCTTAGTACATCAAAACTGAGAGGCTTGGAAAAGAAAAAAATATTTATGAGCTTTATGTCAGAACTATTGAAAACACAAACACACAAAAAGTGTAGAAGGAGTTTGTTCCAATGCTGTGCTAAGGATAGGACTGCAGTTCCAATGTGCTTGAGAAAATGAGTAGATTGGGGATTGCTGGGGAAGTCTTCAGCACATTCCTGTTCAAACATGGAGCAGAGAGTAAAACCAGTATTGAAAAAACTATCACACTCACACTTGAATCATAGCTCAAATAATATTTACTACAAAAATGACTACAGTGAAAAACATCAGCATTTATCTAGTCATTTTCATGAGAGATGAAAATTAAGAAGGCTTAACAGAAAAATAGGGCATTAATCTTTCTGTAAAGATGTCAGGATTGTAAATGGCACCTTTGATTCATATTATAAAATATGAGTATTCTCCCAACTCATAGTCCTGAAAATATGCCAACATGGATCTGTACTCTTCCTGAGCTAAGCCGTATGCATGTGTGCTGCCAATAATGCCAACAACCATTGGTTGAGCTCAGTGGGATCTGGGAAGCTCTGGGGAAAGATTCTCTGCACACAACAAAGGATGAAACACCTGTGCCTTGGAGTTGGATTTGCCAAAAATGTCTGCCTACATCAAAGCCCTCATAACTCAGGACTGCTGTGTGAGAAGTAAATGTATTCCATTTGGGAATCCACTCTGAATCCTTACTTTCATGAGAAAATGTAATCACCTTCCCTACTTCACAGACAGTGAGACAGGGGTGGGAAGTTTTAGGAGCAAGTTTCAAATTCACCTGAAACTTGCTGATCATGTTTGTAGGCCAAAATAGTTAGAGGTGGATTGGAAATAGTTTTAATTAACTCATATGAAAAGGTGGCCAAGAACTAGACAATTTTCATGCTTGCTTCACTGGAAGTAAGCTTTTTCTAATATTCATCAGTAGGTCCAAGTCTGCCTGTGAAGACATCACAGGGAATTCTCTCATCAGACTCTTCATTGTGGAGCTATAGGCTGACCTCTGATCTCTGAATTCAGTAATGATCTTGGAAATATCCTTCTTATTACTTTGTAAACTGTTACCAATGGCATTTTTCTCCATCTTCAAAGACTCCTTAAGTTATTCAGACTCCAAGTGTAATTCAAACTCTTGCTTTCCACTCTCTTGCAGAAATCACTTATTTCTTTATTTTGCATTTCCAATACTTTTTTTTTTTTAACATCCAGCATCTTTCTCTTCAGATTCTGCAGGTGGAATTTAGCTTCCTCCTGGTCTGAGCAGCAGCCTTCTTAGTGGGGTGAGGGGATGATCCCAATACTCAGGGACTCCCTTCACACACACCTTTGCACTGGGCACATATCACCTATAGTTCCTTCTCACAGAACAGGATGTGGACCTGCAGGTGCTACTCACACAGGGGCTGCTCCTGCTGCTGCCTCTTTCTTCCCAAGCTTGGCAGCTGCTGCAGCATATCAGTCAGTGTGCTCAGCTGCCTGTGGGCACAAGGGTGCTTAGAGACAGGATGGGGAGGATGTCCAGCAGGTCTTGCCAGGCATAGCAATCTAGGGGTCACCAGGTCTATCAGAAAGTCCAGGAACATGGGGCAACTGGTTTCTGCCCTCATAAATGGCAGCACCATTTCTTATATTCAAAACCTGGAAGCAACTTGGAAGGTATCCAACAAAGTGGCTGAGAAAGTTTATATATATAGTCAGTATATGCTTTATCGAACAGTCATAAAAGTCTGTGCATTTCCAAGGCCACTGCATCTGTCACACCCAGTCATAGAGCACTTACCGACCTGCTTCTTCAGGATGCAGTTGGATGGGAGTGCCCAGCTCCTCTCAGACCCTCCCACGACACACACACACACACACACACACACACACACACACACACACACGGAAGAGAGCATGGGGGGGGGGCAAGACACTCCGTAGTCATGTGTGAACAGGGAGAATCAGCAGGTGGGTACCACTGACACTCAGCCTGTTCCCAATAAAAATAGGTAAATAATGTAAAATCCCAAGGGAGTTCCTACAAAAAGGGAGGACATCCCTGTATCCCTGGGGGGAAGCAGGACTTCAAACCTGTCACCCAAGGGAGTGCAGGGTCACACCTTGAGGGTCAGCTCAGACACCCACTTCCCTGAGTTGTGAACTCACAGAAGCCCTGAGCCCACAGCCATGCACCCAGAGGGGCAGTACAGAGGCAGGAAGAGGTCCAGGATATCCAGGTTGGACTGGGATCCCAAGCAGTGAGAGTGGGGAGGGGAGGACAGAAACCCAAGTTTTCCCCCAAGGGCACAGGGTCAGCACCTGGTCGTGCCAGGGACTCACAGCAAGGGGTTATCACCTCCAACTCTGAGTGTGGTCAACCTCACAAAAATGTGTTTGCTGGCAGCAGACCCAGGCCTGCCCCTGCAGAATGATGGAGGGGGAGTAAGACACTTCTTCTAGTCAGTGTGTGTGTGTGTTGGGGGGAGAGGGGGTATCTTAGATAGCCAAAGCCCGTGTAAAGCCCTAGCTGTTATCCATCTACCTGCCTCATAGTGAAGTCACATCCTCAAAAGCAGAGCAAGGTGACCTGTAGCCAAGGATGACAGAACATCTAGAAACAGGTTTTATGCTGGGTCATCTTGCTCTGTCATTTGTGGAAGACGGGTCCTGAAATGAATGCAGCCTAGAATGTTCCTAGCTGTGATCATGGACTGTGAGCTCAGACTGACACATTTCTCTCTCAGTGTTTCTATACCTCACCCAATAGATGAACATAAGCATATGAATTTGAGTATGAATATAATTACGGATATCATTACAAATATGGATATGCATATGGATATAAATATAACTGTAAACATAACTATGAATATATGTGAACATCACCATAAATATAACAATGTAAACAAGTTTCCTCTCTCCTCTATCTCACCTTAACTGCAGTGTTTCTTTACCTCTAACCAAGACATAAAAATAGGACATGAAGATGATATGAATATTAATGTAAATGTTAATATAAATAGGAACAAAACCATATTCTATGTGTCTCAATTTCTTTTCTGCTCCTCTATCTCACCTTTCCCTCTATTTCTACTCCTCTAATTCATTAACTTAATAAGAATACTGATATAAAGATGGATGATATGTGTATGGATGTGAATGTGAAAAGGAAAATGCAGGAGGTCCTGAGTTCAGTCCCTGGTAGCCTATGTATCAGGATGATGTCTGGTCCTTTCTCTCTCCTCCTATCTTTCTCATTAGTAATAAAATCTTAAATAAAAGAATATAAACATACAGATCCCTGTTAATTTTGAGTGGGTATATTATCAAACAGCATAGAATCACCAACAAAAAAACAGAAGAGGGAAGAAATGGAAAGAGTATAATCAAATGATGTCTCAAGGCCAGCATTTAAAAGAATTCTGTCAGAATAGAAAGCTTCAGTAGCATGTGTTTTAAATATTAATCAATGAAGCCATAGGCCTTGGAACACTGTCCAGCAGAGCCTGGGGAGATCCCAGTCCTTGGAGTTGCCAGAGTTCCCAGGTCTCAGCCTGGCCATACAAGCTGGGGGAGGAGGGGTCTGAAGCTGTGGGTCTGGAGACTGCTGGGTATCCCAGGGTACCCTGAGTAGTGGGCAACAGATAAAATACAGCTCACTCCCCAAGGGGACCTCACCTGCTAGCTGCCTGTCCTGCCACTGTCCTGTGTCTGCTCTGCAGAGCACTGTCCCCCAGCCATCTGGTCAGTAGCTGGCAGTTGAGCTGCCCAGCAAGTGCACATGTTCACAATCCCTGGTACACATCACAGAGAGAGCTGGGGGTGCTAAGCAACAAAGACACTGTCCTTCAAGATGACCACTTAGGCAGGAGAGTGGCCATTGTCAGACTTCCAAAGAGGTTAGGCTGCCCACCTGGGGTCAGTTGGCGGTAGCAGCAGCAGTGCCAGAGGCAAAGGAAGCCCCAGCCACCACCACAGCTGGGCAGGAACGTGGTGGTGGGAAAAAGCTGCTGCAGAGGAGACTGAAACTGGAAGCAGCCATGGTGGCTGCTGGATTTTGACCATGGTGACAGTCCTGAAAATTATGTTTAATTATAAACATAATTATAATTTTAAATATCACAGTGTTATAAGTATCTCCAATTCCTCTCTGTTCCCCTATCTATTATTCCCTCTTGACATTTCTCTGCCTCTAATCAATAAACATAAATATAAGATGTGAATATGAATATAATACAAATAGGACTATGTATGTTATATAGATATGAAAATTAATATGAATGAACCTGTAAATATGAGTATAAATAGTGTTCTAAGTACCTCAATTTCCTTTCTATACCTCTATCTCACTTTTTGCTCTAGATGTTTCTATGCCTTAAAGATAAATATTATATAGATATGAATATTGATATTATATGTATATTGATATAAACATGCTTGCAAATGTAAATTTAAATATGAATTATAAGAATTTAAGAGTGTTAAAAGTATCTCAATTCCTTCTCTGCTTTCTATCTCACCTTTACCTCTCAATGCTATTCTGTCACCAATAAGTAACACTACATATATACACAATGTAAATATAGGTACTATACAGTTATGAATATAAATGTACTTGTAAATATAAATATAAATAAAATGGTATCTACATTTCCTCTCTGCTCCTTTATCTGAACTTTCCCTCACAATTTCCTCTACTTTTAACCAACAAATAAGCATAAACACTCAAGATTCTTCTTGAAACTCTGCCTCCTCAAGTAATTTCATACTCATTATCTTCATTGTTTTTTTTTAAACAATTTCACATTTTTCCTATAACACTCAGCAACAGGATGAAACTAAAATTGGAAATTTTATATAGAATATATATTCATTACTGGCATTTACCTCATCAAATAATTTAGGTTCATACCTTTTTTTTCTTTTAAAGAATTTATTTATTCATGAGAGAGATAGGAGAAGAGAAAGAACCAGACATCACTGTGGTACATGTGCTGCCAGGGATAGAACTCAGGACCTCATGGTTGAGAATCCAATGTTTTATCCACTGCTCCACCTCCCAGACCACTAGGTACATACCTTTCAGTTTCAAATTCTCTACATGAGAAGGAAGCCAGTACCTTAAATCAAGTTACAAAGATAAATAATAATCAACTGTGAGATGACAAGAGCTGGAAGCTCAGCTCACTGGGAAGGGCTCCCACCATTCCATGTCATTGATGCAGATCTGAGCCCCAGCACCATAGGGAAGATACCAGGCAGCAGGAGGCCATGCTCTGGGTGGTCTCCCCATCTCTCTTCTGATTCTCAATTTTAATTTAAAACACAGTCCAGAAGCTGAGATGTTGCCAGAGGCAGAATGGGGGGTGAGAAGAAAGAGGAGAAGGAGGTGGAGGCGAGAAATAAAGGGGGAGTGAAGGCAGAGAGGGAGGAGGTGGAATGCCATCTTTCTGCACAGAAGGGACACAGAGGGTCCTGCCACTTGAAATGCGCGGGCAGCAGAGGGGCGACCACTGAAAGAGCCGCTCGAATGCTGGTTTGGAACACAGAGTGAAGGGAGAGGCCGCCATGCCAAGGCACCCACATGGGGCGGGGGGGAGATTCGGGGTGCGGGGCTGGGGCGCAGCGGTCTCTGTGGACAGGGCACCTGGTGGCGGTGCGGGGACAAAGGGGCGCAGGCACCCACAGACACTGCAGTTCGCTACCTTTCTGTGTCTTAACCTGCCTTTCCCTTTATAGACACCACCACTCCTGGTGCCACTCAGGGTCCTGAGCTCCAGGTCTGTGCAGCTCAGAGCCTCATAGGGTGCTTCAGCCCTTTTGGGTCCTGGGACCTCAAGCTTAGGAGTCCAACACTTTATCTTCTGTGCCACCTCCAATACCACAAAGACATTTAATTCTCACACAGCAGTCCTGAGTTTTGAGGGCTTTGATGCAGGCAGGTGTTTTTGGCAAATCCAACTCCAAGCCACAGGTGGGTCGTCCTTCGGTATGCGCAGAGAATCTTTCCCCAGAGCTGCCCAGGTCCCACTGACCCTAACCAATGGATGTTGGAATTATTGGCAGCACATATGCATACAGCTTAGCTCAGGAAGAGTACAGATCCATGTTGGCATTTTTTCTGGACTATGAGTTGGTAGAATACTCATGTTTTACAATATGAATCAACGGTGCCATTAACAATCACTGACACCTTTTTAAAAAAATATATTTATTTATTTATTCCCTTTTGTTGCCCTTGTTGTAGTTATTATTGTTGTTGTCGTTGTTGGATAGGACAGAGAGAAATGGAGAGAGGAGAGGAAGACAGAGAGGAGGAGAGAAAGATAGACACCTGCAGACCTGCTTCACCGCCTGGGGAGCCGGGGTTTGAACCGGGATCCTTATGCTGGTCCTTGTGCTTTGCACCACCTGCGCTTAACCCGCTGCGCTACAGCCCGACTCCCGATCACTGACACCTTAACAGAAAGATTGATGCTCTGTTTTTCTGTTAAGCCTTCTTCCTTCTCATGTCATGAAACTATAGATAAATGCTGATGTTTTTGTGAATGTTTTTCACTGTAGTTAGGCATTTTGATAATAAATATTTGAGCTATGATTCAAGTGTGAGTTCTGATGGTGTTCATTTCACTACTGGTTTCACTGCTCCATGTTTTCACAGGAATGTGCTGTCTCAGGATTTGAAGATTTCCCCAGCAGTCCCCAAGCTATTGGTTTTCTCAAGCATGTTGGAACTGCAGTTCTATCCTTACCACAGCACTGTAACAAATTCCTTCTATACTTTTTGTGTGTTTGTGTTTTCAGTAGCTCTGACATAAAGCCCAGAAATATTTTTTCTCTCTCATCAAAACCTCTCAGTTTTAGCAAAGTTATTACATTTAAGGAATCACACAACACTGCCTTAGGCCATCTCAGCATTCTTCTCTTCTACCTCTATACCCCTGTTAATGTCAATTGTATTTTATGTATTTATTTTCTTTATTTCCTACAAGAGCTCTGTCACCTCTGGCTGATGATTGGTGAAGAGGACTGAACCTAGGACTCTTGTGTCCCAGGCATGAGAGTCTCTTTGCATAGCCATAGTGTTATCTCCCCACCTCTTTACCTCACTTTTTAGTTAATATCCAGCTGAACCAACTCATGAATATGGGAATTTTTGCCTTGATATTAATGCAAATAATATTTATAAAATGTTCCGTAGCCGTTGAATTCTGGTAACTTTTACCCTCCCTGAACATGGAAATAAAGAAAATGTAGTTTTGCCAACCGCCATCAATAATTATTAAATATATGCTTTCCCCTATTGTTATTGTATTTATTTTCTTCTCATCAAGGCTTCACTTATTGGCACATTCCACCTCAATAAACACAGATTTAATTATTCCTATAGAGTGTCAGTACTTTTTAATCTTTTTTATTTTTTTAATAATCAGTAATTTATTAATTTATTTTTACCAGAGCACTGATCAGCTATAGTTTATAGTGGTGTGTGGGATTGAGCATGAGGCTTCAAGGCCTCAGACATGCCAGTTTGTTTGCATAACCATATTGCTATCTACTACTACTTCATCTTTTTTATTATAGTTGTAGTTATTATTGATGTTGTCATTGTTGGATAGGATAGAGAGAAATGGAGAGAGGGGGAAAGAAATACAGACACTTGCAGACCTGCTTAATGTCTGTGAAGCAACTCCCCTGCAGATAGGGAGCTGGGAGCTCGAACCGCAATCCTTATTCCAGTCTTTGCACTTTGTGCCACATGTGCTCAACCTGCTGTGCTACCACCTGATTCCCCCTTACTTCATCTTTTCTATCTAATGATTCTGAGAAGTACTGCCAATAATATGATAAATGTAAGTTCATTCTTGTCATGATAATAGCTGCAGTGGGTGAGTGAGGGTGCTAATCACTGGAACAGCTACCTGGAGGTTTTGGGATCAGGCCAAAGTATGGGATACTTAGGGCACTCAGGATGCCTGGGACTGAGATGATGGTTACCTGGGAACTATAAACAAGTTTCAGATCATAGATAGTAACTATCAATGCATTTTACAATTTCCTCTAGCAAAATTAGTGTATTCACTTTTTTTTGGGCATTTCAGGTATAAAATTTTGTCTAAGAGGTTGAATGTTAGGTTTTCAAGGAAAAACACCAAGAATGAAATGTCTCTACAAATTAAAGATAAATCATGCAAATAAATTCACAGCAAGCACAAGCATTGAATTCTTGGTTTAGGGGAGAGGAGAGCCTAAAGTGATGGTGATAGACAGGTCCAGTTAGAAGGGAAATAAGCCCCCACAGAAAAGTGAACAATTCTGAATAGTCATAGGCTGGGTCTCTGGTTGTGTGGGTGACTTTGAGTTTCCATGATGAGTTCTAGAATCTTCTTGTGATTTCCTGTCGGGTAATAGTGAGCAGAGAAGCTGGAATTACACCTGAAGGGCTCATTCCAGGTGGATGGAGACTCAGGACAGGGACTCAGGATTCTCCAGAGCCCCTGAGAGGGGTTGAGAAGGAGGGTGCATGTGTAGAGAGTAGAGGAGAATTGGAGGGCTCATTCTGGATTAGGAATTTGCTGGTCTTGAGGTGAGACTCTGTGGAGCATTTGTGGTTACCAGAGGGTCGTGGATGAAGGCATAGGTCTGAGTACTGAGATTGGAGGTAGGTCCTGAAGGTGTGTAGGCAGGCTGTCATGGATTCCTGAAGAGCACAAGGAGACATTGATAGAGGCCCTTGTGTTCCAGCTGACGGCTGCAAACTGTAAGCAGGAAGCCCTGAGTAGAAGGCAGGCAAATTTAAGAATATGAGGGCCAACTGACACGCCACTTCTTTTTCACATGTACACATGGCTCAACAGCACCCAGGAACCACATGGCCCAAAGTGTTCAGGGCTGGTCCTGTCAAAGCTCCTGAGGCCATGTTGCTCCTGTGGCTCTTGTCAGTGAAACACAGCAGGGTGTCACTAGCAGCAGCAGCAGCAGCTGGCCTGGCAGAGGAACCTGTGTGACCTTCCTGGGCTTAGGCCTAGCAGCAGGTTGATGACTCCCAGGGGCACCAGAATTCCACAGTCTGAGGCCAGGACCACCATGGAGATATGCAGGACAGTGGTTGAGGGCCTCGAATGTTTCTGCACTCTGGGCTCTTCTAGGATCCTGGTTTCTCCACACTCTTCAGTGCATCAGCACTTGTCCTGACTTGGTCCTCCAGGCTGGGTTTCCTCCCAGGGCACATTGGAGACCCCGGAGCTGTGGGGTTGTGTGGCCAATCCCTCAGGGGCTTTGGGCAGGCTTATCACTTGGTCAGATTTGTGAGTGCTGAGCTGATAGGAAGGCTGTTTGTGCTTTTGTCTGTCAATCTGTCCAGCTTCTTGGATGAATGGCTAGAGCTGCAAGTGGGACAGGGATTCTGCCCTCAGCTGGCTTACACAGCTGGAGTGCAGAAACCAGGAGCAGGCTGGGTGCTTGGTAGCGTTGGGACTTGTTCTCTGGATGCTGCTGTTTAGCTGTAAGAGTTAAAAGAACTGGCCTATAGCCTTCATATGCTTTCAAGGGTTGATTGCCTTGTCATCATCCTGACCCCACAGTAAACCCCTTCCTTTCACACCTAATTCCATCACCAATACTCAAAATGCTACCTCCCTGGAGGAGTGGAAACTCTTCATCCACATTGTGTGATGGATGCCCAGTCAAAGAAGATTAGATTGTATGCACAATAGGCCCTCAGCTGCCATAGTAATTGTGTAGTGTTGGAGGCTGCAGGCCCATGAAATTCAAAGACCCTGGGCTTGTGAGCAAAAGTCTGGCAAAGCAGGCCTTTTGTGAGCCCCTGACCTTTCTCTTGGAATGATTAGAGAAAGCTGAGAAAAAGACAAAGACATTACAGACTCCTTGGTAAAATGATAAAAACTTTGCCAACTCCCTAGAAAAAATATTTATCTGCATGTACATTCATGCCCATAACTGCATGTACTTTCACTCCTGCTGTACCTTCTTTATGCCTTGAGAAACTTACAGTTACAAGATGCATGCTGTAAGTGCTATAGAAGACTGTGAGAAAAATAAATTGAGGCGCTCAGTCATTGGACTGGGGCCCTCCCGATTCCATTTCGCTGTCTTCTTTCTTTTCTCAATCCTAGCACCCTCTCCAGGTATTACTGTTCCTGGTAGGCTGGCTCTGACCAGAGTGCAGCTGAGTGTGGATTGGGAATTGGAGATGACTGGGCCTTTTCCAATGACTAGCTGGTGAATTCGCACTGCCCGTACCCCTCCCACCCCCCGACTGTCCGTGTTGCTGCACTGTTTCTGTAGGGTGCACTCCCATGCTTCCATTCACTACACTCCAGCAAGAGTTATTCAATAATTGTTCTGGATCTGCTCCTACACCACTGACTGAAAACTCCCTATGTAATCTTCATTTGTCCAGGGAGCGCTCTCTGTGTAGTTATTGGTTTCTGTTGAGAAACATACGTTGAATGAGGGGGGAGAGGGAAAGACACTACAGCACCCACATTCCCTCTGATGTGGTGTAGAACACAGCTGAGCGCACTATGGTCAGGCTCACAAGCCAGCTGGCAACTCCATTTGTCACTACAGATGTGTCAATTGCTCCCAATTTAATATTCTACATAGTAACTTGTTGTTGTTCCTATTTCTTCTCTCAGGGAGTATAAGTTGTTTTAGTTTTAGTATTCCTGTCATCATTATATACACTGGTACCTTGACACTCTCCATCCTCAGCATGGTCTCTCCTAAGCAGAGCTGCAGCAAGGCCCCATGATGTTCTGAGGGGTAGAAAATGCCCTTCTGGGTGTCGGGCATTAGCATAGCAAGTTAAGCACAGGTGGCACAAAGCACAAGGACCGGAGTAAGGATCCCGTTCGAGTCCCCAGGTCCCCACTTGCAGGGGGGTCACTTCATAGGCAGTGAAGCAAGTCTGCAAGTGTCTTTCTCTCCCCCTGTCTTTCATTGCCTCCTCTCTCCATTTCTCTCTATCCTATCCAACAACGACAACATTAACAACAACAAAAATAACTACAACAATGAAACAGCAAGGACAACAAAAGGGAATGAATAAATAAATATAAACATTTTTAAAAAGAGAAACCTATGATCCCGGAGGTGGTGCAGTGGATAAAGCACTGAACTCTCAAGCATTAGGTTCTGGGTTCCATACTTGGCAGAACATATACCAGAGTGATGTCTGGTTTTTTTCTCTCACCCTATCTTTCTAATTAATTAATAAATAAAATATTAAAAAAAGAAAATGCCCCTCCCTGCTACCACAACAGAGCTTTCACTCTACATGGGAAATGCAGTGTGAAATCACCCTAGTCCCAGGACATTTCCACAAGGTTATAGTGCAGTGGTATGACCAAGAGTGCAATGTCCATACACAAGGGGACTAAACACTTCGTGATAGTAATCCTCTGTCAGGGTGAGATCTCTGAGATAGTGTCTGTCAATTGGATAAGCAGGAGTCACTTTGTACTCATCTCCATTGTCCCATTGCCATAGAAAGAGACAAGACCATAGTATTCCTCAGCTCAGGTATAAGGTGATGGCAGAGACTGAAGCATATTTTTGTAGAATCTTACTCATAAAAATGGTGCTCTAACTCCCTCATGTTCAGGGAATCCTTGCATGTACTTTAATTTACCACACCCACATAAATAGATTTTCTTCTATCCTCTCAATTTCTATCGCCATTCAAAGTAAAGCTAATATATATTAACATATATTAATACATTTTAAGTAATTTATAAAATTAAAAAAAAATTCAAAAACATAAATTATAAAATTTTCAGGTTTAATTTTCTTGTGAAAATGGAAAACTGGGGACTGAGTGAGGGAGCATCTCATTGAGTGCAAATTTACAGTATGTAAGGATATGGGTTCAGCTAACTGCCCACAGCAAGGGGGAAGCTTCACAAGCAGTGAATCAGTGCTGAAGGTGTCTACCACTCTCCACTTTTCTACCTTCTCAGTTTATCTATTTCATAAATAAATAAGCATTAAAAATAAAGGTGAAGGTCCAGTCAGTGGCAAATCTGGTTAAGCACATACCTTATAATGCGCAAATATCCAGGTTCAACTCCCTGGTCCCTAACTGCAAGAGGAAAGCTTCACAAGTGGTGAAGGAGGGCTGCAAGTATCTCTGTCTCTCTCCCTCTCTCTGTCTGCCCCTTGCCTCTTAATTTCGGTATCTGTCCATAAATAAAGAGAGAAAAACATAGAAAAGTAAAACAATAAAAGTGAAAATGAATTAAAACTTAAAAGCTGAAAGGAATGTGTACTCATGGAATGGCAGTCGTTGACTATGTGGGTCATAGTCTGTCTGGAGCCGCAGGGGCAGTTCGGGTCGTCTCTGGCTCCCCAGCGATGGAACATAGTGGCGCACCGGCCATGGCCTGTTCGATAGCGATTGAGGAGGGCCCAATCATAACGTGCTAGGTCAAAGCCGGGTGGACGCTCGCAGGGGTCTGTGATGAGGTGTTTGTTCTTTACCTCAGCTGACTACCAACTCTGTTTCCAAGAGTCTGGAACAGAGAAGTTCAGTGTAGGCGTAGGGGACCAGATTGGGTGACGAGACGTCAAGCGTTGGACAGGGTGGGCGAATATATCCACATATATTGGCAGGTCCGTCAAGCGTAGACGTGGGAAATGAACTTAGATGATGCCACTATTGACTAGCTATGGAAGAAGAAGAAGAAGAAGAAGAAGAAGAAGAAGAAGAAGAAGAAGAAGAAGAAGAAGAAGAAGAAGAAGAAGAAGAAGAAGAAGAAGAATTGTGAATGGCAGCATAGCATTTAATGACTCATCAATATTACTACAATAAGAACACTGCACTTTATTAACTTCAATATAATAGTCATAAAATGTTTAAATATAGCATTGTATGTCATTCTAAGATCTATGTTAAAAATACAGAAGAGGCCATGAACAAGCATTCCTAGTTATTCATAATCATTTGATCAACTTATAAGAGTGCTGCTGTGGATTGAACTCAGGACCTCATGTTTCAGATTTCAATGCTTTATCCCCTGCAGCACCTTCCAGACCACTAGGATAAACTCTATGATATTTGATAAGATGAGATGAATATATGAATATTCCCTATTATAAACATTCTGATTTTTAGTTTTTTTTTTAATTTCAAATATGCATGTGTATAAGTGTCTACCAAGTATGGATTTTTCTCATCTTGTGTAAGGTGTAAGGAATAGCTGAAGGCTTTTCTACATTCTTCACATGCGTAGGATTTCTCCTGAGTGTGAATTCTATGATGTTTCATAATATTTGAGTGCTGAATAAAAGCTTCCCCCCATTCTTCACATGTGTAAGATTTCTCCAGTTATGAATTATATGATGTTTCCAGAGGCTTGATGCATAAGTAAAGGCTGTTCCACATCCTTCCATGTGTGAGGTTTCTCTTCACATGTGTAAGGTTTCTCCCCATTATGAAGTCTTTGATGTCGAATGATGTTTAAGGAATGAGAAAAGGCTTTTCCACATTCTTCATATGTGTAAGGTTTCTCCCCAGTATGAGTTTTCTGATGTTGAATGAGGCTTGAGGACTGAGTAAAGGTTTTTCCACATTCTTCACGTGTAAGGTTTCTCCCCATTATGAATTCTATGATATTTCATGAAGTTTGAGGACTGAGTAAAGGCTTTTCCACATTCTTCATGTGTAAGGTTTCTCCCCTATATGAATTTTATGATGTATCATGAGGCTTGAAGCATGTGTAAAGGCTTTTCCACATTCTTTACATGTGTATGGTTTCTCCCCAGTATGAATTCTATGATGTTTCATGAGGCTTGAGGCATGAGTAAAGGCTTTTCCACATTCTTCACATATGTAAGGTTTCTCCCCAGTATGAATTCTATGATGTTTTATGAGGCTTGAGGACTGAGTAATGGCTTTTCCACATTCTTCACATGTGTAAGGTTTCTCCCCAGTATGAATTCTCTGACGTTGAATGAGTTTTGATGACTGATTAAAAGCTTTTCCACATTTTTCACATGTGTAAGCTTTCTCCCAAGTATGTATTCTATGATGTTTTATAAGATCTGAGTACCTTTTAAATGATTTTTTTACATTGCTTATAATTGTAAATTTTCTGACTTCTTTTGAGTTTTCTGTTGTGCAATAAGCATAGAGGAGCATGGATATATTTTGCTGCATTGTTTAAAATTGTGAAATTTCTCTTTAGTATTAATGTTCTGATTTTTAATACATTTTGAAATATTTGCAATTTTATTATATTTATTCCCTTTTGTTGTCCTTGTTTTATTGTTGTAGTTATTATTGTTGTCATTGTTGTTGGATAGGACAGAGATTTGCAGAAAGGAGGGGGAAGACAGGGAGGGAGAGAGAAAGATAGATACCTGAAGACTTGCTTCACTGCTTGTGAAGTGACTTCTCTACAGGTGGGGAGCCAGGGCTCAAAACGGGATCCATATGGGGGTCCTTACACTTTATGCCACCAGCACATAACTGCTGCACAACAGCCTGACTCCCAAGAGACAAATTTCAAATATGAATGGGAAGTAAGGAAAGCTAATTGTTATTCAAGACAATGGTGCTGAGATAAGTAAAAATTTAAAAGGCAATCTTAGTTGGAAAATATTAAAAATCATAAAACAAAGTTAGAAATGACATTTAACCAAAGGTGTGTAGACAGTAATTGTAAGGAACATTCACACCTCCCCATTCATAGTTCCAGCATTAAAAGAAGAGAACACAGATATAAATTAAATGCTCACTGACAGATGAATGGATACAGAAGTTATGGAACATATACTCAATAGACTACAATTTTCATAAAAAATGATTATATGATTATATCAGGTGGTTTCATTCATGTGGATATGTAGAACTGAAATACATGCACTTGAAAATAAAACATAGTGAACACATTTCTAAGATTTGGGCTTTTAATAAAAATGATTAGATTGTGTCCTTTTGGACTAAATATAAAGGATTTAAGATAATTATATTGGCCCATAAACTAGGACAAATATATACTTGAAAGCAGTAGTTTGCAGTGAGTACCCCCCAACACTTCATCTCCACTATTCCAACCTTTGTGTCCATGACTATTCAACAATTTGTTTGGCTTTGTGTGTTAACTCTCTTTTCAGCCACCAGGTTCCAGATGCCAGCATGATGCTGACCAGACAGACTTCCCTGGACTGACGAACCTGCTAATGTGTTTTGTAGCTCTGCTTCCCCAGAGACCCACATTAGGAGAATAACCCATCAATATCAAGTAAGATTCATCCCTGGGAAACAAGGATGATTCAACACTTGCAACTCAGTTAATGTAACCTACCATATCAACAAAAAGATAAAACTCATATGATTTTTATCAATTATGCAGGAAAAAGCCAATTCCATCAGGGCCCATAAAGAGAAGAGGAATAAAGAAAAACATTCAGAAGTAGTAATAGGTGTAGGTGTGACTTAAAAAGAAAAAGAAGGGGAGTCAGGCTGTAGCGCAGTGAGTTAAGCGCAGGTGGCGCAAAGCACAAGGACCGGCATAAGGATCCCGGTTCGAACCCCGGCTCCCCACCTGCAGGGGAGTCGCTTCACAGGCGGTGAAGCAGGTCTGCAGGTGTCTATCTTTCTCTCCTCCTGTCTTCCCCTCCTCTCTCCATTTCTCTCTGTCCTATCCAACAACGACAACAACAATAATAACTACAACAATAAAACAAGGGCAACAAAAGGGAATAAATAAATAAAATAAATATTTAAAAAAAAAAAAAGGAAGGCAGGACCATAGCTACAATAGGTAAAATTACAGATAAAAAGTAGAGGATAGAGAGAGGCAGACTGGGAGTATGGACCGACCAGTCAACGCCCATGTTCAGCGGGGAAGCAATTACAGAAGCCAGACCTTCTACCTTCTGCAACCCTCAACGACCCTGGGTCCATGCTCCCAGAGGGCTAGAGAATGGGAAAGCTATCATGGGAGGGGGTGGGCTATGGGGATTGGGTGGTGGGAATTGTGTGGAGTTGTACCCCTCCTACCTTATGTTTTTGTTCATTAATCCTTTCTTAAATAAAAAATTTTTTAAAAAAGTAGAGGATAGATCAGAAATGTAAATAAATTATATAGATAGATGGTAGATGATAGATAGTTAATAGGTAGATAGTTTTAATAATGAGTGAACCTTTATCTGTGACCTTGGGAGAACCACTGCAGTTTTCGGTGGAGGGAGTGAAGACACAGAATTGTGGTGGTGGGAATGGTATGGAATTTTACCCCTGTTATTTTGTCATTTTGTAAATTACTAATAAAAAACAAAAAAGAAAAACAAGGTCTCTGTTGGATGAGTATAATGGAGACACAGCATAGAGGTTTATGGGATTCAGAGTCTCATAAATACCCAGGACTGAGGGCACAGAAGTGAAAGCTTGGAGTTGGCAGTAGCACAGTGGGATAAGTGCACTTGGCACAAAGCTCAAGGAGTGGCAGAAGGATCCTGGCTGGAGACCACTTCTCCACACCTGCATGGGAGTCGATTCATAGGCAGTGAAGCAAGCGCTGCAGGTGTCTATCTTTCTCTCCCCTCTCTATCTTCCCCTCCTCTCTCCTTTTCTCTCTGTCCTGTTCAACAACAATGACAACAGTAATAGTAACAATAACACCCATAAAAAAACAAGGGCAACAAAGGGAAAAATGGCCTCCAGGAGCAGTGGATTCGTAGTGCAGGCATTAGGAATAATCCTGCAATCCAGCAATAACCCTGGAGGCAAAAAAAAAAGTGAAAGCTTTTGCTTTCCTCATAATAAAACAAAAAGAAAAAAAGAAGAGAACTATATTCAGATAAAATGTGAGACTTTCCACTTGGACTGGAGCTGGTGAATTGCACAAAAGTAAAAGTCTCTGGGATAGGGGAAGGGTTCAGGTCCTGAAACATGATGGCAGAGGACCTAGTGGTGTGGAATTGTTATATGGAAAACTGGGAAATGTTACACATGTACGGACTATTGTATATTTTATTTCTTTATTGGGGGATTAATGTTTTATCAAATTATTGTATTTTACTGTTGACTATAAACCATTAATCCTCCAATGAAGAAATTTTAAAAAGTAAATGTGATGCTTTCCATAGTTGCCTCAGTGAATCTGCCCAAATTCTTTTAAGTATCCGGAAAAGTATTAACTTGATGGGTAATCACTAAAGAGTTGTGTCAAGTGAGCAAAGCTACATCATCTGTCAGGGTCCAATGTGAAGCCATGTGCCTGTGTCAGATGAGCATGCCCTACATGTTGGGTAATCTTAGCATAAATCAATGAGCAGATGTTCAATAAAATCTATTAATTAACATCACTCTGCACAAATTATAAAATTACATTTCTTTTTAAAAATATTTCTTAAAATATTTATTTATTTATTTATTTATTCCCTTTTGTTGCCCTTGTTTTTTTTCTATAGGGCATATGAACACGTGTCCATAAATGAGGGCAAAACATATCCGTGAAGTCAAATTGCACAATAGTCTGCAGTGAGTCAATAAATGAAGCAAGCAAGTAGAAAGACCAAAAAAGACAACATAAAGTGCCTAATGAAAGTTTCTATTTAGACCTAGATACCCTCCTCACCGCCTTCCTACTACACTTCCCTCAGTCACTCCAAAGCTAACTTTATTAAAAAGCAAGGACTGCAAAAGCTGAATACGGGCAAGAGACTGGCAAACGTGAATGATGACTCTTTAGTTACTGTCGGGCCACCCCATCAGCTGGGGCCCTAGCTGTGGAGGCCTGAGATTCCCACACAGACTTGATGGGCCGAGACCTCAAATAAATAATTTTTTAAATAAACAGTTTAAAAAAATATAACGAGAGAGAGAGAGAGAGAACGAGGTTGGATGAGAAAGAGGGAAACTTCCTTGGTGTGAGGTATGTGGGTCTATAGTGTCACAGAGGAAGCATGCACAGTCAGCTTTCGGCCTCTACTCTGCTCCTAGGGACATACTCAAGGCCCGGACACGTGCAGAAATGTGAACCTCAATATCAACCACGAGGCCTTCCCTTCGATCTCCCCCTTGCCTTCCCAATTTCACACTGTCTCTACCCAGTAATAAGTAATTTTAACAAATAGAGTTAGACAAGGGTAGATCGCATCATGACTATATAAACAGACTCTCATGCTTGAGGTTACAAACTCCCAGGTTCAATCCCCAGCACCACCACAAAGCACAGCTGAGTCGCGCTCTAGTAAAAAAATAATAATAATAAGTAAAAAGAAAGAAAAAGAAAAAGACCCAAATAGATCTATGAACATATTGAAATGTCTCTTGTCACCTGCCAGTGAGGCAGGAGACAACACTGGAAGGCACAGAGCTGGTGAAGCTTCGAGAAAGAACAGGCAGGCAAAGGAACCAACCAGGTGTGCAGGAACCAACAAGGACATAGGATGAGGCCTAGTGGTTGATAATGAAGTTCACATTTTGGGACACTGAAAAGGGAGAGGTAGATGATGCCGGTGGTGTGGGGGCAGAAGATGCAGACTAGGGAGAAGGAGATGATGCAGACAGTAAGAAGGCTGAGGATGCAGCAGAAGAGAAGGAGATGATGGAGTGGTGGGGTGGCAGAAGATGCAGAAGAAACAGAAGGAGATGATGGAGATGGCAGAGAGTGAGAAGATGCAGTGGAGGGAGGAGAAGAAGGTGACGGAGATGGCAGGGATGGAGAAGATGCAGAATAGGGAGAACTGCATCATCTCACTCTCCGCCATCCCCATCATCACCTTCTCCCTCTTCTGCATCCTCTCACGCCCCGCCATCTCCATCATCTCCTTCTCCCTCTTCGGCATCTTCTCACACTCCGCCATCTTTATCACCACCTTCTCCCCTTCAACATCTTCTCAACCACCGCCATCTCCATCATCACCATCTCTCTCTTCTGCATCCTCTCAAACTCCACCATCTCCATCATCTCCTTCTCCTTATTCTGCATCTTCTCACTCTCCGCCATCTCCATCATCTCCTTCTCCCTCTTCTGCATCTTCTCACTCACCACCATCTCCATCATCTCCTTCTTCTTCTTCTACATCATCTCACTCTCCACCATCTCCGTCATCTCCTTCGCCCTCTTCTGCATCTTCTCACTCTCCACCATCTCCATCATCTCCTGCTACTTCCTCTGCATCTTCTCACTCTCCGCCATCCCCATCATCTCCTTCCCGCTCTTCTGCATCTTCTCACTCTCCGCCATCTCCATCATCTCCTTCCCGCTCTTCTGCATCTTCTCACTCTCCGCCATCTCCATCATCTCCTTCGCCCTCTTCTGCATCTTCTCACTCTCCACCATCTCCATCATCTCCTGCTACTTCCTCTGCATCTTCTCACTCTCCGCCATCCCCATCATCTCCTTCCCGCTCTTCTGCATCTTCTCACTCTCCGCCATCTCCATCATCTCCTTCGCCCTCTTCTGCATCACCTCACTCTCCGTCATCTGCATCATCTCCTGCTGCTTCCTCTGCATCATCTCACTCTCCACCATCTCCATCATCTCCTTCGCCCTCTTCTGCATGTTCTCACTCTCCACTATCTCCATCATCTCCTGCTGCTTCCTCTGCTTCTTCTCACTCTCCACCATCTCCATCATCTCCTTCGCCCTCTTCTGCATCTTCTCACTCTCCGTCATCTCCATCACCTTCTCCAATTTCTGGAACTTCCACCTTCCGCCATCTTCATCATCTCCTGCTCCCTCTGCTTCATCTTCTCAGTCTCCCCCATCTCCATCATCTTCTTTTCTCTCTCTGGATCTCATGCCTCCCCACTGTCTCCATCATCTCCCTCTCCCTCTTCTGAGTCTTCTGCATCACCGCTTTCAACATCACGCCATGACTGTCGGCATCTCCGTTTTGCAGGTTGCTAGTAGTGTTATTTTAGCTATCTTCCAAAGGACATCTAACGACACTAGTTTTTATGCTAACCTTTTATATGCAGGTGGCCCCAATGATTGTCAGGGAGATAATGTCATGCCTGGATAACTATCCAGAAAGCTGGATCAGGGAAGCTTTTACCTCCCGAATATGGGAAAGCTGTGTATATATTGTTGATGTAGACCCCATCAATTTGTCCTGGTGCCCATATTCACCTGTGGAGCCTGTGAGACCATTGCATCCCTTTAGGTCTGAGCTCACATCCTGTGGTCATCAGTAGGAACGTTCCAAGACGCCCCATATCAGGACCTATCTTCCGCAGGTGTAGCATAGAGTATGTTGTCCAACTCCCTTCAGAGGATGGAACATGCTCTACAACTGTTGATCCTCATTGAGGGCAAGGTCCTATGTGGGCTCACCATGGTGTCTATTGTGTTGTTCCTTATGGAGATGACCAGTGACAGGTCCCATGAGATAGGGCATAGGAACACGTGTCCATAAATGAGGGCAAATCATATCCGTGAAGTCAAATTGCACAACAGTCTGCAGTGAGTCTATAAATGAAGCAAGCAAGTAGAAAGACCTAAAAAGACAACATAAAGTGCCTAATGAAAGTTTCCACTCAGACCTAGATACCCTCCTCACCACCTTCCTACTACACTTCCCTCAGTCACTCCAAAGCTAACTTTATTAAAAAGCAAGGACTGCAAAAGCTGAATACGGGCAAGAGACTGGCAAACATGAATGATGACTCTTTAGTTACTGTCGGGCCACCCCATCAGCTGGGGCCCTAGCTGTGGAGGCCTGAGATTCCCACACAGACTTGATGAGCCGAGACCTCAAATAAATAATTTTTTAAATGAACAGTTTAACAAATATAATGAGAGATAGAGAGAAACAGAGAGAGAGAATGAGGTTGGATGAGAAAGAGGGAAATGTTGCCCTTTTTTATAGCTTATATTTCTTTTTCTTTTCTTTCTTTCTTTTTTATTTTATTTGAGAAAGGATTAACAAACCATAGGGTAGGAGGAGGGGTACAACTCCACACAATTCCCACCACCCAATCTCCATATCCCACCCCCTCCCCTGATTAAAGCTTATATTTCTCACACTATTTCTAAGCTCTAAAAGTGTACTTATACTGAAAATTAGTTCTTAGTCATAGTTTGAGAGTTATTTTTGGTAATTATTCTTCTCGCTCAAGTATTCTGAGATATTCTTCTCAGTAAGGCATTCCTCACTATATTTTTCTTTTCTTTTTCTTTTCATTTTTTTCTTTGTGTCTGCCATTAACAGGTATTCAACAATCTGGATATTTGTTGTTGTTGTTCAGATACAGAGAAAGGAAAACCATATCACTGAAACTTATTCCAGTGCAGTGAAGCCCAGGCTCAAACCTGTGGTGCACACAAATCAGTGGCATATCCATGTAAGCTGTTGTGCCAAACCTAGGTGTCTGGTGTGTGTGTGAGTGTGTGTGTGTGTGTGTGTGTGTCTGTGTGTGTGTGTGTGTGTGTGTGTGTGTGTGTTAGCCAGAACTTTTGCTAAGCTCTGATTGTTGTTGGGACTGAAGATTGAAGCTGGGACTTGGAAACTTCAGATACTATTATTTTTGAGTAATTATGCTTCCTCTCCAGCCTCATGTGTGTGTTCTTTATCCTTTGTTCAGAGCTGGACTATACCACAGAAAACCTAAAGTTTTTGGTTTTTTTTAAATGTTTTATTTATTTTCCCTTTTGTTGACCTTGTTTTTTATTGTTGTTGTAGTTTTTATTGTTGATTTGTTATGTCAAACTGGACAGGACAGAGAGAAATGGAGAGAGGAGGGGAAGACAGAGGGGGGAGAGAAAGATAGATACCTGCAGACCTGCTTTACCACCTATGAAGCTACTTACCCTGCAGGTAGGGAGCCAGGGGCTCCAACCGGGACCCTTTTGCCAGTCCTTGTGCTTTACAATATGTGTGCTTAACCCACTGTGCTGCTGCCTGACTCCTGGAAACCTAAAGTTTTAATCCATTTCTCTCTAAACTAGTTATTGACACCTATCCTATTAGAAGTGCTAGAAAATCACACACTTCTGGACTAATCTGTCACAAGGGAGGATATTTATAGTTGAAGGTCACATGTCATAATAAAAATTGTTCTGACAGGTAGACTGTCTGGTATCAAAGCTGGAGAGAGAAATTTACAGAATATCATGAAGTATTCTGAACGGATGGCCATGTTCAGAAAATGAAAAATGGAGAATGAGCAGGAATCAAAGGCTCCTTGCAGGAACAGCGGGAAACAGGGAAGGTCCTTTGTGCAGGACCTGGATTCATGGGGTATCAGAAGGAAAAATAAACACAGCCCCATCAAGAATGCAAATTTATCTGAGAGCATGCTATGTCCTTCTCTGGTTCTCCTGCTCAGCCTTTAGCTAAAGGAAGATGATCTTGAAGAATCACAGCTGCCTTTTCAGAATATTCTTCAGAGAGGCAAGAACAGCCCTTCCTTGCCCCACCACACCCACAGTCAGGGGACCTGGTATTGCTGCAGTCACTCTCTCCTGTTCTTAGTGTTAGCAGAATCAGGGATAATGCCTCCTCCAAGGAGACCAACCAAATATCTCCTTTGTATTCAGGAGCTTCCCCTCTACTGACACCCACAAATCCTCTATAACTGGGACTAATGACTTCAGGACTCTATAAGACTCTCCACAGAGCATATGCTGTCACCTCTCAACTGACCAATACTATGTCTCCACCCTGGTGAATTACCCAGAAGCCTCATTTCTACCTAGGATCACCTAGAGCCACTTGGAGACATTATTGTCAACAGCTGTGTTTCCCTAGCCCCACATTCTGTGAGGTCACAGGTGATGTCACTCATTCACTTCACTCTAGGGCCTTTCTCCAATGCCTGGGCGCTGACTTATCTCATTCTGTGTCCAGATTTATTTGTACTAGAGCTGTTACTGGATTTTGCAGTTCTCACCAGGATTAGTGCCAAATATTACTGATCAGTTGGTTTAGCCAAATCTTTTGATTCAGTTAGTATATGGTGTTTACTAAGAATAAGAGGCATGTTACTTCCTCTAGTGTTTTCTTACTCAGTTACATTTGTAATAATGGAAAATGTACTGAAAATTGGATAATATGCTAACCAGCATTTAGCAACAAAAGGGCCATTATTTCTAGGAAAAATAAGTAAATTTAAAAATATTTACTAGAACACCTCTAGTCACTGTGAAAGTTTTTCATATTTGTAGCTCATGTAACACAGCTGGATTCTTACTTCTGGACTTAAACATTCAATCTGAGTTAAATTGTTTACTGATGTAGAGAAGCAGAGAAAGAAAATAAATTTCCACTTTTAGGAAACTGCAAAGGACAGGGGTGACTTATAGTATTTTCAGATAACTGTGAGAATTTGATAATATGTGAAAACATAGCAAAAGATCAAGATGCAAAATGAAGAACTAAGTTAATGGAATTTCCTGTTTACTTGAATCCACTCCATAGTCAGCACTGTGAACATCTCTTCCATCCTATGTGCTGCTCACAATGTAGCTGATGCTTCACAATGTTGACACCGTTTTATTGTTGATACATTTCATTGTGCTCTTCAGGAATCCATGACAGCCTGCTGACACAGCAGAGAGTTACCATATACAGCCAAACAAGTTGTTGAGTAATCATGAACCTAAAGGTTGGAATTGTGCAGATGAAGATTTGGGGGGTCTCCATTTTGTAGATAGCTAGTAGGCATATTTTAGTTATATTCCAAAGGGCCTGTGGCTATAGTAGTTATTTTTCCCTGAGCCTGAAATCTGATATGCAGGTGGAACCAAGTTATTGTCTGGGGAGATGATGCCATGGATAGAAAAAGGACCAGAAAACTGGATTAGGGAAGAGAGTAGCTGCCAAATATGGGAAAGGTGTATGAATATTGTTGACTGTAAACCCCATTGTTTTGATGTGATCTGGTGCCCATATTCAGCTTAGGAGCCTATGTGACCCCTGCATCTCTGTAGATCTGAGTTCACATCTGTGGTCATGAGTAGGAGTGTTCCAAGCTGCCCCAATATCAGGACCCATCTTCCTCAGGTGTAGTATAGAGTATGTTGTCCAGCTGTCCAGCCTCCCTTCAGAGGATGGAACATTCTCTCCTGTTGTTGATCCACGTTTAGGGCAATATCCTATGGGGGCACACAAAGTGGTCTATTGTGTTGTTCCTGATAGAGGCGACCAGTAACAATGGAGAGAAGGATTTATTTGAGGTCTAGGCCCATCATGTCTGTTTGGGAATCTCAAGACTTCCAGAATAGGGCCCCAGCTGATGGGGTGGCCTCATAGTGACTAAAAAGTCATCATTAAAGTATGCCAGTCTCTTGCCATTATTCAGCTTTTTCAGTCCTTGCTTTGATAAGGATATCTTGGGAGTGAGGGAAGTATAATAGGAAATAGGTGAGGACAGTATCTAAGTCTGAGTAGACACTATTTCATTATGAACTTCATACTGACATGCTGCAGACTATTGTGTACTTTTGTCCTAATTTATGGATACATGTGAACATATGCCCTATCTCATAAGACCTGGTCTATATCTAGGTTTTGGGACTTATTTAGGAAGTGAACCACCTGGAATATAATTAGAGAATCCTATGAAAGGAAAGGTCTCACCTGAGTAATGAAGGTGAAGGGTTGACATTCCATGCCTGACATCTCTGGACACAGTCTGAAGTGAAGCATACTGAGGTGGTCCTCACTGCATTTTATTAGGTTGGTATCAGCAGATGCAATATCATTTGGTATGAACTGAGAGAAGCATACAGGAAAGTGAGCCCCACTATAGAGGTTCCAGGACTGGGGAAATATAGGCTCTATAGTGGGAGAGGAAGGGTCTTGTTGTCTTAGGGCTTAAGAAAGCAATAGATAGTTATTGCTATAATTACATTATTTGGCAATTGGGTTAACTTTGAAAAATCTCTATTATAATTTGCTGTATCACACATAAAATCACCATAATTTATGTTGTTTGACATTATTTGTATATATCTATGCCACCAGTTGCTTCTGTTCTCCCTGGTCTAAGCTTTTAAGAGAGTCAACATATCAAAGACTTAGCCTATGGTCTGTGCATTAAAAAGTTTGGCACATTCAATCAATTTTTCCCTCTCATACTAATTAAATAGTGATTTATATGACTACAAATTAATAGGAGTGTACATAAACACCATTACCACCTTTTTCCCCCCAACAAATCTGTGCTCAGAAAGAGGCTTGAACCCTTTTTAATACCTACTAACATGTGCACTCCACCAAGTATGCCACAGAAGGGTCCCCTGTCCCATTATTAAATTCAGACCCTAAGTTCTTTTTTTAATTATTTTTTAAATTTTTGTCTTTATTTATTAGAGACAGCTAGAAATAAAGAGGGACGGGGTGATAGAGAGAGACAGAGAGACACCTGCAGCACTTCTTCACCATTCACAAAACTTTCCCCCTGCAGGTGAGGACTGGAGGCTTGAACCTGGGTCCTTGTGCATTGTAATATGTGCGCTCAACCAGGTGTACCACCACCTGGCCCCCCAGACCCTAAATTATACTTCAATGCACAACTAAAAAAAAGTAGTAGAAATTATATTTTAAATTGGGAAGTCAATATTTATTCCTTTAAACATCAAAAATGACCACTAATATAGATTGGTTTGCAGATCACCTCAAAATGAGAACTTGGGTTGTGAGGCTACATCATGAAATTTCAATTCTATTATCAGTAACCAGTCTGTGAAATATCAGTTCAATGCAGTTGTGTGACATAATATCATAAACAGAAGAAGCAATCAGGAAACATCACACCACACACTGGGGGAAACTAACTGTATAGTGAGCAGGGAATTCTGTAGAGCTGTGCTCACCCAAAGAGACCAGTTTTGTGCAGTTCGCTAACATCACATCCCTTTACAGATCCTGCTGAGTCTGGTCCAGGCATTCCCACTCCTCCTGGGAGAATTCTATGAATACATCCCAGAAAGTTAATGCCTCCTGAAATTAAAAAAAAACAGAAAACAACTTTATGGTTTTAGGCAGAGGTCACAGCAACAGGAAGAGATAATTAAATACTGCTTTGTATGTTTCAGAATCTTCAGAATTATCTGATTTGATACATTTCATATATTTTAGTACACATACAGACTACCTTGTGATACAAGAACCAGTAAAAGGTGGCACTTTCTTGGAAGATAAATTATTAAACCAAAGCACCAGTACATGTCACATTAGCAGTTATGTTAAGAAATTAAGCTTAGATGATGCCACAAGGGTTCTGAGCAGGGATGCATTTCCACATTAATATTTAGCTCACTTTTAATATTTTGTGCCATTGCTTCTACCTGATGGGCTCACAACTGAAGAGGAAAAAAGAAAGTTAAAAGTGAAACACAGAACAGAAGTACATATAGAAAGTATATGTTCCACAGGAATGTATTTGCTCTAAGTGACAACATTTGTATTCATTTATTAATCTACTCACAAATGTATAAAACTATGTAAGCAGTGAAAATAATTATATTCTTCCTCTTGCATGAGATAAATCTATGAGTCACCAACAAATGACTAGTTTGGCAAGTCTTACTTTACATAAAATAGAATACATTTTGAGAAGAGACACAATATACAGAAACAAACATAACAGAAAGGTGCTTGTTAAATCAGTTTTTGGGATTAGAATATTTCAAAAACAGCATAAGATGAAAATTGAATATATCACATGTTTACAGTTCATGGGATATACAGATGGAACACTTTGTTGTAAACAAAGAGAGCTGCACATTTTTTTTTAACTCTGAAACTTCACCACTTTGACCTTCCTTTTTTCTATAGGGACACAGAAGCAAAGAGAGTGTGTGAAAAAAGAAACAGCAAGGAGTCAGGAAGTAGTGTAGCCAGTTAAGCACACATGGTGCAAAACGAAATGACCGGCATAAGGATCCTGGTTTGAAACTCCGGCTCCCCACCTGCAGGGGAGTCACTTCAGGTGGTGAAGCAGGTCTGCAGGTGTCTACTTTCTCTCCCCCTCTCTGTCTTCTCCTCCTCTCTCCATTTCTCTGTGTCCTATTCAGGAATGACGATATAAATAACAACAATAATAAAAAACAACAAGGGCAACAAATGGGAAAATAAATAAATATATAGAGAGAACATTTTTTAAAAGAAGGACAGTACTGCAGCTTTCTCCAATGTGGTTGGAGCTGTGTGTGATCCTGGGACATATGCATGGCAAAGCACTTTCATTATCTAGAGAAGTGCATTTTCATGTCAACAAAGTTAAAGATAAACAGTCTAAAACTTATATATTTTTTCTGTGTAGGATAGATTATATTAATCTCACACACTGAAGACCAACACTATGATTTCTACTTGTAAGAACGATTTTTTTCTGGGGGTGGAGCCAAGATGGTGACTTGGAAGCAGCAGCTGGCGTGAGCTTCAACAAAGCAGCAGCTTGTGATCTGGGATTCTCTGGATAGAGCAGGATACTGGGCCATCACCAGGAGGGTGAACAAGGGGTCCTAAGGGTGACACCACTCTTGGGTTAGAAAACGGAGACCAGGGGGAAAAAAGAAAGTAAATCTTTTTATTATTTCTGAAGCTCACCCCTCCCATTCCCCCCAGAAACAGCTCCCAGGGACTGGACAGTCGATCCTAGCAGGCTTCCTGCTGAACTACTTTCTTTACCAAGATTCCTGGCTCACCAGGAGTGTCATTCCAAGCCTTTTCCTTTTTGTTTTTCTTCTCTTTCTTTCTTTTTAAGTGTCTGGAGCTCTATTTGTGTGACAAAATACCTGACCAATTAGAACCTCACCCCTGCCTGGGAAAGACTACTTGGAGATTTTTTTTTTCTTTTGATACTTCTTACAATTGGCTGTCTTTGCTCAGGCTGCCTGTAGCCAATCCAGAGTGTTCCAAGCTTCAGACTGACTTTTAGGGTTTTCACTCTATTCTATTTTATTATTACTATTATTCTATACATGTGTCCCTTTTCCCCCCTTCTTTTTCAGGTTGATCAAAATTAACTATTGTTGTTTTTTCCATTGCTAAGTGACTGACTGTCCTATCCAGTATGAGAGGAACTGGTTATTCTTTACCTCTTCCCTCCACTCTCCTTTTTCCCTTCTCCTAGCTAATAAAAAAAAACTCTTTCTTTTCACTGCCCTTTTTTTCTTGTGCTTGTCTTCTTTTCTTCCTTTCTCCTCCTTTTGCTTTCTGAATTCACTGATACATGTTTGTGAATTATTTGGGGGAAGAAATCTGACTCAGAGTGGACTCTGTGTGTGTGTGTGTGTTTCTCATCTCTACTTCCCTTTCTCCTGTTGCTATCCTTAGAATTTACAGTGGACAGTGGATTTGCATAATTGTCTATTCTTGCTTTCACCTTTTCATTTGGATTTGGTTGCTATTTTTCTTGGACTGGAGGTGTTGTTTGGCTAACTGGTATTGGTTGAACTGCAGCAGTCCTTGCTTAAGTTACTATTGTTGTACTTTCTGAGGTTGGGTGACTACATTTGTCATAAAGGTATTTAATATAATGTGGCTTGTACTCAGAACACAACAACTGAAGAATGACAGAACAGAAAAATAAAAAATACATCAATAAAAATGGTTAAATCAAGAGCAAATAAAACTGCTACCACAAAGAATTAATATAGTAGCCAAGAAAAAAACAAAAAATCAGTCAGAAGTAACCACAGATAAGAAAAGAATACAAGCAATAATAACCCTAATAATCACAGAAATGAAGATAACTATGGAGGAAAGAGCTATCAGAATTAGAGAGACAACAGATGAGACCCTCAAGGAAAACACAAGCTACCTTGAGGTGATTAAAGAACAGACAGCTGAAATAGCTTAACTAAAAGGTCAATTAGCAGAGCAAGCTAATGCTATAACTGAACAAAGAAGCTGAGGGAAGGGAAAGTAAGCTAACAGAAGCAGAAAATAGAATTAGCCATACAGAGGATGAGCTAGAGAAAACAAAGAAAGAGGTAAAAGAGCTCAAAAGGAGATTGAGAGACACTGAAAACAACAACAGAGATATATGGGATGGTCTCAAAAGAAGTAACATTCATATAATTGGCCTGCCAGAGGAAGAAAGAGAGGAAGGGGAAGTAAATGTTTAGAGGAAATAATAGAAGTAAACTTCCCAGACCTAAACAACAGAAAGGAAATTAAAATTCAAGAGGCCCAGAGAGTCCCAAACAGAATCAACCCAGACTTGAAGACACCAAGACACATCATAATTACAATGAAAAGAAGGATAAAGAAAGAATCCTATAGGCTTCAAGAGAAAAAACAAAAGTCACATACAGGGGAAACCCATAAGATTATTAAGACTTCTCCACTCAAACTCTAAAAGCCAGAAAAGAATGGCAAGATATCTATCAAGCCCTGAATGAAAAAGGGTTTCAACCAAGGATAATATATCCTGCTAGACTTTCATTCAGACTAGATGGAGGGATCAAAACCTTCTTAGACAGACAACAGTTAAAGGAGGCAACCATCACCAAGCCTGCCCTGAAAGAGGTTCTAAAAGACCTCTTATATACAAGAACATCACCATAATACTTGTCATATATCAGAGCAAATTAAAAAATCGTTGAACAATGGCACTACAATATATTAAGTCCATAATATCAATAAATGTCAGTAGCTTAAATTCACCTATTCAAAGGCACAGAGTGGAAGAATGGATCAAGAAACACAACCCAACCATATGCTGCTTGCAAGAATCTCATCTGACCCAACAAGACAAACATAGACTTAAAGTGAAGGAATGGAAAACTATCATATAGGCTAATGGATTACAAAAAAAGGCAGGAACACCATTCTCATCTCTGACATAATGGACTTTAAGTTAAATAAAGTAATAAAAAATAGGCAATGCTATTACATAATGATTAGAGGATCAATCAACCAAGAAGATTTAACAATTATTAACATATATGCTCCAAATGAGGGACCATCTAAATACATCAAACACCTACTGAAAGAACTGCTTGGCTAGCATGGGGGTGCCTCTTCTTGGGCACGTACTCTCTGGGTTGGAGAGAACACGACCAGAGCCAGCCTAGGCTACTACTCACTCAGCAACGTGAGAGAGATGACCCAGGAACACAGATAATGGTGGTGAGGTGATTCGATTCTTTATTGATCAGAGAGCCAAGGCTTTTAAGAGTCAGACCTATAAGTGGCAAGTTGGAAATGGAAATGGTTAGGAAAGGGGAGAAGAAAGGCAAAAGGGGCTGGGAAAGGTAGTAACTTCCTTAGCAACTGTTGTGAGGGTTTTAACTGGTAGGATAAATAATACCTTGCAGGCAGAGAGGATCTTGAGGGTAGAAAGAAGATAGATAAAAGGAATGGAATGGGTGGGGATCTTTCAGGCAAAACAATGATTATGTAGATAATAAGGGAGCAGGCCACAGTATCAGGAATGCAGGTGCTTTGTGAGGCAGGGAGTCTGATAAGAGGAAGAAAACCTTGGGGGGTTTTGTCCCTCCTTTCTCGACCTCTCAGTACAGAGAGAGAGGCTGACAGGATGGATGTCCCCTGAAGTCAAGCCCTGCCAAGCTCAACCACATCCTCACAATTTCCCGACATCAACTACAAAAATACACCAATAGTAATACAATAATAATGGGAGACTTCAACACCCCACTCTCACACTTACACAGATCAACGAAGCAGAGAATCAACAAAGAAACAAGAGAATTAAATGAACTGATGGATAGACTAGACCTGTACATTTTCAGAGTTCTTCACCCCATAAGCTGGAATACACATTCTTTTCAAATCCACACAGCACATCCTCAAGGATATACCATATGTAGGCCACAAAGACAGTATCAACAAATTCAAGAGAATTGAAATTATCCCATTTAGCTTAGACCACAGTGAAGTAAAGCTAACATTCAACAACAAACAGAAAATTACTAAAAGTCACAGAATTTGGAAACTCAACAACATACTGCTTAAGAACACCTGGGTCAGAGAGGCAATCAAGCAAGTAATTCAAATGTTCCTGGAAACAAATGAAAATGAAGACACAACCTATCAAAATATTTGGGACACAGCTAAAGCAATATTGACAGGAAAACTCATAGCCATACAATCACATATTAGAGAATAAGAAAAAGCTCAAACAACCTTACTGGATGCCTTCAGGGCTTAGAGGAAGAGGAACAAAGGAACCCTAAAGCAACCAGGAGGACAGAAATCACTAAAATTAGAGCAGAAATAAACAAACATCAAAAATAAGAGAACCATAAAAAAGATCAATGAAGCCAAATGCTGGTTCTTTGAAAAATTAAACAAGATTGACAAGCCTCTAGCCAGACTCACTAAAAAAAAGGGAGAAGACTAAAATAAGTAGAATTGTAAACAATAGAGGAGATATTACAACTGACACCACAGAAATCCAGAAAATTATGTGAAACTTCTATGAAGAACTATATGCCACCAAGCTAGTGTATCTGGAAGAAATGGAAGAATTCCTAGAAACATATTCCAAAACTGAACCAATAAGAACTACAAAACATAAATGCACCAATCATAGACAAAGAAATCAAAACAGTTAAGAATATTCTCAACAACTAAAGTCCTAGACCAGGTGCTTCACAAATGAATTCTACAAAACCTTCAGGAAACAGCTAATTTCCTATACTTCTAAAGCTTTTCCACAGGATTGAAGAAACAGGAACAATCCCTTCCACCTTCTATGAAGCCAACATCACCCTGATAACAAGAAGATAGGAACACAACAAAAAAGTAAACTACAGGCCAATATCTCTGAACATAGATGCCACAATATTAAACAAGATCCTGGCCAACCGGATACAGCATTATATCAAAAATATTGTTCATCACGACCAAGTGGGATTTATCCCAGGAATGCAAGGCTGGTTTAACATATGTAAAACAATTAGTGTCATTCACCACATCTATAAAAGCAAAACCAAAAACCATGTGATTATGTGAATAGATGCAGAGAAAGCCTTTGACAAAATCCACCACCCATTCATGCTCAAAACAATAAAATAAATGGGAATAGATGAGAAATTCCTCAAGATAGTGGAATCCATATATAGCAAACCTACAGCTAACATCATACTCAATGAACAGAAGCTGAAAGCATTCCCCCTCAGATCAGGGACCAGACAGGGCTGTCCATTATCACCATTACTCTTCAACATAGTATTGGAAGTTATTGCCATAGCAATCAGGCAAGATAAATAAATTAAAGGAATATAGATTGGAAGGGTAGAAATCAAGCTCTCACTATTTGCAGATGATATGATAGTATACATAGAAAAACCTAAAGAATCCAGCAGAAAGCTACTGGAAGTTATTAGGCAATATAGCAAGGTGTCAGGCTACAAAATCAATGTACAAAAATTGGTGGCATTTTGTTATGCAAACACTAAATCTGAAAAAGACATCCAGAAATCACTCCCATTCACTATTGCAGCAAAATAAATAAAATACCTAGTAATAAAGCTGACCAAAGTGAAAGATTTGTATACTGAAAACTATGAATCACTATTCAAGTAAATAGAAAACGATACCAAGAAATGGAAAGACATCCCATGCTCATGGATTGGAAGAATAAATATCATCAAAATTAATATTCTCCCCAGAGCCATGTACAAATTAAATGTGATACCCATCAAAGTTCCACCAAACTTCTTTAAGAGAATAGAACAAAAAAGTACAATTATTTATCTGGAACCAGAAAACACCTAGAATTGCCAAAACAATCTTGAGGAAAAGAAACAAAAATAGAGTCATCACACTCCCAGATCTCAAATTATAAGGCCATCATCTTCAAAACAGCCTGTTACTGGAACAAATATAGGCACACAGACCAATTTGAAGTCTTAAGTGCTTAAACTGAAGGAGCATATACTCAGAGCTGTGGTCTATACATTAAAGTTTGAAACATTTGATCCATTTCCCCCCCTCATATAAATTGAATAGTGATTTGTGAGACTATAAGTTAATTGGAGTGTATATTAACACCATTCCTACTACCAAAAGTCTGGTGTCTCCCCCCTCTCACCCCCCAGTGAAGCTGAATATCTACCCTCACCCTCCACCCAGAGATTTTTCCTTTGGTGTTATACTCAAAACTCAGATTCTGCTTTCAATGTCCCATTCTGTTCTTTCTCAACTTCTGTTTATTAGTGGGATCATCCCATACTCCTTTGCCTTTCTGACTTATCTCACTTAACATAATTCCTTCTTGCTCCATCAGACACGGGTCAGAGAAGGTGGGTTCATTGTTCATTGTAGTATTCCATTGTGTAACTATACCACAGCCTTTTCAGCCTTTAATCTGTTGTTGGGTACTGGGTTTGCTTCTAGGTTTCACTATTAAGAATTGTGCTGTTCAAGGACTGGCATAAGGATCCGGGTTTGAGCCCTGGCTCCCCACCTGCAGGGGCATCAATTCACAGGCGGTGAAGCAGATCTGCAGGTGTCTATCTTTCTCTCCCTCTCCTCTCTCTATTTCTCTTTGTACTATCCAATAACGACAACATCAACAACAATAACTACAACAATTAAACAACAAGGGCAACAAAAGGGAATAAATTAAAAAAAAAGTTTTTTAAAATGAGAATTTAGGGGGCTGGACGGTGGTGCACCTGGTGGAGCACATATGTTACCATGCACAAGGACCCAGGTTCAAGCCCCTGGTCCCCACCTGCAGGTGGAAAGAAAAAAAAAAAAAGAATTGTGCTGCTATGAACATACGTGTACACATATCTTTTTGGTTGTTAGGATATATCCCTAGGAAAGAAAATACAGGGTCACATGGGAGGGCTATTTCTAGCCTTGTGAGGGCACTCCAGACTGCTCTCCACAGAGGTTGGACTAATGTACAATCCCACCAGCAGTGTAGGAAGGTTCCTTTGTCCTAACCTCTCCAGCATTTGCTGCTGCTGTCATTTTTGTTGTATGACATTCTCACAGGAGTGAGGTGCTATCTCAATGTTGTCTTTATTTGCATTTCTGACAATTAGTGATCTAGACCAATTTTTCATGTTTGGTAGCCTTTTGGATCTCTTCTATAGTGAATGTTCTGTTCATATCCTCTGTCCATTTTTGGATGGAATCATTTGCTTTTTTTGGTTGCTAAGTTTGGTAAGTTCTTTATATATTTTGGTTCTTGCCTGATATCTGGCATGTAAAGATCTTCTCCCATTCTGTGAGCGGTGTTTGGGTGATGGTTTCTTCGGCTGTGCAGAAGCTTTTTAATTTGATGTAGACCCACTGATTTCTCTTTGTTTTAGTTTTCCTTGTAATTGGGTTTGTATCATCAAAGATGTCCTTGAGGTTTAGGAGGGAAAGCGTTCCACCAATGTTTTCCTCTAAGTATTTGATAGTTTCTAGTCTAACATCTAGGTCTCTGATCCATTTGGAGTTGACTTTTGTTTCTGGTGAGATAAATTGGTTCAGTTTCATTCTTCTGCATGTTTCAACCTAGTTTACCAGCACCATTTATTGAAGAAAGCCTCCCTCCTCCATATAATATATGGGCTCCTTTATCAAAAATTAGATGTCCATAGGTGTGGGGGATTGCTTTAAAGCTTTTAAGGCTTTATCCACTGTATGACCTCCAGGTTGCCCACATAGGGAAAACTACAATTTTATTTTTCCCAAAATATCATGATTACATAGAAAATATTTATTTATCCAATGTAATATAGCAATTTTGATGTACTATTCTATCTGCCTAGGAAGTAAAAAAAAATTAAAAGGAAGTTGGTGAGTTGGTCCAATGTAATGGATACAGATCTTGCATTTTATAATCTCTATATATCTTTTTTTATCTGACTAATACATTTTAATATATATAATATGATATCATATCAATGACCTTGGGAGAACTACTGAACTTTTCAATAAAGGGGATGACACAGAATTCTGGTGGTGGGAGCCTTGTGTCATTATCCCTTTTATCTTCTAATTTTGTAGATCAATATTAAATCACTAGTAAAAAGTGCAGGTTTAGCTCCATCCTCTGTGGTGTCTCCTGCATTATTCACCAAAGGTCTAGAAAATATCACATGAGCCACCACACTATTCTCCACTGCACATTCCACACACCCTCATGAATATGAATTAACATTTAAAATTTAGTATTTTTATGTATGAATTAAATAATAAAGGGGCCAAGTAGTAAGTATACATAGTACAAAGTGCAAGGACTGGCAGAAGGACCTGGGATTGAGCCCCTAGCTCCCCACCTACAGGGGGAATGCTTCATAAGCAGTGAAGCATTCTGCAGGTGTCTTTCTCCCTTCCTAAATATTTTTTCTTAATTAGTCTTTTAAAATTATCTTTTTATTGACTAGAGATAGCCAGAAATTGAAATGGAAGAGGTTGATAGGAAGAGAAACAGAGACACTTACAACACTACTTCACCACTCATGAAGATTTACCCTGTCAGGTGGGGATTGGGAGCTTTTGAGGTCATTGTGCATTGTAAAATAACAGAAAGTAAAGCAATCTTTTATCTTTGCAATGTAGCATTTGTTATATTAAAATTATAGTTTACTCAGGCTGTGGGTATTGTATGACCTGCTAATGTTCATGTTCAGCAAAGAAGCAATTACATGACAAAAATACCTTCTGTGCTCCCCAAATAAATTTTTTCTGTATCCCCATAGGGGAAGAACTGTTAGGGGAAGATGAATAAAAGTCTCTGAAACCCAATTCCATCAGAGCCCAGAGAGAGAAGAGGAAAAAGGTAAAGAGATACAGAAATAGTAGAAGGTATGACTTAAAACGGAAGATAAGACAGGGCCATAAAAAACAAAGGAAAAGATTGATGATAGATAATATAGATAGATAGATAGATAGATTAGATGATAGATAGAAATAATAAAAGGATCCCTAAATCTAGGTCTGGAAATCAGAAGAGTAGACTCAAGTGATCCCACAATGGTAAAAGGTTGCTGAACTTGATGACATCCATCATGAAAGTATAGTGGCAGTGGGGTTAGAGCATGGTCAAGATAAGACTAGTCCCTGTAACCAGGACCTGGACATAAAATAATTCTTAACTCCAGTTCATATGAGCTGGTTTTGTCCATTATGAATTTTTTCTCCCCTTTTGTTATTTTATATCAACATCAGTTACCTGCTGGTAACAATGAGGAGCCATAGTATGAAAAGGTTTTGCTGCTGGGCCTAGAGACCATAAAGTGACATATGTAGGTGTCTACAATAGCTGTAGTGAGTAGTGGAGCGCCAGAGCCACCCAGGACAGATCAGGGTCTCTGCTAACTTAGGAGCTAGGGGACCCCCCACACACACACACAGGCTGAGGCAGCATCTACCCAAGGTCCAGAACATGGCCTGATGACTAGGTTTTTGACCATACTCTATGCCATGCTACCCAGACTCTTAATTCACTGTCAGTCACAGTTGGCATCATTAGACCAGCCTCAAGGTGAAGGCTGAAAGAGCAAGAGCAATAGAGAACATTGCAAGCACCCAGTTCCCAGGAAGCCAAGGACACAGCTGTGGATTTGAGGACACAACTGTCCAACACATAAACCTGTCAATGACATAGTGTCCATTATAGCTCAGACACTTGGCCAATCTGGGAGTGTTGTGGGGTGTGCAGTGTGTGTGAAGAGCCCACAGTGCAGAGGATCAGACAATCAATGGTAATCAGACTCACCTATGAGAGCCCAGACAGGCTGGAGAACTTCTGTGGTGGAGGCCATGGTAGAAGCTGGCTGGGTTTCCCTAGCTGTGGGCAGAAAGAGGCTGCTGAAAGGTGGAGAGTGTGGTTGCTTAGCAGCCTGCAGCATTCTGTTTTCCTATTGTGGCATCAGCACTGGCCACACCCATGCCAGCCACATCAGATCTGTACCCAAACTCTTGGATTTCTGGAGTACGTGCCAAGGAAGTGCTATGGAAGCCCATGGTGCAGGGAAAACAAATAGCACCAATTGGTCTCATTTTTGAGATCCCAGACATGCTGGAGAGCCAGCTTGGTAGAGGGAAAGGCAATAGGTGCTCTGGGGTCTCCATCCCATGGGTAGAATGAAGCTGCTAAAGGGTGGAGCCTACAGTCCTGACGTAGCCCCTGCCTTTATTCTCTCTCAGTGGGGCTTCAGATCTGTCCATACCCACCCTACCTTCCACCATTACCTGTCCACCCTGCACTACAGCAACTCAGGAACAGGAGTGAATGTGGGGGGGGGGGATTAGAGCCAATTGGTCTCACATATGTGGGGGTATATTCTCTCCTGGATTCGGAGAGATTTCAGCAGACTTCAGATGGTCCTTCTGCCCAGAACCAGCCTGTGACCACTAAATGGATCAAAGTTTATTGGGGAGAAAATTCCCAGCATACCTGCTTGCAGAATCAGACTTCCCACACCATTAACTCCACTAGGAAGCCACACTCCAGCTTCTCCACAGCCTAGAACACTTTCTTTCCTGCCAGCCTCTTGGGTGCAATGCAAGGCAAGGCAGGATCCAACTAACTCCTGTGGGTAGTTTTCCCATTCACACAAGCACAGTCACACTACTCTACAATAAATTTCAAAAGTGTATGTGCATTGTGTGTGTACCTGGGTAGGTGAAGTGGGGTGAATTAAGTTAAAGATCAAGCTGATGAAGTGTTCTGTACCCCATAAAGATCTTGGTTCCATATTCCCATAGGGATAAAAAAAAAACAGGGAATTTTTCAATGGGGATGGAATACAAAACTTGGTGGTGGGAGTTGTATGGAACTGCAACCTTCTCAGTCTACAGTCTTGTCAATCATTATGAAATCACTAATAAAAAAAGCTTATGAGATGTGGGGTTCATTTAGAAGAAATGGGAGTGAAGTTTATGACAGTGACATCTGTAATGTTTCCAGCCTTTTTACTTACTTATTGTGGGTTATTTTAAAGATTTTTGTAATTTTGAAGGTACACAAGATATTGAGAGAAACACACACACACACACACACACACACACACAGAGAGAGAGAGAGAGAGAGAGAAAGAGAGAGAGAGAGAAGAGAATTATGACCAGAAAATCACTCTAAGAATGCTTGTCTGGGAATGGAAGAGGGAACTCTTGCTTTATAGTGTATGGCTTTATCTATTGGGTTACTTCAATGTAATTATACAAATTGTCCTATACCCTTGGATCTCCAAGAACACATGGGCACCCCAGTAACTATGGTTACCAAGTAATCTGCAAGAATGTGTTCTACTTATTTTAATTTTTTAGCCTCTGGGTCTGGAGAAAAAGAGAAGGGACAGGGAGAGGAACTATAGAAAAACTAGGCTTGAATTTTGAAGGCCTGGAAACCCCACAAGCAAGAGTTCAGTAGAGCTTCTCTAAAAGATAATATATAAATGACAAAATTAATAAAGTATATAATTGAATGTATGGCATAGCACATAAACCTGTCAATAACATAGTGTCCATTACAGCTTAGACACTTATTGGCCAATCTGGGAGTTTTGTGAGGTGTGAAGTGTGTGGAGAGCCCAGAGTGCAGGTGGTCAGGCAATCAATAGTAATTGGAGTCACCAGTGAGAGCTCAGACAGGCCGGAGCACTGCTGTGGTGAAGGCCATGCCAGGAGCTGACTGAAGGTCCCTAGCTATGGGCAGACTGAGGCTGCTGAAAGGTGGAGGTGTGGTAGCTTAGCAGCCCCCAGCATTCTGATTTTCCATTGTGACATCAGCCCTAGCTACACCCATGCCAGCCACATCAGCTCTATAACTAACCTCATATCTCTGGAGTACAGACCTAGAAATTTCAGTGGCAATAAATAGCATCAACTGTCTCACCTGTGAGAGCCCAGACAGGCTGAAGAGCCAGCTTGGTAGAGGGAAAGGAATGGGGTGTTCTGTGGGTTGCCAGTCCATGGGAAGAATGAGGCTGCTAAAATTTGGATCCTAGGGAGTCGGGCCATAGCACAGCAGGTTAAGCGCACATGGTACAAAACACAAGGACCAGCTTAAGAATCCTGGTTCGAGCCCCCTAAGAACATACCTACTGGCTGACCCAAAATGCTCCCACAGGTCAACTGGGACTTACATGAAGTCACAGAAATAGAGAAGGATTTGGTGTCATAGAGCCTGCTGTTTTGATTATCAGAAAAGGAAATGTTTTAGTTCTGGATAATATTCTTTTAAATGAGGCTCTGTAGTTTACCAAGTATAAAAATGAGGAAGTAGTGTCTGATAGAAGGCAAATGGGGAGAAGTCTGTGAAAAGCTGAAAGGACTAAAGGCTCTGCTGGGTAGCATTTCTACTGATCTGGTAAAGTCTAAGTGTGATGCATTCATCCCCTCGAGGCAATTATCCTTCATTATATGAATTTGGAAATAGACCAAAACAGATATTCTAGTTGAGCTATTTCTGAACAGTACTATTTTGTCATGTTACGAATGAACTGTGATCCCAGACTCACATTGTTCTTATAGTCACAAGAACTGCTCCAGGATATTCTTTTCAGATAGATAGAGAGAGAGAAAGAGAGAGAGAGAGAGAGGAAGAGAGAGAAAGACAAACAAATGGAAGGTCAGTGAAAGTCAGATAGATAGATAGATAGATAGATAGATAGATAGATAGATAGATATAGGAAGAGAGAGAAAGACAAACAAATGGAAGGTAAGTGAAAGAGACCACATCTCCAAAGCATCCTTCACTGTGGTGGGAGCCAGACTCAAAGCTGGACCCATGGCAAAGCAGCACATCATACAAACAAGCTGTTCTGCTGATCCTGGATTTATATTCAACAGTAAATACAATAGTTTGTACATGCATAACATCTCTCAGTTTTCCATATAACAATACAACTCCCACTAGGTCCTCTGAATCCTACTTGGACCTGTTATTTTCCAGTTTTCCATATAACAGTACAACCCCCACTAGGTCCTCTGTCATCCTTCTTGGATCTGTATTCTCAACCACCAATCCACCCCAGAGTCTTTTACTTTGGTGCAATACGCCAATTCCAGTTCAGGTTCTACTTGTGTTTGCTCTTCTGTTCTTGTTTTTCAACTTCTGCCTGAGAGTGAGATCATCCCATATTCATCCTTCTGTTTCTGACTTATTTCACTTAACATGAATTTTTCAAGGTCCATCCAAGATCAGCTGAAAACAGTGAAGTCACCATTTTTTATAGCTGAGTACTATTCCATTGTGTATATATACCACAACTTGCTCAGCCATTCATCTATTGTTGAACACCTATGTTGCTTCCTGATTTTGGCTATTACAAATTGTACTGGTGGGAATCGGGCAGTAGTGCAGCGGGTTAAGCACACGTGGCACAAAGTGCAAGGACCAGCAGAAGGTTCAAGCCCCGGTTCCCCACCTGCAGGGGAGTCACTTTACAGGCAGTGAAGCAGGTCTGTAGGTGTCTGTCTTTCCCCCTCTCTGTCTTCCCCTCCTCTTTCCATTTCTCCCTGTCCTATCCAGCAATGAGGACATCAAATAACAGCAACAATAGCTACAATAATAAAAACCAACAACGGCAACAAAAAGGAATAAATAAATATTTAAAAATATGCTGCTAAGAACATATGTGTACACAGATCTTTTTGGATGGGTGTGTTGGGTTCCTTAAGATATATCCCCAGGGGAGTCAGGCTGTAGCGCAGCGGGTTAAGCACAAGTGGCGCAAAGCACAAGGACCGGCATAAGGATCCCGGTTCAAACCCCGGCTCCCCACCTGCAGGGGAGTCGCTTCACAGGCGGTGAAGCAGGGCTGCAGGTGTCTATCTTTCTCTCCTCTCTGTCTTCCCCTCCTCTCTCCATTTCTCTCTGTCCTATCCAACAATGACAACAACAATAATAACTACAACAATAAAACAACAAGGGCAACAAAAGGGAATAAATAAAATAAATATTTTTTTAAAGTTTGTTAAAAAAGTTTTTAAAAAGTTTAAAAAAAAAAAGACATACCAGAGTGATGTCTGGTTCCTTCTCTCTCCTCCCTTCTTATAAATGAATAAAATCTTTAAATAAATAAATAGAAAAAGGAACAGTGGGGGGGGAAGCTCAGATTCCTCGAGCTTATGCATGAAATGTGATATTTTCCTCATGAAGGTCCATGAGTTACTATAAGCTTTTCTTTGTCCTTTTTTCTTAATTGTTTTTGACTGCTGTTTGATGATTGTCATCCACCTTGCCCTAGAAGGGTAAAGTAGCCGGCAAGGTCTTCTTCAGCATCAGATAATCAAGCATGTAGACAGACCTTCCAGGCTCAGGAATCCTGGAAATAAGTTTCTCATTTAAGGCAAGCAGAAGAAGTGGGCTATTCAGAAATCATAGCAGGGGTAGGGGGTGGACAGTAACATATCAGGTTAAGTGGACATGGTGTGAAGCACAAGGACTGATGCAAGGATATTAGTTTGAGCCCCTGGTTCCCCACCTGCAGGGATCAACAATGTGGATCAACAATGGTAGAGAATGCTCCATCTTCCGAAGGGAGGCTGGACAACATACTCTATCTTCCACCTAAGAAAGATAGGTCCTGCAATTGGGGCACCTTGGAACATTCCTACTCATGACCAAAGAGTGTGAGCTCATATCTACAGGGATGCAGGCTCCTAAGCTGAATATGGGCCCCAGATCACATCAAATCAATGGGGTTTACAATCAACAATAGTTAGACACCTTTCCCATATTTGAGAACTATTTTCTTCCTTGATCCAACTTTCTATCCCCTTTTCAAGGCATGACATCATCTCCCCAGACAATAACTTGGGTCCACATGCATATCAGATGTCAGGCTCAGGAAAAAAAAAACTACTATAGTTAATCATGGGCTGTTTGGAATATTACTAAAATAGGCCTACTAGCTATCTACAGAACGGAAGACCTCCAACTCTTCATCTGCACTATTCCAGCCTTTAGGTTCATGATTAGTCAACAATTTGTTTGGCTTTATATGTTAACTCTTTTTAAGCCCCCAGGTTCCAGATGCTACCATAATGCCAACCGGACTTCCCTGGGTAGATGACTCCAACAATGTGTCCTGGAGCCCTGGTCCCCCCAGAGCCCCACCCCACTAGGGAAAGAGAGAGACAGGCTGGAAGTGTGGCTTGACCTACCAACACCCACATTTAGCGGGGAAGCAATTACAGAAGCCAGACCTTCTGCCTTCTGCACCCCATAATGACCCTGGATCCATACTCCCAGTGGGATAAAGAATAGGAAAGCTATCAGGGGAGGTGATGGGATATGGAGTTCTGATGATGGAAATTGTGTGGAGTTGTATCCTCTTATCCTATGGTGTTTGTCAGTGTTTCCACTTTATAAATAAAAAAAATAGCCTCACGGGAGTTGGCATCAGCACAGTGGGTTAATTTCAGGTTGCGTAAAGCACAAGGACCAGTTTAACAATCCTGGTTTGAGCCCCCTTCTTCCCACCTGCAGGGGAGTCACTTCACAAGTAGTGTAGCAGGTCTGCTGGTGTCTATTTTTCTTTCCCCCTCTGTGTCTTCCCCTCCTCTCTCCATTTCTCTCTATCCTATCCAACAACAATGACAACAGTAATAACTACAACAATAAAAAACAACAAGGGCAACAAAAAGTAATAAATAAATAAATATTTTTTAAATAGCCTCAGGGGCCAGGTGGTGGCACACCTGGTTGAGCGCACATGTTACAATGTGCAAGGACCTAGGTTCGAATCCATGGTCCCCACCTGCTGGGGGAAAGCTTCACAAGTGGTGCAGCAGGTGTCTCTTTGACTCTCTCCTTCTCTATCACCCCCTTTCCTCTTGATTTCTGGCTATCTCTATCCAATAAAGAATTAAAAAAAGAAAAAAGCCTCTAGGAGCAGTGGATTTATAGTGCAGGCACTGAGCCTCAGCAATAACCCTGGAGGCAAAAAATAATAATAATTGCAGGGATATGGGAGACAACGTGATGGTTATGCAAAAATTTACTAGCTGAGGGTCAAATATCATTGTGTCAATCCCAGGCATCCGCATGAGCCAGAGTTGAGCTATGCTCTGGTCTCTTTTTCTCTTTGTATCCTTATCAATAATGAAATGGGGGGGGGGTCAGGTGGTAGAGGGCTAAGTGCACATGGTGTGAAGCGCAAGGACCAGTGTAAGGATCCTGGTTCAAACCCTGGGCTCCCTACCTGCAGGGAGGTTGCCTCAAAAGCGGTGAAGCAGGTCTGCAGGTATCTTTCTCTTCCCGTCTTCCCCTCCTTTCTTGATTTCTTTCTGTCCTATCCAACAACAGTGACATTAATAATGATAATAACCACAACAATGATAAAACAACAAGGACAACAAAATGGAAAATAAATAAATAGCTATATTTTTAAAAAGAGTAAAGTAAAATAGAGGGGAAATCTCTAGGAGATTTTAAACAAAAACACATTCACTACAGTTGGTCATATAAATAGGAGACTGTAGGTTTGGGAAGCCTGCCTAATAGGTATGAAAACAACATTCACTCCTGAGGCTTAGCACTGACCTTCTGGCTTCAGTCTTCCACCCCCTTTTCCCTCTACCTCCATCTGAAACATAAGTGGATTGTTGCTCTGATTAAAAATTTTAAGGCACTGTCTAAACTTGCCTTTATAATGGTGTGTGGTTTTCAGGGGTCATATCTGCAAGGCATTTCAAGTTCTCCCACAAGGGGCAGAAGGCTTCCTGAGACATGAGGCCCTCTGGTCTCTGCACTCAGGATCACCCTGGCAGCAGCTCTGAATCTAGACCTCATGACAGAGAGGTGTGCCAGGTTCCACATTCTTTCTCCATTTCTAGCAACACTTCATTTCCCACATTGGGTTTGTGTTCTTTTCCAAAGATGTTTCTGTATTGTATAAAGGAGATACAGAGAGGCCACAGTTGCCTGAGGCACAGGAGTCCTTGGATAGGACCCATAACCTCACACATGGATGTCTTGTTCTCCATTTGAGCAGTAGTCTGTGAATTGCCTTGGATATCTAATACTGTATAAAGATGATATTTGGATATCATACCTCAGGTCCACAAAGGGTAACTTAACACTGCATTGCACCTTGTGTGTAGGATTCCTCCAAATTCTCAGTCTCTGGTTGCTACTTTTTAAAAAAATACTTCTATGAAAAATCCACTCTCACATTTTGTACAGCCTTCCTTTACTTCAAGTGTCAGGCCTAATAAATGAATGAAGATAGTGCAGGCTGGGGGTATGTGTCTAGAATAAGACAGATTGGTGTTGTGGGGTTCAGGCAAGGAAGACAACTTGAGGCCAACGTCTATTAATGAGTCTTTATTTCCCATCTTGTGACCATATTTCCAACAAAGTGCTGTTCAGAGAACAGTACTGGCTCTTGTTACACAGCAGGTTACAGAGTCAAAAATCACAAATTTCACAAGCAAGCAGGGGACAGAAGCTAATATAGGTAGTTAATTTTAGAACTCCCCCTATGGACCCTCCACACTTCCTTTGCGGAGAAATCCACACCCTCTACTCCCTCTTTCTTAAAGAATACTTCTTAAGTGCACTGGTACTCCAATGGGTCAAGAATTTTCCTGGAACTGATTGATACTGGCAGGTCACTGGGTGGCCAAGGTGGAGCTCACAGTTGAAGTCCTTACATGGGGTTCAGGTGGTAGTGCAGTGGGTTAAGTGCACATGGTATGAAACGCAAGGACCAGGAGGTTCCCAGTTTGAACCTTCAGCTCCCCATCTACAGGTGGTGTAGGGAATTGGTCAACTGTCCAGGAAGTCCAGACCATTGTTTCCATGAGAGTCTAAGAGAGTTGACCCCCGAGTTCACCTCCTTTTCTGGGGGGCATGTGTTAGGCTGGTCCCCTTGACCTTGTGAACCTATGATGGATGGCTTCTTCAGACTGGGTACCTTCCTGTACATACCTTCCCACCCTATCCCCGTTAAACAAAGGCCATAAATTACTGTGTATGGCTTACTTGAAGCCCACTGCAAATATCCTGGCTCTCTTCAAATGTTCCCCCCTGCCCTGAAGTGCCTGTAATTTTTCCTGAGAAAAAAATGCCTATCCATATATTGTGAGCTCATGACAAAACCTTATACGGTAACTTTCCAGTTGTGATCAAATACTTTGTAGGTCAAGATGTAACTATGTATTGTGTTTGGGTTAATTTTTGGGTTAATGATGACCTCAACCTTCTCTCTCGACTGTGGGTTATATCTACTTGCTTGTATCTCTCAATAAATGAGTCATCCCTCAGAGGCTTCTCCCAGAGCCCGCTAAGTCTGGCTTGGCTTTCCTCTTCACGCATGTTACCCTTGACACCAGAGCCCCCTAAGACTTTCAGGGGTCGCTCCAATCCCTGTCTCCAGTCACTAGAAGGTGGAGAACCCAGAGTGAGCCTCAAGGAGGGTTCCTTCACAGGTGGTGAAGCTGGTCTGTAGATGTCTATCTTTCTCTCTTCCTCTCTGTCTTCATCTCCTCTCTGGATTTCTCTCTGTACTGACCAACAGCAATAACTATGACAACAAGATTAACAAAATGGGGAGAAAATGTTCTCTATCAGGTGTAGAGCCCCAGCAATAACCCAGCAAAAAATAAAATAAATAAAATTTAAAATAAAATAAGGCAAAGGGCAGATGCTGGAAAGCCCTGGTTGTGGGGGGAAAAGGTAATCAGACAACTTCTAAGCAAAGTCAGTGTGTTCCTAATTTGAAGGGAGATATGAACTCATATGTTTATTATTTGCAATAGCCAAGAGTGGAAGCATCATAAATGTTCAGACATATGAATGAATAAAAGTGTTAAAGGATATATATGTTATGGAATACTACTCTGTAATGCAAAAAAGATGATATTGTGTCATCTGTTACTGAATGGCTGGAGTTGGAGTTTTGCTATTGTTTTTTGTCATCAAATTTATTTCTGGAGCTTGATGCCAGTACTATGAATTCACCACTCCTGGCACCTATTTGTTTCTCTTTATAATTTTTATTATACAGGGCTGTAGAACAGAGATAAATTGAAAGAGGGTGCAGAGATAGAGGGAGTGAAAGATATACACCTGTAGACCTGCTTCACCACTAATGAAGTGGACCCCCTGCTGGTGGGGAGTGGGGGGACTTGAACTCAGATCCTTACACTTTATAATGTGTGTACTTAACTAGGTGTACTACTACTCAGCTCCAGACATCGATGCTTTTATGTTTATCAAACTATGCAAAGAAATAAAAGAGTGGTCCAGGAGATGGCACAGTGGATAAAGCATTGGACTCAACCATAAGGTCCTGAGTTCAGTCCCTGGAAGCACATGTACCAGAGTGATGTCTGGTTCTTTCTCTCTCTTACTATCTTCCTCATCAATAAATAAGTAAAATCTTTAAAAAAAAAAAGAAATAAAAGACTACTTCATGTGGATATAAAAACTGAAACATGAAATTTCCAAAAACAAAAATGAAGAAATAAGGATTCGACTTCCGGAGGCGGAGCTACGAGCAGCAGATCGCTTTCTCTCCTCTCCTCTCCTCTCCTGGATCAACTAGGAATACCAAAGGAGACCACCTGGACCGAAACAAGACAGGACTAGAATGACCACAGAAACCCAGTAAATCACCCGTGAGTACAAACACGCGTGGCTGGTGACAGAGAGGAGAGAGGGGCCTAAGGAGAGATTAAGTGACTGCTAACAGTTCGATAGTTTGTCAGTGGAGACACCACCTCCAGTCTGCTCCACAACAAGGGGACAGCTGAAGGGAGGAAAGGACTCCCCAGAGACTCACCAAGTACAACTCTGAGTCTCCATTGCTACTACCCTCAGAATCTGGAGCAGCAAGAGGGAGGGACACCAGGGCACAGAGATCTAACCGGGAAACTCAGGAGAAGACCTATACCTCGGTGGCATAGCTGAAGGGCTGTGAAAGTCTCTTTGCATAACCACTGGATTATCTCTGCCACACCCTGCTTTATCTCTTGGTCAGAAGTCATTGATTAAGCCAAGAAGCCTATTGATAGTTTAAAAGCCCTCAGGCTACCATAGCCTACAGGGGAAAAAAAAAAAAAGGCTTTTACACCACTGAACTCCAACTCAGGGATTGAAAAAACTGTTAACTTATATAAAATGGTTAAAACAACAAGAAAAAATAATGGAGACTCCAACCAGGACAAGAGTCCAGCTAAAAGTCCTCCAGAGGGTGAAGCACAAAACAACGAGTTCAACATCCAAACATTAGCTAAGGAAATAATAACAGGAGTGAGTAAAGAATTTGAAAAAATTGTAATCAGAACTGCAGGAACAACAAATGAGAATATGGAAGAAAATTCTAATAATCTCATGGTTATTAGAGAGCTGAAAGCTGAAATTGCTGAGCTAAGAAGGCAACTAGCTGAACAAGTTAAAACAGTATCAGAGCAGGGCAACAAAATAGATGAACTCCAGAAAGCAGTAGAGGGCAGAGAGAATAGAATCAATGAGGCTGAAGACAGAATTAGCAAGATTGAGGATGAATTAGAGACAACTAAAAAAGAAGTAAGAGATCTCAAAAAGAGATTAAGAGATGCTGAAAACAACAACAGAGTCCTATGGGATGACTTCAAAAGAAACAATATACGCATTATTGGCTTACCAGAGGAAGAAAGAGAAGGGGAGGAAGAAAGCGTTCTCCAGGCCATAATAGCTGAAAATTTCTCTAGTCTAGACAACACCAAAGACATAAAGATTCAAGAAGCCCAGAGGGTCCCAAACAGAATTAACCCAGACCTAAAGACACCAAGACATGTCATACTTAGATTGGAAAGGAATAAGGATAAAGAAAGGATCCTCAAGGCTGCAAGAGAAAAACAAAGAGTCACCTACAAAGGAAAACCCATAAGATTAGCAGCAGACTTCTCCATACAAACACTACAGGCCAGAAGAGAATGGCAAGATATCTATCGAGTGCTCAATGAGAAAGGCTTTCAGCCAAGAATACTATATCCTGCTAGACTGTCATTCAGACTAGATCGAAGCATCAAAACCTTCTCAGACAAGCAACAGTTGAAGGAAGCAACCATCACCAAGCCTGCCTTGAAAGAAGTTCTGAAAGGTTTCCTATAAACAACCAGACCACCACAAATAGAACATATATCAAAACACTCTAAAACTCTACAAGAATGGCGTTAAAATATCTTCAATCTTTGATATCAATAAATGTGAATGGCCTGAATTCACCTATTAAAAGACACAGAGTAGGAAGATGGATCAGAAAACACAACCCAACAATATGTTGTCTACAGGAAACTCACCTAACGCAACAAGACAAACACAGACTTAAAGTGAAAGGATGGAAAACTATCATTCAAGCCAATGGCCCACAAAAAAGGGCAGGAACAGCTATCCTCATATCTGACATGATAGACTTTAAAATACATAAGATTAAAAAAGATAGGAATGGACACTACTTAATGCTCAGAGGATCAGTCAATCAAGAGGACTTAACAATTATTAATATCTATGCACCCAATGAGAAGCCATCTAAATACATCAAACTTCTACTGAAAGAGCTACAGCAATATATTAACAGTAACACAATCATAGTAGGGGACTTCAACACCCCACTCTCTCAACTTGACAGATCATCCAGGAAGAAAATCAGTAAAGACATAAGGGAGCTAAATGAAGAGATAGATAAACTAGAACTATTGGACATTTTCAGAGTCATTCATCCCAAGAAACTGGAATACACATTTTACTCAAATCCACATGGATCATTCTCAAGGATAGACCATATGTTAGGCCACAAAGACAGCATCAGCCTATTCAAGAGCACTGAAATCATCCCAAGCATCTTCTCAGACCACAGTGGAATTAAACTAACACTTAACAATCAACAAAAGATTAGTAACAGTACCAAAATGTGGAAGCTCAACAGTACACTTCTTAACAACTTCTGGGTCAAAGAGGAAATCAAGGAAGAAATAAAAATGTTTCGAGAGTTCAATGAAAATGAAGATACAAGCTATCAAAATATTTGGGACACAGCTAAAGCAGTCCTAAGAGGGAAGTTCATAGCTATACAAGCACACATTAGGAAACAAGAAAAGGCACAAATAAACAGCCTGATTGCACATCTTAAAGACCTAGAAGAAGAACAACAAAGGAACCCTAAAGCAACCAGAAGGACAGAAATTACTAAAGTTAGGGCAGAAATAAATAACATTGAGAATAGGAAAACCATACAAAAGATCAATGAAAGTAAATGTTGGTTCTTCGAAAGAGTAAACAAAATCGACAAACCTTTAGCCAGACTCACAAAACAAAAAAGGGAGAAGACCCAAATAAATCGGATAGTAAATGAAAGAGGAGATATCACAACAGACACTGCAGAAATTCAACATATTATGCGAGGCTTCTATGAACAACTATATGCCACCAAGTTAGAGAACCTGGAAGAAATGAATGATTTCCTAGATACCTACCAACTTCCAAAACTAAGTAAAGAGGAAGTGGATAACATGAACAGGCCCATCACAGCTAATGAAATTGAAACAGTTATCAAAAATCTTCCCAAAAATAAAAGTCCTGGACCAGATGGTTTTACAAATGAATTCTACAAAATTTTCAAAGAAGAACTAATACCTCTACTTTTAAAAGTCTTCCAGAAGATTGAAGACACTGGAATACTCCCTGCCAGCTTCTATGAAGCCAACATCACCCTGATACCAAAAGCAGACAGGGACACAACCAAAAAAGAAAACTACAGACCAATATCTCTGATGAACATAGATGCGAAAATATTGAACAAAATTCTAGCCAACTGGATACAGCAGTATATCAAAAAAATTGTTCATCATGACCAAGTGGGGTTTATCCCAGGCATGCAAGGTTGGTTTAATATACATAAATCAATCAATGTGATCCACCACATCAACAAAAGCAAGACCAAAAACCACATGGTCATATCAATAGATGCAGAGAAAGCCTTTGACAAAATACAACATCCCTTTATGATCAAAACACTACAAAAAATAGGAATAGATGGAAAATTCCTGAAGATAGTGGAGTCTATATATAGCAAACCTACAGCCAACATCATACTCAATGGTGAAAAACTGGCAGCATTTCCCCTCAGATCAGGTACTAGACAGGGCTGCCCACTATCACCATTACTATTCAACATAGTGTTGGAAGTTCTTGCCATAGCAATCAGGCAGGAGCAAGGAATTAAAGGAATACAGATTGGAAGAGAAGAAGTCAAACTCTCCTTATTTGCAGATGACATGATAGTATACATGGAAAAACCTAAGGAATCTAGCAAGAAGCTTTTGGAAATCATCAGGCAATACAGTAATGTGTCAGGCTATAAAATTAACATTCAAAAGTCAGTGGCATTCCTCTATGCAAACACTAAGTTAGAAGAAATTGAAATCCAGAAATCAGTTCCTTTTTCTATAGCAACAAAAACAATAAAATATCTAGGAATAAACCTAACCAAAGAAGTGAAAGACTTGTATACTGAAAATTATGAGTCACTACTCAAAGAAATTGAAAAAGACACAAAGAAGTGGAAAGATATTCCATGTTCATGGGTTGGAAGAATTAACATCATCAAAATGAATATATTACCCAGAGCCATCTACAAATTTAATGCTATCCCCATCAAGATCCCAAGCATATTTTTTAGGAGAATAGAACAAATGCTACAAATGTTTATCTGGAACCAGAAAAGACCTAGAATTGCCAAAACAATCTTGAGAAAAAAGAACAGAACCGGAGGCATCACACTGCCAGATCTCAAACTATATTATAGGGCCATTGTCATCAAAACTGCTTGGTACTGGAACATGAACAGACACACTGACCAGTGGAATAGAATTGAGAGCCCAGAAATGAGGCCCCACACGTATGGACATCTAATCTTTGACAAAGGGGCCCAGACTATTATATGGGGGAAGCAGAGTCTCTTCAACAAATGGTGTTGGAAACAATGGGTTGAAACATGCAGAATAATGAAGCTGAATCACTGTATTTCACCAAATACAAAAGTAAATTCCAAGTGGATCAAGGACTTGGATGTTAGACCAGAAACTATCAGATACTTAGAGGAAAATATTGGCAGAACTTTTTTCCGCATAAATTTTAAAGACATTTTCAATGAAACAAATCCAATTACAAGGAAGACTAAGGCAAGTATAAACCTACGGGACTACATCAAATTAAAAAGCTTCTTCACAGCAAATGAAACCACTACCCAAATCAAGAGACCCCTCACAGAATGGGAGAAGATCTTTACATGCCATACATCAGATAAGAGTTTAATAACCAACATATATAAAGAGCTTACCAGACTCAACAACAAGACAACAAATAACCCCATCCAAAAATGGGGGGAGGACTTGGACAGAATATTCACCACAGAAGAGATCCAAAAGGCCGAGAAACACATGAAAAAATGCTCCAAGTCTCTGATTGTCAGAGAACTGCAAATCAAGACAACAATGAGATATCACTTCACTCCTGTGAGAATGTCACACATCAGAAAAGGTAACAGCAGCAAATGCTGGAGAGGGTGTGGGGTCAAAGGAACCCTCCTGCACTGCTGGTGGGAATGTCAATTGGTCCAACCTCTGTGGAGAACAGTCTGGAGAACTCTCAGAAGGCTAGAAATGGACCTACCCTATGACCCTGCAATTCCCCTCCTGGGGATATATCCTAAGGAACCCAACACATCCATCCAAAAAGATCTGTGTACACATATGTTCTTGGCAGCACAATTTGTAATAGCCAAAACCTGGAAACAACCCAGGTGTCCAACAACAGATGAGTGGCTGAGCAAGTTGTGGTATATATACACAATGGAATACTACTCAGCTGTAAAAAATGGTGACTTCACCGTTTTCAGCCGATCTTGGATGGACCTTGAAAAAATCATGTTGAGTGAAATAAGTCAGAAACAGAAGGATGAATATGGGATGATCTCACTCTCAGGCCGAAGTTGAAAAACAAGATTAGAAAAGAAAACACAAGTCGAACCTGAAATGGAATTGGAGTATTACACCAAAGTAAAAGACTCTGGGGTGGGTGGGTGGGTGGGGAGAATACAGGTCCATGAAAAATGATGAATGAAATAGTGGGGGTTGTATTGCTAAATGGGAATCTGGGGAATGTTATGCATGTAAAAAAAAAAAAAAAAAAAGAAGTAGAAACGCAAAGCAGAAATTGACTGAGTTTGGAGTATGGCACCAAAGTAAGAAAGCAGAAGTACACTAGAGTTTGCAGTGAGTACCTCCCTAATACTTCCTCTCCACTTTTCCAAGCTTTGGGTCCATGATTGCTCAACAATTTGTTTGGCTTTGTATGTTAACTCTCTTTTCAGTCACCAGGTTCCAGGTGTCATCAGGATGCCGGCCAGACTTCCCTGGATTGAAGATCCCACCAATATGTCCTGGAGCTCAGCTTCCCCAGAGACCCATCCTACTAGGGAAAGAGAGAGGCAGACTGGGAGTATGGACCGACCAGTCAATGCCCATGTTCAGCGGGGAAGCAATTACAGAAGCCAGACCTTCTACCTTCTGCAACCCACAATGACCCTGGGTCCATGATCCCAGAGGGATAGAGAATGGGAAAGCTATCGGGGGAGGGTGTGGGATATGGAGATTGGGCGGTGGGAATTGTGTGGAGTTGTACCCCTCCTACCCTATGGTTTTGTTAATTAATCCTTTCTTTAATAAAAAAAAAATTAAAAAATAAAATAAAAAAAATGAAGAAATAAAACAGAACACTGTAGCAAACTGTCTCTAAGACATTGGGAGATCTATGGCACATATCCTTAATATAGTGGGTGCACAAAATATTGGTGGTGGGTGTAGTGTAGAACTATATAACCATCATTGATGAGTGTGTTGGCTTATGGATTTTCTACTTTTTCCAACTATTTTTTATTTGTGATAAATAGTGTCTTTTGATAGCTGATATTAGCACCAACTTATTGGGCAGAGACTTGCTGGAATCTCTTGATGTACTAATATCCTCAGACGCCTCTGCAGGGTGCCACACCCACTTCTTCGAGAATTCTAGATCTAACCAGCACCCCCAATACTAACTGCCACTTTTCGTAACCAAACTCCCCACTTAGATTGGCTTTCTAATGAGCCTGTCTGGGTGGAACAGTGGCCTTTGCCTAGGGAGAAGCTAGAAATTTTAAAAGAGCTCATCCAAGAGCAGTTGTCCTTGGGACACATTCATCATTCCCAGAGTCCATGGAATACTCCTGTCTTTGTGATTAAGAAGTGCTCGGGAAAATGGTGCCTCCTCCAAGATATCCGTGTGGTTAATAAAACCAAGCAGGTCTGGGGCTCCACCCAAAGGGGTTTGCCTCTTTCTTCTGCAATTCCCATGGGAATTCCAATCATAGCTATTGATATACAGGATTGTTTTTTCTCTATTCCCTTGCACCTACAAGATTGTAAGCACTTTGCCTTCTCTGTCCCTTCTATTAATAATGCCAGTCCTGCCAATACACTTGAATGGGTGGTACTGCCCCAAGGCATGGCCAATAGTCCTATTATTTGTCAAGAGGCTGTTAAATCTGCCCTTTTCCCATATATATACATAAGGGCCTTATGTTTTTTCATTATATGGATGATGTCTTAATTTAGGGAGAATTAGATATAGATCTCTCTGCCCTATGTGATTTTCTTATCCCTGCCTTAAAGAAAACCGGCCTTAATGTAGCTCCTGAGAAGGTACAGCTAATTCCTCCAATATCTTTCTTAGGCTCAGAGATTTCCCTAATGTAAATTCATCCTTTAAAACCTTGTGTTACTTTTCCTTCTAATCTCACTCTTGCTTCTTTACAAAGTTTTCTTGGAAATTTAAATTGGCTTAGGCAGTATCTTTATCTCCCTACTAGCTGCCTCCAACCACTGTTTGATCTGTTTAAAGGAAACAAATAGCCCTCCTCAAAGCATATGTTAACCCCCGAAGCCTCCTTGGCACTGGAAAGGGTTAACCAGGCTCTCCAAGACATGCACCTTGTTTGGTTCTCCCCCTCCTGTCCAGTAAATCTTCTAATCTTTAACTCCACCCCCACGGTAGTGGGGGCACTGCGGCAGAATCATGGCATTCTAGAATGGCTTCATACGCCAAAAGTAAAAAATAGTAGAAAATCAATATATATTTTAACTAAATTTGGTCTGAAGAACCTGCTGTACAGAGACTGCTACACGAGGTCACATAAGATGACCTGTTAACAAAATTATAAAGATACTTTAACCAATTATAATCGAGTTATCAATTATAATAAACTTCTAACTTGTTAAAAGTTTTTTTTCTTCACAAGTAATTGACTACAACTATGTCAAAGCCTTCATATGAAGAAACATCTGCTCATATGGTAAGGTATTAAACTATAAGACGTTCCTCCATATACAACTTATATAAATTAACAACATTCGCATATTTTTCTACACTTAACTGGTGTATCTCATTTTACCACGATAGGCCTGCCTTTGTCAGCTAACAATTTAAAGATTTTTTTTCTCCTTTATAACATCACTCATGCCACAGATATCCCTTACAACCCCCAAAGACAAATAGTTGTTGAAAAGGCCCGCCAAACACCTAGGCCCAATTAAATAAAAAAGAAGGGGGGATACATCCACCCAATATTCAGTTGGCTAAGGCACAAACTACATTAAACCTCTTTTAATATCTATAAAAATTCGAACCAGATGCCCTGCTAACCACAGGAAGATTCGTGTTTCACAGGAATCCCTGGAAATCCATTTGGACCCGTCCTCTGACTTCGCCCACAAGATGACATGACTACACCCTGAGACCCTGAGCACACCCCCTGAGACACATGATCTGAAGAACCTGATTCACAGACTCCAAGGACAGAACTTTCTTACTGCCTTTTCTCTCTCCCATCACTGTCTGCCCTTCCTGCTTCTGCTTCGCCTGTCACGTTTTGGTAGTTCCAGCTCACTCTCTACAGAGAAACAAAGTTCTGGTGGCTGACCTTCCCCATCGAGATAGACATGCAGCGTTTCAACCCCTGACATTTCTTCCCCTGGTCGTCAACATTGGACTGATGCTTCTATCGGATTTGCTGGTACACCTCTTGAACACTTTACACCGCTTTACAACAGCTTCTCTTTACGCTGCCAGGTTTCTCAAAGACTGACCGCAGCAGTTCATGGACATTATAGGTTTCTGTCTTGGGACTCTATAGGCCATGCCCCTCGACTGCAAGCCCTGCCTCCAGATGCAGGAAACAACCCCTCATTACTAGGCCCTGCCCCCAGAGGCAGGAGACACCCCATTACTAGGCCCTGGCCCCAGAGGCAGGAAACACCCTTTTGCCCAACAGGCCTCCTCTTGGCATCACACTGGCTCTTGCTGCTCTCCTACTTGTCCCTTCCTGTCTTGTTCCAGTTATTTTTAAAATGCCTGCATGATATTTAGGTTTATGTCCAAATGGTTTCTGTTCACCCCTACACTACTATTCCTGTTATAAATGGAGTCTTTTACAGACATTGACCCATTTTAATGTGACAACTAGATAGGAAGATAGGGAAAGATGTAGAAAAAATTGTGAGATGGTGGAGCCTGGCAGAGCTTAACCTATGAGTCCCTCCAGGTAAGTCTCTCTACAGAGGGGTTGAGCAAAAGGGGGGACACATAAATCTCCCAAGGTTGGTGGCTATGTAAGTCTTCCCTCCCCCACAGAAACATCCTACATCTTCCCACCGGAGCTTGGCATTCCTTAAAAAACATTTAAGCCTACTCCGCTCTAAATTTCCTATTCTATGGCCATTAGATACAAAGAAAGGGGGAGGTGTTGGGTAATTGTACAGATACCCTCAGAGTATCGCCCATTCCTGCTAGAGCTGAAACCCTAGCTTCCCAGAATGCCTTGTTTTCTCCACCCCCTTTTTCTAGCCAATCCTGTCCCAACTTGCCACTTCCGGAATTTCTCCCTTAAAAGCCCTGCTGCTTCCACTTTCTTTCTCTTGCTTCCTTTTTCTCCTCCATGACCTAACTCAGAGGAGGGTTGCTGCACATAGGAGGCGGCCATTTTGCTAGCTCCACGTGGCCCGAACTGCTGTGCTTTCACCCAACTCTGAGGCGTCCATGTAAATAAAGATTTGTGTTCCCGAACTGCCACAAATTCCTAGTCTCTTCTCTCTCCTCTGAGATGCAACCCGACAGTAGTGCTGGTGCCTTTTATCTTCACTTACTTTCCCTCTGCCCCTAATTTGCTCCTTAATGGGGGTTGACTGGACCCAACATCTATCTTATCATATCACAGGGAGAAATACTGGGTGACAGAGCAGTGATTGGCATTTGCAGACTGCCTCTCATCTCCCTTTGGGACGTGTCTACACACATACCTCAGAACCCACCAATCTTTTTCCACTATTGTGCAAAATTTTCCTTGCAGGAGTCAGATAGTAGTGCAGTGGGGTAAACTGCACGTGGTGCAAAGTATAAAGACCTGCATAAGGATCCTGGTTTGAGCCTGCAGCTTGACACCTGCAGACCTGCTTCACAGCCTGAGAAGCAACTCCCTTGCAGGTGGGGAGCCAGGGCTCGAACTGGGATTCTTATGCTGGTCCTTGCACTTTGTGCCATGTGTGCTTAACCTGCTGTGCTATGGCCTGACTCCCACCTTTATTATTTTTTTATTGGATAGACAGTCAGAAATTGAGGGGAGGTGGTAGAGAAGGGAGATAGACACATCTGCAGCACAGCTTCTGCTGGGCTAGCCTGAGGGTGTTTCTTCCTGGGCACATGCTTTCTGGGTTGGAGAGAACTCTACCGGAGCCAACCTAGGCTGTTGTCTACTCAGCAATGCAGGAGAGGAACCAGGAATTCTCATGGCTTAGTGGGAACACAATATATTCTGCTGGCTTTATACTTTCCAGGAAGGAAGTGGTAGGGTGGAAAAAGGAAGTCAGTAGGATAAAGGGGGGGGGGAGTGGAAAAAGAGCATGAAACAGTGGGGATTAAACCAATAGGGATTAAACCAGGGTGGGTTATGTAAACATGATTATGTAAACAGACCATAGTGTTTAGCAATGCAAGGGAACAGAAGCAGAATTAGTCAAAGGAGAAAAGATGACCAACAGGCTTCATCATTCCCAAAGCTTTCCCCCCTGCAAATGGGCACTGGGGGTTTGAAAATAGGTCCTTGCACATTGTGACGTGGGCTAAACCAGGTGTGCCCTAACTTGGCAACTCTGTAAGTAAAATATATGATATCACATTTATTACTACATTTCTTACTTCTCATCTGTTGTTGGACATTTACATATATATATTTATGTATATATATTTAAAGAACTTATATATTTATTCATGAGAAAGACTAGAGGAGAGAAAGAACCAGGCATCACTCTGGTATATGTACTGCTGGGGATCGAACTCAGGACTTAATGGTTGAGAATCCAGTGCTTTATCCACTGAGCCACCTCCTGGACCAACATTTACGTATTTTTAACCAGACCACTGCTCAGCTCTGCTTTATGGTGATCTCATGGATTCAGTGTGATCTTTTTATGTTCCACATTTTAAAAATATGAAATTCAAAACTGATATACCAGCTTCCCAAATTGAACTGCACCCTTTCTCCTTCCTCCAACATTCTTTCTGGAATACCCAGTGTCATTATAAATGTCCACTGAAGCATAGAAGTGTAAATAGAATAAACTGTTTATCTCATAGTTGGTAATTACAGTACTTAGGGTTATATATTATCTCTGCTCAACTAAAATATCATCTTTATTAAAAAAGAGAAAAACCAGGAGTCAGGTGGTAGCACAGTGGGTTAAGCACATGTGGTGCAAAGAGCAAGGAATGGCTTAAGGATCCTGATTTGAGTCCTTGGCTCCCCACCTGCAGGGGAGTCACTTCATAGGCAGTGAAGCAGGTCTGCAGGTTTCTTTCTTTCTCCCTACTCTGGCCATATCTCTGTCCTATCTAACAATGACATTAATAACAATAACTACAACAATACAAAAAAAAAACAAGGGCAATAAAGGGGAAAATAAATTAATTAAAAAAAGATTTTTTAAAAAAGAGAAAAACCCAATTTTACTATTGGAATGCTTAGTATCAAACTTAGGTACTTATAATTTATGTTGAAGGCTCTTTCCAGTGCACCACTACCTGGAGAGTCAGATTTTTTTTTTTTTTTGCCTCCAGGGATATTTCTGGGGCTCAGTGCCTACACTAAAAATCCACTGTTCCTGGAGACTATTTTTTCTCTTTTGTTGTCCTTATTGTTTGTTATTGCTGTTGTTGTTGGATAGGACAGAGAAATAAAGGGAGGAGGGGAAGACAGAGAGGGGTAAAGATAGAAACCTGCAGACCATATGTGAAGGGGCTTGAACCAGGATCCTTGCACTGTGTGCCAGGTGTGCTTTAACTGCTGCACTACCTACTGACCCCCAAGCCAGATAATTTTTATGTGTGCATGTGTTGGTGCATTCTCCCACTAAAGTACTAATCTGGGCCTGACCCTGATTATCTTCCAAAATCAGACATGATTGGGCATGTTCAGGGTAATATGGCACAGATGTATCTCTACTTTTTTTGTGTGTGTCTTTACTTTCTGATTGACATTGGACAAGTTTTTTTCTCCCATATAAGAAATTGTCTATAGGATATAAGAAATTGTCTATAGGATATTTATGACACTAATGCTACTGAGATTAGAAAATAAATCCAATTAATAGAAAGTTAATTATTTACAATAATTAAGTATTCTATTTCTAATTGTTCCAAAAGCCTTTATCACAGACTCATCCCATTTTTTAAATATAGTAAGGTGTTACTCTTTAAAAAGTAACTCAAATGGGGGTTGGGTGGTAGTGCAGTGGGTTAAGCTCATGTGGTACAAAGCACAAGGACTAGCTTAAGGATCCTGGTTCAAGCCCTGGCTCCACACTTTACAGGTGGCAAAGCAGGTGTGCAGGTTTCTATCTTTCTCTCCCCCTCTGTCTTCCCCTCCTCTCTCCATTACTCTCTGTCCTATCCAACAATGGCAACATCAGTAATAACAATAACTATAACAACAATTTTTTTAAAAAAGGGCACAAAAGGGGAAAAATAACTCAAAGATTAAATGTGGTAACATTGAAATACTTCCTTTCTTTTCTTTTTTTTTTTCTTCTTTTTTGTTGCTTCCAAGGTTAACACTGGGGATTGGTGCCCTACTATAAACCTACTGCTCTTGGAGGCCATTTTTCCCCCTTTATTGCCCTGGTTGTTTTATTGCTGTTGTGGTTATTATCACTGTTATTATTGATGCCATTGCTGTTGAACAGAGAGAAGTGGAAAGAGGAGGGGAAGATGGGGGGAGGGGAATAAAAGACACATGCAGACCTGCCTCACCACTTGGGAAGCAAAAAATCCTGCAGGTGGGGAGCTGGGGGTTTGAACTGGAACCCTTACACAGTTCCTTTGTGCTATGTGCACTTAACCTGCTGTGCTACTGCATGACCCCTAAGTAATTTTTCTAGATGTAGTTAAGCACACATTGCAAAACAACCTTCATTTCAATTCTGTTTCAGGGCTAGAGGAAGGCAGAATCTGCACCAACAGTCACCTGTGGTGTCAACAGGAATGTTTGTGCCTCCTGCCACAGATGACCACACACAACTGGTAATGTGAATTCAAATCTGCTAAAGAATAATCATGTGAACAGAGATTTACTTTAATTAATTACATAAGACTTAATAAAAGATTATGGGAACTGTGATCCAGGAGGTGGCACAGTGGATAAAACGTTGGACTCTCAAGCACCGGGTCCTGAGTTCAATCCCCAGCAGCACATGTGCCAGACTGATGTCTGGTTCCTTCTCTCTCTCCTCCTATCTTTCTCATTAATAAAAAAATCTTTAAAAAAAAGATTATGGTAACTAAGGATAGTATGATTAAAATAATGTGATTGGGGTTGGGGTGATTGGGGGTAAGACACCAGATTGAGCACACATGGACCTAGGTTCAAGCCCCAATCCCTGCCAGCAGGGGAAAAGCCTTGCAAGGCGTGAAGCAGTGCTGTAGGTATCTCTCTTTCTCCCTCACTATTACCAACTTCCTTCTCAGTTTCCAGCTGTCTCTACCCTATAAAGAAAGATAATAAAAACTAATTTAAAAATTAAAATAGTAAATAGTAATTTGATGACAAATTTGAATAGTCCGATATTAATATACCATTTAAAAATAGCACTTGGGGGGTCGGAAAGTGGCACAGCGGGTTAAGTGCATGTGGCACAAAATCCAAGTGCTGAAGGGTCTTGGTTTGAGCACCCAGCTCCCTTCCTGTGGTGGGTCATTTCACAGGCAGTGAAGCAACTCTGCAGGTGTCTTTCTCTTCCCGTCTTCCCCTCCTCTCTCCAATTTTTTCGCCCTATTGAACAATAACAACAACTAATAACCACAACAACGATAGAACAAGTGAAACAAAAGGGAAAAACATAGCCTCCAGGAGCAGTGCAGGCACTGAGCCCTAGTAATAAACCTGAAGGCAAAAAATAAAAAATAGAAAAAAAATAGCACATGGCTGCCAAAGATACTGATTGTTCTGCATATATGTGGATGAATGGTTGAATAGACCAACAGTTTGTATTATGACTAGCATAGGGATGAGTTGGATGTGTTTCTTGGGTTACACATGTCTTTTGTGGAAGAAAGTAGCAATTATTATTCCTCCTCACAAGGACATAGCTACTTCAGAGTTCTCTAGGGATTCTGTATAGTTAAAGAACAAGCAAGACAGCCGAAAAAAGTTAAGATATAAAGCAGAACAAATTGTTGACTAATCATGAAACTAAATGTAAGAATATTGCAGATGAAGATTTGGGGTCTCTGTTTTGGAAAAAGCTACTAGGTCACTTTAGGTATATTCCAAGGGGTCCATGACTTTACTGCTTTTTACTTGAGCCTGGCATGTAATATGTAGGTAACCCAGATTGTCTGGGAAGATAGTGTCATAGTTGGATAATGCCAGTTCTTTCATGTAGCTAAGGATTCCTGGAATAAGTGAATGCTTAACTATAAACATTTTACTTTTATAGATGTATACTTTGCAAGTTTATTTCTCCAAAGGGTAGAGGAATGAATATTTAACTATATAATTTACATATAGTGCAAGGTTAGATATCATAATGATTATGCAAAGAAACTCTCATGCCTGAGTCTCCAAAATTTCAGGTTCAACCCCCACAACTTAAGACACAGATCTTCAGTGCTCTGCATAATAATAAATATTCATAGAATTCCTCACCAGCATATTTTATCTGTCTAAAAATAAATATATAAATGGAACATTTTCTAACATTGTTTACTTTTATAAAGTTTCATACAACTGTGTGTTAATATGTCCAAATATGACTGGCTTGATGTTTTACTAGTTGTTCACATACATATGATTTCTCTCCACTGTGAGTTCTTTCATGTTTCCAAAGAGAACTGGAAGAACTGAATGCCTTACTACACTGTTTACATTCATAAGGTTTCTCTCCATTGTGAGTTTTTTCATGTTTCCGAAGAGAACTTGAACAATTGAATGTTTTACTACATTGTTTACATTCATAAGGTTTCTCTCCACTGTGAGTTCTTTCATGTACCCGAAGAGAACTGGAATGACTGAATGTCTTACTACATCTTTTACATTCATAGGGTTTCTCTCCACTGTGAGTTCTTTCATGTTTCCGAAGAGAACCTGAACAACTGAATGCTTTACTACACTGCTTACATTCATAGGGTTTCTCTCCACTGTGAGTTCTTTCATGTTTCCGAAGAGAACTTGAACAACTAAATGCTTTACTACATTGCTTACATTCATAGGGTTTCTCTCCACTGTGAGTTCTTTCATGTTTCCGAAGATGACGGGTAGTAATAAATGTTTTACTACATTGTTTACATTCATAGGGTTTCTCTCCATTGTGAGTTCCTTCATGTTTCTGAAGAGAACATGAACAACTGAATGCTTTACCACATTGTTTACATTCATAGGGTTTGTCTCCACTGTTAGTTCTTTCATATTCCCAAATTGAACTGTAACAACTGAATGCTTTACAACATTGTTTACATTCATAGGGTTTCTCTCCACTGTGAATTCTTTGATGTCTCTGAAGAGAACTTGAACAATGGAATGCTTTACTACATTGTGTACATTCATAGGGTTTCTCTCCACTGTGAATTCTTTCATGTTTCCGAAGATGACTGGATGTAGTAAATGTTTTATTACATTGTTTACATTCATAGGGTTTCTCTCCACTGTGAGTTCTTTCATGTTTCCGAAGATGACTGGATGTAATAAATGTTTTACAACATTGTTTACATTCATAGGGTTTCTCTCCACTGTGAGTTCTTTCATGTTTCCGAAGAGAACTTGAAGAACTGAATGCTTTACTACATTGTTTACATTCATAGGGTTTCTCTCCACTGTGAGTTCTTTCATGGCTCTTAAGATGACTGGTAGAACTGAATGTCTTACTACACTGTTTACATTCATAGGGTTTCTCTCCACTGTGAGTTCTTTCATGTCTCCGAAGATGACTGGATGTAATAAATGTTTTACTACATTGTTTACAGTCATAGGGTTTCTTTCCATTGTGAGTTCTTTCATGTACCCGAAGATAACTGGAACATCTGAATGTCTTATTACATTGTTTACATTCATAAGGTTTATCTCCATTGTGAATTCTTTCATGTACCCGAAGATAACTATAACAACTGAATGTCTTACTACATTGTTTACATTCATAGGGTTTCTCTCCACTGTGAGTTCTTTCATGTACCTTAAGATAACTGAAATATCTGAATGTCTTACTACATTGTTTGCATTCATAGGGTTTCTCTCTACTGTGAGTTCTTTCATGTAACCGAAGATAATTGGAAGAACTGAATGTTTTCCCACATTGTTTACATCCACAGGATTTATCTCCCCTGTGAGTTCTTTTGTGTGTCCAAAGAGAGCTTGAACTATTGAATGTCTTACTACATAGCTTACATTTATAGGGTTTCTCACCACTGTGAGTTTTCTCATGGATCTGAAGATGTCTGGATCGAATCAATGTTTTAGTACATGATTTACTTTCATAGGGTTTCTCTCCAATGTAAGTTCTTTCATGTATCTGGAGAGAATTAGATTGACTGAATATTTTACTACATTGCTGTTTACATTCATAGAAATTATCTCCACTTTCAGATCTTTCAGGTGTCCAAAGTTTACTGGATTGAATGAATTCTTTACTACATAGTTTATGCATATCGGGATTTCTCCTGATTTGAGTTCTTTCATATTTTTGAAGATAACTGCAACAAGTGAATTTCTTGTGATATACTTCACCTTCCTGAGGGTTCCCCATATATAGACGTCCTTCCTTCTCAGATATCTTATCTCCTATATTTCTATAAAATAAGAGACATTACTAATTATGCATTTGCAATATTAGTAGGGAAAAAAGGTATACATAGGGGGGAGGTGGTGGACATCCAGTTGTGCAAACATATTACTAAATACAAGGACCTGTTTTCAAATCCCCCATATGCAGGATGTCCACTTCATAAGTAGTGAATCAGATCTAGATGAATTTATTTATATTTCCTTTACACTATCTCTCCATCCTTTCTCAGTTTCATTCTGTCTTATCTAATAAAAATTAGAAGGAAAAAAAAAATAATTGCCACCAAGAATGGTGAATTTTGGGGGCTTGGCAGTAGCACAATGGGTTAAGCACACATGGTGCAAAGCACAAAGATTGATGGAAGGTTCCCGGCCTGCAGAAAGGTTGCTTCACAAGTGGTGAAGAAGGTTTGCAGGTATCTTTTATCATCCCCTGTCTTGCCTTACTTTATCAATTTCTCTGTGTCCTATTCAACAAGAGTAATAACAACAATAATGACAAGGGAAACAAAAATGGGAAAAATGGTAAGCAGGAGCAGTGGATTCACAGTACAGGCACCAAGCCCCAGCAATAACGGTGGAGTTTAAAAAAAAAAAAAGTGAATTCTTAGTGCTGAAATGATTCCTAGCAATAACCCTGGAGGCAATAAAAATGACTGACATAAAAAAATCTCATGTAGACATTTATTAAAAATAAGTTATTATAAAAGTGGTATTTTCAATATACTGGAAAAAAATCATTACCAAACACGGACGCTTCAAAGGTGTTAGAGAAGAGATATAGTTTCTTTATATCTTATTAAATTTGGAAAAAGAAAAGGGTAGGGGTAGATAGTATAATGGTTATACAAAGACATATCATTCCTGAGACAAAAATGCTTAGAAATTTTTAATATACTGGAAAAAATCATTATAAAACAGTGGAAAATTCACTGGTGGCAGAGCTTTCATATGATCTATCTCATTCTGACTTTCCTACTCTGATACTCATACTAAATTTGGAAAAATCTTATAGAATATTTAAAAAAATATTTACTCCCTTGTTGTTTTATCGTTGTAGTTATTATTATTGTTGTTATTGATGTAATCATTGTTGGATAGGTCAGAGAGAAATCGAGAGAGGAGGGGAGAGAAAGATAGACACCTGCAGACCTGCTTCATAGGTTGTGAAGCGACTCTCCTGCAGGTAAGGAGCTGGGGGATGGAACAGGGATCCTTACACCAGTCCTTGCAGTTTAGTGCCACCTTCACTAAACCTTCAGTGCTACCACCTGACTCCCAATAGTAAAATATTAATACAGGGAAACCATGTAGACACCAAGTAGCAGTGAAGTCTACAGGAGCATTTTTTCTTTGTTTTACTAGAGCACTGCTCAGCTCTGGCTTATGGTGATGTAGAGGACTGAATCTGGGATTTCAGAGCCTCAGGCATTAAGAGTCTCTTTGCATAAACCTTATGCTATCTACCCCCAATGGAAGAAAAAAACTAAAAACCACAGTAACTTTCTCAGTATGTTTTTTGGAACATGTGACTCTCAACAATTTTTTAATCAATTATTTTATTTATTTATCACTGGATAGAACAGAGAAATCAAGGGAGAAGACACAGAGAAGGAAAGAGACACCTGCAGCCCTCCCACAGCTGGAGACCAGGGATTTGAACTGGAATCATTCAGCACTGTAGTGTGTTAAGATGCACCACTGCCTGGCCCCACTCTCACCTTTGTTTACTCGCTTCATGGTCTTGCTGTTGTTCAATAAAAGAACCTTCCAGCCATCTTCCTAAAATGTAAATAGAAATATATAAATTATTGATCCATTGTTAGAAAAAGGCATGCCCCTGCTAGCTTAAAAGTGCTCCTTTTCCACATTTCACAGGAGAATAATGGTGGACAAAAAGAGAAATTGGCTACTATTAGCAAATGAAAGATTATTCATACCTATTGAGACAAGATTATGGAATGTTTCCCACATCACATCTTTGTAGAGTTTCTTCTCTGAAGGATTTAGTAGTGCCCACTCCTCCTGACTGAAGTTCACAGTTACATCTTCAGAAGATATTGTGTCCTATAAGATAAACAGTATGTGCATATGAAAGATGATTTATATTAAAAGCAGACTGGATAACTAGATGGTATTTAATGAAAGCTACGATTTCATATATCCAAATATATCTTTGGCAATTTGATCTGCAGAAATGTTTTTCATGGACTAGGAGGTGGTACAGTGAATACAGCATATGACTCTGAAGCATGAGATTCTGAATCTTTTCCACAGAACTGCATGTACCAGAAATGTCCACTTGGTCCAGTAACTATTGTGCAGGCAGCAAGACCCAGTTATAGTCTTGGTGTCAAAAACTGATAATTATTACTTTTTCCAGCCATGATATCATCTCACCAGACAATAACTTGGATCCACCTGCATATCATATTTCAGGCTCAGGGGGAAAAAAAACCCCAAAATATTAGTATAGCATCAGGCACTTTGGAATATAACTAAAATATGCCCACTAACTATGAAATGAAGACCCCCCCCCAACAATTCATCTGCACTATTCCAGCCTTTAGGTTCATGATTAGTCAACAATTTGTTTGACTTTATATGTTAAATTTTTTTTCAGTTACCAGGTTCCAGATGCTAGCAGGATGTCAACCAGACTTCCCTGGACAGACAACCCCACCAATGTGTCGTGGAGTTCTGATTCTCTAGAACCCCACCCCACTAGGAAAAGATAGAGGAAGGCTGGGAGTGTGGATCAACCTGTCAATGCCCATGTTCAGCGGGGAAGTAATTGCGGAAGACAGACCTTCCACCTTCTGTGTCCCACAATTACCTTGGCTCCATACTCCCAGAGGGTTAAAGAATAGAAAAGCTATAGGGGGAGGGGATGGAATACGAAGTTCTGGTGGTGAGAACTGTGTGGAGTTGTACCCCTGTTATCCTATGGTTTTGTCAGTGTTTCCTTTTTATAAATAAATTTAAAAAAATGCTAGCCAGGCTTCCCTGGATTGAAGACCCCACCAATGTGTCCTGGAGCTCAGCTTCCCCAGAGACCCACCCTACTACGGAAAGAGAGAGGCAGACTGGGAGTATGGACCGACCAGTCAATGCCCATGTTCAGCGGGGAAGCAACTACAGAAGCCAGACCTTCTACCTTCTGCAATCCTCAATGACCCTGGGTCCATGCTCCCAGAGGGATAGAGAATGGGAAAGCTACTGGGGAGGGGGTGGGATATGGAGATTGGGCGGTGGGAATTGTGTGGAGTTGTACCCCTCCTACCCTATGGTTTTGTTAATTAATCCTTTCTTAAATAAAAAAAATTTAAAAAAATTACCAATTCTCCTTTAACATAATTAGGAATCAACTTAAAAAATGATAATGATGGGGAGTTGGGCGGTAGCACAGCGGGTTAAGTGCACATGATGCAACCTCAAAGACCTGCGTAAGGATCCCGGTTCAAGCCCTCGGCTCCCCACCTGCAGGGGAGTCGCTTCACAGGTGGTGAAGCAGGTCTGCAGGTGTCTGTCTTTCTCTCCCCCTTTCTGTCTTCCCCTCTTCTCTCCATTTCTCTCTGTCCTATCAAACAACAATGATATCAATAACAACAACAATGATAACCACAAGAATAAAACAACAAGGGCAACAAAGGGAAATAAATAAACAGAAAAAAATGATAATGATGATTTTCAGCACTTGAATTTTATTTATTTTAATGACAGATACTGAAAAATGCCCACTAACATTAGCAATTATTTAAGATAAATCACTATATTCACATAGATGTTCATAAAGTTAATAGCACCACCCCTCAATGAAAAAAACTTTCAATCAAGACTATTATATACTTCTAGACTGTCATTCAGAATAGATGGGAGAGATAAAAGCCTTCTTTGGTAAACAACTGTTGAAGGGATCATGCCCTGTAAGAAGTTCTGAAAGGGGAGTCAGGTGGTGGTGCAGCAAGTTAAGCGCACATGGCACAAAGCACAAGAATTGGCGTAAGGATCCGGGTTTGAACCCCGGCTCCCCACCTGTAGGGGGTTTGCTTCACAGGTAGTAAAGGAGGTCTGCAGGTGTCTTTCTCTTCTCCTCTCTGTCTTCCCCTCCTCTCTCCATTTCTCTCTGTCTTATCCAACAATGACAATAATACTAACAATAATGATAAACAACAAGGGCAACCAAAGGAAAAAATAAAGTAAAAAAAAAAAGTTCTGAAAGGTCTCCTATAAACAACCACATCATCATAATCATTCCACATATCAGAACACTAAAAGTCTAGAATAATGGCAATAAAATATCTTTGTTCTGGGAGTTGGGCTGTAGCGCAGCGGGTTAAGCGCAGGTGGCGTTATCACAAGGACTGGCATAAGGATCCCAGTTCGAACCCCGGCTCCCCACCTGCAGGGGAGTCGCTTCACAGGCAGTGAAGCAGGTCTGCAGGTGTCTTTCTCTCCTCCTCTCTGTCTTCCCCTCCTCTCTCCATTTCTCTCTGTCCTATCCAACAATAACAACAATAATAACTACAACAATAAAACAACAAGGGCAACAAAAGGGAATAAATAAATAAAATAAATATTTAAAAAACATATCTTTGTTCTATAATATCATACAAATGTCAATGGCCTGAATTCACCTATTAAAAGGCAAAGAGTAGGAAGATCAGAAAACAACCCAACCATATGTTGTCTGCAGCAATCTCAAGTAATTCAACAAGACAAATACAGAATCAAAGTGAAAGGATGGAAAAATATCATACAAGCCAGTGGACCACAAAAAAGGGCAGGAACAGCTATTCTCATATCTGACACGATAGACTTTAAAACAAGTAAAATTTAAAAATAGAGGGATGGACATTACTTAATTCTCAGTCAATCAAGAGAACTTAATGATTATCAACATCTATGCCTCTGAGGCCATCTAAATACATCAAATATCTACTGAAAGAGCTAAGCAATATATTAACAGCAACAGTAGGGAATTTCAATACCACAAAGACAGTAAATAAAATAAAAAAAACTTTATCCAGATTATACCCATTTGTATACATACAGAATGGACTACTACTCAGCTATTAAAAATGGTGAATTCACCCTCTTCATCCCATGTTGGATGGAGGTTGAAGATACCATGTTAAGTGAGGTAAGTCAGAAACAAAATTGTGATGATGGGATGAGCTAACTCATAGATAGAAGTTGATAAACAAGATCAGAAGTGAGGATACTAAGCAGAACTTGGACTGGAGCTGGTGTATTGCACCAAAGTAAAAGATCTGGGTGGGGGGATAGGGTTCTGGTTCTGGAACATGATGGCAGAGGAGGAACAAGTAGGTGTTGTATTGTTATGTGGAAAACTGGGAAATGTCATGCATGTACAAACTATTGTATTTTATTGTCAACTAAACCACTAATTCACCAATAAAGAAATTAAAAAGACATGTCACTATAAAAAAAATAAAATACTGGGGGTCAGGTGGTAACGCAGCAGGTTAAGTGCACATGGTGCAAAGTGCAAGGACCAGTGTAAGGATCCCTGTTCAAGTCCCTGGCTCCCCACCTGCAGGGGAGTCGATTCACAGGCAGTTAAGCAGGTCTGCAGGTGTCTATCTTCCTCTGTCCTTTTCTCTCTGTCCTATCCAACAACTACATCAACAACAATAATTACAACAACAATGGCAACAAAAGGGAAAATAAATGATAAAAAAGTAAAATAAAATAAAATACCAACTGTGCCAGTTAACATGGAAAGACACAGCTTTGCCATTCATTTGATCTGGGTTTAAGCCACTCATGTCTTTATCACTCATTCTCTTTCACTACTATTCTTTTTAAAAATATATATTCATCTATTTATTATTGGATAGAGACAGAGAAATTGAGAGGAGAGAGATAAGAGACAGAGAGACACCTGCAGCCCTGCTTCACCACTCATGAAGCTTCCTTCAGATGGGGACCAGGGGCTTCAATTGGGTCCTGGTGCATTGTGATGTGTGCACTTAACTAGGTGCACCACCACCTGAATCCCTTCTTCTACTACTTATTTTTATAAAACAAAATCTATGGTTTTGGAGGTTCTGGGAGTGTCTGGTTAGAAAGTAACAATGATGAAATGTCACACACAGGAAAAAAAAAGACAAAAATGATTAAAAAACCAGAATACTACACAACAGCCTATACTGTTTGAGAATCAGATGTATATTAACAGATATATGGAAAATGATAAGGAATGCTTTCTGGGGTAGAGGCAGCTCATTTCCTGAGCTACACCAACAGCCAGGGTAAAAGTAGAAGGAAATGGCTTGAAATGCAGATATACCAAGCATAGAAAAACAACACGAGAGAAAACCTGCAACAGGGACGACAGTGATTAGAGTGTAGCCTGAAAATACAGGGACAGTGAGTTCAAGAGCCCCAGACACAGCTCAGAACAGGAGCTGGAAAATAAACCACAAGAAACCATATGGAATTACCCACCAACCACTGTGGCTTTACCCCAACCAAACCTAGGATGCTCCTAGCTCTACCATGCCACCATAAAAATATGAGCACAACACAACCTGCCAGTTGAACAGCATAAACCATACCCAACAAAAACATGAAAAAAAATAACAAATATTCATCTTCATAAGAATTTTAAAACATGTCTGAATGTGAATTCAGAAAGCAAATTATGAAGACAATTAAAGACTTCAACCATAATATACAAACACAAATTATGGAATCTAGAGAGCTATTCACCAAAGAATTAATAATTTCATAAAGACAGTTCGAAAGCAAATACTACTGTTAAAAGCAAGCATGAATGCCTGACAAGTCTTATATCCAGAATAAACAAGCTTGATGAAAGAACTACTACATTCTTGGAAAGCAATGCCGTTCAAGAAGATAGATTTATGAAAAAAGAAGCAAGACTTTAAATTAGCAGATTCCATCAGAAGGAAGAATGTGAAAGTTTCTGGGGTCCCAGATGATATTGCAGAAAATTTCACACATCTGGGCAAATGGTCAAAAGATAAATACAGTAGAAGCTGAAAGCCAAAGATACTTAGCTATGAACAAACAATCACTGGGTGGAGGGTAGATAGCATAATGGTTATGGAAACAGACTCTCATGCCTAAGGCTCCAAAGCCCTAGCTTCAATTCCCAGCACCACCATACTACAGGGATAATCAGTGTTCTGGTATAACAAATAAATAAATAAATAAATAACAACCTCAAGAAGTATAATAGAAATACTGTTCAAAAGTAAAAGGACTATTGCACTTTGCAAGAGAAAGGAAGATGACATACAGAAGCAGAACTGTGGGACTATGTGAAAGCTTGGTAGAGCTTAGGGGAACTCTCCCATCCTTGGATGGAGGTCTGGAAGGACACCCCACTTGTTAGCCTCTCTCCTTATAGAGATGAGCCAAGAGGGAAAAGTCTCTCCCAGACTGTTTCTCCTTGTTAGTCTCTCAAGCTCACAGAAAGCCTGCAAGCCTCGCACACTTAGTTCCCCCTGCTAGCAGCAGGCCAAATGGTTCCCTACTTGAGGGTTCACTCAAAGTTCACACTTCCACTTCACCTTTTGATCATAAAGGAGAACACACTCTATCATATATCCCTGCCTAAAAAAAAAATATATATATATATATATATATATATATATATATATATATATATATATATATCCCTGCCTATACCAGGCTGTGAGACCCCCATATTCTATTTCCTTGTGCCCTTTGATATCTGTGATTCACATCAAGCTTTGTTTTTCTTCTTCTCTACCTCACCTTATTGGTTTAACCCCTATGCTTCTCTCAAATACCTTTGGATAATTAACTCGCCTGCATCATGGAGACTTAATTGTCTTGACCTTTATGTAGCTCATCAATTCTTGTCATACCAGCCCCCTACCATAGGGGCAAGATGACCTTTAAGAAAACTGTAATTTCTGACATATGTGAAAAATGTTCTGTGTTTAACTCAGTATAAGAGCCTGTACCCTTCTCCAAATAAACAAACGTTTGTACCAGAATGTTCCTGATGCCTCTTTCTGAATCACACAGCCTCTAGAGCTGGTGAGGGAGGGTTGGAGGCTTACTTCCCCCCCCCCCCCATTGGAGCCACTCCACGTGAGCCCCAGCACAGAACCATCAGGCATCACCAGATTTCTCAACACAAGCCCAAGAAGCAAGAAGGAAATACAGCAAAATTTTTATAAGATTAAGAGAAAAGAATTATCAGCCATGTGTACTATATCCTGCCGAATTATCCTTCAAGCATGGAGAAACCCAAAAAAACAAAATCTAAACATATAAAAACTGAATGACTTCACCACTAATAACTCTGACTTGCAAGGACTATTGAAAAGACTACAAGAAAATATGAAAGGAAGTCTAACTCCAAATAGGTCATCCTGTGGTAGAATATAAATGTAAACTCAAACACAAAAAGGAACAAAAAGAACAGAGGTATAGGAAAAGAAAAGGAAGAAAGGAAAGAGGGATATGACCAATGTGAGTAATCAAATCCAAACATCAAAGACCTAGACAGCAAAACAGAAACTGTTCAATCTCAACCTTTGCTTCACCTTTGTTGGAAACAAAATTGTTGCATGTAGGTGAAACATGGAAAATAACAGAGGTAAGAAATGTGAACATTTGATGAAACAGTCTGGGGATGTGTACTGCAGCAAAACAAGACACCGTGAGAGGGATAAAAATTTGTACCAGACACCTGTTATACAGAATTCCCAAGTACAGGGGAAAAACTTTACTAGCAGGTGTCTCTCTCTGCATTTTAGTTTGTCTCTACAAAATAAAAATGTAGAAAATATTAAAAATTATAAATTTTAGATAAGAATCATTAAAATACATGGAAAAAGCCATTAGCACACACACTACATACTGATTTGGAAATGTCTTCAGAAACTTGGGCTCAAGTTCCCCAGGAGGTAGCCTAGTAGATAAAGCACTGAACTTTCAAGCATGAGATCCTTAGCTGAATGCCCAGCAGCACATGTACCAGATGGATGTCTGGTTCTTTCTCTCTCTCTCTCTACTATATTTCTCATGAATAAATTAATTATTTAAAAAAAACATGGGCTCAAAAGAAAAATATCTTTAACAAGGGGACATGTAAAAGTCATATGTCAGACAAAGGGTGTATAGCCTGTATACATAAAGAACTCACAGTAGTAAGTGATAATAAACAACTGCATTTGAAGTGGGAGAAAGAACTAAACAGCCTCTTCAACCAACAAGATATTCAAATAGTCACAGGCATACTTTAATGTTCTCAGAATCATAACACCAAGACTCCTTTCTTTTTTAAAAACTATGGTTAATTATGAATTCTTACCCTGTGGAATTATTCATTTCTTATCCAACTCTAGACATAAATTATGGAAGATCTACACTGGTAATAAACAGAAATGCTATCTCATTGATACCCTATGACAGATAGCACACTCTCAACAGGAATATTACTCTGATTGGATATGAGGGTGATCTGGCTGCGACATCTGTTACCCCATTGATTGCCAGGGTTGATATGGCTGATCTGGCTGGCTAGGCGGGTGTCCCCTTCCTCCCTCACTGCTCTATGTGCATCCCTCCCAAAGCTGCATGCTCAGTTGAAGAGGACAGCCTTCCCCAAATAGAGACGATGGGTCTTCGGTTGAGGGTATATGAGTAGCTGCACTCCCCTGCTAGAACCTCCAAATAAGCTCTCAAGGAATATTACTCTGATTACTATGATCTGTGAAAAAGACAACATATTCAACAGTTGCATGCTACTAATCAAGATAAGAATTAAACATGCCCAGATAGTAACAGAATGTTCATCATAGAAGAGATCCAAAAGGCCAACAAACATGAAAAAAATGCTCCAATACTTTGATTGTCAGAGAAATGCAAATAAAGACAACAATGAGGTATCACTTCACTCCTGGGGGAATGTCATACTTCAGAAAAGGTAGTAGCAACAAATGCTGGAGAGGTTGTGGGGACAACTGAACCCTCCTGCACTACTGGTGGGAATTTAAATTGATTCAACCCCTGCGGAGAGCAGTCTAGAGAACTCTCAGAAGGCTAGAAGTGGACTAACCCTGTGATCCTGTAATTCCTCTCCTGGGGATATGTCCTAAGCAATCAAACATACCCATTCAAAAAAGACTTGTGTATACCTATGCTCATAGCAGCACAATTTGTAATAGCCAAAACCTGGAAGCAACCCAGGTGTCCAGCAACAGATGAGTGGCTGAGTAAGTTGTAGTATATATACACAATGGAATACTACTCAGCAATTAAAAATGGTGAATTCACCTTCTTTACCCTATCTTGGATTAAGCTTGGATATGTTAAGTGAGGTAAGTCAGAGAGAAAAAGATTAACATGGGATGATCTCACTCATAGAGAGAAGTTGAAAAACAATATCAGAAATGAAAATAGTAAGCAGAACTTGGACTGGAGCTGGTGTATTGCACCAATGTAAAAGACTCTTGGGATGGGGGTGGGGTAGGGTTCAGGTCCTGAAATATGATGGCAGAGGACCTAGTGGGGGTTGTATTGTTATGTGGAAAACTGGGAAACACTATGCATTTACAAACTATTGTATTTTAATATTGACTATACCATTAATCCCACAATAATTTTTAAAAAAAATTTTAAATTATTTATTTTCCCTTTTGTTGCCCTTGTTTTTTTATTGTTGATGTAGTTATTATTGTTGCTGTTATTGATGTCATCATTAGATAGAAGAGAGGAAAATTGAGAGAGGGGAAGACAGAGAGGGGGAAAGACAGACACATGCAGACCTGCTTCACTGCCTGTGAAGCGACTCCCCTGCAGGTGGGGAGCTGGGGCTCAAACTCAAATCCTTGCGCCAGGTCTTGTGCTTTGCGCCACCTGCACTTAACCTGCTGTGCTACTGCCTGACTCCCAATAAATAAATTTTTAAAAATAAAATGGAAAGAATTTCGCATCCTCATAGAATGTCTATGCAGAAAAGAAGGCTCTGACTACAGTAAAGTGTGGAATTATGTTTGGATAATTCCACCACAACTGGTGACCTGTTTTGTATATTTTCTCTTTAAGTGATATTTTAAATTGTTATTATCTGTATTTATACATTTATTTGCTATAGATATCCAGAAATTAAGAAAATGGGTGACAGACAGGGAGAGAAAAAGAGACACCTCCAGACACTTATGGAGCTTTCTACCTGCATGTGGAAACTGGGGGTTCAACCCATGTCCATTATCATTGCAAAATGTGTGCTCATCCAGGTGCACCACCATGCAGCTTTGTTTACCTTCTCTATGAAGAGAGTGAGGGAAAAAAAAGGGAGGGGGGAGACACAAGAGCAACCCTAATGATGTGTCCCTATCTACTTTTGGTATCACAGTAATTTTGCTTCATAGATGGCAAAAGAAGTATTCCTGTGTCTTTTTATGTTCTAATGTGTTGTTGGGGGCTTGGGACAGGGCCTCCAGCTATGGTAGTTACACTCTGACATCTCAGCTATTTCTTGGGCCTTCAAAAATTTTACAAGGTCTGTATGGTGACACATCCTTATTATCATGTGATGGTATGTGGTTCAAGTTCTGCAGGGGGGAGCTTCTCAAGTGAAGGAACAATGATTCTGGTGTTTATCCTCTTTTGCTATTCCCTCACTTTCCCCTATCTCTTGGCAGTCATGAATGGTGACAAAGCACTGAGCTGAAGTGCTAATCCTGATAGATATTTTTTGTTTGTTTTAACAGTACATGGAATGGCAGGTAAGAAAATCTGAAGCAGTGAAATAAACATTAACTATTTCAAGTGCAACTCACTAAAGTAGAAAAAGGGAAATGGTATGATCAGGAACAAGTCATTTACCTGAGACACTGCCATCTTTTCTTCTTTCTTTGACTTTATTTCAAGCCAGAAAATCAAGAGAAATCACAGTTGCAGCTTGAGACTCTGCTTTAAATTCACGAGCAGCTTCTTCATTTGATAGCACTTACCAACAAGAGGAACACTGTAATGCAGAAAAGGTCCTACATCATTCAATTAACAGTTAACAATAAAATATTTAGTAAAATTTCAAAACATGGAAATTCAATAAAATACATTACTTAAGAACTACTGGGTCAAAAAGTAAGTTAAGGAATAAATTAAAATGTTCCCAAAATCAAATAAAAATAGAACTATCAAAATATTTGAGACACAGGGCAGAGAATAGATAGCAAAATGGTTATACAAACCATTGCCTGAGGCTCCAAAGTTCAATGCCCTGCACCATCATAGGCAATAACTGAACAGTACTCTGGTAACAGAGAAAACCAAAAACCATATATTTGGGACACAGCTGAGGCAATACTAAGAGAGAAATTCATAACTATATAGGCACACATTAGGAGTAAAGAAAATAACTGAAATAAACAACCTACCTATAGTTTTTTGAAAATATTTTTTATATTTATTTATTGCCTTTTTGTTGCACTTGTTGCTTTATTGTTGTTGTTATTGTTATTTGTTGGATAGGACAGAGAGAAATGGAGAGAGGAGGAGAAGACAGACAGGAGGAGAGAAATATAGACACCTGCAGACCTGAACTGGGATCCTCACACTGGTCCCTGCGCTTTGCACCACCTGCACTTAACCCGCTGTGCTACTGACCCACTCCCCTACCTATAATACTTAAGTAAGGACTTAGAAAAATAACAAGAAAACATAAAAAAATAACAAGACAGCCCTAAAGCAAAAGAAAAACTTTTTATTACTAAAATTAGGGTAGACATAAATAACATTGAAAATAAGAGAACCACACAAAATTTCAATAGTGGAAAATGTTCATTCTTCAAAATAGTAAAATCTTGGCCAAATTCACTAAAAAACAGGGAAGAATACTCAAACAGGATTGTAAATGAAAGAAGATACATCACATCAGACACCAAAGCAATCCAAAGTATTATGCAAGACATATGAACAACTATATGCCACCAACCTAGGGAAGCTGGAAGAAGTGGACAAGTTCCTTAGAAACATACAACCTTTCAAGATTGAAACAAAGGGAACTACAAAATATAAACAGACCAATCATAGTCAAAGAAATTAAAGCATTTATCAAGAACTTTCTCAACAGTAGAAGTCTTGGACCAAATGGTTTTACTAATACCCTTACTTTTAAAGCTCTTTTAAAATACTGAAGACACAGAAATACGCCTTTTGCCATCTATGAAGCAAAATCTCCGTGATACCAAAAGTAGATAGGGACACATCTAAAGAAAAAGAAACTACAGACCAATGTTTCTCATGAACAAAGATGCTAATATATTGAACAAGATTCTAGTCAACTAAATAAAATACAGCAGTATATTAAAATGACTGTACATGGGGCCAGGTGGTAACATAGCAGGTTAAGCAAAAATGGCATGATGCACCAGGCCCTGTGTAAGAATCCCAGTTCCCCACAGTCAGGGGGGTGACTTCATTAAGTGGTGAAGCACACCTTCAGGTATCTAACTTTCTCTCCCCGTCTTCCCCTCCTCTCTCAATTTCTCTCAACAATGACATCAATAACAACAGCAGCAACAATAACAACAAGGGCAACAAAATGGGGAAAATGGCCTCCAAGATCAATGGATTTATGGTGCAGGCACTGAGCCCCAGCAATATCCTGGAGGAAAAAAAAAAAGACTATACACCATGACCATGTGGGGTTTATCCCAGGGATGCAAGGCTGGCTAAATATATGTATAAAATCATTGTAGTCTGCCACATCAATAAAAGCAAACCACAACCACATAATTATCTCAATAGATGAAGAGAAAACGTATGACAAAATCAAACACCCCTTTGCTATCAAGACTACAAAGGGGGGGGGGGGTTATATAGCATAATGGTTATGCAAAGAAATTCTCTCTCATGCCTGAGACTATAAAGTCCCATGTTCAATGCTTCACACCATAAGCCAGAATTGAGCAGTGCTCTGGTAAAAAAAAAAAAAAAAAAAAAAAGGAATAGATAAAAATTTTCTTAACCTAGTAGAGTCCATATATACATATATAGCAAGCCTACAGCCAACATACTCAATGATGAGAAACTGGAAGCATTCACACTCAGATCAGGCACTAGTCAAGGCTGCCCACTATCAACATTACTATTCAACATATTATTGTAAATTCTTGTCATAGCAATCAGGCAAGAGCAAGGAATTAAAGGGATTGGAAGAAAAAATCAAACTCTCACTCTTTGCAGATGATGTGATAGTATACATAGAAAATCCTAAAGAATCTAGTAGGAAGTTCATAAAAATTATTAGGCAATATCATAATGCATCAGGCTATAAAATTAACATACAAAACTTGGTGTCACCCCACCTGTGGGGGGTCTCTTCACAAGTGGTGAAGAAGGTCTGCAGGTGTCTTTCTCTCTACCCTCTGTCTTCCCTTCACTCTCAATTTCTCTCTGTCCTATCCAACAACAACAGCTACAACAACTGAACCACTATATTTCACCAAACACAAAAGTAAATTCCAAGTGGATCAAGGACTTGGATGTTAGATCACAAACTATCAGATATTTAGAGTAAAATATTGGCAGAACACTTTTCCACAAAAATTTTAAATTCATCTTCAATGAAATGAATCCAGTTATAAAGAAGACTAAAGCAAGTATAAACCTATGGGACTACATCAAATTAACAAGCTTCTGCACAGCAAAAGAAACCACTACCCAAACCAAGAGACTCCTCACAGAATGGGAGAACTTTACATGCCATACATCAGACAAGAGTTTAATAACCAAGATACATAAAAAGCTTGCCAAACTCAACAACAGGAAAACAAATGACCCCATCCAAAAATGGGGAGAGGACATGGACAGGATATTCATCACAGAAGAGATCCAAAAGGCCAAGAAACACATGAAAAAATGCAAGTCTTTGTCAGAGAGATGGAAATAAAGATAATAAGATACCACTTCACTCCTGTGAGAATGTCATACAACAAATGCTGGAGAGGTTGTGGGGTCAAAGGAACCCTTCTTCACTGCTAGTGGGAATGTAAAATGGTCCAACCTCTCTGGAGAGCAGGCTGGAGAACTCTCAGAAGGCTAGAAATGGACCTACCCTATGATCCTGCAATTCCTATCCTAGGGATATATCCTAAGGAATCCAACTCACCTATCCCAAAAGATTTGTGTATACCTATGATCTTAGCAGCACAATTTGTAATAGCCAAAGCCTGCAAGCAACCCAGGTGTCCAACAACAGGTGAGTGGCTGAACAAGTTGTGGTATATATACACAATGGAATACTACTCAGCTATTAAAAATGGTGACTTCACCGTTTTCAGCCCATCTTGGATGGAGCTTGAAGAAATCATGTTAAGTGCAATATGTCAGAAACAGAAGCATGAATATGGATGACCTCACTCTCAGGCAGAAGTTGAAAAACAAGATCAAAAGAGAAAACACTAAGCAGAACATGATCTGAAGTTGGTGTGTTGCACCAAAGTAAAAGACTCTGGGGTGGGTGAATGGGGGGAGAGTACAGATTGAAAAACAATGACAGAGGACACAGTGGGGGTTGTAGTGTTATGTGGAAAACTAAGAAATGTTATGCACGCACAAACTATTGTATTTACTGTCGAATGTAAAACATTGATTCCCCTAATAAAGAAATAAAAAAAAAAAACTGTGCTCCAGGTGTCTCCCTTTTTGTCTCCTTCTCTCTCAATTCATCATCATCTCTTCCTACATATATATGGAATTCTTACTCTATATTCACAAAGACTCTATGGCCCTCTAAGAGCAAAGCAATCCTGCTTCAATGGACATAGCTTGATGCTTCTGGATGTTCACACTTTGTTTAATCCCCAAACTGATCATCCTGCCTGGACAGTCTTTCCTTAGCCTCTGACCCCCAATCCCAAAGGAAAAAAAAAAAAACACAAAAAAAAAACCAAAACAGGACTTGAATATAGATTCTAGAATTCTCACTCACCAAGGGACCAAATCCTGGGACTCCATAGACCAGGCCGAGACAATTTGGCAGGGACAGGAATGGGCAGCCCATACACTGCTGGTGATGCTCACTTGGATTGGGCCCCTCACAAAAGGCCGGGACAGGTCATGAGGCCCCACCACGAGGCCTATGATTAAGACTATGATCAGGAACTGAGCAGTAGTACCTGACTTATGGTTATTTTCAGTGACATTGATATAGTAGGGTATAAAAATAACTGCAATTAGGGGCCAGGTGGTGGCACACCTGGTTAAGCACACACATTACAATGCACAAGGACTCAGGTTCAAGCCCCTGGTCCCCACCTGCAGGGGGAAAGCTTCACAAGTGGTGAAGCAGGGCTGTAGGTGTCTCTGTTTCTCTACCTCTCTCAATTTGGTGAGTATGAGCCTCAAGTTTCTAGATCAGGAAGGGTTATTTTAGAGAGGCTCTTTAAATGGGAAGTTGGTGAACAAAAGATGTGACACATGGGGTGTAGGAAAACAGTTTGATCAATGCCAGACCCAGAACAGCTCATGCTATGACATTTTCTGTGCCTTGAGTTTAATACTCATCAACTTCCATCCAGACTTCTAACTCACAAATGTTTCCTTCTAGAAGTCTGAATTAACAAGAGGTGAGGGTGACCTAACGAAGTAAGCATGTACACTAGCAGTGAGAATCTAGGCTTACTCCCTGGACTGTCACCATACCTGACTGGACAGAGAACTGTTTGTAAAATTGAGTTGGAGCTATTGCCACACACAGCATGGGTGCTGACTTGAGCACCTCAACTCTGGAAAGTGAATTCAAGTTTCCTCAGCAATAGCCATTCAAAACCCAAAATGACTGTGTAACCACACTGTTCAGTAACCTTCTAAATAGGGTGTGTGCCTAGAAAAATCACACACCTGAAAGGTGCAAGTGGAGGACGACCTGTCCAATTTTATTTCCCTTTAGGTGTCCCAGCAGAAAATAAGGTGCACTTTCTACAGCTCATATCATGCACCCCTGCCATGACTAGTGCTCCTGCTTCTCTGTCCAGGTCTTGCTCTTGCGATGGTGCCTTGGGGCATGGAAAGAACAGAGTTCCAGGAGCATGGATGGAAGAAGATGAGAGTGTGTTCCCAAGGACTAGATCTGGAGGGTCCATTTGAAACCACACTGGACACATCTGAAAGCCCCCCGCAGCCAATGTTTCCCCACTGTCCCTTCCTTGTCCCAACTAAACTCACACTGTGGGCTGCAGGATTGAGGTCCTTGACCTGCCTATGTAGATATCCCAACACTAATCTCTAATACAGAGCAAAACCTAGTCTCTCTGGGGACTGGGGAGATAGCATAATGGTTATACAAAGTCATATTCATGCCAAAATCTTTGAAGCCCCAGGTTCAATGCTCAGCACCACCATAAACCAGAGTTGAGCAATGTTCTGGTCTCTTTCTCTCTGTATCTCCTATATAATATATAAAATGTTTTTTTTAATTTTTTAATCTAGTCTCTACTTAATGTATGGCTAAATCTCACAAAGTAGAAGAATAATATGCTTTACATAATCAATTATATGAGGGTTGTCCCAATTTCTGGGAAACTGTTCAAATAAAATTTATCAAGTGGAGATATTTATATAGACTAATGTTAACATACATCATACTATATTTTTATTTACAATTGTCATAAAACCCATTTGAGAACCCCTAGTCAGGAAGTCCTGAAATTCCCAAACAGACATGATGGGCCTAGACCTTGAATACATTTCTTTTCCATTGTTACTGGTCATCTCTATCAAGAACAACACAATAGACCCCTTTGTGGGCCCCCATAGGACGTTGCCCTCAACATGAATAAACAATGGTAGAGAATGTTCCATCCTCCAAAGGGAGGCTGGACAACATACCCTATGTTCCATCTGAGGAAGATGGGTCCTGAAATTTAGGTAGCTTGGACTGGTCCTATTCATGACCACAGAATATGAACTCAGATCTACAGGGATGCAGAGGTCACATAGGCTCCTAAGCTGAATAAGGGCCCCAGATCAGATCAAATTGATGGAGTTTATAGTCAACAATATTTATATACCTTTCCCATATTTGGGAGCTGCTCTCTTCCCTGATCCAGCTTTGTAGCCCTTTTTTAGCCATGACATCATCTCCCCAAACAATAACTTGGGTCTACCTGCATATCAGATATCAGGCTCAGGCAAAAACTAATATAGTCAAGAGCCTTTTGGAATATACCTAAAATAGATCTACTATCTTCAAAATGGAGACCCAAAATATTTATCTACAATATTCTTGCATTTAGGTTCATGATAAGTCAATAACTTGTTCTGCTTTATATATTAACTCTTTCAGTCATCAGGTTCCAGGTGCAAACATGATGCCAACTGGACTTCCCTGGGCAGATGACCCCACCAATGTGTTCTGGAGCCCTACTTCCCCAGAGCTCTGCCCCACTAGGGAAAGAGAGAGAGAAGCTGGGAATATGGATTGACCTACCAATGCCCATGTTCAACAGGGAAGCAATTACAGAAGCCAGACCTTCAACCTTCTGTACCCATTATGACCCTGGGTGCATACTCCCAGAGGGTTAAAGAATAGTAAAGCTAACAGGGGAGGGGATTGGATACAGAGTTCTGGTGGTGGGAATTTTGTGGAATTGTACCCCTCTTATCCTATGGTCTTGTCAGAGTTTCCATTTTATAAATAAAAATTAAAAAAATATATTTTAATATGTAACTTGTGTTCTTTCTATAAACCACATAATTATAAAAAAGGCTGGTTACTTTTGTTTTGAAATAGTATTTTCATCATTGGAAGCAGAAGTCCAAGTGAACCAAGGCTTGGATGTAAAATACTCTATGCTTATGACTCTGATAGTCCAGATTCTAAAACCCAGCACCATACACCAGATCTGAGCAAATCTCTGGCGGAAAAATAAGCTTAGTGAAGAATTAAGTACACAATTTTTGGGTAGAGATTGCATTTAATGACACCAGAAGCAAAAGATTTCCTGGCTCTGACAGTAGTTTTAGTCCACCTGCCTGCTATGATGCTCAAACAAAAACTACTAAAGTCATGAACACCTTGAAACATACATAAAATAGAATTCCTAGCTTTTATGTTTTTTCACCACAAGATGTGCACTTTCATCTGCTCTATTCCTACTTTTCAGTTCCACTTAAAAAAATTTATTCATAAAATGAAAATATTGACAAGACTATAGGATAAGAGGGGTACAATTCCACACAATTCCCACTATCAGAACTCCATATCCAATACCCTTCCATGATAGCTTTCCTAGTTATTACTGTTGTTCTTGATGTCAACGTTGTTGGATAGGACAGAAAGAAATGAGAGAGGAAGGAAAGACAGAGAGGAGGAGAGAACGACATCTGCAGACCTGCTTCACTACTTGTGAAGTGACTCCCCTGCAGGTGGGGGTCCGGGGACTCAAACCAGGATCCTTAAGCCAGTCCTTGCGCTTTGTGCCACATGCGCTTAACCCGCTGCACTACCGCCAGACTCCCAGTGCTTGACTTCTTGGCAATCAATTGACTTCCATATTTGATACTCTCATAAGGTGGCACTGGGATGTCATGATGTTCTCATGAAGTACTTTCTGCTATGCATCCACAAGAGGACAACATATTACAGCAGCACAACTTGTGTGCAAAACTCCAATGCTCAACCTTTCATGTTCATTTTTCAATAAACTATTCAGCCAGGTGTTTTACACAATCTTTAAAACTTTCCTGAATGTTTTTTTATTTTTTTATCATCTTTATTTATTGGATAGAGATAGCCAGAAATCCAGAGGGGGATAGAGAGGAGAGAGACACCTGCAGCACTATTTCACCACTTGCAAAGCTTTCCTCCTGCAGGTGGGGACAAGGGGCCCAAACCTGGGTCCTTGCACATTGTGATACATGTGCTCAACCTGGTGCACCACCACCTGGCTCCAACTTTCTTGAATTTTTATAGCTACAGACTGACAGGCCCAACCAGGAGAGCACAGGGCTTGCATTTGTGAGGTCCTGAGTTTCACACCCCCCCCCCACTACTACTGCTCTATTTCCAAGATACCTCTATCCATTTTTCTTGGCTAACTCCCTTTCTGTCTCCCATGGGAAATTAAAATACTTGACTTCTGGGGCTACAGAGCAGCAGCAGCTGTGTTTCTTTCCTCTCCTCTCCTCTCCTCTCCTCTTCTCTCCTCTCCTCTCCTCTCCTCTCCTCTCCTCTCCTCTCCTCTCCTCTCTCTTCTCCTCTCCCAGGTCAACTAGGAATACCAAAAACAAACAAACAAACAAAAAACTAGTATAGTCATGGGCCCTTTGGAATATAACTAAAACAGGTCTACTGGATATCTATAAAATGGAGACAGCCCCCCATTCCCCAGCCAACTCATCATCTGAACTATTCCAGCCTTTAGGTTCATGATTAGTTAACAATTTGTTTGGCTTTATATGGTAACTCTTTTTTCTGCCACCAGGTTCCAGATGCTACCATCATGCCAACTGGACTTCCCTGGGTATACGACCCCACCAATATGTCCTGGAGCCCTGCTTCCCAAGAGCCCTGCTCCACTAGGGAAAGAGAGAGACAGGCTGGGAGTATGGATTGATCTGTCAGTGGGGAAGCAATAACAGAAGCCAGAACTTCCACTTTCTATACCCCATAATGACCCTGGATCCATACTCCCAGAGGAATAAAGAATAAGAAAGCTATCAGGGGAGGGGATGGGATACGGAGTGAGGACTATGTGGAGTTATACCCCTCCTATCCTATTTTTTGACAGTGTTTCCTTTTTATAAAAATAAATAAATAAATATATACATACATGAACACTTCCTGTTCACAGATTGGAAGAATAAGTATCATTAAAATGGCAATTCTGCCAAAAGTAACCTATAGATTCAATATAATACCTATTAAAACCCCAATGACATATTATAAAGGAATTGAACAGATTATTCAAAAATTCATGTGGAACTTTAAAAAACCATGCATAGCAAAAGCATGCCTAAGGAAAAAGAATAAAAATGGAGGCATCACAATGTCCAATTTTAGGTTATACTACAAAGCAGTATAATCAAAACATGTGAGTACAAAAATGGTCATATGGTCCGATGGAAAAGGATGGAGTCCAGAACTCAATCTACACATGTATAGACACTTCACATATGACAAAGGGGCCAACTCTGCCCATTGGGGAAAGGAATGTCTCTTTAACAAATGGTGTTGGCAGAATTGGACAGCCACATGTAGAAAAATGGAACTACTATGGAACTACCTACTCATGACCATAGAATGTGAGCTCAGATCGACAGGGATGCAGAGGTCACATAGGCTCCTAAGCTGAATATGGGCCCCAGATCAAATCAAATAGATGGGGTTTACAGTCAACAATATTTACATACCTTTCCCATATTAGTGAGTTACACTCTTCCCTGATCCAGCTGTTTGTTCCTTTTCCAGCCATGACATCATCTCCCCAGACAGTAACTTTTGCAAATCAGATTTCAGGCTCAGGAAAAAAACAAACAAAAAAGCTAGTATAGCCACAGGCCATTTGAAATATGACTAAATTATGCATACTAGCTATCTACAAAATGGAGGGCCCCCCAACTCTTCATCTGCACTATTCCAGCCTTTAAGTTCATGACTGATCAACAATATGTTTGGCCTTGTATGTTAATTCTTTTTTCAGCCACGAGGTTCCAGATGCTAATATGTCAAACAGACTTCCCTGGACAGACAACCCCACCAATATGTCCTGGAGCTCCATTTCCCCAGAACCCCACCCTACTAGGGAAAGAGAAATGCAGGCTGGGAGTATGGATCAACCTGTGAACATCCATGTTGAGTGGGGAAGCAATTACAGAAGCCAGACTTTCCACCTTCTGCATCCCACAATGACCTTGGGTCCATACTCCCAGAGGGATAAAGAATAGGAAAGCTATCAGGGGAGGGGATGGGATATAGAGTTCTGGTGATGGGAATTGTGTGGAGTTGTACCCCTCTTATCCTATGGTTTTGTCAGTGTTTCCTTTTTATAAATAATATTAAAATAACAATAATAAAAAAATGGAACTATACCACCAATTAACACCATCTACCAAAATTAACTCAAAATGGGTCAAAGATCTGGATATCAGACCTGCAAGTATAAAATACACAGAAGAACAAATTGGTGAAACATTTCATGGCATTAACATTAAAGACATATATGGAGTCTTCACTTCATGGGCAAGGGTAAAAAAAACAAGATTGAACAAATGGGACTATATCAAATTGAAGAGCTTCTATACATCAAAAGAAAACACCACAAAGAAAAAACAGGAAACCCAGCAAATGGGAGAACATATTTGCACATCATACTTCAGACAAGCGGCTAATATCAAACATCTATAAAGAACTCATACAGTTCAACAAAAAGAAAATGAATAAGAAGTAAAAAGTGATGGGGGGGTGTTATAATCTCACCTCCACAATACAGTAGTGGGGCTAGGGACACAGAACTTTGGTGGCAGGATTACTGAGAATATACACTCCTATTAACCTACAGTGTTATGCATCACAATTAAATCAATATAAGAGGGGAAAATAGGGGAGTTGGGCAGTAGCGCAGTGGGTTAATGGCGCAAAGTGCAAGAACTGGCATAAGGATTCCAGTTCGAGCCCCCGGCTCCCCACCTGTAGGGGAGTCACTTCACAAGCGGTGAAGCAGATCTGCAGGTGTCTATCTTTCTCTCCCTCTGTCTTCCCCTCCTCTCTCCATTTCTCTGTCCTATCTAAAAAATTCATCAATAACAACAACAATAACTAAAACAACAATAAAAACAACAAGGGCAACAAAAGGGAAAATAAATAAATATTTAAAAAATTAAAAAAGGGAAAAATAGAATGTCTTAAGCTTTTAATGCATAGATTATGAGTAAAAATTTCTTCAATCTAAAACCCTTAAATCTTCAAATTTATAAATTGACCAAATTTTAACATTCAGCTTAAATTGACAATGCTTAAATTGACTTTCTTTTGGAAATATTAAATTATAGATAATCGTGGTCTGGGAGGTGGCACAGTGGCTAAGGCACTAGACTCTCAAGCATGAAGTCCTGAGTTCAATCCCCGGCAGCACACGTACTAGAGTGATGGCTGGTTCTTTCTCTCTCTCTCTCTCTTCTACCTTTCTCATTAATAAATAAAATCTTTTACAAAAAATTACAGATAATCTTAGACCAGGGAGAACAGAAACAATGGGTCTTCTCCATATATAAGATATCATTATTTGTAAATGACATAAATCATTTTACATCAGGTGAGGTCTTGTACGTTATAGTAAATTCTGACCATGGAATTTTTCAAGGTAAGCCAAGTTTCCTAATAACTTGGTTATAATAATAATTACCTATTGTCTTCTTAACATTTAAGACAGCAGGGAGCCTTCCTCATTCCCTATAAAACCTGTATTTCTGCCAGTATTTAAACCTCTGAGGCTTTGCTCGTTTTCCTGTACATTTCTTTGGATCCATACCAATGGATATTGCATCTGCTGTTATCAACCAAATCAGCACAACCAGTGCCACCTCCACATGCTTTACTTCTGAATAGTTTCAGAGATACCAGGCCTAGGATGTCAGCTCTCCAGCTCCATTACTCTGGTGAAGCCTTTTGTAGTTCATAGGAATCCTTAGTTCCAATTCAAGTGGCATACTTCCTAACCTAGATACAGAAGTGACTGAACCTAGATATAGACCAGGGAACGTGAGATAGGGCATATGTACACACATATCCATAACTTAAGGGAAAATATATACCTTCAAGCAAAGGTATGCAATAGTCTGTAGTGACTCAGTAGGTACAGCAAGCAAGTAGAAAGACCTAAAAAAGACAGCAAAAAGTACTTAATTTTTTACTTACACCTAGATACTCTCCTAACCTACTTCCTATTTAAATTTCCTCAGATACTCTAAGTTTAATTCCATAAGATAAAACAAAGACTACAAAAGCTGGATAAGGGCAAGAGACCACCATACTTTACTGATGGCCCTTTTGGTCCCTACCAAGCCACTCCATCATGCAGGGCCCTAGGCAGGGAATCCTGGGATTCCCACACAAATATGGTGGGCCTAGAACTCTAACAGATTCCTCTCTACACCACCAATGGTCTTCTTCATCAGGAACAACACCATAAACCCACTTGTGGGTCTCTACAGGACCTTACTCTCAATATAGAAGGAGTAAGGACTGTCCCCAACTCCCCACCTGCAGGGGAGTCGCTTCACAGGCGGTGAAGCAGGTCTGCAGGTGTCTATCTTTCTCTCCTCCTCTCTGTCTTCCCCTCCTCTCTCCATTTCTCTCTGTCCTATCCAACAACAACAACAACAATAATAACTAAAACAATAAAACAACAAGGGCAACAAAAGGGAATAAATAAATAAAATAAAATAAAATAAAAAGGAGAAGGAGAAGGAGTAGTATAAGGAGGCTTCCAATGAAGGGGATGAGATATGGTACCCTGGTAGTGGGAATTGTATGAGATTTTACTGCTTTTATCCCACAATTATGTTGATAATTATTAAATCACTAAAAATGGCTGTAAGTCTTTGTGGATATGCTGATTTTGCTTTCAGTCAAACTGTGGGAACAACAAACAAAATGTTATGCATAAAGTTGCAATTGTTTCTAACTTACATGTTATTTAAAATATCTGCTACGCTCATTTGTAATGTTAAATTTCATATGCTTAAGAGCCTTGAACATAGTCTAATTATTTCATTCTTTTTTTTTTCCTCTTCCCTATATTATAAAGATATAAAAAGAATAAATAGCTAGTGATGTGGGGACCAGATAGTGGTATACCCAGTTAAGTACACAGATCATTAAGCACAAGGACCTGGGTTCATCATCTGCTCCCCACATGAAGGGGGGAAGCTTCACAACTGGGAAGCATGTTTGCAGGTGAATATCTTTCTCCTTTATTCTCAATCTCACCATCTCTCTCAATTTCCCTCTGTTCTTTCAAAAAAAAAAAAGAAAGAAAGAAAAGAAAACATGGCCACTGAAAGAGGTGGATTTGTCATGTCATAGAGCCCCAACAAGAACACTGGGTGAAGAAAAAAAAAAAAAAAAAGCAAAAACAGTAATCCTAACAAAGGAATTTTCAAAGTTAATCAAATTGCCAAATAATTTGATTACAGCAGTAACTATCTATTGCCTTTTTAAATTTTTTATTTATTCATTTATTCCCTTTTGTTGCCCTTGTTGTTTTATTGTTATTGTTGTTGTTAGATAGGACAGAAAGAAATGGAGAGAGGAGGGGAAGACAGAGAGAGGGAGAGAAAGACAACTGTAAACCTGTTTCACTGCTTGTGAATCAACTCCCCTGCAGGTGGGGAGCCAGGGACTCAAACCAGGATCCTTATGCTGGTCCTTGCACTTCGCACCACATGCACTGCGCTACCACCCGATCACCTCCATCCCCGAGAGGTACTTTCTCATCTTCTCAAACTTACCTTCCATGTCTAACTTTCTGACTTCCTGAGGACCTTATGTCGGTTAACTCACTGCACTACCACAGGAATCCCATCTATTGCCTTCTTAAACCTTAAGACAGCAGGAACCTCCCACTTCGTATATACAGCCTATATTTCCCCCAGTCCTGGAGCCTCTAGAGTGGGCCTCACTTTCCAACATGCTTCTCTCAATTCATATCAAATGTTATTGCATCTGCTAATCTCAACCTAATCAATGTAATGAGTACATTACATTGGGATGCTTCACTTCAGACTGTATCCAGAGACACAACAGGAACAACACAATAGAGCCCTTTGTAGGCCCCCATAAAATATTGCCCTCAACATGGATCAACAATGGTAGAGAATGTTCCATCCTCTGAAGGGAGGCTGGACAACATACTCTATGTCCACCTGAGGAAGATGGATTCTGAAATTGGGGCAGCTTAGAACGTTCGTACTCATGATCACAAAATGTAAGCTCAGATCTATAGGGATGCAGAGGTCACATAGGCTCCTAAGCTGAATATGGCCCCCAGATCACATCAAATCGATGGGGGTTTACAGTCAACAATATTTATACACATTTCCCATATTTGGGAGCTACTCTCTTCCCTGATCCAGCTTTCTAGTCCTTTCTTCAGCTATGACATCATCTCCCCAGAAAATAACTTGGAACCACCTGCATATCAGATTACAGGCTCAGGAAAGAAAAAAAAAAAATCCTAGTATACTCATGGGCCCTTTGGAATATAAATAAAATAGGACTACTAACTATCTACAAAACAGAGACCCTCCCCAATTCTTCATCTGAACTATTCCAGCCCTTAGGTTCATAATTAGTCAACAATTTGTTTGGCTCTATATGTTAAATCTTTTTTCAGCCCTCAGGTTCCAGGTGCTAAGATGATGACAATTGTACTAACCTGGGAAGATGACCCCACCAATGTGTCCTGGAGCCCTGCATACCTAGAGCCCCACCCCACTAGGGCTAGAGAGAGATAGGCTGGGAGTATGGATCGACCTGCCGATGCCCATGTTCAACAGGGAAGCAATTACAGAAGCCAAAACTTCCATCTTCTGCATCCCATATGATGCTGGGCCTATACTCCCAGAGGAATAAAGAATAGGAAAGCTATCAAGGAAAGGGACAGGATATGGAGTTCTGGTGGTGGAAATTGTGTGGAGTTGTATCCCTCTTATCCTATGGTTTTTCTCACTGTTTCCTTTTTATAAATAAAAAGTAGAAAAAAATATATATATGATGATCAAAAGAAAAAAATCAACTAGGGAGTCGGGCAGTGGCACAGCGTGTTAAATGTATGTGGCACAAAGCACAAGCACCAACATAAGGATTCTGGTTTGAGCCTCTGGCTCCCTACCTATGTGTGTGGGGGGTCACTTCACAAGCAGTGAAGCAAGTCTGCAGGTGTCCATCTTACTTTCCCCCTCTATCTTCCCCTCATCTCTCTATATCTCTCTCCTATATAACAATGACGACAACAGTAACAACAATATCTACAGCAACAATGAAAAAACAAGAGCAACAAAAGGGAAAATAAATAAATATAAAAACTTTAAAAAGCAACTAATAATGTTACTTTGCAGTAAAATAGACTGAGTCCTCATTAATTTCACCTTCAATCTGAAAAAACAAGACAATATCTTCAGTGTACAAAGGTTAGACGGTGAATTAAAACAAAAATTGAATGAAAGCAGTTCCTGGATTAAAATAATCTGTATATATCTCAGAAAATCCATCTGTGATCTCTAAGAATGATAAAGAAAACTATTAAAATTATAATGGAGGCATCAGTTAGAGAGAACCTGGACTTTGTGAGTGAACTTAACTAACAGAGTAAATTCACACCAGTTGTCTGATACACAGAGGTCTATGTAACAAGGACTCTAGTACTAATGAAGCAATGTAAACAAGAACACGAATCTATTAAGAGCAGCTTTTTTTTTTTCCTTTTCCAGAGAACGAGGGATAGCTTTCACAGTAAGGTATGCACACCTATCAAGCAACTCCACTGCAGATGGGGAGCAGCCAGGGGCTCGAACCGGGATGCTTCTGCTGGTTCTTGAGCTTTGTGCCACGTGTGCTTAACCCACTGTGCTACCATCTACCCCCACTAGTGTACTCTTAACACCTGATGATAATTGTTCATTTTGCCTTTTATCTCTTTCACCTTAATGAAACCTTCTTCTATTGTTTAAACCTTCTCAGATCACCTCTGTGAATCCTTTTAAGCACCGCAGCTCCCCAAAACCCCTTTTTAAGTTAAAGTTTCAACGGATAGAAACAGACTGGAGGTACAGATTGACCTGCCAATGCCCATGCCCAGTAGAGAAACAATGACAGAAGCCAGAACTCCTTCCTTTGCATCCCCAAAGGAACGTTGGTTCATATCTCACACAGGGAAGAGCTACAGAAAGATGACCATAGGGCTCTTGACCCAAATTTCAACAGGACTTGAAATGTTTGTAACCAGCAATCCTTGTTTTTATATCATCACTGAGAGATGCAAATCTGGAAACACCAGATCTCTGAGAGAGAAGAGAAAAATAGGACTTTAAATAGTAACAGGTGTATGTGTGACTTAGAAAAGAAGTAGGAACATTCCAAGCTGCTCCAATATCAGGACCCATCTTCCTAAGTAACTTGGATCCACCGGCATATCAGATTTCAGGCTCAGGGAAAAAAACAAACACACACACACAAAACTAGTATAGCCACAGGCCCTTTGGAATATAACTAAAATATGCCTACTAGCTAGCTACAAAGTGGAGACCCCCCCCCAACTTTTCATCTACACTATTCCAGCCTTTAGGTTCATGATTAGTCAACAATTTGATTGGCTTTATGTTAACTCTTTTTTCAGCTACTAGGTTCCAGATGCTAGCATCATGTCAAACGGACTTCCCCGGGCAGACAATTCCACCAGTGTGTCCTGGAGCTCCATTTCCCCAGAAACCCACCTTACTAGGGAAAGAGAAAGGCAGGCTGGGAGTATGGATCAACCTGTCAATGCCCATGTTCATTGGGGAAGCAATTACAGAAGCCAGATATTCCATCTTCTGCATTCCACAATGACCTTGGATCCATGCTCCCAGAGGGTTAAAGAATGAGAAAGCTATCAGGGGAGGGGAGGGGATATGGAGTTGTATCCCTGTTATCCTATGGTTTTTGTCAGTGTTTCCTTTTTATAAATAAAATAAAATAAAAAAATAAAAAAGAAATGAAGGCAGGTCCATTGAAAAAAATGGGGAAAGGACAGGATGGCAGAGGACCTAGTGGGGGTTGTATTGTTATGTGGGAAACTAAGAAATGCTATGCATGTACAAACTTGTATTTACTGTCGATTATAAAACATTAATACCTCAATACAGAAATTTTAAAAAGAAATGTGAAATGGGCAAAGTAATAAAATAAAAATACATGTAAACATATATTTTTTCTTTATTTTTTGTAAGTTAATACTAAATCACTAACAAAAATTTTGAAAAAAAATGGGATTCAGAATTCAACTTTAAATCCTGAATCAATATCTGCATATTGTTATTATTATCATTATCACTATTATAATTTGTCTATCAGTTTATTTTTGTGGAGATAGTCTGCATTCTCTGAAGCCTACTGAACTAAACCCAGGGTTTGTGGATCATCCTTCCCAAGGAGGGCACAGACCCTGCTTGATGGGTAGCTCTGTCTCCCCCTGACTCCCAGTGTCATGGATTGGCCTGCAGAAGGGCAAAGTCTGAGGCAGGGGTCCTCATGTGTCCTCCTGCCATCATCCATCTGGAATATCCACATCTGATGATGCACTGACAACCCTTCAACTTTTAATTTTGTTGTGTTCCTACAGTAATTTCCTTCCAAATACTATAATCTGAGAATTTTCTGTACTACTCTCCACTCTGTCACATCAACCAGCTCCTTTCAGGGAATGTTTCTGCTTTCTGCTACCTGATTCTAGAGCCATCAGCCTGTGGTAAATCTCTCTTTCCATGTGCTCTGGACACAGCAGGGACCTGTGCACCTACCATTTATAGGTCTTCCTTCAACCTACATAGAGAGGAACAGGGTGGAGATGCAAGTAGGGAGAATAATATGAGACCAGAAGACTGGGGCTCCCGGGCCACTTTACTCTTTGGGCCTTGGGAGAGTCAACCCAATCTGACCTCTGCCTTTTCTTCTATAACTACATATCGGGGCCTCTAGGACCTCCTAGGCCTTCTTATTCTCTTAAAACAGATGACTGAGAAGGACATCAGTGATATCAGTCCTTTATCCCATCCCAGTCTCTCCATTCACTCCATGTTCTGGCACAACCACAACCACTGCTTCCTAACTAAGGAGACAGAGTGCTTCTGTGAGGGTCATTCAGACCTTCCTCACAAGCTGTAAGCACAGAACATGACCCATGTCCTCAGCTTTGATTACACCAGATTCTCTGCTGCAGGAGGGACACACTGACAGGGAAGGGAACACTTTCAGGACTGTGGCCTTAGAATTGTCTCAGGAGGGAGTTAGGCAGTAGTGCAGCATGTTAAGTGCATGTGGCACAAAGAATAAGGACTGGCATGAGGATACTGGTTCAAGCCCCTGGAGTCCCCACCTGCAGGGAAGTCGCTTCACAGGTGGTGAAGCAGGTCTGCAGGTGTCTATCTTTCTCTCCCCCTCTCTGTTTTCCCCTCCTCTTTCCATTTCTCTCTGTCCTATCCAACAGTGATGACATCAATAACAACAATAATAATCACAACTACAATAAAACAAAAAGAAGGAAAAAAAAGAATTATCTCAGCAAAAGTGAGTGTATCTGGGCCATGGAAGAAAGGTTTTATACCCATGGGATGTTACAGAACTATGGAGGCCTGCTCTTCCTGGCTGAGGAGGTTTCATAAGAAATAATATTCTAGGGTGAAGGTAAATAGCATAATAGTTATGCAAAGAGACTCTCATGCCTGAGGCTCCAAAGTACTATGTTCAATCTCATACACTACAATAAACTAGAGCTGAGCACTGCTATGGTTAAAAAATAATAAATAAATAAATAAAATTATATTTTTACCAGCTTTATACAGATATTTGGAAAGTTTTTTTTTGCAAAAATTCAAGCATATCCCAAAGTAAAAATAGTTCTACGGTGAATGTCTCTGTAATTCTAGCCTAGCTGTAATGATTGTTAACTCATAGCTGATACTAAATTTTTTTATTCACTCTTTCCAATGGGATGTTTATTTATTTACAGAAATAACAAATTTTGGGTGCTGTACAAGTGGAAAACCCATAAAAGGGCACATTTTGCCATGTGAAAAGAATGGATTTTAAGTCCCAGGTGCCCACCAGCAGGAGGGAAGCTCTATGAGTGATTAAGTAGTGCTACAGTTTCCCCCATCTGCCTCCCCTCTCAATTTCTCTCTACCCTATAAAATAACATTTTTTAAAGATCTCTATAGGGGACACACTCAAAAATAAAATAAATAAGTTGTCACTCAGCATATTAAGTGGATTGTTGGAGATTAAAAAGTACCAATTGCATCTTTCTTACAGAAAGATAACAAAGCAGATAAACAGAGAAAAAAAAGCAGACTATGAGGTAGGATTACTTTTGGGAGATGACAGATTTTGCAAACAGTGAAGATCACATAGCATTGTGAATTCTGACTGTTCAAGAAGAGGACAATTTAAAGTTTCAAGATGCTTAGTTTATATATCTCCATTAAAGGGGAAAACTTTGCAAGTGGTAAAGCAGCATTGCAGGTATATCTCTCTCTCTCTCCCTCTCTATCACCACCTTCCCTAACTATTTCTGGCTGTCTCTATCTGATAAATAAATAAAGATAATGAAAAATAAATAAATTACTTATGTTTAAAAAGAAAAGAAAGAAAACTGACTATTCCCTGAAGACTTTCCTAATCATCCTGGTCAAAGACAATTGATAAATCTGGATGAGAGTAGCTCCTCAAGAGCTATCATAAGACCCTTTAACTGTTCAGTCTCTTTTTAAATCTACTTAATGAATTTTATAGGAGGGAACGGAATGCTGCTCAACTCTGGTATAGGAAGTACAAAGAATCAAAGTTGGTACTTCAAGGGTGTAAGATCATCTACAACTGAGATATTTGAAGGTCTCTCCCTTGCTATCTCCTTTCCTCTGAATTTCTACTTGTCTATCCGATAAATAAACTAACAAGGGGAAACAGAAACAATAGGAAAGCTCTTGGGGGGGGGGGGGATACAAAATTCTGCTGGTGGGAATTATGTAGAGTTGTAGTCCTCTTATCCTATGATTTTTGTCAGTGTTTCCTTTTTATAAATAAAAATTAAAAAGAAAAAGAAACAGAAACAGAGTATTCTCTCCGGGAAAATGTGCCTAATATTACAGCACATTAGGCAGAGGAGAGTTCTCTAAAATGTATTGTTTTTTTTTTTTCCTCTCTCTCTCTTTTTCTATTCTTTTTTTTTTTTTTTTTTTTAAACAAAGGCACTGCTCAGCTCTGGTTTATAGTGGTGTGGGGAATTGAACTTGACACTTAGAACACTCAGGCATGATGCACTCTTGCATAACCATTATGCTATCTACCCCCACCCAAATGGTTTGTTTTTAAAGTAGGTGAAATCACAGAGAAACCAGACAAATCAGGGCCTGTGAGCATTTGCAATTTGAACTGCATCTCATTTGGGAGAAAAGGAGACACAGCTTTTTATCTTGGACAGGTCACTTACTTGAAGTGCCACCAACTCCTTCTCCTCTGACTTCCTTTTCAGGCCAGAAAATGAACTGTCCTCACAGCAGCACCTTGAGAATATGCTTTGAACCCACCAGCACAGCTTTTTCACTTGATAACACTGCACCTACAGGGAGGACATTATAAACATCAAAAGTACAACTTCCTAGTCTTTCAGTGTTAAAAGGAGAGACTCAGGACAATGAACAAATCTATGGAGCCCACACAGTATTTCTTCCACCTATTTTAAAGATCTTCCCAAGTTCAAATTTTGCTGCTTCAATGGGGACTGTGAACTGCACTGACCTGCCTCACCCAGATCCATGTAAAGCAGAGCAGACTATTTAATGTCTCTTTCAACCAAAGCCTGTGCTCAACTCTGGCATAACTCAAGTCTCAGCTTACCACTGCGTGGAACACTAACTAAAATAAGAAGTGAAGGATAAAGGCCAGATTATTCCTCTCATATGTGGAATATAGAAGATTAGAACCATGTGTGCATGAGAAAGTATACCCCCCAAATATGATTTTTAAACATTGTCAAATTACTGTAACTAATTTAAACAGACTGATTTTTCTCAATTATTAGCTATAAATGAATGCTAGCATACCTATTAAAAATGACCAAAAGGATTGGAGTATTACACCAAAGTAAAAGACTCTGGGGTGGGTGAGTGGGTGGGGAGAATACAGGTCCATGAAAGATGATGAATGACATAGTGGGGGTTGTATTGTTAAATGGGGATCTGGGGAATGTTATGCATGTACAAACTATTGTATTTACTGTTGAATGTAAAGCATTAATTCCCCAATAAAGAAATAAAAAAAAAATGACCAAAAGGGAGTTGGCAGTAGCGCAGTGGGTTAAGTGCATGTGGCTCGAAGGGCAAGGACCTCCTTAGGGATCCCGGTTCGAGCCCCCAGCTCCCCACCTGCAGGGCAGTCACTTCACAGTTGGTGAAGCTTCTTTCTCTCCCCCTCTTTGTACTCCCCAGCTCTATTTCTCTCTGTTCTATGTAACAATGATAACATCAAAACCAACAATAATAACAACAATAAAACACAAGGGCAATAAAAAGGAAAATAAATATTAAAAAACCATAAACAGATACCAAAAGATTCCTTAACACTTTCATATCACTAACACAAAGTCTTCCAACTTCAGTTGCATAGAGAATATTAAAAAACCATAAACAGATACCAAAAGATTCCTTAACACTTTCATATCACTAACACAAAGTCTTCCAACTTCAATTGCATAGAGAATATACAAAACTGGGGGCCAGGCAATAGCACAGCAGGTTAACTGCACAGGGCATGAAGTGCAATAAGTCTCTTCACTAATTCCACATATGTACAAGGAGAAATAGGGGAGAGAATCATAGTGCACTTTTATTATCTTAAATAACTGGAAACCTTTCCTCTACTAAGGGAAAAGGATAAAAGTTCATTATTTTTGTACAATAACCCATTTTTTTAACTGAACTAACCAGAATTGATCACACCACTGTTTTGCAGGTCACATTGCACAACACTGCAGTAAGACCTGATTACAGAGGCCAGATGATGATAGTGGACCTGGTTGAGTACACACACATTGCTGTGTTCACAACCTGGGTTCAACTTCTGGTCTCCAGATGATGGAAGAGGGTAAAGACTGGAGCAGCAGCACTATATGTGTGTCTCTCTTTCTTCCTGCATTTCCATTCCAGCTTCTCTGACTCTATCCAAAATTAATCAATAAAAATATTGTTTAATAGGACTACAAGTAGCTGAGATAATTAATAGAGTGGGTATGCAAATCGCTTTCAAGTAAGAAACACCCAAGTCTCTGGTTCAATATACAGATTATCATAAATCAGAACTGAACAGTGTTATGATAAAATTATAAGGAACATAAAAAACAATAACAAATTCTGATTCCCAGCTGGGGACAGGCAGTGGGCAGGGACCCCATATTCTCAATTTCTGCACACTACAATGAGGCCACTATAACTGTGTGAACACTCTTCATGCCCCTCACTTTAAGGTGGTAGACTCCTTATGATTCTAAAACAGCCTTATTAGAAGACAGGACAATCCTGAAAAACTTCTGCTAGAATCACTAAGGCCAGAATAAATTGAATAAAAACAAAATATAGGAGTTCCAGGGATAATTTACAGATATTTAAAATGAGGGCTGGGGAGATAACATAATGGTTATTCCAAAAGACTTTCATGCTTGAGGCACCAAGGGTCCCAGGTTCAATCCCTAGCACCACCATAAGCCAGAGGTGAACAGTGCTCTGGAAAAAACAAGAACAAATGAACAGAACAAAAAAAATGAAAGAAAGAAAGAAAGAAAGAAAGAAAGAAAGCAAGCAAGCAGAAATTTAAAATGTGTCACTAAGAAAAAAATAAAAAGGAGGGGGCTGGATGGTAGCACAGCTAGTTAAGTGCACGTGGCGCGAAGTGCAAGGACCAGCTTAAGGATCCCGGTTCAAGCCCCAAGCTCCCCACGTGCAGGGGAGTCACTTCACAAGTAGTGAAGCAGGTCTGCAGGTGTCTATCTTTCTCTCTCCCTCTCTGTCTTCCCCTCCTCTCCCATTTCTCTCTATCCTATCCAACGACAACATCAACGACAATAACAATAATAATGACAACAATGGAAAAAAAAAAAAAACAAGGGCAACAAAAGGGAAAATAAATATTAAAAACTAAAAATAAAGGTAAGAAAGAATTAAAGAAACCGGGGCCAGATAGTGACACACCTGGTTGAGTGCAAATGCTACAATGTGCATTTGGACCCAAGTTCGAGCCTCTGGTCCCCACCTGCAGGGGGAAAGATTTACAAGTGGTGAAGCAGGGCTGCAGGTGTCTCTCTGTCTCTCTACCCGTCTATCACCCTCTTCCCTCTCCATTTCTGGCTGTTTCTATCTAATAAATAAAGATTTTAAAATATTACAAAAAGAAAAAAGAATTAAAGAAACCCTTTGTTTATAGCTACTGAAACCCAAGGTCCCAAACAAGCCAGAGAAATCACAGCTTCCCTGGACCCAACTCAGGTGCAAGGTTCTGCTGACCAACAGGCTGACTCCCCAACCTACCCATCTTGCTTGGGGTCGGCAGGTTCTTCCTTGCTCTGGTAATAGAGTAAAACATCTCTAACTGTTCCCTCTTAAATTCCTGTTTCCTTAAGAGCTTAGCAGCCATAAGAAATTGCTCTTCCCTCCCCCATGCCTGTGCCATTAAAATAACTTTCAGTTAACTTGAAAGGATGATGTTGCCAAGTATGTGTTTATGTTTAAATATTAACCAGCTCGATAGGCTTCTGTATCCCCGCTTTGCATAAGATATAGGATGGCACCATAAGACAGAACTTGAAATGCATACCTTAGATAAGTGTGGCATGTGCCTCCCGCGTGCCCAAGTGTCCCGCCGCCCCTCTGGCTCCTTAGATGAGTGTACGCCCCCATCCAAGGGGGATAATTAAGACCCTAGTTTCCAGGACTAGTCAGCTCACAAGCTACAGGGCTTCTTTGGCATTCTGGCTTGCGCTCCTCAGCTGAGAGCCCCTCTGTGTGTCTACCTCTCAGCCGAGCCGCCTGAGTGTGTTTACCTGTGTGAGTTTATGTCCTTTTTACTGCTCTATCTGCTTGTGTGAATATATACTTCAACTTCCTCTATTTCCTGTGTTGGCCTCAGTTGGTCTCAGCTTGTAATGGGTACGGTCTGAAGCAAAATTTAACACTCTCCTGTTGATGGTCCATCCAGATCCTAGGGCACTCACTCAAGTAGGGAATAGGGCTGGACCAAGAAACTGCACCAATGACAAGAGAGGGGGGAAAAAATGGGAAAGGAGTGGTGGTCTCATCCCCTTTGCATAGAGCACACTGTTTAGTTTCCTCACAAAGAATCAGGACAGCACAAGAGGAATCCAGTGTCAGGGTACTCTGAGTGGACATGGTGGACTGACCAGGGAGAGACCCAGACATGTAGCTGTATTCCAAAATATTTTGGACTCAACTACCCCTCCCAGTCTCAGCCTCAAGGAGACACACTTACGATACTCCATCCAGTGCTGTATTTACTGACGTCTCCTCTCCAAAGTTCAAATCAGCAGAAGATGAGAGCAACACAGAGAACAGTAGAGAAAAGCGGGGGGGGTCTCAGAAACACAGGATGGATCGCTAGTGGGTCTTACTTCCTGGAGTGTCTTCGTTCACTTTGGAGCACCGCCCACCAGCAGCGCAGATTGGTCCATGTCCACTGTCTCAGAGTTTAATTGGATGAAGCCCTTGCCACACACACAATTCCTCTTCTGATTGCATAATGCTCATGCCCAATCAACATCAGAGATTTCTAAGTGACAGGAATGCTGTCCTATCAACTTCTCTAGAGGGTGTGCCTGGAGAACAAAGCAAGAAATGGCATGAGGATGTTTCTCCAGTAATCCTCTAGAGGAGTCAGCAGCTAAAATCCTACACTTCCTCCAGCTTTCTCACTCACTTAGCTTACTCCTGTTTACTTTCTTTTCTGCTGGATGCCTTATACCACTCAACATTGTGCCCCAGCACTCTAAGGACTTGATGCTGCTCCGTGTGCTGAGTGAGATTACTTTGGGATGCATTGGATCGACCTTCCCGTGGTGCATCCCGTGAGTACCCATTCATTGGGGAAACTGACGATCCTTCCTAGCCGGGCAAACGCTAGAAGAAGAAGAAGAAGTGAGATGACTGCACTCTGCCGCCTGCTCACAGCCTGGCTCCAGGAGTGCAGTGGCTCCTTTGACCTGGAGGTTGCATGCCGGCACCCTGTGAACACCACCAAGACCTGCTCTGCTCTGCTCTGTTCTCTGTAGGTAAGTTATGGATAACAATAGAAAATGGTATTGGAACTGTGGGTTTCAGCAGTGTTGCACAGGAAGCTTTGGGAGATGTGGTTTAGTGTAGTCTACTTGAAGTTGAGACTGAATGGAACAAACAGATGAGTTTGGTGCTTTGCAAAGTGCACAAGCTGCTACTTAATTAGACTCACTGTTAAGGGGGAGGGAGTAGCTAACTGGGGCCATTCCTGTTACCTCCTGGAGAAATTCCAGACTGACTCTGACAGGGAAATTGCAAGAGAGTCAGTTGTTTCAGGGAGATGAAAATTATTGGGATCAGAAAAGGACAGGAAAAAAAGCACAAGCCATGCAGGATGAGACACAGAGAGAGGAAGGCCAGAGCCTCCTGGTCTTCCAAGCTTTAAAGTTTCTTGGGGGAAAGGACAGGAGCCTCAGGGGATGTGTCTTCAGGTGATCTCACATCAGCATTTTGTGACTTTTTTTGCAGTCAGGTAGGGAGGCAGTGCTGGTGCTTCTGTCTTTCTGCCTTGGTCCCTTCTGGCTACCTCGATGATGCAGAGGGAGGGGTGCTGCTTTTCCTAATCTGCTCTCCAACACACACCTCTACTAGGATAAACTAACTGAAATTAATGGTACTCTTAGAGAAATCTAGGACTCATTAATAAACCTTATTATACAAATGAGTGGCTGATCAAGATGACAGAGTTAATCCTTCATAACTGGATGATCTAATGAATGAGGAAGCATATGAAAAATACATGAAATTGTGGGGGTAGAGGCATGATGGTTATGCAAAGAGCCTTTCATGCCTGAGGCTTCAAAGTCCAAGGTTCAAGTCCCAACACCACCATAAGGCAGGTCTGAGCAGTGCTGTGGTAAATAATAATAATAATAGTAATAATACATAAACTCTGTCAAGGATGTCAGGGTAGATAGCATAATGGTTATGCAAACAGACTGTTTTTTAAAAAAAAATATGTTAATATTTATTCCCTTTTGTTGCCCTTGTTTTATTGTTGATGCTGTCATTGTTGGATAGGACAGAAAGAAATGGAGAGAGGAGGGGAAGACAGAGAGGAGGAGAGAAAGACAGACACCTGCAGACCTACTTCACCACCTGTGAAGCGACTCCCCTGTAGGGGGGAGCCAGCGACTTGAACCGGGATCCTTACGACCGGTCCTTGCGCTTTGTGCCACCTGTGCTTAACCCGCTGCGCTACCACCTGACTCCCACAAACAGACTGTTAAGCCTGAAGCTCCAAAATCCCAGGTTCAGTCTTCCTCACCACCATACGGCAGGGCTGATTAGTGCTCTGGTTAAAAAAAAAAAAAAAAAGTAAAAGACAAAACCAATCAAGGAGTAAAAATACAACCCATAAACTAGTATGAAACAACTTAATCTATCACAGTTGCTTAAAATTATTCATATATATAAGATTTTAATTAATAACTTCTAGGAATAGCAATAGAAGGAGAAATTACTTGCAGCAATACTAATGGGTTAAACTACCTGTTAATTTATTAACTATTGCATATGAGCATGACATAGTTTATCTTTTTTTCCATAATACCTGAATACATATAGGCCAGTCTTCACGTACAATATCTAATTTTATGAGAATGTCTAGCTAAAAATCATGTAATTCAAAGATAGCACTAATATCTTAACTCATTGTAATGTAACTGCTTACAGCCATCCCTGGTCACAGTACTTAGTGATATTTATTGGAAATAATTGTCAGTGGAGAAGAAGTAGTTGCATAGTGCCAGACCAACAATACTATCTTAATTTTTGTGGTATACTGTTTGATGGTACTATTTCTAAAAAAATATTTTATTTAATAATGAGAATAGAGAGAGAGAAAGAACCAGACATCACTCTGGTACATATGCTTCGGGGGGATTGAACTCTGGACCTCATGATGGAGGGCCCAATGCTTTATCCACTGAGCCACCTCCTGGACCAAAGATGGTATTATTTTTATATAATGAAGCACTAGTCTTGCTGGAAAACAAGGTAAGTTTCATTTTTAAATATTAAATTAAAAATAAAAAAACTACGCTTGTCAGAGAGCAGAGAATGCACCCCTGAGCCACCAGAAATCTTGTTTCTCTCTTTTAGGAGCTGCTCATGGAAAGATGACTCTGACAGCAGAAGAATGCTGCTGAGAGCCAGGAGCCATGCACGGGGTGGTGAGTGTGGGTCCCCAGGGCTGGCAGGTGGAGGGGCTGCTTCAAAGATGCAGGAATGTAGTTGGAAGCAGCCCTGAGGCCAAGGTCTCTGGCTGAGTCCTCCACATCCTGATAGGAGCCCAGGCCTTAGGCTGCAGAAAGGCTTCCCCGGGACCTATCTTGTCTCCTTTTAGGTAGACTGGACACCAGAATCTTCCCTCAACCTCCAGCATAGGTTTCCCTGGGGTTGATTCTCTTCATATCAGAGGTCGACTTGAGTCCTGCTCTATCCTTGAGTGAGGGTACTGGCTCTGGAACCAGAACCTTATCCTGGATTGTGGAACCAGGAAAAAATGGAAGATGCCAGACAGGGTGACGAGGCTGAGAATTTAGCTCTGCTGCTCAGCACCCTGCAGCCTCCACTGTGTCCAGTTGAGCACTGATTTTTTTTTTCTTATAAGGCCCATAGTTTCAGTAAATGTAGAATAAGGGGCAGCAGGCAGTGAAGCACCCAGTTGAGCACACACATTAGCATGCACAGGAACCTGGGTTCAAGCCCCACACCCTACCTGTAGAGGCAACAGTTTATGAGTGTTGAAGCAGGACTGCAGGTGTGTATCTTTCTCCTTCTCTATCTCCTCCTTCTTTCATAATTATTAAATGAAGTAGATTTTTAAAAAAGGGGTGGGGGGGATGGCCACTGGGCCTGGTAGATTCATAGTGCTGGCACTGAGATACTGCAATAGCCACATTTATAATAATAAAATAATTAAAATTTTATAATCTTTATTTATAGGATGCAGACATCCAGAAATTGAGAGGGAAGGGAAATAAAGGAGACACAAATAGAGACACCTATAACAGTGTTTTACCACTTGCAAATCTTTCTCCCATGTATATGGGGACCAGGGAATTGAACCTGGACTCTTTCAAATTTTGACTTATTTATTTAACCAGGTGGGCCACAACCTGACCTCTAAAATAATAATTTTTTTTCAAAAACACATTAAAATTAAAAAATATATATTTATTTCCCCTTTCTTTGTTGTTGCCCTTGTTGTTTTTCATTGTTGTTGTAGTTATTGTTGTTGTTACTGATGTGGTCATTGTTAGATATGACAGAGAGAAATGTAATGGGGGGGAGAGGAGGAGAAAAAGATAGACACCTGTAGACCTGCTTAACCACCTGTGAAGCAACTCCCCTACAGGTTGGGAACCGGGGGCTCGAACCAAGATCCTTCCTTAGGTCCTTGTGCTTCCCACTATGGGTGCTTAACCCACTGTGCTACTGCCCGATTCCCAATAATAATGTTTTTATGTAGAATGAGAAAGACTATTTTCTTTTTTCTTTATAGGACTGTTACAAGTTGTTGGGATCTGCTGTCCCTTTCACTCACCCCCCCAACATTGTTTACATTAATTTTGTTATAATGGTTTATTTATTTTATTTGATAGAACACAGGAAATGGTAAAAGAAGAGAGAAAGGGATAAACAGAGACAACTATACCAGTTCTTCACTGTTTTTGTAACTTCCCCTGCAGGTATGGACTCAAATCACATGAACAGTACAATTGCTTTGTCATATACATGAAATAGGTTTGAGAATATCCCACCTGACTGGAGGAATCTTCAGTGTTCCTGTATCTTTCCCTGTTTCTCTACTGAAAATGTAATCTCAGAGGGGTTTAACACTGAGTGGCAGCATCCCCTCGCTTGACTCTGTGTTCCCTTAGGAGCTCATGCTTAAGTTGCCAGCAGCTTAAACTGTGCCACCTTGTGGGACACAGGTTTTAGATATATATATATTTTTTTTCATCTTTATGTACTTATTGGATAGAGATAGCCAGAAATCAAGAGGGAAAGAGGATCCAGAGGGGGAGAGAGAGACCTGCAACCCTGCTTTACCACTCAAGAAGCTTTTCCCTTCAGGTAGGGACCTTGAGGGGATTGAACCTAGGTCCTTGTACATTGAAACCATCTGGCCGCCAGGCCTTAAATTTTAATGAGACCCTTCAAAATGCCAGACTTGAGCCCTCACTGAACTCAGGAGGCAGAGCTACCCTGTCTTCCTGGTACCTGTTGAGGTGTCTGGAAGAGCCAGGTGCACTGTGGACTCTACCTGTCCCTGGACCAGCCAATCTCTGGGACAAATAAAGGTTCATTTGGACAACAGGCACAGAGGTCCCCCAGAGTGTTAGAATCCAGAGGTTTTTCCTATTGTGTCAGTGTAACCTTCAAGTGGGCTCAGTGGGATATAACAGCCACTCTAGCAGTACAGAAGTGACAAGTCTATTAAATTTCAATTTCTTCTTCAGTTACGTGGACACAACTTTGCTTCCTCCCCCATGGAGCTGCCAAAACTCTGAGAAAAATCAAGAATTATCCTAATCATATCAACTCTATGTGGAATTCACTCTTTAATTATCTTTCTTATTACTTGCCTTCTAAGAAGCCGAGGTTGAAGATTTATGAGGTCTTTTTAAATTATCTTAAAACATTTTATTTATGGGGCTGGTCAGTGGCACTCCACATTGAGCACACACTTTACCATGAGCAAGAGCCCTGCAGGGGGCAGCTTCATGAGCAGGGAACCAGTCAGTGCTGCAGGTGCCACCACTGTCCCCATTTCTCTCTCCAGGTCCTGCTAGTGGGATGGTGCCTTGGACTGCTAAGAGGACACTGCAGAATCTGGAGAATCAAGGAAGAAGATGTTGGGTGCAGGTCCCGAGGACAGAGGTCTGGGCAAGCTGCTTCAAAGTGACCTAGATGCATCTGGAAGCAACCTGTTCCAAGTTCTTCTGGCTGTCCTCTCTGCAGCCCTGATTTATAAGGGTGACCAGCACCCTTATAAACTGTGTGGTGTCCTTCTGACCTGCTCTGCTCCTACAGGGGAATCCCAACATCTGGTTGCTCTCAACTGTCAGTCAGCATGGATTTTCCTTGGGGTCCTATCTGCTTCATCATGGGACCAAGCACATGGGGGCCTTGATCTCTGTCCTATCCTTATTATGGGTGTCTGGACCTGAAGTCAGGTTTTTTGCTGAGTTGGGGGATAAGTGCTAGATGGCCCCAGGCAGGATGATCAGCTTGAGGGTTAGACACTGGGGGTCAGAGCCCTGTAGCGTCCTGCTATGCCTAGTGTAACACTGATTGTTTGGCTCTCACAGGGCCCAGGGTTTTAATCAATGCAAGTTAAGCAAGCCTTTCCCTCCCTCCATTTTTTTTTTCCACCAAAGCACTGTTCAGCTCTGGTTTATAGTGGTCTAACGGATTGAACTGGGAGCTTTGAATCCTCAGACTTGAGAGTCTCTTTGCATAAATATTATGCTATCCCCACCCACCTTTTTTTTTTTACTGTTAGTGAAACCTACTGCCCCCATCCCTGTCCCAATCTGTGCTGTTTATGTTCTTACTCCTGTTGTTCTGTTCTTAGAGAGTATCACTGGCATAAGTGTTCCAGAAATGTCACCTTTTGAAAAACAGATGAAAAGTGTTCATAAAAGCATAGTTACTTTTCCATGAATGTGCAGAACTAGTCTTTCCCATCATTGCTTACAGATGGTAAGCACAATTTAAAGCAATTTTGTAAAATTTGACCTGCAAACCCCAGATATTTTCAATTATTTTTAATTAGTAAATGTATTATCATACAGAAAATAGAGAATTGACACTTATTTTTCTAGAAAGAGGTAGCTAGGATACAACAGCTAAAATGATAGAGGTGGCTCAGATATTGTCTCTGGATAGGGTACCTACCTTGCCTTCAGCATGGCCCTCTGTCTCTGTCTTTCTGTATGAACAAAAAAGTGACCTAGAAGTGAAGAAACCATGCATAGAGAGGCCCAGTATCCTCAATAACTAAGTAAAATAAATAAAGAAAATAATTATAAGTAGCCCTAGAGTTATCCTCCCCTTCTTTGTCCTTAAATGTGGTAGAAGAAATAGTTATTAGGAAACTTATTCACCTAAGAGGTGGGGGCTCTAGAATTAAGACATAAAGAAAATTGTTTGAGGTATCAAGTGTTGGGGCACCCTCTTGAGTACACATGGTACAGTGTGCAAGGACCCAGGCTCAAGCAGGGGGAAGCTTCTTGAGTGGTGAAATAGTGTTGTAGGTATTTCTCTGAGTCTATCTATCTCCCTCTTCCCTCTCGATTTCTAGCTTTATTAAATAGAGATAATTTAAAATTTTAAAGAGATATATACATTAGAAATATATTTCTCCTTTCTGTCTTTTTTTCCTTTACTTTTGTGTGTCTGTGTATCTGTGTGAGACTAAGCCTTCCTTGTTCTGCATAGTGGAAAATTTTCACTGCTCCCAGTGGACTTTTGTTTTCATTTTTCCCCAATAAAGAGTGAGACAGTGCTGGAGAGACAGCAAAGTGGTTATGCAAAACACTTTTGTGCCTGAGGCTGCAAGATTCCAGGTTCATTCCCCAGCAGCAGCATTAGCTAGAGCTGAGTAATGTTCTGGTCTTTCTTTGTATCTCTGTGTCTCTCATTAAAATAATTTTTAAAAGAAAATAAAAGATAAAGAGGAAGAGAGACAAATGGAGAAAAACCACACCACCACACTGCTCATGAAGCTTCCTCACTGCATGGTGCTCCCATGTGGTGGCTTGGTCCTGCTTAACACAAGATGTGTACTCTCTCTCCCAGGTGAGCTATCTCCCAGCCCCAGCCTGTTTTTTTGTTACCAACATGCAGGAGGTTTCCAGCACAGCGCTTCTGGTCATGGGCCTAGAGGAGCAGCAGCATCACTCATAGGGGGCTTAGGATGTGAGAGCCTGGTCCTGAAGGCAAACTCGCTGAATTACAATTTCTTAGAGTAGGTCCCAGAAAACTGCAGGATTTCTGGGCCCATTTAAGCTCGAGAAGGCAGGTTTAGGGAATGTTACCACAGGATTCCTGCTAAAATCACAACAAGAAGCCTGTGCCTTCTTGCACTGTTTCTGTTTCTGGTCTGGCTGTGACTCTCAGTGTCATTTTAGTTTAAACTTCCAGGCAATGTAAAGGTGAGAACTGAGGTAAGTGGAGAGACTCTCAGACAGTGGATCTATCCTGAGTATGGGTGCTTGGACCTGGAGTCAGGGCCTGTCCGTGTTGTGGGATAAGGGAAAGGCTGATGGCCCTAGGCAGGGTGATCAGGCTGGGGGTTCAGTACTGGGAGTCAGTACTCTGTAGGATCCTGTTGTGACCAGTGGAGTGATGATTGCTTGGCTCTCACAGGGCCCAGGGTTTCAGTAAATGCAGATCAAGGAAACATTTTATTATTTTATTTATTCTTCCAGGGTTATTGCTGGGACTTGGTGCCTGCCCTATGAATTCACTACTCCTAGAGGCCATTTTTTCCCATTTTGTTGACCTTATTTTTCTTTTGATTATTGTTGCTGGATAGTTCATAGAGAAATCAAGAGAGGAGGAAAAGATAGAGAGGGAGAAATATAGACACCTACATACCTGCTTTACTGCTTGAGAAATAACCCCCCTACAGGTGGGGAGCTGGGAGCTCAAGCCTGGATCCTTATACTGGTCCCTACACTTCAAGTCATTTGCACTTAACCCACTTCCTGCTCATCTCTGGTTTATGGTGGTGCAGGGTATTGAATTTAGGGCATGAGACTTTCTTTGCATACACTATCTACTACACTATTACACTATCTACCCCTGCCCTGCTTTTTTTTTTTTTTCTTTCTTTCTCTTTTTTTTTCTTTTTTTATCTCCAGGGTTATTGCTCAGGCTTGGTGCCTTCACTATTAATCCATTGCTCTGGAGGTCATTTCTCCCATTTTGTTGCCTTTGTTGCATCATTATTATTATTGTTGTCATTGCTGTTGTTGTTCTTGGATAGGAGAGGGAGAAATGGAGAGAGGAGGGAAGAAAGGGGGAGAGGAAGATAGACACCTGCAGACCTGCTTCACTGCCCATGAAGTTACCCACCCCTACAGGCGGGGAGCTGGAGGCTCAAACCAAGATTCTTTTTTTTTATTATTGTTTTTATATTCATTTATTTATTTTCCTATTTGTTGATCTTGTTTTTTTTCTTGTAGTTATTGTTTTTGTTACTGATATCATTGTTGTTAGATAGGACAGAGAAAAATGGAGTGAGGAGGGGAAGACAGAGAGGGGGAGAGAAAGACACCTGCAGGCCTGCTTCACCGCTTGTGAAGCGACTCCCCTGCAGGTGGGGATCTGGGGACTTGAACTGGGATCGATCCTTATGCTGATACTTGTGCTGCTTCATGCCACTTGCGCTTAACCGGCTGCGCTACTGCCTGATTCCTGTCCCTTTTCTTCTTTTAGTGACTGTTGTCATGAAGTCTGATTCCCCAATTATTCCTCACCCTGTGCTCTTTATGGTCTTACTCCTGCACTGATTCTGTTTCTAGTTCTGGCTGTGAATATCAGATTAATTTTAGTTTGGATTCCAGGCAATGTAAAGGTAAGAAGTAAAGAAGTAAAGTGGAGACTCTCAGATTGTGGGGAGCCATATGTGCCCTCAAGGTTGCTATTGGCATGACCACAGAGTCTTTGTTCACAGAAGGCCTTGCTTAAAAGATAAGTTTCTGTCTCCCAACTCCATTTCCCCATGAATCACCCAGGACCTTCCAGATAAGGGCTGATTACCATGACAACACACCACTTCAATCAACAGTCCCCAACTGCTAACTCCCCCCCTTGCCCCAGCCTTAACCTTTCCTTTTATAGTATACTCTAATTTCATCTCAGGTAGTTCACTTTCTAACAAAGTCCCATAACCTAGATATACACCAGTTTCTGTGAGAGAGAGCTTATGTGCACATGTATCCATAAACTACTGCAAAATATATACCCGAAAGCAGAAGTACACTAGAGTTTGCAGTGAGTACCTCCCTAACACTTCCTCTCCACTATTCCAAGCTTGGGATCCATGATTGCTCAACAAATTGTTTGGCTTCATATGTTAACTCTATTTTCAGTCACCAGGTTCCAGATGCCACCAGGATACTGGCCAGGCTTCCCTGGATTGAAGACCCCACCAATGTGTCCTGGAGCTCAGCTTCCCCAGAGACATACCTTACTAGGGAAAGAGAGAGGCAGACTGGGAGTATGGACCGACCAGTCAACGCCCATGTTCAGTGGGGAAGCAATTACAGAAGCCAGACCTACCTTCTGCAACCCTCAATGACCCTGGGTCCATGCTCCCAGAGGGCTAGAGAATGGGAAAGCTATCATGGGAGGGGGTGGGTTATGGGGATTGGGTGGTGGGAATTATGTGGAGTTGTACCCCTCCTACCTTATGTTTTTGTTCATTAATCCTTTCTTAAATAAAATATTAAAAAAAAAAAAAACAGCAACTTTAGTGCTAATAAACAGACTTGATCAGAATCTTGACTTGTCTCATTTCTCTCGCATGTCTTGTCCTCTGTCCTCTCCATCTTGTCCTTGTCCTCACTCCCTCTCCTAGGTTAACCCACGTTGAAGGTCCCGTGGGACAGACGGGACATCAGATAGTGAATATCAGTTTTGACCCAAAAGAGGGACTCTAGGTACAGCTCTACATGGAGAGGCAGGTCAGTGCAGCCCACATTCCCCATCACTGAAACAGAATCTGGGGCTGGGAGGGCTACCTAATAGAAAGAAGAAACTCATATTTATTCTCTAGGGAGGAGTTCATTGTTCCAAAAACTTTTAGACAACAGTGGATTAAAACATTAGACCTTTTATCCATTTTAGTGTCCTTATTGCTGGTGACATATCATCAGATGAAGAGACTGCACTGGTGTGTTTAAAGACTACTCTAAAGATGCAGTTGTGATTATTCTCAATATTCTCACCTGAGAATGAAAGGAGAAAAAAAAAGACGCCACAGGTTCTCTGGTATATGTCTTGTTCCTGTCAGAGTCTGTGTTGCATGTAGAAATGACAGGTTAATTCTCTGCTTCTGACTTTTTTTTTCCCCCTCCAGGGTTATCACTGGGGCTTGGTGCCTGCACTATGAATCCACTGCTCCTGGAGGCTAATTTTTCCCTTTGGTTGCCCATGTTTATTGTTGTTAATTGCTGTCAGATAGGACAGAGAGAAATCGAGAGAGGAGGAGAAGACAGTGAGGGGGAGAGAAAGACACCTGAAGACCTGTTTCACCACCTGTGAAGTGACCCCACCTTGCAGGTGTGGGGGTGGGGGCTCGAACTGGGATCCTTAAGCCAATTCTTGCATTACCACCCAGCACCCACTTCTGACCATTTTTATACTTTTTTTTTCTCTGAAACATAAGAAAAATGAGTGACCACTACAGTTACTAATCTGACCTGTGTTGTCAGTTTCTTCAGGTTATTTCCCCATGCAGTTGGAAACCCCATGGTTTCTACCAGCCATAAACCTTAGAAACATGCATATACATTTTTTTTTCTTTATACCAGAGCACTGCTCATCTCTGGCTTATGGTAGTGTGTGGCATTGAACCTGGGATTTGGGAACCTCTGTTATGAGAGTCTGTTTGAATAGTCATTATGTTATCACTTTCTCCCAAACAATTCTAATATTTAAAACTATATTTTTGGAACTCTGGTTCTTAAATGCCACTGTTGCCTTCTCATTCTATCCATATACTTTTCTACATGAGATAAAGAGTGCTGACATTAAAAAAAAAAAAAAAAGACCTACAACTATTCCAAATGCTTCCTTTGTAAACATAACATACTTATGGGACTGATGAGAAACTATGTGGCCTGTTAACCTTCAGATCATTGCCTACCTCAGTACCACATGGGATTGGTTAGTAAAATAGTGAAAATATTGTACTTGTCCTAAGATAAATGATGTACCTGCCATTTGATGTTTACCCTGTGTAATCTATTTCTTTGTTGTGATCCTAAACTCCTTTCCAGATGTACCCCTTATGCTTCTTGCTGATGTAAGTCTTCTGTGCATTTTCTTTGTTACAAACCTATAAAAAGATAGACTGTTCTTTGTTAGGGCATGCACTTCTTCTGTCTCCCTCAGACAGGAGGGTGTTTGCCACACCGGCCTTTCTTAATATAAACTTTAGTCTTAGAATATTTTTCCTTGCTTGAGTTAGCCTGAGTGGAGATTTCAGTGTCAGGGACCAGTGGAGCTTGTTCCCGCAGCCACTGGGAGTGGTGGATTCCTCATGTAGGCCCCTGACCCCAGTGATAACTTTTTTGGTAATATAAATACATTTACTAATTATTACACTAAATATTTCAACATATGAGAGTTATATGTAGCTTGACATTTTGATCAGACTACTTTTGTTTGCATTAAAGAGACTTTTCACATGTGTTACTTCAACCCTTCCAGGACACTTTTTAAAATTTTTTTATTTCTTTCTTTGGGGATTAATGGTTTACAGTCAACCATTTTTAACCCTTTCACATTAGATAGAAAGATGTGGAAAGGAGAGATACTATAGCACTGGAGCTTCCATGTGGAGAACTGGGGCTCAAACCCAGATGAATTACATGGCAAGGCATAGGCCCTACTGGGCGAGGTGTCCCCCCAGAAAATGAATGTTTTCTCTCCTAGTAAGAATATGGTCTTTTTTTTTTTTTAAATTCTTTTAATATTTATTTATTCCCTTTTGTTGCCCTTGCTGTTTTTACTGTTGTAGTCGTTGTTGGATAGGACAGAGAGAAATAGAGAGAGGAAGGGAAGATAGAGAGGGAGAGAGAAACACACCTCAGACCTGCTTCACTGCCTGTGAAGTGACTCCCCTGCAGGTGGGGAGCTGTGGGCTCTCGAACCGGGATCCTTGCGCCTGTCCTCTCTCTTTGCACCAGGTGCGCTTAACCTGCGGTGCTACTGCCTGGCTCCCGATTATGGTCTTTTCTAATTTCCTTTCCTCTCTTCCTTCCTTCCTTCCTTCCTTTCTTTCTTTCTTTCTTTCTTTCTTTCTTTCTTTCTTTCTTTCTTTCTCTCTTCCTTTTTCTTTTTCTATTCTTTCCTTTGTTGTTGTTGTCACCAGAGAACTACTCTGCTCTGCCTCACTGTGGTGCCAGGGACTAAACCTAGGATTTTGGAAATGCAGGTCTCTTCACATAACCATTATGCTATCTACCCCCCCCCACCCTATTCTTACTTTATTTTGTAATAATATCGCAATTCTTATAATATTCCCCTCTGTGTGCCAGCCACGTGGTATGAAGTGAGCCCTTTAGAGCAAGTTAACGTAGTTTAGGAGCTGTCTGCCATTTGCCCCCACTATAATTTTAATATTTTACCTTTGCCACCCATAAGGATTATTTATCAGTTTTCTGAGAGGTACATAGAAGTTATCATATTGGGAGTCGGGCTGTAGCGCAGCGGGTTAAGTGCAGGTGGCGCAAAGCACAAGGACCGGCATAAGGATCCCGGTTCGAACCCCGGTTCCCCACCTGCAGGGGAGTCGCTTCACAGGCGGTGAAGCAGGTCTGCAGGTGTCTGTCTTTCTCTCCTCCTCTCTGTCTTCCCCTCCTTTCTCCATTTCTCTCTGTCCTATCCAACAATGACAACAACAAAAATAATTACAACAATAAAACAAGGGCAACAAAAGGGAATAAATAAATAAAATAAATATTTAACAACAAAAAAAAGAAGTTATCATATTAATCCTGCATTAAAATCTACATTTATATTATTACAAATATACTAGCTTATTTTTATAAAATCACATTACTTAATATGAAAGTGTATGGGGGGAGGATAAAGATATAGAGATTTAGAAGATAAGATACAGAGAGAAAGCTGAGAGCTCTGCTCAGTTCTGGCTAATGGAGATGTTGAGACTGAACTTTGAGCCTCTGAGTCCCAGGAATTAATTATTTTTACAAATCTATTATTTCATCTCCTAGCTCCCTAATCTTATTTTTTACAAGATATTTTAAAATCTGTGACCAACAGTTTACAAGATTGTAACAGTACAGGTCATACATTTACACCATACTCAACACCAGTCCTGAGCTGATGCACTCCTGGGCAGGAAGATGAAGGACACGCAGTCAGGGCAGCACCATGGGTCATAAGGAAGTTTGGGAGATAAGCTCACACCACACTCAACACTCAGTGACTGTAGGCAAGAAGGGATGGTAAGGGTACAGATGAATGGTTCTTGGTATCTGAGGTAGAATCAAATATGGGGGAATGACTTAAGAATTTTCCTTCTAGTCAGTTTATTAGCTGAATAGTGACAGTCTTATAGAAAAAAAATCAATATGTAAAACTTTTGACTTAACTGGATGTTAAATTCATTAATAGTATATTTTCTGGGATTCCTACATACATGTACATGGTGACTTTTAGTCTTCAAGTCACGCTCTAGGCAACTAGACCACTTTGGAGTTTGAAATTTGACTTGATGACTTTGAGAATCAGGTTCAAGGAGGGAGTTTAGGAAAGTTTCCAGGCATTTCTGGGATCCTAGACTTCATTTTTCTGGCTGAGGATTCTGGGTATGGAATCTTTGCTAGTACCCACTCTCATCAGCACTGAACTGCGTTGGTGATGGAGGCCACATGCCCCAATATGGGGAGGTGGAGCAGATGACCTATTGATGATCTTCTGGTTGATCATATGTAAAAGCAGGGTCCAGCAGACCTATGCACATCATGTCCACACAGATCTCCACAAAGGGTAGAGAGAAGATGACAGTGAGGCCTTTGGGCCACTTGAAGACAGAACAGAAGCACTTGAGCAATCCCATTTCCATGCCACCAGGATGAATTGGTGAGTGATAAAGACAGGATTGCCAGATTATCAATCACCAAACTGAGCTTGCTAGGGAATCCTTTACATTATTTTCTTTTTCTCCCTCACATGCACAGAACTCTATATTCTAAGAAGTGACATGTATTATTGGGTGATGTGAACTTGCATGGTGCACACTCTTACATTGAAATATTTGATCCCATTGAGTTGGGGTTAAGCCCTGGGGCACTGGGAGGAGATTATAGAAAGTGCAACATACCCAGATGATGGGCTCAGAGTACTTAATGAAATATGCATAGTTCTCCAAAGCACCCCACCCACAGAGATGAAACCCACAGGTGCAAATTCATCCAAATATCAGAGGCTGTGGAAACCTCAAATCCTCAGGCTATGAGGACTGGCAGGAAGTAAGGTTCTTCTTTCCAGCCAATGGGACCCAGACCTACTCTGTATCTGAAGCAAGAAAAGGCAAGTTCAGCAGCCCAGATGTTTTCACCTGGTTCAACAACAGAAAGGATCTGTTAAGGCTTTCAGAATGGAATCAAGAACTAAACACCTGCACTCCCACAGTCCTGGCATTCAAAACTCCTCTGAGGAATACCCCAGTCTCTGTCCTTTGTGTTCAGGACTCTGGGATTTGAGGTCTTCCACAGACAAAGCTACTCACTGCATCCTGTGTGCACAGATTCAGAAATCAACTGTGATGAACAGAGCCCCTCCACCCAAAGTGGAGAAACTGCACACACAAAGGAGCAGATAAGAAACACATTCTTCTTTTTTTTTTTATTTCATGTTCTGAATTTTATTTTATTTTAAATTTCTTAATTGGGGAATTAATGTTTTACATTTGACAGTAAATACAATAGTTTGTACATGCATAACATTTCCCAGTTTTCCATATAACAGTACAACCCCCACTAGGTCCTCTGTCATCCTTCTTGGATCTGTATTCTCCCCATCCACCCACCCAGAGTATTTTACTTTTGGTGCAATACACCAATTCCAGTTCAGGTTCTACTACAGAACCTGAACTGGGAATTAAAAAAAAAATTAATATTTATTTATTTCCTTTTTGCTCTCCTTGTTTTTATTTATTTTTATGTTTTTTTTTCCTTTTTGTTGTCCTTGTTTTTGTTTTTTTTTAAAAAAACATTAATTCCCAAATAAATGGGGAACATTCAAGAATACTGAACATTTTACTGAGGAAATTGACCCAAGGATCTTAGTTAATTAAATCTGGGGGGACCAGAAAAATAGCAGAGTCGTTCCAACTCTTCATAGAATCTTGTTGAGGAGTGAACCTGTAGCTTCAGGTCTCAGGCAGGTGAAGTTGTGTTTTTTAAAAATTTTATTTATTTTAATGAAGAGAAATATATATATAGAAAGAAACCAGAGAACTGATCAGCTCTGGATAAGTGTGGTGCTGAGTATTGAACCTGGGGCCTCAGAACCTCAAGCATGAGAATCATTTGCATAACCATTATGCTGTATCTTCAGCCCAGGAAAACTCTAATTTGATGAAATAAAAGTTGGACCACTGAAGAGCTTACAGAGATGAAGGGCGGGACATGGTGGCAGTAGATAGCATAATGCAATTTACAACTACACTGAGAACACCTCTCATCTGTGAATGTGTTCTACATCATGAAAACCTGAAATGACAGGCATTGTAAAGGTTGTGGAGAAAAGGGGACATTGTTACACTGTAGATGGGAATTCATACTGGTACAGTCCCTTTGGAAGACTGTATGGAGGTCCTTAAATATATGAATATGGAATTACATTATGAACCAACACTACCACTCCTAGGTACATAAAAACAGTAATTAAAAAGATAAACTCACCCTTATGTTCATAGCTGCATTATTCACAATAGCCTAAGAATGGCAGCAGACACAATGCACATCTTCAGATAATGGGATAATTAAGTTGGGGGTGGGGAGGGCAGTGGTACACCAGGCTAGGTGCACATAGCATTAAGGCACAAGTTCCTCATCTCCCCATCTGCAAGGCACATATTTCACAAGTGGTGAAACAGGTTTGCAGGTGTCTATCTTTTCTCCCTCTATCTCTCCTATTTTCTCTCTGTCCTACCCAATAAAAATGAGGGGGAAATGACTAACAGAAATAGTGGTTTAATAGTGCATGCACTGTGCCCTAGCAATAACTTTGGAGACAAGCAGGAGGTGGAGGAGAAACAGTAGTTGGGGACAGATACCATAATGGCTATGCAAAGAGACTTTCATGCAAAGAAAGAGGAGGACAAGGAAAAGCAGAAGGTGAAGGAGGAGGGAGAGAAGGAGGAGGAGGAAGAGAATATGGGGATAGATAACATAATAACTCTGCAAAGAAACTTTCATGCTTATGGCTCCAAAGACCCAGGTTTAATCTCCAGGACCACCATAAACCTGAGTTGAGTACTCTGTTTGGGAAAAAAAAGAGTAAAGTACAGAGTAGGAGTAGATAGCATGATGTTTATGAAAAGAGACTCTCATGCCTGAGGCCACAGAGACCCAGGTTCAGTCCCCTGCTCCACCATGATCCAGAGCTGATTAGCAATAAATATAATCTATACTCCGTGGAATACTACTCTGCAATCAGTGAGGCCCACAGATAAAGTGAGGAAACTTCAGAAGTGTTTAATTAGAGTTGCAAATATCTCTCTACCTCCCCCAATTCCTCTCAATTTCTGTCTCTCCCTGAGATGATAATAATACAACAGTAATAATAATAAATATTTTTTTAAAAATTTAAATTTAAATTAATTTATTTTCCCTTTTGTTGACCTTGTTATTTTTTATTGTTGTTGCAGTTATTATTGTTGTTGTTATTGATATCGTCGTTGTTGTTGGATAGGACATATAGAAATGGAGAGAGGAGGGAGAGACAGAGAGGGGAAGAGAAAGATACACACCTGCAGACCTGCTTCACAAGCGACTGCTCTGCAGGTGAGGAGCTGGGGGCTTGAACTGGGATCCTTCTGCTGGTCTTTGAGCTTTGCGTCAAGTGCGCTTTACCCGCTTCGCTATCTCCCAACTACCAAAACTTAAAATTCTGAACTTCCTAGTCCTTCAACGTCAAAAGAAAAGACTGAGGAACAATGACCAGCTTTATGGAACCCACATACTGGGTTTCCTATCTATTTTTAGGATCCTGCCAACCTGCAAATTCTGCTGTTTCATTGGGGAGTGGGAACTGCACTGACCTATAAGTCCATGAAGGACTCCCTAACAGTTGGGAAGCCACAGGCTGGAAACTGGATCTTTATACTGGTCCTTGTGCTGCATGCCATGTGAGCTTAACCACTGAGCTACCGCCTGACTCCCCACTTCCAATACCTTAAAATATAGGGCCTGAATTCACCTATTAAAAGACACAGAGTAGGAAGATGGATCAGAAAACACAACCCAACAATATGTTGTCTACAGGAAACTCACCTAACGCAACAAGACAAACACAGACTTAAAGTGAAAGGATGGAAAACTATCATTCAAGCCAATGGCCCACAAAAAAGGGCAGGAACAGCTATTCTCATATCTGACATGATAGACTTTAAAATACATAAGATTAAAAAAGATAGGAATGGACACTACTTAATGCTCAGAGGATCAGTCAATCAAGAGGACTTAACAATTATTAATATCTATGCACCCAATGAGAAGCCATCTAAATACATCAAACTTCTACTGAAAGAGCTACAGCAATATATTAACAGTAACACAATCATAGTAGGGGACTTCAACACCCCACTCTCTCAACTTGACAGATCATCCAGGAAGAAAATCAGTAAAGACATAAGGGAGCTAAATGAAGAGATAGATAACCTAGAACTATTGGACATTTTCAGAGTCATTCAGAGCAAGTTGTGGTATATATACACAATGGAATACTACTCAGCTGTAAAAAATGGTGACTTCACCGTTTTCAGCCGATCTTGGATGGACCTTGAAAAAATCATGTTGAGTGAAATAAGTCAGAAACAGAAGGATGAATATGGGATGATCTCACTCTCAGGCCGAAGTTGAAAAACAAGATTAGAAAAGAAAACACAAGTCGAACCTGAAATGGAATTGGAGTATTACACCAAAGTAAAAGACTCTGGGGTGGGTGGGTGGGTGGGGAGAATACAGGTCCATGAAAAATGATGAATGAAATAGTGGGGGTTTTATTGCTAAATGGGAATCTGGGGAATGTTATGCATGTAAAAAAAAAAAAAAGAAGAAGTAGAAACGCAAAGCAAAAAAAAAGGAGAGAGGGAGTCGGGCGGTGGCGCAGTGGGTTAAGCGCACGTGGCGCAAAGCGCAGGGACCGGCGTAAGGATCCCGGTTCGAACACCCGGCTCCCCACCTGCAGGGGAGTCGCTTCACAAGCAGTGAAGCAGGTCTGCAGGTGTCTATCTTTCTCTCCCCCTCTCTCTCTGTTTTCCCCTCCTCTCTCCATTTCTCTCTGTCCTATCCAACAACAAAGCAACGTCAACAATGGCAATAATGACCACAACGAGGCTGCAACAACTAGGGCAACAAAAAGGGGAAAAAATGGCCTCCAGGAGCGGTGGATTCATGGTGCAGGCACCGAGCCCAGCAATAACCCTGGAGGGGGAAAAAAAAAAAAGGAGAGAGAGAAAGGGGACAAAAATGATCGCCAGGTGTGGTCTGGGAGATGGTGCTGTGGATAAAGCATTGAAAGCATTGGATTCTCAAGCCTGAGGTCCTGGGTTCGATCCCAGGCAGCACATGTACCAGAGTGATGTCTGGTTCTTTCTCTCCTATCTCTCTCATAAATAAATTAAATTTTTTTTAAAAAATGAAAAAAAAAATATAATTGGATGAAGCACTTGCCCCACACACCAACCTGCTTCCCTGATTAGATAAGACTCAGATCCATCAAATGCAGAACCATGCCCCTAATGAATATCCAATCAAAACCACATAATTCCAAGTGATATTTTATTTACAGTTTGATGCAGGGAATTAAGGGTGAATTTTTGGACAGTTATACTAAAAATAGATACAAATACAAAAGTCTTTGATTTATTTTTCTTACCTTAAATTTCTGATATTCAAGCTATAAAGGTGACAGTGATATGAAACTGAAACTAAGAGGGAAGTATCTTGTAAAACAACATTTCTCCAGTGTATATATACTGGAAAAGATATATATATATATATACATTTTTTTCTTTTCATATACATATATATATATGTATATGTATATGGAAATAAAATATTAAGAAAAACAAGAGTATATCTGGATCACAAGGTAATTCCATTTTTATTTGCCTAAGCGGTCTCCATACAATCTTCCAAAGGGACCACCCCAGTTTGCATTCCCTCCACCAGTGTAGCTGAGTTCCTTTTCCTCCACAACCTCTCCATTTCTACAAACTTGTCATGTCCTGATCTGTTGATGGGAGTCATTCTCTCAGATGTGAAATGGTATCTCAGGATAGTTTTAATTTGCATTTCTCTAATAAATAGTGAAGTGGAGCATTTCATGTGTCTGTTGGTCATATGTGTCTGTTCTTTAGAAAATTGTCTGTTATGGGCCAGGAGATGGCACAGTGGATAAAGTGCTGGCATCTCAAGCATGAGGTCCTGAGTTCAATCCCTGAAAGTACAAGTACCAGAGTGATGTCTGGCTCTTTCTATCCTCCTGTCTTTTTCATTCATAAATGAAATATTTTTTAAAGAAAGGATAACTGTCTATATAGTTCTTTGGCCCAATTTTAATCAGGTGATCCTTGTTTCTTTTGTTGATCTTTATTCCATAAATAAATAAAACACTTTGGGCAGGAGTCACATTTTCTCCCTATCCTCATGCTCCTACCTTCCTTCCTTCCTTCTTATTTCTCTTTGTTTTCTTCTTTAATTATTTCTTTCTTTCTTTCAATAGAGGCAGAATAATAGAGATGGTTGAAAGAGACCACAGCACTGAATCTTCCTCTAATAATGTAAAGGCAGGACTCCCAATGAGTTGCATGTATAACAAAGTGTCACATAGCCATCTGAGCTATTTCATTGGTCCTGAAGACACAGTTTTTCTAATCTAATCCAAGAAGTCGCAACTAACAGTTTGGAAAACACTCCTGGGATATAAATTTTGGTTTGGAAGGGTCTGGAAGCAGCAGAGTATAGTGACTAAGTAAGCTGCTGGAATTCAATTTGCTACCCTTCTCCCCATGTGACCTCGAACACTTTCTTATTCCTATGCCTCAGTTTCCTTGTAGAAAACTAGGATTAATACATATCCTGTAGGGTTGTTGAGATAATATATAGGGTCAGGCTGATGGGCATGGAAATGGCTTTCATGAAGGCGGTGCTCAGAGCTCTCAGGTTCATTTAATAAAACTCCTTCTGCCCAAACAACGAAAGTAACTAGAGCTGATAACTGTTTAGCTTTAAACAATGCTTGGCTTCTTTTCAGTTAATTAACTTGCATATTTGATACCTTAGAGATGACGTTGAGGGTAGAGATTGATAACATAATGGTTAAGCAGAGACTCTGATGCCTGAGGCTCCTAAGTCTCAGGTTCTACTCCCTTATACCTTCATAAATCAGAACTGATCAGTGCTCTGGGGAAAAAAAAAGACACTGAGATGTCATGAAGGATGTTCTACCAAAGTGCTCTGTGCTGCCTCTCCGCAGGAGGGCAACATGCCATCACAATGCAGCTAGTCTACAAGACTTCTCCAAATGCCCAGCCTCTGGTTCCTCTCTTGTTTAATTTTCAATGAATTATCACAATTTTTAAGACTTTCTTTAAATTCATTAGCAGGTCCAGCCAGTAGAGCACAGGGCTTGCATTCTTCTGGCACCCCCACTGCTACTGTTAAGTTGTCCTGAGTCCCTTTCTCTGTCTCTTGGGTAACTCCCTATCTGCTCTTGGAGAATTTATATACCTCATAAACTTGTAAAAATAGAAAGGAAACAGTACAGGGGCTTCAGGGAAGCAACTACACATTAAGGGGACAAATCGTTGATTATTTTAACCATCTCCACTGGCTACCCCTTAGGTTAATACTTTTCCATTATCCCTGGGGGCTACCTGAGGCTGGGTGTAGGGTATCAGTACAGCCCAGGATTCCATGATGTGCACTCTTGAGCCAGCCACTTACTGATATGTCACCCAATCGTATAAAAATAGCTTTGAATTCTAATATTATGTCTCCAAATATAAAAGACAGCAGGGAATGACGGCATATATATTATATAGTTGAAATAGTGTTGGACTATCAGGCCTTTGGTTAGGAATGGTTCCTTGATTTGCATGTGTCACAATGATACTCTGACTCTCTCTCCTCCTCTAACATTAATAGAATAATATTATTTAAAAATAATAGCTAGAGGGAGTAGGGCTGTAGCGCAGTGGGTTAAGCACATGTGGTACATAGCACAAGGCCCGGCCTAAGGATCCAGGTTCAAGCCCTTGGCTCCCCACCTGCAGGGCAGTCGCTTCACAGATGGTGAAGCAGGTCTGCAAGTGTCTTTCTCTCCCCCTCTCTGTCTTGCCCTCCTCTCTCCGTTTCACTCCATCCTTTCCAACAATGACTACAACAATAAAGTCAGGGCAACAAAAAAGAATGAATAAATAAATAAATATTAAAAAAAGAAGGGAATGAGTCCTACCTATATCCCCCTCCTTAAAAAATAATAATAATAGGGAGTCGGGTGGTAGCGCAGTTGGCTAAGCGCACGTGGCGCAAAGCACAAGGATCCTGGTTTGAGCCCCTGGCTCCCCACCTGCAGGGGAGTTGCATCCCAGGTCTATCTTTCTGCCCCCTCTCTACCCCCCCTTCTTTCCTATCCAACAAAGACAATAACTACAACAATAAAAACAAAGGCAACAAAAGGGAATAAATAATAATAATAATAATAGCTAGAATGAAATATGGAGGAATGTCAATCAGTCCCAGACCACAGGAACTGCATTCCATAGATCCAGACAATGGGAAAGTAAGATACATGGGATGGTTGATTATCTTCTATGCTTTTTTTTTTTTTCCTATATAAATGTATAAACAAATGAGTTATTTCTAGAGAATCTGCAAAATAACTAGAAGCCACAATATCAGTTGAGCAGGGTCAAAAAACTAGATTTGTACTAAAATTAGAATACGACTAGATTGAGATCAAGATAGACTACATCTGTCAACCAGCATCACCACTTCACAGGGAGATTCCAGAAAAAAACTTTATATATATATATATATATATATATATATATATATATATATATATATATTGTCCCCACACTGTCCCATAATGTCCCACACTTTCCCCACTGTCCCACACTGTCCCCACAGTGCCACCATGCTGTCCCACAGATAAGACAGAGTTAAGGATGGTCTTCTGGAGAGAAAGCAAAGATGTGTTAGATGCAAATTCATCCAACATCCTGACTTTGAATTTTTATGTTTCTAAGCCCTGAGGGGGAAAAAAAAACCTGCTCATTGAAGTAAAAAAGAAAAAAAAAAACTAAAAAATTAAAACAAAGTAACAACAAAAATTACCTGGGACTTAGAAGACAACATCAAGTTTATGCAAAATAGTTTCCTGCCTGAGGCTCCAAGGTCCCAGTTTCAGTTTTAATTTTGAATTCCACTATCGCCCAGAATAAAACAGTGGTCAGATATGTTCCTTTCTATCTTTCTCTATTTTAGATAAAATAATTACTTAAGTTAAAATATGTTTCTTAGTCTGGGTAATTGTAAGAGAAAAATACATTGATTCCTGGTGCTTACTTAGTATGACAGTGCAGGTTTGGGGAAACAACATAATAGTAATGCAGGAGAAGGGCGGGTCTGGTGACTCTCGCAGTCTGATGGTGGGCGGCCGCTGACCTCCGTGGACATTGGGGGCATCTGGGAACAGCTTGCGTCACGCAGCGGGATAATGCCAGGTGGATGGATCCCAGGGCCCTTTTCTGGTTTTTGTCTTCTCGGAGGGTGGCGATGCCCTGCTCAACCCTGCGACCGAGGTCTTGGTGTCCACTGGCGGCTCCCTGATCCTGAGCCTAACCCCTGAACTCAAGTGGCCTTCCCTGATTGTCCGATGGGCGGACAGACAGACAGGACTGCGAGTGAACGTGTTACAGAAGAAAACTAAACGTCTGCTGACTAGGATGATCCAGCAGACCCGTGTTAGAGGTCAGGGTGTGGGCTGGGTTTGCTTCCAGCAGCCCTGCCCCTGGGCTGTGTAGACTGCTCTGTGCTGAGTCCAGCGCTCCTGTGCTGCCTCCAGTAATTGAAGAGGGAGCCCCAGAGCCATGCAAATAGAAGCTTCACTCCTCCAAACCTACTTTTTATTTATTTATTTATTTTAACCAAAGCACTGTTCAATCCCTGGTTTATGGTGGGGCGGGGGATTGACCTGGGACTTTGGAGCCTCAGGCATGAGAGTCTGTTTGCATAACCATTATGCTATTTACCCTCCACCCATATATATATATATTTTTTTAATATTTACTGAGTGCCTGAAGGTGACGCACATGTCACCGTGCAAAAGTACCTGCAGGGGGAAGAAGCTTCACTTTGGTAAAGCATGTCTGCAGGTCTCTTTCTTTCTCCCTCTCTATCTCCCCTTCCCTCTCAGTTTCTCTCTGTTCTGTCAAATAAAATAAAAAGGAAAAATGGGAGTGATCTGGGAGGTGGCGCAGTGGATAAAGCGTTAGACTCTCAAGCATGATCCTAAATTCAATCCCTGGCAGCACATGTACCAGAGTGATGGCTGGTTTTTTTTCTCTCCTCCTATCTTTCTCATTAATAAATAAATAAATAAATAAATAAATAAATAAATAAAATCTTTAAAAAGAAAAGAAAATAGAAAACGGGGCGTCGGGCGATAGCACAGCGGGTTAAGCGCACATAGTGCAAAGTGCAAGGACCGGCATAAGTATCCTGGTTCAAGCCCCCAGCTGCCCACCTGCAGGATAGTCGTTTCACATGCGATGAAGTCATTTGCAGGTGTCTATCGTTGTCTCCCCCTCCTCTCTCCATTTCTCTCTGTCCTATCCAACAACGACGACATCAATAACAACTACAACAATTAACAAAAAAAAAAAAAAAACAAAGGCAACAAAAGGGAAAAAAAATACAATAAAAAAAAGAAAGAAAAATGGCTACCGGGAGCGGTAAATTGTCATAGTGCAGGCACCGAGCCCCAGCGATAAGCCTGGTGGCAATAAAAAAAAAAAAAATTATAATGGGGAGTTGGGCGGTTGTGTAGCGGGTTAACCGTAGGTGGCGCAAAGCCAAGGACTGGCAGAAGGATCCCAGTTCAAATCCCCGGCTTCCCACCTACAGGGGAGTCGCTTCACAGGCGGTGAAGCAGGTTTGCAGGTATCTTTCTATCCCCTTCTCTGTCTTCCCCTCCTCTCTCCAATTCTCTCTGTCCTATCTAACAATGCCGACATCAATAATAACTACAACAACAAGGGCAACAAAAGGAAAAATAAATAAATAAAAATATTTAAACAATTATAATGATATAAAATAAAATATATACCTATTTATTCACTGATAAGAGAGAAGGGGAGAAAGAAAGCCTGGCACATGTGGTCCCAGGGACTGAACTTGGGACCTCATGCTTGCAAGTCTAAAGTCGTATTCACTGCACCACATCCCAGGTCACATTCCTCTAAAATTTTCTGTGTCTTTTGTGATGCTTTTGCCACAACCAGTGTCACTTTAGATCAATTCTGTCATTACAGTTTGGTTTGCAATTTCTAAAGTTGTATATAAATGGAACTATACAATCTGCACTCTGAGCATAAAGTACTTTGAGGTTCATATTGCATTAGTTCCTTTTTACTGCTGGGTAGCATTCATATATATATATATATATATATATATATATATATGAAAAACAATTTTGTTCAGTCACATATTGATAAGCGTTTGGGTTTCTGCTTTGAGACTGTTACAAATAAATCATTGTAAAAAAATAGTAATGCAAACAATTTTCATGCTCATAGTTTTAATTCCCCCTATCCACAATAGAAGCCAGAGCAGAGCACTGTTCCAGAGTAAATTTGTAAAGCATTGACAAAACTTGTCTTTAAAACTATATGTAAGTTTTTAAAATTTATATTTATTTACTTATTCACTTTTGTTGTCCTTATTGTTTTATTGTTGTAGTTATCGTTGTTATTGATATCATCATTGTTGGATAGGACAGAGAGAAATGGAAGGAGGAGGGGAAGACAGAGAGGGGGAGAGAAGACAGACACCTGTAGATCTACTTCACCGCCTGTGAAGCGACTCCCCTGCAGGTGAGAATCAGGGGGCTCGAATTGGGATCCTTATGCTGGTCCTTGCACTTAAGCAACCTGTGCTTAACCCACTGCACTACCGCCTAACTCCCTATATGTAAGTTTTTAATATGGACTTTGTAAGGCAGTCTAAGTTCTTCCTTGAGGGGCAGAAAGGCTTGCTGAGACAGGAGGCCCTCTGGTCTCTGTACTCAGCACCATACAGATTCTGAGTACATTGTAGCACTCAGAATCTAGAGCTCTTAGCAAAGGCCAGGTGTGTGAGGATGCACTTTGTTGATCTGTTTCTGGAAAGAGGACATTTACACATTGGGCCTGTGTTTATTCTTATTTAAAATGTTTCAGTATTGAGCAAAGGAGGTCCTTAGAGGGCGCAGCAGTAGTGAGACACAGGTATCCTTAGATGGAGCCTGGGGCCTGACACAAGCAAGTCAACTCTTGACTTCAGAGCCAGCTGCCTGTCTTTATCATTTCTACTAAGGGATTTGACTTGTTATTTCATAATTCCTAAAGATGATATTTGGATGTCATGTAGGATTCTCCACCGTTGTGCTTTCTGTGGAGTGTCAAGAGGAGGAGGGGGAAGACGAGGAGGATGAAGTAACATAAAAATTCAACTGTTGGCAGAATACAAAAACCCAGCCCTTGGTTCTTCCTTGTTTAATTTTCTGTGGATTCCTCCACAAAGAAACTTTCATATTTTTTTACTTTATTTTTTCCTTTATTGAGGGATTAATGGTTTACAATCAACAGTACAATACAATATAACAGTTTGTACATATGCACTTACTTTATTTTAATGAGAGAAATGATAGACAAGAGCACTGCTCTTCTCTGGCTTATAGTAGTACTGGGGATTAACAGGGAGCCTTAGAGCCTCAGGGGTAGAGATTCCTTTGCATAACCACTATGCTACCTCCCAGCCCTGAACATTCACATTTTGTTAAACTTTCCATTATTTCAACTGCCAAAGAACTACCTAATAACTCAGCTGTACTCATTTTAGGTTCCATCTCACACTCATTTTTTCTCTCCTTATGATATTTAATGTCATGTAAATAACTCTTAAATAAAAGAGAGTGTTACAGAAAGCAACACAGGAAGTTGCATGGTATCTACTAGAAAAGTGATGTGGGAACCATGTGTATGTTTTATTATTTTAATGTTTATTTTATTTTATTTTATTTTACAGAGAGAGATACAGAGAGAAAGACAGATAAAGGTCAGATGACTACTCAGCTCTGGCTTATGTGGTGCTGGGGACTAAACCTGGGACCTCAGAGCCTCAGACATGGAAGTGTTTTGCATAACCATTATACTGTCAGCTTCCTAACCTCCATGTGTAGGTTTTGCATGGTAATATATAAGTATGATAAAGCATGACTGTAGTTGAGTCACAATCCCCAGAAATGTACTAATATGGAGCACCAGGTAGATTATAGAAACTCCATTTTGAGGCTTCCCATTCCAAATAAGCACCCTAGGTAACTCCTCTGATGGTCCTGCCCTGTCAGGTGTGAGCCCTCCTTACCCTACCCTAGTTCCACCTCCATACAAAGCATCCCTTCTGGGTAAGCATAAGGAAAGCTGTGGCTCCTGAGAGCCTGCCTGCTGCCTTGGCATTGAGGAAGCTGAGAAGGCCAGGTTGAGTGTGTGAGTCCAGAAACAGAAATGGGAAAGATGCTGGAAACTCCTGCTGAAGGGGCAGAGGGTAAGGAGATAACAACTGAGTAAAGACCAAGAGTGTTCTAGGGACCAGGTGGTGGTGCACCGGTTGAGCGTTTATGTTACAATTCACAAGGATCTGGGTTCTAGACCCTGGTCCCCAGCTGCAGAGGGAAAGCTTTGTAAGTGTTGAAGCAGTTTGTAGGTGCCTCTCTGTATCTCTCCCTCTCCATCATCCCTTCCCTCTTGATTTCTGGCCGTGTTTGTCCAATAAATGAATAAAGACAATAAAAATTTTAAAAGATAATAAAAAAAACCAAGGTACACATTCACCCTTATGTTCATGGCTGTGTGATTCACAAAATCTATAGTTGGAACAGCCTAAATACCCATTAACATGAACAGATCACTGGATACAGAAATGATTGGATTTATACCCCATGGAATAATATTCTGTACTATGTGCTCTTAACCTGGTGTGTTACCACCTGCCCTTTTATTCTGAAATTAACAGAGATGATATTGTGGGTGGAGGTAAATAGCGTAGTGGTTATGCAAAGAGACTCTCATGCCTGAGGCTCTAAGGTCTCAGGTTTAATCCCCATACCACCATAAGTCAAAGGAAATCATTTTCTTTTTTCTGAATATTCATTTGTTTCCTTTTGTTGCCCTTGTTGTTTAATAGTTGTAGTTATTATTGTTGCTGTTATTGATGTCATTGTTGTTGGATAGGACAGAGAGAAATAGAGAGAGGAAGGGAAGACAGAGAGAGGGAGAGAAAGACTTACCCGCAGATCTGCTTCACCACTTGTGAAGCGACTCTCCTGCAGGTGGGGATCCAGGGGATTCAACTGGGATCCTTACGCTGGTCTTTGAGTCATGCCACGTGTGCTTAAACCACTGCACTACCACTGGACTCTTGATCAGTGTTTATTTTATTTTTTAACAATTACATTCTTTGGGACAAGATGAATGTAACTAGAGGTGATTATGTTTATCAAATAAATAAAGAGATGAGAGATAATTAACAGAATGCTTCACTCATGTATGAAATTTAGAGATCTGAAACTCACATACTGAAATAGTATATATAAAAAAAATACAAATCTCTCAGACGTTGTGAAAACAATGATGATTTCATTAGGACAGTGGAGATAAAAAACTTTGAAAGTGAATGTGATTGTAAACTTATATCAATCACATATGAAAATAAATTATGGGAGGGGTATGTATTGTAATGGTTATGAAGGGACTGTCATGCCTGAGGCTCTAAAGTGCCAGGTTCCTTCCCCTTTACCACCATAAGCCAGAGCTGAGCAGTGCTTGAGGAAAAAAACAAAAAAAGAAAAGAAAAGAAAAGAAAATTGGAAGCAGAAAAAAATGTTTATTGCATGCAGTATAATCTTGCAGGCCCTAGCACCATGTCCATATCATTTGGTGCCACTCTCCATGTGATTCAATAAAGTCATCGTATCAAAACTACGAATATTCAATTATTTTACTGAGAATACCAACACAAGGATTTTATACTTCAATGCATGATTAATCAAGTTGGAAGGCCCAGAACCCTTGCACATGTGTACAGGGCCCTGTTAAATTTGTGGCTGCTTTGGGCCTTGGGCAGGCAAAGCTCTGATTTGGTGGAGTCCAAAAGCTAATCATTGAGTAGATGAAGGGCAGGACAGAAAGGGAGGGGCAGCTGACAGGGTGGGAAAGGCACCACCCTGCACAGAAGACAGGGTAGGAGGGAAGCTGGAAATCTCATCAGGATTAAATTAAATCCAATTAGGATTTAGAATCAACCAATGGGAGTGAAGAGGGAATACACCCTACATGTATATAAAACCCAGCATCTCTCTCATGTTAGAGCAGTCACAGAGAACCTGAGAGGCACTGAGTTCTTCCTGCTGGATCCAGACACCAGATTTCTCTGCAGAAAGAGGAAGGAGCCTCCGCACCGTAGCACAGGATACACCTGAGCAGAGCTTCATAAGACAAAGGTGAGCATTGCAATAAGACACCGATATTCAAAAGGGGGAACTCTGAGATTCTATCCTTCCCTAGAGGGGCAGGACTCTGGAGAGGTGTGGGTCCAGGGTACATTGGTGAGCCCCGGGCAGTTTCTTCTTTCCTTCTTTCCTTCCTTCCTTCCTTCCTTCCTTCCTTCCTTCCTTCCTTCCTTCCTTCCTTTCTTTCTTTCTTTCCTTTTTTTAATAATTATTTATTTCCCTTCTTTTTTTGCCCTTGTTTTTTTATTGTTGTTGTAGTAATTATTGTTGTTATAGATTTCTTCGTTGCGAGATAGGAAAGAGAAATGAGAAGAGGGGAAGACAGGGGGGAAAAAAGAGTGACATCACTGCCAGTGATTCAACTCACCTGCTGGTGGGAACCTGGGGCTCGAACAGGGATCTTCACACAGGTTCTTGTGCTATGTGCCACTTGCTCTTAACCTCTGGGCTACCACTGGACTACCTTGTTTGTTTTTTTAACAGAGTACTGTTCAGCTCTGGCTTATGGTGATGTGCGTGATTGAACCTTAACTTTGTAGATTCACTCATGAGATATTAGTCTCTTTGTATAACCATTATGCTATTTACCCCTGCCCATCTGTGAGGATTTGAGATGGGATTATAATAGGGAATTATTTATAAATTTTCAACTTTAATCCTTCACTAAAGGAGTTCTCAGGGGAGTCAGCAGTAGGGCAGTGGGGTAAGCGCATGTGACATGAAGCACAAGGACCAGCAAGAGGATCCTGGTTCAAGTCCCCAGCTCCCCATCTGCAGGGGAGTCACTTCACAGGCAGTGAAGAAGGTCTGCAGGTGTCTATCTTTCTTTCCTCCTCTTTGACTCCCCCTCCATTTCTCTCTGTCCTATCAATGACTACAATAGTAACTACAACAACAATAAACAACAACAACAAAGGCAACAAAAGGGAAAAATAAATAAATACATAAAAAGAAAGGAGTTGTCTATGTAAAAGCTGAAACTTCAATTATGTGCTTGAAAAGTGTCATAAAATATGATAAATTATTTTCACTACTACAGATCTATTTTTTTTTTTTTACTTTTTCAATGTATTTTTAATTATATAACAAGAGAAATAAAAATACTGAGTAAATTGGTGCTGGGGAATGAACATGGGAGCTCAGAGCCTCAGGCATGAAAGCCTTTGACATAATCACTGCACTGTCCCTAAAGACCATAGAAGTTTACTTTTTATAGAGACTGAAGAACGAGAGAGTGGACATTGACGGAGGTCTGGAGAGATTCCACCAGCACTATTCCACCAATTGTGAATCTCCCCCTCTTCAATGAGGGACTGGAGCATGAATCTTTGTCTTAGTGCTTTTGTTGCCCTTTTTTTATTATTGTTGTTGTACTTATTATTGATAGAGAGAAATGGAGAGAGGAGGGGAAGACCGAGAGGGGGAGGGAAAGATAGACACCTACGTACCTGCTTCACTACCTGGGAAGAGACCCCTACAGGTGGGAGCCAGGGGCTTGAACTGCGATCCTTAAGCCGGTCCTTGTGCTTTTTGCCACGTGTGCTTAACCTGTTGTTTTCCGCGGGTTATGTTGTTTTTGCCGCGCTAGCTTCACGGGCGGGTAACAGACGACCAGGGATTCATGGTTGAGCTGTAGGCAGTATCTCTTTATTCGTGCAGGACGCAGCACAATCTAAACTGAGCTAAGCTAAACTCAAGTACCCTAAAACTCACAATGCTGTCTTTATATATACTTGCCAAGTAGGGTGGAAACAGGATGTGACATAGAGAGGGTGGAGAGAAAACTGACTGGTGAAAATCAGAGTGTGACAAGGAGGGGATCAGGGTGTGATAAGGAGAGGGGGTGGAGCAAAAACATCATGAAACAGTGGGGATTGAACCAATGCCCTGGAGGGAGGGTGGTGCTTGTTAACAGCTGTTATGTAAATAGAATGAAGTGGTTATGTAAATAGAATAGTGTTAAGCAGGGGGGATTTAAACCAAATGAAACAGAAGGGGTCTCACGCATACCAACATTAACCCACTGTGCTACTGCCCGACTCCCATATTTTATTATATTCTTAAAGAAAAAGACCAAACAGAAATTTCATTTCTAGTCATTGGGAAGAGACTGAGGAAGAACCATACCCATGACTAATTGCTGTTGTCTGTACCCCAACAGTTGCTGTTGCAGCCCCTGAGGATCCCACACTTGCTGATCCAAGGAAACTCCTAAGCTTCTCAAGAGCAGAGAAAAGTCTGGGAGCTTCCTGTTCCTGGACACCTGCTTTGCTAAGAGAGTGTCCTGGGAGAGAGCTCCTTGCATCATGAACAAGGAAGGTATCCTGGAAGACCTGAGGACAGAGGCCAGCTGCCCCGTGTGCCTGGATTTCCTGAAAGACCCCGTGACCCTGGACTGTGGCCACCACTGCTGTGCTGCCTGCCTCCAGCAGCGCTGGCAGGACCTGCAGGATGTCCTTCCATGTCCTGTCTGCCAGCACCACTGTGCCTACAGGAAGCTGCAGAAGAACAGCCAGCTGAGTGCCCTGGTTGACATGCTGAAGCAGCTGTCCAGCAGAGGGAGCAAGAGGAAGAAGCAGCAGGAGCAGCCCCTGTGTGAGCAGCACCAGCAGGAACTCAGCCTGTTCTGTGAGAAGGACCTGGAGCTGGTGTGTGCCCAGTGCAGGGGCTCCTGTGAGCAGCAAGGTCACCCCCTCATCCCCACTCAGGAGGCTGTTGCTCAACACAGGAAGAAACTCAAATCCCACCTGAAGACCCTGAGGCAGCAGCTGGAAGATGCTAGCAATGGGCTGGAAATTCAAATGCAACGAAGAGATCAAGTGAGGGAGGAACTGAAAAGTCAAAGAATAATAGCATGTGAGATGTTTGAATACTATACAAGTTTCTTCAGAGAAAATTACCGTATCTGTAAATTTGAGCTACAAGAAGTAATGACAAATGTTTCTCAAAAGATAACTGAGAGCAAAGACCAGATGTCAGCCTATAGCTCCTCACTCAAGAGTCTGCTGAGTGATCTCACCAAGATGTCTGTGCAGACAGACCTGGGTCTCCTGCTGAAGGTGAGAAGCCTCCAGCAGCTGCTGAGCAGATATAAAGAGCTGGAGGCCCCAGAGGCCTTTTCCTACACCTTCCAGGAGAATACCAGTTTTCCTTTATATTATATTTGTCTTTATAATATGAGAAAGTTTCACGTGGATTTGACACTAGATATTAAGACTGCTCATTGCAACTTCATTATCAGTGAAGATAGAAAGAAAGCTCTGTTTGACAGTGAAATGACAGTCTCCAACAGTGCTCTTAGGCCTGAGGCATTTTCCTCTCACACAGCTGTCTTGAGCTGTGAGGGGTTTGAAGCTGGCAGGCATTATTGGATGGTTGAAATCAGAGGTTCAGGTGTCTGCTCCTTAGGTGTCTGCAAAGGGTCTTTCCCCAGGCAGGCGCTGGGACCACAGGCCTCAAGGAATGACTGCTGGAAAATCCAACAGCCTGTCGGGTCTCACTTCAACTCAGACAAAAAGAAAATGATCATTGGCATTTTCCTGGACTATGAACTAGGAGAGATTTGGTTTTATAATATGTCTGAGATGTGTCCCATATGCACAATCACTGAATCCTTTACAGAGAGAGTGAGCCCCTATTTTTCTGTAGACTATTCTTCCTCATCAGTGGTCATGACTATCATATAAATACAGAGCTCCTTGTACAGCCTTCCAGCTCCTTGCTTTCCTACCTAAGAGACAACCTATTTAAAAATCCTTTGAGTGATCTGGTTCGTGGTGCAGTGAATAGAGGCAGCAGACTCTCAAGCATGAGGCCCTTAGTTCGATCCCCAGCAGCATATGGACCAGAGTGATGTTTGGCAATTTCTCCCTCCTCCTATGTTTCTCATAAGTAAATAAATAAATTTTTTATTAGAAAAGGCTTTGAGTTCATTTTTTTGCAAACTGTGATTTCTTTACCCCCCTTCTTTCGGTTTCCATCCGGTTCCCCACCTCTGATTTGTTGTCAGCATGTTTGCTGGTCCCTGGTAGGTATACCGTAGTTGTAGCCTGTAAATACTATGTGGCCCTCCTCCACCCAGGGCTTCTTCTTCCCTAAACATGAAAGAAGTAGTCTGTTCCCTCCTAATGATTTTCAACCTTAGTGTCCCACTGTATAAGTACCGAGTCATCTTCACCTCCAAAACATTCATTAGGTTCACCCATCTATAGAGCACAAAGTCAATAACTGCAGGGACTTCCATGGAGTCTATTCTAATTCAAAGAAATCTACTTAGTGGAGTCAGGCTATATCACAGTGGGTTAAGCCCAGGTGGCACAAAGTGCATGGACTGGCATAAGGATCCAGGTTGTAGCCCCAGGCTCCCCACCTGTTGGGTAGTCACTTCACAGGCGGTGAAACCAGATCTGCAGGTGTCTATCTTTCTCTTCCTCCTCTATGTCTTCCCCTCCTCTCTCCATTTCTCTCTGTCCAACAACAACAACATCAATAATAACTACAATAATAAAACAGCAAGTGCAACAAAAGAGAATAAATTAATTTAAAAAAGATATCAACATAGGTAACTCAAGAAGACTGACTCAATGTTCACAAATCACACTTCTCTTTCACTTTACATTTCTTTTACTTTACCCTCCCCCAACTCCTATTACTAATTTATTGTAAAAATAGTGAGTTTTGTGATTTTGTTGGTCACAAGGGTACACTCTCATATTCCCTTCACATTTGGTTCTTTGGTTCAATCAGGCACCTTTCTGTGGCATAAATTCCTATAGAATGAGACAAAGAAAAATTTAGATTTCTTGGACAAAATATTTTTCTATGTGTGTGTGAGAATTAATATTGGTTTATAAAATTACAAGAGTACAGTAGGACAACTCTACACTGTTCCCACCAGCAGAGTTCTGAATCCCCAATCCCTCAGTTGCAAGCTATAGCATTTCTCTTGAGATTATAGATAGAAAGCAACTATTATTATTAGAGCCGATGAGAGTAGTGATCTAGGGTGGAAAGAAGCCAAGAAGTCCATTCTAGTTATTTTCCTAGGGACCTATGACTATCACATTTTTTTTAATTGCTTGGGTTTGATAGCCAAATGGAGTTGGACAAAAATATTATGTGATAAGATGGTGTCAGAGTAAAGGGCTAGCAAGTTGGATTAAGGCAAAGAGTAGTTCCCATTCTTGAAAAAAAAAATCTATGAATAAAATTAACTGTTTACCTCATTCACCTGATCCAGGATATATCTATCTATCTATCTATCTATCTCACAATAGCCTGTGTAACCTCTAAGTCCCTATGGGTCTGAGCTCACATTTCATGGCTACAAATGTGAACATTGCAGACTGCACTCATTTCAGGACCAGTCTTCCTCAAGTGGCAGGGCAGGATGTTCCAGCCTTCCTTTGGAGACTGGAGCCATCCCCACCACTGTTGCTTATGGTGAGGGGAAGTTTCTGTAAGGGCCCTCAAAAGAGCTTATGATGATGGTCCTAATAGAAGTGACCATTTATGGTGGGGAGAAAGTTCTCACTGAATCCAAGATTACCTGACAAGGGCCCAATGATGGGAGAGTATGATATTGAACAAAAAGTCCATTATAAATTGAGGAAGTCTCTTTATTTAAAAAAATTATTTTCCCTTTTGTTGCCCTTGTTTTAATGTTGTATTTATTATTATTGTTGTTGATGCTGCTGTTGTTGGATAGGACAGAGAGAAATCTAGAGAGGAGGGGAGTCAGAGAGGGGGAGAGAAAGACACCTGTAGACCTGCTCCACTGCTTGTGAAGCGACTCCTCTGCAGGTGGGGAGCCGGGGCTCAAAGCAAGATCCTTCCACTGGTCTCCTTCTCTCCCCTTCTCTATTTTCCCTTCCATTCTTGATTTCTCTCTGTTATATCCAACAACGGTGACATCAATAGCAACAACAATAATAACTATAACAACAATGAAAAACAACAAGGGCAACAAATGGGAAAAGACATTTTCAATGAAACAAATCCAATTACAAAGAAGACTAAGGCAAGTATAAACCTATGGGACTACATCAAATTAAAAAGCTTCTTCACAACAAAAGAAACCACTACCCAAACCAAGAGACCCCTCATAGAATGGGAGAAGATCATTACATGTCGTACATCAGATAACAGTTTAATAACCAACATATATAAAGAGCTTGCCAGACTCAACAACAAGACAACAAATAACCCCATCCAAAAATGGGGGGAGGACTTCACCACAGAAGAGATCCAAAAGGCTGAGAAACACATGAAAAAATGCTCCAAGTTTCTGATTGTCAGAGAAATGGAAATAACGACAACAATGAAATATCACTTCACTCCTGTGAGAATGTCATACATCAGAAAAGGTAACAGCAGAAATGCTGGAGAGGGTGTGGGTCAAAGGAACCCTCCTGCACTGCTGGTGGGAATGTCAATTTGTCCAACCTCTGTGGAGAACAGTCTGGAGAACTCTCAGAAGGCTAGAAATGGACCTACCCTATGACCCTGCAATTCCTCTCCTGGGGATATATCCTAAGGAACTCAACACATTCATCCAAAAAGATCTGTGTACACATATGTTCTTGGCAGCACAATGTGTAATAGGCAAAACCTGGAAGCAACCCAGGTGTCCAACAACAGATGAGTGGCTGAGCAAGTTGTGGTATATATACACAATGGAATGATACTCAGCTGTAAAAAATGGTGACTTCACCATTTTCAGCCAATCTTGGATGGACCTTGAAAAGTTCATGTTTAGTGAAATAAGTCAGAAACAGAAGGATGAATATGGGATGATCTCACTCTCAGGCAGAAGTTGAAAAACAAGATCAGAAAAGAAAACACAAGTAGAACCTGAAATGGAATTGGCGTATTGCACCAAAGTAAAAGACTCTGGGGGAGAATACAGGTCCATGAAGGATGATAAATGACATAGTGGAGGTTGTATTGTTAAATGGGAATCTGGGGAATGTTATGCATGTACAAACTATTGTATTTACTGTTGAATGTAAAACATTAATTCCCCAATAAAGAAATAAATTATTTAAAAAAAAAACAAAAATAAATTAAAAAAAATAAATGTTGGTATTGTTGTACCCCTCTTATGCTGTGGTGTTGTCAATAAAAAAAAATCTTAAAAAATGTTGCTATTGCAGTGTTTCAGTACCAGTACTATGAATCTACCAGGCCCAGTGGCCATTTTTTCCCTTTTTTAAATAAAATTTTATTTATTTATTTATTTATTTATTTATTTGATAGAGACAGAGAGAAATTGAGAGGGAAGTGGGAGGGAGACAGAGAGACACCTGCAGCCCTGCTTCACCACTCATGAAGCTTTGCCCATGCAGGTAGGGACTAGGGGCTTGAACCTGGGTCCTTGCACACTGTAATGTGTGCGCTTAACCAGGTGCACCACCACATGCCCCCCCCCTGTTTCATTTAATAAAACAGAAATTGTGAGGGAAAGAGGAGATAGAGAAGGAGAGAGAAAGATACACACCTGCAGTCCTGCTTCACCACTCATAAACTGTTGCCACTGCAGGAAGGGAGTGGGGTTTGAACCCAGGTTCCTGTGCATGGTAATGTTTGTGCTCAACTGGGTGCAGCACTGCCTGGTGCCCCCTATTCTACAGTTACTGAAACCATGGGCCATATAAGGACAAAACAGTCAGTGCTCAACTGGACACAGGTGGAGGCTGCAGGGTGCTGAGCAACAGTGCTAAACTCCAGGCCTAGTCACCCTGTCTGGTGTCTTCCAGTTTTTCCTGGTTCCACAACCCAGGATAAGGTTCTGATTCCAGAGCCAGAACCCTCACTCAAGGATAGAGCAAGACTCAACTCCAGCTCTGATATGAGGAGAATCAGGTCAACCCCAGGGAAACCTATGCTGGAGGTTGAGGGAAGATTCTGGTGTCCAGTCTACCTAAAAGGAGACAAGATAGGTGCTGGGGAAGCCTTTCTGCAGCCTAAGGCCTGGGCTCCTATCAGGATGTGGAGGACTCAGCCAGAGACCTTGGCCTCAGGGCTGCTTCCAACTACATTCCTGCATCTTCGAAGCAGCCCCTCCACCTGCCAGCCCTGGGGACCCACACTCACCACCCCGTGCATGGCTCCTGGCTCTCAGCAGCTTTTTTCTGCTGGTCTTCTGCTGGTCAGGAGAGAAACGGGAATACCATGGCTCAGTGCCGCACTACCTGCTCTCTGAAAAGAGTATTTTTTTTAAATTGAATGTTTTATAATCAAACTTATCTTCTTTTCCAGAAAAACTATTGCTTCATTATCTAAAAATAGTACCATCTTTGGTCCAGGAGGTGGCTCAGTGGATAAAGCACTGGGCTCTCAAGCATGACTTCCTGAGTTCAATCCCTGAAAGCACATGTACCAGAGTGATGTCTGGTTCTTTCTCATTAATAAATAAAATATATTTTTTAAAACAAACAGTACTATCAAACACAGTATACTGCAAAAATTAAGATAGTATTGTTGGTCTGGCACTATGTAACTACTTCTTCTCCACTGCCAATTATTTCTAATAAAAATATCAAAGTAAAAACCCTGTGGTGAGCGGGAGGGTGGACATGCAGCTTCCTGGGCCGGCGGGTGGGTGGAATGGGACACAATCTTTTGGTGATGGGAATGGTGTTTATATACACACCTATTAAAGTGTAGTAATATAAATCACTAATTAATATGAGAGGGGGAAAAATTATTGTATGTCTAACAAAGGGACTTTTCAAAGCAAAAAATATATATCACTAAGGGGAGTTGGGTGGTAGTGCAGCGGGTTAAGCACATATGGTGCAAACCTTAAGGACCTGCATAAGGATCCCAGTTCGAGCCCCCGGCTCCCCACCTGTAGGGGAGTAGCCTCACAGGGAAAAAAAGAAGTATGTCATGCTCATATGCAATAGAAAGTTAGCTTGTAGTTTCACTCAGTAGTGTTGCTGTAATTTCTTCTGTTGCTATTGCTAGAAGTTGCTAATTAAAATCTTATATTTATGAATAATTTAAAGCAACTGTGCTAGATTAAGTTGTTTCATATTAGTTTAGGGATTCTGTTTTTACTCCTTGATAGTTTTTATTATTATTTTATTTTTAACCAGAGCATTGATCAGCCCTGCCTTATGGTGGTGAGGAGGACTGAACCTGGGACTTTGAAGCCTCAGGCTTTAGAGTCTGTTTGCATAACCATTATGGTATCTACCCCACCCTCCTTGATAGAATTTATATATTATTACTAGTATTGATATTATTTTCTTTTTTTACCACAGCACTGCTCAGACCTGCCTTGTGGTGGTGTTGGGGATAGAACCTGGGACTTTGGGGGCTGGGTGGTGGCACACCAGGTTGAGCGCACAAATCACAATGCACAAGGACCCAGGTTCGAGCCCCCGGTCTCCACCTGCAGGGGGAAAGATTTGCACGTGGTGAAGCAGTGCTGCAGGTGTCTCTCTGTCTCTCTCCCTCTCTAGCACCCACTTCCCTCTTGATTTCTGGCCGTCTCTATCCAATAAATAAAGATAAAAAAAAAAACAAAAAACAAAAAACCTGGGGCTTTGGAGCCACAGGCATGACAGACTCTTTGCTTAACCATTATGCCTCTACCCCCACAATTTTATGTATTTTTCATATGCTTCCTTACTCATTAGATCATCCAGTTCTGAAGGATGATGACTCCCTGTCATCTTGATCAGCCACCCATCTGTATAGTAAGATTTATTAACGAGTCCTGGATTTTCTCCAAGAGTTCCGTTAATTTCAGTTACTTTATCCTGGTAGAGGTGTGTGTTGGAGGGCAGCTTAGGGAAAGCAGCACTCTTCCTTCTGCCTCATGGAGGAAGCCAGAAGGGACCAAGGCAGAAGACAGAAGCATCAGTACTGCCTCCCTACCTGACTTGAAAAAAAGTCACAAAATGCTGATGTGAAATCACCTGAAGACACATCCCCTGAGGCTCCTGTCCTTCACCCCAAGAAACTTTAAAGCTTGGAAGATCTGGAGGCACTGACCTTCCTCTCTCTTTGTTTCATGCTGCATGGCTTGTACTTCCATTCTTCCTGTCCTTTTTTGCTCCCAGTAATTTCTCATCTCCCTGAAACCTGACTGGCTCTCTTGCAATTTCCCAGTCAGAGCCAGCCGGGAATTTCTCCTGGAGGGGACAAGAATGGTCCCAATTAGGTACTCCCTTCCCCTTAAAAGTGAATCTAGAGAGTAGCGCAGCGGGTTAAACCCACTTGGAGCAAAGTACAAGAATGGGCATAAGGATCCCGGTTTGAGCCCCTGTCTCCCCACCTGTAGGGGAGTTACTTCACAGGCTGTGAGGCAGGTCTGCAGGTGTCTATCTTTCTCTCACCCTCTCTGTCTTCCCCATCTCTCTCCATTTCTCTCTGTCCTATCCAACAATGACGACATCAATAACAACAATTATAATTACAACAAGGGCAACAAAAGGGGGTATTTTTTTTAAGTGAATTTAGTACCAGTTTGTTCACTTTTCAAAGCACCAAATTCATCTGTTTGACCCATTCAATCCCAACTTTAGGTAGACTGCGCTAAACATCTCCCAAAGCTTCCTGTGCAGCTCTGCTGATACCCACATTCCAACACCATTTTTCTATTTCTATCCATTCTTGTTTGTCAGGTCTTCACATTCACAGGGTGCCTGCATGCAGCCTCCAGGTCAAAGGAGCCACTGCACTCCTGGAGCCAGGCTGTCAGCAGATGGCAGAATGTCATAATCTCACTCAGCACAGCGAGCAGCACCAAGTCCAAGTCCACAGGGTGCTGGGTCACAGTGTTGTGTGGCATATGGCCGACCAGCAGAAAAGAGAGTGAGCAGGAGTAAGCTAAGTGTAATTTTTTTTTTTTTTTTGCCTCCAGGGTTATCACTGGAGATCGGTGCCTGTACTACGAATCCAGCGCTCCTGTGTCCATTTTTATGATTTTTTTTTTTTTTTGATAGGACAGAGAGAAGTTGAGAGGGGAGGGAGAGACAAAGAGGGAGGGAGGAGAAAGACACCTGCAGACCTGCCTCACCGCCTGTGAAGACAACCCCCTGCAGGTGGGGAGCCGGGGCTGGAACCGGGATCCTTATGCTGGTCCTTGCGCTTTATACTGTGTGTTCTTAACCCAATGTGCTACCCGACCCCCGATGTAGATTTTTAACTGCTGAATCATCCAGATTCAGAGCAAGGCTCAAGAGAAAGATCTCGCCTTTTCTTGCTTTGTTCTCCAAGCAAACTCCCTATAGAAGTTGATAGGACAGCATTCTGGTCAGAAATTAATGATTTTGATTGGGTGTAAACATTATCCAATCAGCAGTGGAATTGTGAGTGTGTGGCAAGGGCTTCATCCAATTAAACTCTGAGGCAGTGGACATGGCCCAATCTGGGCTGCTGGTGGGCGGTGCTCCAAAGTGAAAGCAGACACTCCAAGAAGTAAGACCTACTAGAGATTTAACCTATGTTTCTGGCCCCCCCACTTTTCTCTACTTCCTTTGTGTTGCTCTCTCATCTTAGGCTGATTTGGACTTTGGAGAGGAGACGTCAGGAAGTTCCACACTGGATGGAGTATCGTAAGTGTGCCTCCTTGAGGCTGAGATTGGGACGGGTCGCTTGAGTCTTCCCAAAATATTCTGGATACAGCCTCCTTTCTGGGCTTCTCTCTGGTCAGTCCACCATATCCACTCAGTACCCTGGGACTGGATTCCTCTAGTGCTGACCTGATTCTTTGTGGGGGAGCTAAACACAATGTGCTCTATGGAAAGGGGGTGAGATCACCACTCCTTTCCCATTTTTTAAAAATATTTATTTATTTCCTTTTTGTTGCCCTTGTTTTCATTGTTGTTGTAGTTATTGTTGTTGATGTGTGTTCTGCTACTTTTAATGCATCTATAGTATCTTGGATATAGAGAATAGTGCATAGAATATAAAGTATCACATCAGCTCAGCGCTGGTGGCTTTTCCCCACATCCCATTATCCTTCTCCATTGTAAACCTTGCTATGAGCCCTGCATTATATAGTGCTTGTATGTAGACCCATGTGCCATTTCAGAAAGGCTACAGGTCAGATGGCTTAGATTAAAGTCTAGTGTCTACCTTTCATTTGATCAATGATTAGATTTTCTTACAAACTGGAAGAATGATATGCCTCACTTCATAGATTATTTAGATTATATTATATATAGATTATATTAGGAAAGCAGACTCTGTAGTAACTAGAACTATTTAAATAGCAGTGTTATATTAAAAGATAATATGATAAAAAGAATAATGATGAAACGCTACCACTAAATTTCTAGAATATATATATTATATATACGGAAAGCAGAATCAGTAGTAACTAGAACTATTTAAATAGACTAATGTTGACATACATATACTATATTTATCTATAATTGCTATAAAAATCACCCCAAAGGTAGTCGGGCGGTAGTGCAGCGGGTTAAGTGTCGGGGTTCTCCCGGACAGGTAGTCGCGAGGAGGGGAGATCTGGACCAGCCAGACCCCCCTTCTGGGGCTGAGCGGGAGGGAGAGTGTCATTGACTTGAGAAAAGACACCACACCAAGTCGGGAGTTCTGTCAAGGCAGTAACTCGCTTTATTGAGAAAAAGACCATTTTTTAGAGGCAGGGGGTAGAGGCAGGGATGGAAAGGTAGGGTGAGATGACGTTAGAGGTGGTGTGAGGTGGCGTCACCATCAGTGGGGCCTATGCTCTTTAGGCATCATCAGCTAGAGGGCAGACAGGAAATGCTGTGTCACTCTGAGGAAGTTAGTGACCACCAGCGAAACTTACGGAATGTCTGCTGGGCCTAGATCGGGGCCAAGCAGACTCCAACATTAAGCACAGGTGGCGCAAAGCGCAAGGACTGGCGGAAGAATCCCGGTTGGAGCCCCCGGCTCCCCCCCTTGCAGGGGAGTCGCTTCACAAGTAGTGAAGCAGGTCTGCAGGTGTCTGTCTTTCTCTACCCCTCTCTGTCTTCCCCTCCCCTCTCCATTTCTCTCTGTCCTATCCAACAACGACAACATCAATAACAACAACAGTAATAACTGCAACAATAAGACAAGGGCAACAAAAGGGAATAAATAAATATTTTTTAAAAAATTAAAAAAAGAATCACCCCAAAAAGACTGTCTCTAGATATCTATCACTTTGTTATTCATAATTAGAATATCACTTGCTACATAGATTAATACCTTGATTGAAATGTAGGATCAGAACCCACCCTGGACTCCTTAGTCAGAATCTGTAATGCATTTTATTATTATATATCCGTTCTCTCTCTCTATATATATATCTATATATTGGAAATCATGCCTGTATTCCCTGAAGCCTACCCACCCAACTCCAAGGCAGTGTTCCTGCTTGGTGGGCAGCTTTGTCTTTCTCCTCATTGATTCCCAGTGTTCTGGGACTGACCTGCAGAAGGTGAAGGTCTGGGGCACCCTCCTGGACTTGCCTCTTCAGACCTTGCATGGCCAGCTCCTGAAAATGACTTGGCTGTGATCCTATGGGAATGCTTTTCCCTGATTCCCACTTTCGAGGGAAAGCTTCACGAGTGGTGAGTGGTGCAGGAGTTTAGCAGGTGTTTCTCTGTCTCTTTCTCTTTCTTTCTCCCCCTTCCCTCTCAGTTTCTGGCTGTCTCTATCCAATAAGTAAATAGAGATAATTTTAAAAAATTTAAAACACATTATTTCATGTGCACAGCATTATAATTCAACATCTATATGCTACATCGTTATCACCAAAAATACAGTTTCAGTGCAGTTATATAATGTTAATTACATTTACTTATTTTATTGCGTTCATTTATAATGTTTTGGATTACCATTATACACACAACTTTAAAAAAATCATTAAAACTTGGAATAATTTGGTCCGCAGTTCTAGAGGGGAACTAATGTTAAGGGGAGATGACTAGAGAACTTTGAACTCTAATTCTATCAGAACTCAAGAGCAAAGAGGAAAAAAGAGGTCATTCAGAAGGAGCAATAGGTGTAGTTGTGACTTAGGAAGGAAGAGAAGTCAAAAACATAAAAAAGGGCGAATATATAAAAATATAGATAGTTATAGAAATAATAGTTAACCTAAAAAAACAAACAAACAAAAAAAAATAAATAAATAAATAAATAATAGTTAACCCATATCTGTGACCTTGGGAGGACTACTGCAGTCTCCAGTGCAGGGAATGGGGACATAGAAGTCTAGTTGTGGGAACAGTGTAGAATTATACCCCATTGTCTCATAGTAAATAAATGTTAAAACACTAAATAAAAAAACAAACTTGGAATTACGAGTAATGAAATGTTAGTTGAAGAAAGACACATCAAACTATGCTTCATGATAACATGGATTTTTGAAAGAAACATGATTAGATGAAACCAATGGATTCACATCTAATACAAAGCATATAAGAAAATTTAATGCAACCAGGCAGTGACACACCTGGCTAAGTGCTCACATTCTCTGAAAACCATAAAATTGTCCTAAAATTCTCCTCACCTACTTTGTCCTTGTACAGCAGTGGAAGCAGTGGTTTGGTGGGTTTTCATTTATGTGAGCAGTAAGTAGTATTTGCATCCTGTAAATAAAACCATAGAAATTCATTCAGTATCTATTTCTCTTCCAGTGGTGAGCCTATATTTCCCAGCATTGTGCACATTGCAGTGAACCTAGAGGGGCATCCCCAGCATTAACAAATATTTTGTTAAGATGCTGATGCATGGACTTCATGATAAATGAACAAAACCACCATTTCTTAGCATTGGTCTCCAGAACATCCTATGATTTCTCTGTGTGTTAGCACTTGAGAAATAAGGTTGCATGTTACAACTGATCCCAGACTTCCCAGTAGAATTGAAATTGGGATTTTGGGGTCAGCAGAATGTCCCACTTACATACTGTGCTGCTTGGCTGTGTGTGTGGTCCAGGTTCAAACCCGGCCACCAGCAGCACTGAAAGAAGCTTCATTGCTGTGGTCTCCGTTACTCTGTCTCTAACAAAGGGAATTTAGGAAATAGCATTTGTACCCTCTCTCCTCCCATCATGACTCGGTTTCAGTGTGAATATCACTGTTTTAATTGAGTGCTCCAGGCACTGTAAGGCCAGTCCTGAGTTAAGTAGAAAACCCTTCAGGTATTTTATTGGAGTTGACTCCAAGCTAATGGTCTCTCTTTATAAGAGTCTGGATGGGGCAGGTCAGTGCAGTTCACTTTTTTGTTTGCTTCTTTAATTTTGTGCATATTATATTTATTACAGAGGGGAGGAGACAGTGAACCAGAGCATCACCGGCACATGTGATGTCAGGTGTTGTACTCAGGACGTCATGCTTGAGAGTCCAGTACTTCTTGCACTGTGCCGCTTTCTGGGCCTCCAGTTCATATTCCCAGTTTTAGCAGATTTTGAGGGATGGGAGAGTCTTTGAAAATAGGAGGGACAAACTCACTGTGTGGACTTCATAAAGCTGGTCATTGTTCCTGAATCTCCCTTTGACACTGAAGGACTAGGACATCGGACCTTTTATGCACAAGAATGTCCTCCCTGTAGGTGCAGTGCTATCAAGTGAAGACGCTGTGCTGCTGGATTTAAAGCAGAGTCTCGAGCTCCTGCTGTGATTTCTCTGCACCTTCTGGCATAAAGACGGTAGAGAAAAAAGAAAAAATGTCAGTTTCTTTGGTAAGTGTTCTATTCTTCGTCACGCACTTTCCCTTTTTCCACCTAAATAAGTTGTATTTCAAGCAGCAAATGTATATTTCACTGCTTCTGATTTTCTCGTCTATATCCTACTCCATCTACTGTTCAAAAACTTATCCACTAGGATTATCACCGGGGCTCAATGCCTCCTGCCCATTGTCAGCATTCTTGACTGCCAAGAGAGAGAAGTGCAGGGCTGTGGGGACAAAAAGAGAAGAAACACCAGCAGCCCAACTCCTCCACTTGTGAAGCTTCTCCTCTCAGGTGGGAGGAGATGGAACTTGAACATCACACTACTGGGTGTGTCACCATGCAGACCCTGTAAAAACAAAGAGGGCCCCCAAATAGCTAAGAAGTCAGAGTGCAGTGCTACCATACCTGGAGACCCATTTTCAAGTGCCCAACACCGCATATGAGAAGAAAAGGGGAAACATCATTAGAGATACTCTTATATCTTTCCTCTATTCTCACTCTCTGCATAGAGAAAACAAACAAAAACAGCCACCAGTAGTAATGGAATTATGCAGACATTAATTATGTAGTTCATTAGAACAACATTTCTTTTTTTTTTTTTTTTAATTTAAGAAAGGAGACATTAACAAAACCATAGGATAGGAGGGGTACAACTTCACACAGTTCCCACCACCCAGTCTCCATTCCCATCCCCTCCCCTGATAGCTTTCCCATTCTCTATCCCTCTGGGAGTATGAACCCAGGGTCGTTGTGGGTTGCAAAAGGTGGAAGGTCTGGCTTCTGTAACTGCTTCCCCGCTGAACATGGGCGTTGACTGGTCGATCCATACTCCCAGTTTGCCTCTCTCTTTCCCTAGTAGGGTGGGTCTCTGGGGAAGCTGAGCTCCAGGACACATTGGTGGGGTCTTCAGTCCAGGGAAGCCTGGCTGGCATCCTGATGGCATCTGGAACCTGGTGGCTGAAAAGAGAGTTAGCATACAAAGCCAAACAAATTGTTGAAAAATATGGACCTAAAGACTGGAGTAGTGCAGATGAAGTGTTGGGGGGGGGGGTACTCTCTGTAGACTTTTATGTACTTCTGCTTTCAGGTATATATTTTTCCCCTGGTTTATGGACACATGTCAACATATGCTCTAACTCAGGGGACCTGGACTATATCTAGGTTTGGGGACTTTATTGGGGAGTGGACCACCTGGAATGGAATTAGAGAATACTATGAAAGGAAAGGTCTCACCCGAGTGATGAAGCTAAAGGGTTGTCATTCCACACCTGAAGTCTCTGGTCACAGTCTGAAGTGAAGCATGCTGGGGTGGCACTCGTTGCATTGATTAGGTTAAGATTGGCAGATGCAATATTATTTGATATGAATTGAGAGAAGCATGCAGGAAAGTAGGCACCACCCTGAGGTCCCAGGACTGGGGGAATATAATAAAACAACATTTCTTATTGTCAGAGCCTTTTCTTCTTTCTCTCTATCCAGGCATTCTATGAGGATGCAGAATTTTTTTTTTTTTTTTTGTGATTTAATAATGATCAACAAGATTGTGGGATGAGAGATGTACAATTCCACACAGTTTCCACCACCAGAGTTCCACAGAGTTCCACATTCCATCCCCTCCATAGCAAACTTCCCTGATCTTTTTTTTTTTTTTAATCTTTATTTAGTTGATAGAGATAGCCAGAAGTTGAGAGGAAGGGGAAGACAGAGAGAGAGAGGAGACAGAGAGATACCTGCAGCACTGCTTCACCACTTGTGAAGCTTTCCCCCTGCAGGTGGGGACCAGGGGCTCGAGCCCAGGTCCTTGAGCACTGTAACATGTGCACTCAACCAGGTGCACCACCACCTGGCCCCCGCTTCCTTGTTCTTTATCCCTCTGGGAGTATGGAGCAAAGATCCTTGTGGGGTGCAGAAGGTGGGAGGTCTGGCTTCTGTAATTGCTTCCCTGCTGAACATGGGCACTGACAGTATGTATCCATACTCCCAGCCTGTTTGTATCTTTCCCTAGTGGGGTAGGACTCTGGGGAGGTGGGGTTCAAGGACTCATTGGTGAGGTCATCTGCCTAGGAAAGTCAGGTTGGTGACATGGTGGCATCTGCAACTTGGTGACTGAAAAGTATTAACATATAAAGCAGAACAAATTGTTTAGTAATCAGGAACTTAACGGTAAGAATATAGCAGAAACAACAAGACAACAAATAACCCCATCCAAAAATGGGGGGAGGACTTGGACAGAATATTCACCACAGAAGAGATCCAAAAGGCTGAGAAACACATGAAAAAATGCTCCAAGTCTCTGATTGTCAGAGAAATGCAAATCAAGACAACAATGAGATATCACTTCACTCCTGTGAGAATGTCACACATCAGAAAAGGTAACAGCAGCAAATGCTGGAGAGGGTGTGGGGTCAAAGGAACCCTCCTGCACCGCTGGTGGGAATGTCAATTGGTCCAGCCTCTGTGGAGAACAGTCTGGAGAACTCTCAGAAGGCTAGAAATGGACCTACCCTATGACCCTGCAATTCCCCTCCTGGGGATATATCCTAAGGAACCCAACACATCCATCCAAAAAGATCTGTGTACACATATGTTCTTGGCAGCACAATTTGTAATAGGCAAAACCTGGAAGCAACCCAGGTGTCTAACAACAGATGAGTGGCTGAGCAAGTTGTGGTCTATATACACAATGGAATACTACTCAGCTGTAAAAAATGGTGACTTCACCGTTTTCAGCCGATCTTGGATGGACCTTGAAAAAATCATGTTGAGTGAAATAAGTCAGAAACAGAAGGATGAATACGGGATGATCTCACTCTCAGGCCGAAGTTGAAAAACAAGATTAGAAAAGAAAACACAAGTCGAACCTGAAGTGGAATTGGAGTATTACACCAAAGTAAAAGACTCTGGGGTGGGTGGGTGGGTGGGGAGAATACAGGTCCATGAAAAATGATGAATGAAATAGTGGGGGTTGTATTGTTAAATGGGAATCTGGGGAATGTTATGCATGTAAAAAAAAAAAAAAAAAAGAAGTAGAAACGCAAAGCAGAAATTGACTGAGTTTGGAGTATGGCACCAAAGTAAGAAAGCAGAAGTACACTAGAGTTTGCAGTGAGTACCCTCCCTAACACTTCCTTTCCACTATTCCAAGCTTTGGGTCCATGATTGCTCAACAATTTGTTTGGCTTTGTATGTTAACTCTCTTTTCAGTCATCAGGTTCCAGATGCCATCAGGATGCTAGCCAGGCTTCCCTGGATTGAAGACCCCACCAATGTGTTCTGGAGCTCAGCTTCCCCAGAGACCCACCCTACTAAGGAAAGAGAGAGGCAGACTGGGAGTATGGACCAACCAGTCAACGTCCATGTTCAGCGAGGAAGCAATTACAGAAGCCAGACCTTCTACCTTCTGCAACCCATAATAACCCTGGGTCCATGCTCCCAGAGGGATAGAGAATGGGAAAGCTATCAGGGGAGGGGGTGGGATATGGAGATTGGGCGGTGGGAATTGTGTGGAGTTGTACCCCTCCTACCCTATGGTTTTGTTAATTAATCCTTTCTTAAATAAAAAAAAAAAAAAGAATATAGCAGAAAAGATTTGGGGTCTTCATGTTGAAAGAAGCTAGAAAGTCTATTTTAGGTATATTTTAATAGGCCCAGGACTTTACTAATTTTTGAGTCTGGTAACTAACATATAGGTGGGTTGAATGTATTGTCTAGGAAGATGGTTTCAAAGTTGGGAATAGGACTAGAAAGATGGATCATGACAGAGAGTAGTTCCCAAATATGAGAAAAGTATATAAATGCCACTAACTCTACACCCCATCAATCTGACCTAGGACCCATGTCTATCCACACTTAGCACAGGAACTTGTGCAACCTCAAGGATGCAGAATTCTTTTTTTTTAAAACTATTTATTTAATTGTTTTCCCCTTTGTTGCCCTTGTTGTTTTATTCTTGTAGTTATTGTTGTTATTGATGTCATTGTTGTTGGATAGGACAGAGAAATGGAGAGAGGAGGGGAAGACAGAGAGGGAGAAAGACACCTGCAGACCTGCTTCACCGCCTGTGAAGCAACTCCCCTGCAGGTGGGGAGCTGGGGGCTCAAACTGGGATCCTTACGCAGGTCCTTGCGCTTTGCGCCACGTGCATTGAACCTGCTGCACTACTGCCTGACTCCCAAAGATGAAGAATTCTTATCCTGCTTTGCAGGATGCAACTGCTGAATAAGTTGTCTTTCTCACAGATCATAGTAGTAATGACATTAAAGCAATATTCCTATTGAGGCTGTGATGTGTCCTGGGGTGTCAGTGAGTTCTGTGTAACTTCAGTGTGTACGTTCCATAATGATTGTCCATAATAGGATGAGAAATGGATAAATCCAGAAAAGAACAATAACACATAATCACTTATAGTTGTACAAAAAAGAAAGGGGGTCTCAATGTTATGATTTGCAAATCAGTAGTGACTTTGAACAATTATAAATATCCTTATGGCTATTTGAATATCTTTATGAATAGTCTTCAATTCTTTCTCCCACTTTGAATGCAGCTGTTTATTTTACTGCTACTGACTAGAGTGAGTATATATATAATGTTATATACCTTTTGTCTGATATATGGCATGTAAATATCTTTGTTGAAGGCAGGGAAGATAGCATAACAGTTATGCAATAAGATTTTCATGAGTAAGGCTCTAAAATTCCAGATTCATTCCCCTGGATCACCAAGAAACTGAGCTGAGTAGTTCTCTGTTAAAACAATCAATAAAAGTACATATATTTCTATTCTGTAGGGTGTCTCTCTGTTTTAGTGCTGACTTCTTTTGATGTCCTAAGAATGTTAAGTTTGAAGCAGTCCCAATGGTTCTCTTTTTTCTTTTCTTTGCTGTTGAGCCCAAGTTTCTAAAGACATTTTGAAATCAGACATTATGTAGTTTGTTATGCTAAAGATTTCTTCCATGTATGTTACGGGTTCTTATATAAAATTTAAGTCTTTTTTATTATTTATTTATTCCCTTTTTATTACCCTTGATATAGTTATTATTATTGTTGAAGTTGTTGTTGTTGGATAAGACAGAGAGAAATGGAGAGAGGAGGGGAAGACAGAGAGGGGGAGAGAAAGATAGACACCTGCAAATGAGCTTCACTGCCTGTGAAGGGATTCCTCTGCAGGTGGGGAGCAGGGGCCTCAAACCCGGTTTCTCACGTCAGTCCTTGTGCTTTGCACCACTTGCGCTTGACCCGCTGCACTACCGCCGGACTCCCCCAAATTTAAGTCTTTTAAATATTTTTTAGAGACAAAGAAATTGAAGGGAGAGACACCTATAGTAATACTTCATTGCTAGTGAGGTTTCCTTCTTGCAATTTGTAACTGGGTCCTGGATCTCAGAACTTGAGCACAGTGTCATATTTGCTCAGCTGGATGTGTAACCACTCCACTTCTAAATGTTGAGTGTTTTAATCTATTTTGAGCTTACATTTGTGCATGATGGCACGGGGTTGTCCTGTTTGATCTATATGCGGTGATTCTGTTTTCCTCACCCCGTTTAATTAGGAGACTTTCATTTATGCATTTAATGTTCTGAGTGCTTTTGTCATAGCTTAAATGACTGATGTGAGGGCTAAATTCTGGGCTTTCAGTTCTGTTCCACTGTTCTGCTTTTGTTCAAGTGACACACAACGCTAATTACTAGAGACCTGTAATGTAGTCAGGAAGTATGATGCCTCCATTTTTAGTCTCTTTTCTGCAAAATTTTTTAGCAGTTCTTTGTTTTGTGGTTCCAGATGCACTACTACAGCAAGCATTCTATTACTTTAAAGATGCTCATAGAGATATTGGTAGGGATTGCTTTGAATCTGCATATTGCTTTGGGTAAGATGGTCATTGAATGGTGATAAATCTACCAATCCATGAGCCTCCAACATCATTCCTTTTTTTATTTTGTCATTTCTTCTTCTTCTCCCCCCCACCCCCGAGCATTGCTCAATTCTCATTTATGGTGGTTGGGTAATTGAACCTGGGACTTTGGAGCCTCAGACATAATTTTTTTCCCTAAATATTTATTTATTCTCTTTTGTTGCCCTTGTTGTTTTATTGTTATAGTTATTGATATTGTCATTGTTGGACAGGGCAGAGAGAAATAGAGAGAGGAGGGGAAGACATAGAGGGAGAGAGAAAGATAGACACCTGCAGACCTGCTTTACCACCTGTGAAGTGACTCCCCTGCAGGTGGGGAGCCGTGGGCTTGAACCAGGATCCTTATGTGGGTCCTTGCGCTTTGCACCACCTGTGCTTAACCTGCTGCGCTACCACCCTACTCCCCAAACATAATTTTTTAAGCATAACCACTGTACTACCTCCCGTGCCCCTCATTTATTTTTATTTTTTTTTCTTGCCATGTAGGCTTTTTTTTATCTTTATTTGTTGGATAGAGATAGCCAGGAATTGAGAGGGAATGGGGTGATAGAGAGGGAGAGACACCTGCAGCACTGCTTCACCACCTGTGAAACTTTCCCCATGTAGGTGGGGGCCAGGGGCTCAAATCTGGGGCCTTGCACATTGTAACATGTACACTCAACCAATTGAGCCACCACCCAGCCCCTTATTGATTAAAAAATTTTTTTTATTATCTTTATTTATTTATTTATTGGATAGAGACAGCCAGAAATTGAGAGGAAGAGGGAGAGAGGCACATGCAGCCCAGCTTCACTACTTGTGAAGCTTTCCCCCTGCAGGTGGAGACTGGGGACTTAAACCTGGGTCCTTGCACTTTGTAACATGTGAGCTCAACTCGGTGTGCCACCATTCAGCCCCTCTCTTTCTTCTTATTTATTTATTTATTTATTTATTTATTTATTTATTTTTATGAGAACACTGCCCACCTCTGGTTTATTGTGGTACAGAGGACCAAAGCTGGGACTTTAAAGCCTCAGGCAGGAGAGGTAAGCTATAACTAACAAATAAATAAATATAAAAAAAAAGAAAGTTACACTATCTATCCCCACCCTCATTCATTTCTTCTCATAGACCTTCATGTTTTGGGGGCAGGGGTGGATAGCATAATGGTTATGCAAAGAGGCTGTCTTGCCTGAGGCTCTGAATTCCCAAGCTCAGTCCCCTGTACCACCATAAGCCTGAGCTGAGTAGTGCTCTGGTAATAAAAATAAAATTTTTAAAAAGATATCTTAGATATTTATATTTTTTTAAAGATTATATCTTGAAAGCTCTTCTAGGCATGCCAAGGATTAAATATATGGGATAAGGAAAATAAATAATATATTTTTAGTGTGGGGAGAGTAACATGTTTTATCTTGGATTTGTCTTTTCCTTTGTTGAGGAGATATCTGTTACTCATGTTAGTGGTGAATATAGTGAATCGCAAGTTTATGGATACATTTATTTCTATGATCAACCTCTAATACTTATTTCAGCTGTACTTTTATTAATTTATTTTTTGGTCTCTAATCACTAGGGCTCAGTGCAAACCCTACTAATCCACCAATCTTGACAGTCATTTTTCCTTTTTTTATTTTATTTCTTAATTTTTTTCCCTTTTGTTGCCCTTGTTGTTTTATTGTTGATGTTATTACTATTGTTATTGATGTCGTCGTTGTTGGATAGGACAGAGAGAAATCGTGACAGGAGGAAAGACAGAGAGGGGGAAAGACAGACACCTGCAGACCTGCTTCAGCACCTGTGAAGAGACCCCTTGCAGATGGGGAGCCCTAGCTCAAACCAGGATCCTTGTGCTGGTCCTTGCACTTTGCACCATGTGTGCTTACCCTACTGCATTACCACGTCCCCTTTTTTTCCCACTTCATTTGATAGGACAGAGAGAAATTAAGAAGGGAGGAAAGAGAGAGTGGGAGAAATTAAGATAGACACCTGCATTCCTGCTTCAACTCTTGTGAAGTGTCCCTGATGCAGGTGGGGAGTGGGGGTTCAAACCTGGTTCCTGGGTGTGTACCACTGCCCAGCCCCATATCAGCAGTACTTGTAAAACAAGTTCAGGATCTAACAGTTGGAATTTTAATTTTAACAGTTGCTAATTTTTTTCAGGGTCATAATTTATTATTCATACTATCATATAATATATTGTTGTTAGTTTCTTTTTTGATATTTATATTATTTCTATTTAATAATATTCATAATATTTATTCTCTTTTGTTACCCTTTTTTGGGAAGATTTTATTTATTTATTTATTTATTTATTTATTTATTTATTTATGAGAAAGATAGGAGGAGAGAGAAAGAACCAGACATCACTCTGACACATGTGCTTCCAGGGATTGAACTCAGGACCTCATGCTTGAGAGTCCAATGCTTTATCACTGCACCATCTCCCAGACCACTTTTTTTAACCAGAGCACTGTCAGCTGTGGTGGTGCGAGAGATTAGACCTGGGATTTTGGAGCCTCAGGCATGAGAGTCTGTTTGCATAACCAATATGCTATCTACCCTCTGCCTGCCCTTGTTTTTTATTGTTGTAGTTATATTGTTGTTGTTACTGATGTCGTTGTTGGATAGGACAGAGAGAAGTGGACAGAGGGGGGATGGCATTGGAAGGAAATATTTGAGGTGCAGTTTAAAATTCATTTATGCTGCTTTCACAGCTGGGGACTTCTATACTTTAATTTGAGGTACAAGACAAGCAATGCAATTCCTTTGTGTGTAGCCAGCACACAATTCATTCTACCTGTGAATGTAACAGTTGAGTTATTTTTAATACGAGTGAACTGGATTGGGAATAAACTTGTGGACCAGCTATGATTTCAATCTCTTCCATAAAGTACAACTACCAACAGACTGGCTTTTGAAATACATGGTATCTCCTAGTCCATGTTGGCATGTCACAAAATTGTTTGGAAAATTAAAACACAGTATAGAATATTTCTGGGAGTCGGGCGGTAGTGCAGTGGGTTAAGCACACATGGCGCAAAGCGCAAGGACTAGCCTAAGGATCTCTGTTTGAGCCCCCGGCTCCCCACCTGCAGGGGAGTCACTTCACAGGAGGTGAAGCAGGTCTGCAGGTGTCTGTCTTCCTCTCCATCTCTATCTTCCCCTCCTCTCTCCATTTTTCTCTGTCCTAACAATGATGACATCAGTAACAACAATAATAACCACAAGGATACAAAAGAACAAGGCTAACAAAAGGGAAAATAAATAAATATTAAAAAAAAATTTAAAAAGACTATTTCTGAAGAGGCAAGATAGTCTGAATTTCAGAAAATATATAACTAGTCCATTATTTTTTATAAATCTCTGTATAATAATTTTATATAAGATGCCATGGGGAGAGAGTCTGCCCACTTGTTAAAAGGGAGCTAACAATGATTTTATAACTTAGGCTCTCACATGTCCCCAAGCCTACTTAGTATAGCTTCACATCAATGGGAAGACCTCGACCATGAGTCTGGAATTCATTCAATGATACAATGGCACATTTTTCTTTTAAGCTGTAACTTAAGGCAGTGCTTGCCTGATCAGGGAGTAATTCTGAAATGGGGGTATGGGCTTTTTATAAGAAAAAAATATTTCCAGTAGGTAATAAGTTTTTAAAAAATATTTATTTATTTATTTCCTTTTGTTGCCCTTGTTGTTTTTCATTGTTGTAGTTATTGTTGTTATTGATGTTGTTGTTAGATAGGACAGAGAGAAATGGAGAGAGGAGGGGAAGACAGAAAAGGGGAGAGAAAGATAGACACCTGCAGACCTGCTGCACCGCCTGTGAAGTGACTCCCCTGCAGATGGGGTGTCGTGGGCTCCAACCGGGATCCTTACATGATTCCTTGAGCTTTCTGCCATGTGCACTTAACCCCCTGCCTTATAGCCCGACTCCCTGTTCAATTTTTTTTAATATATCTATTTATTCCCTTTTATTGCCCTTGTTGTATTATTATTGTAGTTATTATTGATCTTGTTGTTGTGGATAGGACAGAGAGAAATGGAGAGAGGAGGGGGAGAGAAAGACACCTACAAACCTGCTTCACCGCTTGTGAAGAGATTTCCCCCGCAGGTGGGGAGCCGGGGGCTCGAACCCAGATCATTATGCTGGTCCTTGCGCTTTGTGCCACGTGCGCTTAACCCACTGTGATACCGCAAGACTCCCTTTGTTCAAGTTTTTTATATACTTGTCTATGTACCCAAAAGTTCCAAATCATTTTTAGCACATAAAATATGACTGAAGCTGCTCATTCCAATAAATATTTTATTGATATAAGATCAAAGTCATAGCTCTTTCAGATGATATGTTAACTCACTGATTCATCTCTTTAGCTTCTTATCCTAACATTCAACATGTTACATCAGTTGGCTTTCTTGAGATGCATTTCCACCAGGTATATTTATCTCACGTTTGGTGATAGAAAAAGTACAAAATCTTTTAAATTTTCATGATATTTATATTCATTAAAATGTTATGTCCCGGTGGCCCAGGTGCTGACCAAGATCTGTATCATTGGACTCTCAAGTGTGTGGTTCAGAATTCAGTATCCTTCACCCACTAGGAGAGTGATATTCTGATACTCTGCCATAACTTTAATTTTTTTTTTTATGGGAATACCATTGTAAAAGAAAATGAGTAATTCCTCTTTATGTTGACAACCCTTTTGAATTCTGTGTTGTTATATGACCATCAAGTTGAATATGTTTCTTTTTATTTATTTGTTTGTTTGTTTATTATTGGGGGATTAATACTTTACATTCAACAGAAAATACAATAGTTTATACTTGCATAACATTTCCCAGTTTTCCACATAACAATACACCCTCCACTAGGTCCTCTGTCATACTTTTCCAGGACCTGTACTCTCCCCCAACCACCTGCCCTAGAGTCTTTTACTTTGGTGCAATACACCAACTTTAATTTTCTTTTTTTTTCTTTATTTTTTTTTAGTACTATTTCTTTTTTATTGGGGAATTAATGTTTTACATTCAACAGTAAGTACAATAGTTTGTACATGCATAACATTCCCCAGATTCCCATATAACAATACAACCCCCACTAGGTCCTCTGAATCCTTCTTGGGCCTGTATTCTCCCTACCCACGCACCCCAGAGTCTTTTACTTTGGTGAGATATGCCAATTCCATTTCAGGTTCTACTTCTGTTTTCTTTTCTGATCTTGTTTTTCAACTTCTGCCTGAGAGTGAGATCATCCCATATTCATCTTTCTTTTTCTGACTTATTTCACTCAACATGATTTTTTCAAGGTCCATCCAAGATCGGCTGAAAACGGTGAAGTCACCTTTTTTTACAGCTGAGTAGTATTCCATTGTGTATATATACCACAACTTGCTCAGCCACTCATCTGTTGTTGGACACCTGGGTTGCTTCCAGGTTTTGCCTATTACACATTGTGCTGCCAAGAACATATGTGTACACAGATCTTTTTGGATGGATATGTTGGGTTCCTTAGGATATATCCCCAGGAGAGGAATTGCAGAGTCATAGGGTAGGTCCATTTCTAGCCTTCTGAGAGTTCTCCAGACTGTTCTCCACAGAGGTTGGACCAATTTACATTCCCACCAGCAGTGTAGGAGGGTTCCTTTGAGCCCACGCCCTCTCCAGCATTTGCTGCTATTACCTTTTCTTATGTATGACATTCTCACAGGAGTGAAGTGGTATCTTGTTGTTGTCTTGATTTGCATTTCTCTGACAATCAGAGATTTGGAGCATTTTTCCATGTGTTTCTCAACCTTTTGGATCTCTTTTGTGGTGAATATTCTGTCCATGTCCTCCCCCCATTTTTGGATGGGGTTTTTTGTTGTCTTGTTGTTGAGTCTGGCAAGCTCTTTATATATGTTGGTTATTAAACTCTTGTCTGATGTATGGCATGTAAAGATCCTCTCCCATTCTGTGAGGGGTCTCTTGGTTTGGGTAGTGGTTTCTTTTGCTGTGAAGAAGCTTTTTAATTTGATGTAGTCCCATAGGTTTATACTTGCCTTAGTCTTCTTTGTAATTGGATTCGTTTCATTAAAGATGTCTTTGAAATTTATGCGGAAGAGTTCTGCCAATATTTTCTTCTAAGTATCTGATAGTTTGTTGTCTAACATCCAAGTCCTTGATCCACTTGGAATTTACTTTTGTATTTGGTGAAATACAGTGGTTTAGTTTTATTCTTCTGCATGTTTCAACCCATTCTTTCCAACACCATTTGTTGAAGAGACTCTGGTTTCCCCATTTAATAGTCTGAGCCCCTTTGTCAAAGATTAGATGCCCATAGGTGTGGGGGCACCAACTTTAATTTTCATTTGCAAGTAAATCACATAAAATTAAACTACTTAAGCTTTATATTTTGCCTTCTAGAGTGTGGTCTAAATGTTGCATTATAAGTAAGGATATGAAAGATCTTCCCATCTGGTATCAAATATGTATTTTTCCATGTGGTGTGACTATGATAAAATTTGTATATATTGTATAACATTCCAGTCATACCCCAGCACTGACTGGGTTCTACCATTAAAGACACAGCTGGAGTAATATGATTGCACTGAGCAGTATTATGTCATGTTTTGCTGATACTATTAACTTTATGAATATCTATGTGAATAGAGATTTTTATTTTAGAGGAACCCGGTGGTAGTGCACCCGATTAAAAAATGCTCACTGGGGGTCGGGCGGTGGCGCAGTGGGTTAAGCGCACGTGGGCAAAGCGCAAGGACCGGTGTAAGGATCCCGGTTAGAGCCCCTGGCTCCCCACCTGCAGGGGAGTCGCTTCACAGGCGGTGAAGCAGGTCTGCAGGTGTCTATCTTTCTCTCCCCCCTCTGTCTTCTCCTCCTCTCTCCATTTCTCTCTGTCCTATCCAACAATGAACAACATCAACAATGGCAATAATAACCACAACGAGGCTACAACAACAAGGGCAGCAAAAGGGGGAAAAATGGCCTCCAGGAGCAGTGGATTCATGGTGCAGGCACCGAGCCCAGCAATCACCCTGGAGGGAAAAAAAAAATGCTCACATTAAAGTGTGCAGGAACCCAGGTTCAAGCCCCTGTCCCCACCTGCAGGGGGAAAGCTTCATGAGTGGTTAAGGAAGGCTGCAGGTGTCTCTGTCTCTCTCCCTCTCTGCTCTCAATTTCTCTCTCATTCTATCCAATAATAAGTAAATATTTTTTAAAGAATTTCTATCAGTGAGCATCTTTCTGCATCTCTCTATCATTAAAATGAATTAAATTCAAACAAAAAATCCTCCTCATCATTTTTTGCTACCAAGATTATAACTGGGTCCTGCTCCTGGCATAATAATTCCACAGAAACTAGTGGCCATTTTCCCTTCAACTTTATTTTTTAAAAAATTTATGGTGAAATGAGAGAGAAAGACACGTATAACACTGTTCCGCCACTTGTGAATCTTCCTTGCTGCAGGTGGGGATCAGAGATTTGAATCTAGATTCTTAGAGGGGCATGTGCACCCTATTTGGCATACCACCACTTGGCTCCTAGAATATTATTATTATTAATTACAAATACAGAGAAAGGGATGGGTGGTGGTACACCTGGTTGAACACACACAACATGTAAGGACATGGGCTCAAGCCCCTGGTCCCCACCTGTAGAGGTAAAGTCTCACAAGTGTTGAAGCAGTGCTGCAAGTGTATCTGTCTCTTTCCCTCTCATTCTCCCCGTTCCTTTCAATTTTTGGCTGTGTCTATCCAGTAAATGGAGTATAATAGCACACAGAGAAAGGAACAGAGTGTGAACTAGAGTATCACTCTAGTACATGAGATTCTGGAGAGCAGACTTAGAACCTCATGTTTGAGAGTTCTATGCTATATTCACTATACCATTTCCTAGGCCTTGAGAATGAGGTTTTTGATGATCAGATTACCACATATATGTTTGAATATCACATAATCACAGCTTTCATGAATATTTCATATATATTGTAGGACTCAATAACTTGTGAAGACGTAACTGTGAACTTCAGTAAGGAGGAATGGGCACTACTAAATCCTTCAGAGAAGAAGCTGTACAAAGATGTGATGTGGGAAATATTCCATAACTTTGTCTCAATAGGTATGAATAATAATCTTTCGGGCTGGGTGGTGGTGTACCTGGTTGAGTGCACGTTACAGTGCACTAGGACCTGGGTTTGAGACCCCTGTCCTCACCTGAAGGGAGAAAGCTTTGCAAGTGGTGAAGCAGTGCTGCAGGTGTCTCTCTGTCTATCACCTCCTTCCCTCTCAATTTCTGGCTCTCTCTATCCAATTAATAAATGTAATACATACAATTTTTTAAAAAATCTAAAAAAAATAAAAATATAATAATCTTTCATTTGTCCATTAGAAAGCAGTTTCTTTTTTTGTCCACCAATGTTCTCTTAAGTGAAATATGGAAAAGGAGAGACTGTTAAGCAAGTAGGTTATGTTTGTAACTAACAACGGATCAATAATTTAAATATTTCTATGATGTCTATTATTATATTTCTTTACATTTTAGAAAAATTGCAGGAAGATCATTTTATTGAACAACAGGAACACCAGCAAAGAAGTAAACAAAGGTGAGAGTCACATGCGCTATAAAACATACCGCCCCACCTGAGAAAGGACCTATGGACTATCTACCTATGGACTCCTCTGAAACTTGGTGCCTACATAGTTCCCCTGTGTTAATATGTTAATATTTTCTTTTTCCACATATACTATGAGTCAGAGTAGGGTAGCAGAGAGAGAGATCACAGCACTGCTGTAGTTGTGAAGCTTCCACTGTGTTTGGTAGTGATTTTTTTCTAGTATATTAAAAGTGTCTATCAGTTTTGTGATTATATATGTATAATAAGTGCCTGCACTTGTGATTGTTTATGTATACCTTTTTTTTTTCTGGTGGCCATTTTTCCTTTTTTTAAATTTTTATTAGGAAAAAAGAAATTGAGAAAGGATGAGGAGAGAGAGAGAGGAAGAGAAAGATTGACAAGTACAGACCTGATTCCCCCCCTGTTGAAGTGGACCTCCTACAGCTGGGGCCTTGAAAGCAGGTCCTTGTACTTGGTAATATGTTTGCTTAACTGGATGTGCTACCCCCATGTATACTATTTTTTCCTAATAATATTAACTTAATATTTAAAATTTTATTTATTATTGGATAGAGACATAGAGAAATTGAGAGGAGTGGGGGAGATAGAGAAGGAGATAGAGCTACACCTGCAGCCATGCATCACCACTTGTGAAGCTTTCCCCGTGCAAGTGGGGACCAGGGGCTTGAATCCATCTTTCTGCACTATAGTGTGTGCACTTAACCAGGTGCACTATCAAACAGTCTGATTTTTTTTTTTTGCCTCCAGGGTTATTGCTGGGGCTCGGTGCCTGCACCATGAATCCACTGCTCCTGGAGGCCTTTTTTTTCTTTTTCCTTTTTGTTGCCCTTGTTGTTGTAGTCTTGTTGTTGATGCCATTCACTGTTGGATAGGACAGAAAGAAATGGAGAGAGGAGAGGAGAAAAGAGAAGGGGAGAGAAAGACACCTGCAGACCTGCTCCACCACCTGTGAAGCGACTCCCCTGCAGGTGGGGAGCTGGGGGCTCAAACCGGGATCCTTATGCTGGTCCTTGCACTTTGCACCAAGCTCGCTTAACTCGTTGTGCTACTGCCCGACCCCAAACAGCCTAATTTTTTTTTATAAATAATTTTATTTATTTATTATTGAGTAGAGACAGAAATTGAATGAGGCAATGAGCATAGAAAGGGAGAAAGACAGACACCTGCAGCCTGGATTCACCACTTATGAAGCTTTCCCCTTACAGGTGGGGACCAGAGGGTTAAATATGGGTCTTTGAACACAGCAGTGTGAAAGCTTAACCGAGTGCACCATTGCCTGCTCCGCCATTAACTTAATTTTTCTTAATATATATAGTTACTACTGTCTGATGATTTTTTTTTTTTTTTTTTTGGTAGAAATGTAGAAGAGAAGTTATCTGAGAAGAAGGAAGGAATTCTATATGGAGAGAAACCTCATGAATGTGAAATATGTCACAAAAAATTCACTTGTTCCAGTTATCTTCAAACATCTAAAATAACTCAAATCATGGAAAATACCTATAAATGTAAACTATGTAGTAAAGAATCCATTCAATCCAGTAATATTTGGACACATGAAAGATCTCAAAGTGGAGATAATTTTTATGAATGTAAAGAATGTAGTAGAACATTCAGTCAAGTCAATTATCTTCTGTTACATGAAAAAACTCACAGTGGAGATAAACCTTATGAATGTAAACAATGTAGTAAAAGATTTAGTCGCTCCAATTATCTTCAGTGCCATGAAAAAACTCATAGTGGAGAGAAACCCTATGAATGTAAACAATGTAATAAAACATTCAGGCGATACAGTCATCTTTGGAGCCATAAAAAAACTCACAGTGGAGAGAAACCCTATGAATGTAAACAATGTAGTAAAACATTCAGGCAATCCAGTCATCTTCAGCGCCATAAAAAAACTCACAGTGGAGAGAAACCCTATGAATGTAAACAATGTAGTAAAACATTCATTTGCACCAGTTCTCTTCGGCAACATGAAAGAACTCACAGTGGAGAGAAACCCTATGAATGTAAACAATGTAGTAAAAGGTTTACTCGCTCCAATTATCTTCAGCGCCATGAAAGAATTCACAGTGGAGAGAAACCCTATGAATGTAAACAATGTAATAAAGCATTCAGGTGTTCTAGCTCTCTTCAGACACATGAAAGGACTCACAGTGGAGAGAAACCATATGTTTGTAAACAATGTTGTAAGACATTCAGTCGATCTTGTCATCTTTGGAGACATAAAAAAACTCACGGTGGAGCTGTCTGGGAGGTGGCAAAGTTGTAAAGCTTTGGACTCTCAAGCATGAGGTCCCGAGTTCGATCCCCAGCAGCACATGTGCCAGAGTGATGTCTGGTTCTTTCTCTTTCCTCCTATCTTTCTCATAAATAAATAAAATATTAAAAAAAAAAAAACTCACAGTGGAGAGAAACCCTATGAATGTATACAATGTAGTAAAACATTTACTACCTCCGGTTCTGATACATAAAAGAAACCACAGAGGAGAGAAACCCTATGGGTGTAAACAATGTAGTAAAACAGTCAGTTGTTCCAGCTCTCTTCCAACACATGAAAGATAGATATCACAGTGGAAAAAGCCCCTCTGAATGTAAACAATGTAGTAAAAGGTTTAGTCGTTCCAGTCATCTTCGGATACATGAAAGAACTCAGAGTGGAGAGAAACCCTGTGAATACAAATGGTGTAGTAAAACATCAGTTGTTCCAGCTCTCTTGAGACACATGAAAGAACTCAAAGTAGAAAGAAACACTAAGTTGTGGTCTAGGAGGTGGTGCAGTGGATAAGCATTGGATTCTCAACTATGAGGTCCCCAGTTTGATCCCCAGCAGCACATGTACCAGAGTGATGTCTGGTTCTTTTTCTCCTATTTCTCTCATGAATAAATTCTAAAAAAAGAAAAGAAAAGAAAAGAAAAACACTATAAATGTAAACAATGTAGTAAAACATTCAGTCAAGCCAGTAATCTTCAACACATGAAGTTAGACACGAGTGAAACCTTATGAATGAAAGCAATGTAGTAAAATACTCAATTCATCTAGTTCTCTTCTGACACAAAATAATTTAGATAGGAAAATTGTATGAAAGTATTCAGTCATTCCTCTACTATTCAGAAGAATAAAAGTAAAATATTTACTAAAGCCTGCAGTGATTCCAGAAATTTTTAGATACGTGATAGCACTTGCATTGTAGAAAGTCCTTGTGAATGTAAGTATGTTGTATATACTGGACCCACAGTGCTCACAGCAACACATGATAAAAATTACGTAACTATGGTATGTTATAAAATAATTCTAGATCATTTTAGAGATTATATACCTGCTGTAATATTGTAATCATGGAATTATGATATGATTACAGTCATCTCAATTTGTTTATACCAATCATTTGAAATCATATTTCATTAGATCTAATAATTGTAGCTCATTTTTAAAACATGAACTTATGCAATTCATATTCAGTAATTGTGGTTTTACAACATTAATGTTATTTTGTCTAGTAAACTCAAGCCCTGGATACATTTTCACCTGAACTACAGTCTTTTCTGGCAGGTTATAAGCTAGTTACTTTATTTCTCTCTGGGGCACCATCTCTTCAGGCTGACTTTTTCAGATAGAAAGATTGAGACAGAATGGTAGAGCAAGGAGAAATCAAACTACAACATTACATATATCTTCCTTCCATGCCATGGGAACTGTTTTTAACTTGGATTATATACATAGAAAGTAGTACATAGCATCACTAGCCAGTGATGAACTTGATAAAGTGCACCGAACCCTGGTTCAAGCCCTTGCCCCCCAGCTGCAGGAGTAAAACTTCATGATTGGTGAAGTAGGTTTTATCTCTCAGTCTCTTCCTATCTCCCCCTTACCTATAAATTTCTGTCTCTAATAAATAAAATTTCTTTGAAAAGTGACAGCACAAAGCAGCATATTATTCAAGGAAGGAATTCTGCTGGTGCTATAAACAATACTAGTTTATTTTTTACTTGTTATTAAAACATCATGTTGGTTGATATCATGCCTCACACATTTTATTCTTTAAATAACTGTAAATACTAATATTTAATTCTTTAAATAACTGATATAGTCAGAGTTATTCTTAGTATTGTCATTCTTAGGAGTTAATCTCATTACTCTGATAGAAATTAACAATCATCACCAATTTAAAAATTGTAACCATTACCTGCAATGTATGATTAATATACATTACATTAACAAGGTCAAACCATCACTCCAATTAGAATATGTTATGACGGCTACACATATCACTTATTCATAAGAAAGACAGGACAAGAGAAAGAACCAGACATCACTCTGGTACATGTGTTGCCAGGGATCGAACTCATGACCTCATGTTTGAGAATCCAGTGCTTTATCCACCGTGCCACCTCCTGGACCACTGGATTTGATATTTTAAAAAAATGGAACATAAAAAATATCATTTAATCCAAGAGACCACCATAAACCATAGCTGAACAGTGCTCTGTTTAGATATATGTATAAGGGGCAGGGCAGTAGCACAGTGGGTTAAGCATGCATGGCACAAAGCCCAAGAACCAGCTAAGGACCCAGGTTCCAGCCTCCAACTCCCCACCTGCAGGGGGGCTGCTTCACAGGCAATGAAGCAGGTCTGCAGGTGTCTATCTCCCTCTCTGTCCCCCCCCACTCTTGATTTCTGTCCTATCTAACAATGACAGCAATAACAACAATAATAATAACCACAACAATGATAAAACAACAAAGGCTATAGAAAGGGAAAAAAATAGCCTGCAAGCAGTGGATTCATAGTGCAGGCACCTGGTCCTGGGGGTGGCGCAGCGGATAAAGCACTGGATTCTCAACCATAGTGCAGGCACCTGGTCCTGGGGGTGGCGCAGCGGATAAAGCACTGGACTCTCAACCATAGTGCAGGCACCAAGCCCCAGTAATAACCCTGGAGGCGAATAAATAAGTAAATGTATGTATATAGCAGACAATAGATGAGAAATAAATGTGATGAGATACATATTTTACTCGAAAGTGATATTTTCCATTACAATTACTTTTGCCTTATTTTGAAAGAAACTTGGAGGATTCACATAAAATTAGGTAGCCTGGACACTAACAGAAGAAGAAAAAGCACAATAAAAGATTCATGAGGCGAGTCAGGATGTAGCGTAGTAAGTTAAGCGTATGTGGCACTAAGTGCAAGGACCGGCATAAGGATCCCGGTTCGAGCCCCCGGCTCCCCACCTGCAGGTTAGTCACTTCACAGGCTGTGAAGCAGGTCTGCAGGTGTCTATCTTTCTCTCCCACTGTCTGTCTTCCCTTCCCCTCTCCATTTCTCTCTGTCCTATCCAACAACAATGGCATCAACAACAACAACAATAATAACTACAACAGTAAAACAACAAGGGTAATAAAAGTGAATAAATATTTAAAAGAAAGAAAAAGAAAACGTGTATTTCACTCTCAATTTCTCACTATCCTTATCTACCCTTCCCCCCAAAAAAACCAGAATAAATTAGCTCTAGGTGTAGTGGATTCGTAGTGGTAGCACCAAGCCCCAGTGATAACCTTGGAGGAAAAAAAAAACATATATTTAAAAAGATTTTGTTTGTTAAATTGAGTCCAAATATATCCCATGTGTAAATGTTGCTAACTTATTCCTGTCAGTTGTCCTGCTCTATTCTGTTCTGTCAGTTGATTGGACCAGGTCACTGTCATGAATCTTTGTGTTGATTAGATATTTTCTCAGCATATTCTTAGTCCATCTATTTTCCTTTAATGATCAAGAAGAAATTCAGAGATTTATATTTAAAGAAGAAAAAAAATTCTTGGGTGATCCAGTGTCATTTACACCATAAGGAAAGTGGCAGGCAATGTCTGCTCCCTCCCTATCGGTGGTATTGACAGAATGAGTCACTTCAATGATGTGATTCAAATAAAACTTCAAAATTTAATCAAGAGAAAGAAAAAGGACTGAAATGCTAAGAGGGAGCATCTGACTTCTCCTTATAGAGTTTAAACCATCCAGGTGTTTTGGGCTTCAGTTACACATAGTGTGAGTAGGTGGGCTGAAGAGACACAATTCCTCCCTTGAAAGGAGTCATCTGAGAAGCTGCTGGTTGAGAAACAAGTAGTCTCTGCCCATTCCACACTGCCTGTTGTGTGAGCACCACAAACACAGAGACTTAGAAAGGGATCTCTTTGTCCTGCCCAGCTCTGCAATGGAGAGGTCCCGATGTCTAGTTACTCACTGCTTCCTCCTTCAGAAACTAAAAAAGCACAAGGTGGGCTTCCTGTGAGATTTGACTGCATGGCATCTTCACAATAGGAAACTATGCTAATTTCAAACCTGTGTAGCGGCTGAGTAAGCAGGTGTCCAGAGCATAGATCTCTCTAATCAACAGTGAGTGTGATCATTCTCTTTTAGTCCACAGTAGGCTGGAGGATGGGAATGACAAATTAATGTTCATCTGTGAACTGGAAGTGCCAGCAAACAAACAAATGCAGGCTAATACAACCACTTCATGAACTGAGAACAGAGGATGAAATCTCTTGAATCTTTGATCTTTACAAACACCCCAACAGCAGTTTCTAGGCATTCAGTGTAATTTTAACAATTTTATTGTTTACCACACATCAATAACCACTATACAGCAGGAACAGTAAATATTTTAATTAGCATGGGAGATATGGTCCCAGAGGTGTCTCAGTGGATAAGGCATTGAACTCTGAAGCATGAGGTCCTGAGTTGGATTCCCAGCAGCACATGTTCTAGAATTATGGCTTGTTCTTTCTCTCTATCCTCCTATCTTTCTCATTAATAAATAAAACAGTAAAAAAATAATGAACATGGAAGCAATCCAGATGTAAACTTGCTTGGAAGGAATCCAGCAACTAAGGAATAGTTACTAAATCAGAAATGCTTAGTGAGAGTTCAAACTAACTACATAAATGTACAATCATACCACAGGTAAGGATAAGAAGACACTTAACAATGGTATAAGCCCTCCCAAACTGGAATCATTGTTGGTATGTTCTCATATATCCACTATGGGTATATTTTATGAGGAAAATGAATTTCTTTATTTTATTTATATGTATCATATTTAGTTATTTAGTAGTGAAAGAAACATCCAGAGCATCACTCTGGCACAATCTTGGGTCTTGAACTTGGAAATTTTGATTATCTTTATTTTTATTTATTGGATAGAGACAACCAGAAATCTAGAGGGGAAGGGGAGGTATTGAGGTAGAGAAACTAAGAGTCACCTGGAGTCCTGCTTCACCACTTGCAAAGTGAAAAACTTTAGTTTATGCTGCTTTTGAATAGTTTGGACTGCAGACTAATCTTTAGGTGTCGTATCTTTTATTTGTTTGTTTGTTTGGGTTTGTTTCATGTGTTTGCTTGTTTGTTTTTTCATTGCTGTTATTTCATTTTCTTTTCTTATTCCTTTGACCAAAAGTAGCCTTTGTTGTAGGCTCATTGCCTTTACTGGTGATTGGTTGTGCTCTCTATTGTGGTAGTAGCATTTTTTATTTTTTATTATTCTTTACTGTCTCTCTTTTCTCCTTTTTTAATTTTCTTCTCTCTGATTTGAAAAATATTAGCATTTGCTCCTGTATTGACTGTATTCACTTGTGCCTATTTGTGATCTATCTTGTATAAGAAGTCTGCCGTGGTAAGGTTTTTCTTTCTTTATCTCTCTCTTTCTTTTCTTTTAATTTCTCTTGCTTCCCGCAATCTCCTAAATATATGTCTAATAGTTGATTTATGTAATAGTCTGCATCTACTTTGTATTTTTTCTGTTTGTTTATTTTGTTTTTAGTTGAGAGAGTTTTCATAGCTAACTGATTTTGGTTGAACTGGATCAATCACCACCTTTGTTGTTGTATTTTGAGGCTTGTGACCTCAGTTGTAAGAGTCCCTGGTGTAGTGGGGCAAAAAATACAACAAGAGAGATACAATAGTAGTAGGAAACTTGAACACCCCACTCTTACACTTAGATCAACTAAGAGAGAACCAACAAAGAAACAAGAGATGGATAGACTAGACCTCCAGAACAATTTCAGAGCTCTTCACTTCAAGAAACTAGAATATACAATCTTTTCAAATCCACACAGCACATCCTCAAGTATAGACCACAAGTTAGGCCACAAAGACAGTATCAACAAATTAAAGAGCATTGAAATAATAACAAGCATCATCTCAGACAACAGTGAAGTAAAGATAACACAAAACAAAAAACAAAATAATTACTAAAAGTCACAAAATTCGGAAACTCAACAACATACTTTAATAATTGCTGAGTTAAAGAGGAACTCATTTTCCCAGATCTCAAACTGTATTATAGAGCCGTTGTCATCAAAACTGCTTGGTACTGGAACATGAACAGACACACTGACCAGTGGAATAGAATTGAGAGCCCAGAAATGAGGCCCCACACGTATGGACATCTAATCTTTGACAAAGGGGCCCAGACTATTACATGGGGAAAGCAGAGTCTCTTCAACAAATGGTGTTGGAAACAATGGGTTGAAACATGCAGAAGAATGAAACTGAATCACTGTATTTCACCAAATACAAAAGTAAATTCCAAGTGGATCAAGGACTTAGATGTTAGACCAGAAACTATCAGATACTTAGAGGAAAATATTGGCAGAACTTTTTTCCGCATAAATTTTAAAGACATTTTCAATGAAACGAATCCAATTACAAGGAAGACTAAGGCAAGTATAAACCTATGGGACTACATCAAATTAAAAAGCTTCTTCACAGCAAACCACTACCCAAATCAAGAGACCCCTCACAGAATGGGAGAAGATCTTTACATGCCATACATCAGACAAGAGTTTAATAAGCAACATATATAAAGAGCTTGCCAGACTCAACAACAAGACAACAAATAACCCCATCCAAAAATGGGGGGAGGACTTGGACAGAATATTCACCACAGAAGAGATCCAAAAGGCCGAGAAACACATGAAAAAATGCTCCAAGTCTCTAATTGTCAGAGAAATGCAAATCAAGACAACAATGAGATATCACTTCACTCCTGTGAGAATGTCACACATCAGAAAAGGTAACGGCAGCAAATGCTGGAGAGGGTGTGGGGTCAAAGGAACCCTCCTGCACTGCTGGTGGGAATGTCAATTGGTCCAACCTCTGTGGAGAACAGTCTGGAGAACTCTCAGAAGGCTAGAAATGGACCTACCCTATGACCCTGCAATTCCCCTCCTGGGGATATATCCTAAGGAACCCAACACATCCATCCAAAAAGATCTGTGTACACATATGTTCTTGGCAGCACAATTTGTAATAGCCAAAACCTGGAAGCAACCCAGGTGTCCAACAACAGATGAGTGGCTGAGCAAGTTGTGGTCTATATACACAATGGAATACTACTCAGCTGTAAAAAAATGGTGACTTCACCGTTTTCAGCCGATCTTGGATGGACCTTGAAAAAATCATGTTGAGTGAAATAAGTCAGAAACAGAAGGATGAATACGGGATGATCTCACTCTCAGGCCGAAGTTGAAAAACAAGATTAGAAAAGAAAACACAAGTCGAACCTGAAGTGGAATTGGAGTATTACACCAAAGTAAAAGACTCTGGGGTGGGTGGGTGGGTGGGGAGAATACAGGTCCATGAAAAATGATGAATGAAATAGTGGGGGTTGTATTGTTAAATGGGAATCTGGGGAATGTTATGCATGTAAAAAAAAAAAAAAGTAGAAACGCAAAGCAGAAATTGACTGAGTTTGGAGTATGGCACCAAAATAAGAAAGCAGAAGTACACTAGAGTTTGCAGTGAGTACCCTCCCTAACACTTCCTCTCCACTATTCCAAGCTTTGGGTCCATGATTGCTCAACAATTTGTTTGGCTTTGTATGTTAACTCTCTTTTCAGTCATCAGGTTCCAGATGCCATCAGGATGCTAGCCAGGCTTCCCTGGATTGAAGACCCCACCAATGTGTCCTGGAGCTCAGCTTCCCCAGAGACCCACCCTACTAGGGAAAGAGAGAGGCAGACTGGGAGTATGGACCGACCAGTCAACGCCCATGTTCAGCGGGGAAGCAATTACAGAAGCCAGACCTTCTACCTTCTGCAACCCTCAATGACCCTGGGTCCATGCTCCCAGAGGGATAGAGAATGGGAAAGCTATCAGGGGAGGGGGTGGGATATGGAGATTGGGCGGTGGGAATTGTGTGGAGTTGTACCCCTCATACCCTATGGTTTTGTTAATTAATCCTTTCTTAAATAAAAAAAATTAAAAAAAAATAAAGAGGAACTCATTTAAGAATTCAAATGTTCCTAGAATAGAATGAAATTGAAGGCAGGTGCTATCAAAATATTTGGGTCAGAGCTAATACAGTACTTAGAGGGAAACTCACAGCCATACAAGCAAACATTAGAAAACAAGAAAAAACTCAAGTAAATGACCTGACTGCACTCCTTAAAGACTTAGAAGAAGAGGAGCAAAGGAACCCTAAAGCAACCAAAAGGACTGAAATCACTAAACTAAGAGCTGAAATAAACAACATTGAAAATAAGAGAACAATACAAAAGATCAATGAAGCCAAATGTTAGTTCTTTGAAAAATTAAACAAAATTTTCAAAACCTTAGCCAGACTCACAAAAAATGAGCATACTCAGATAATCAGAATTGTAAGTGATAAAGGAGATATCACAACAGACATCTAAAATAATCATGTGAAGCTTCTATGAACATCCAAAAACCACGACTATATCCATAGATGCAGAGAAGGCTTTTGACAAAATCCAACACACATTCATTCTCAAAACACTAAACAAATGGAAATAGATGGAAAATCCCTTATGATAGTGGAGTCCATATAGATCAGCCCTACAGCCAACATTGTACTAAATGGATAGAAGTTGAAAGTATTCCCTCTTAGATCGAGGACTAAACAGGGCCATCCAATATCACCATTACTCCTCAACATATTGTAAATTCTTGCCACAGCAATCAGGCAAGAGAAAGGAATCAAAAGAATACAGATTGGAAGGGAAGAAGTAAAACTCTCAATATTTGCAGATAATATGATAGTTTACATAGAAAGACCTAAAGAATCGAGCAGAAAGCTACTGGAAATTATTAGGCAATATAGCAAAATCTCAGGCTACAAAACCAATGTACAAAAATCAGCATGTCTTGATGCAAACACTAAGTCCAGAGAAGAAGATATCCAGAAATCACTCCCATTCACTGTCTTGGAAAAATCAATAAACTATCTAGGAATAAACCTGACCAAAGAATTGAAAAATTTGTATACTGAAAACTATGAGTTGCTATTCAAAGAAATTGAAAATTATACTAGAAATGGAAAGATATACCATGCTCATGGATTGGAAGAATTAATATCCTCAAAATGAATATTCTACCCAGAGCCATATACAAATTTAATGCAATATCCATCAAAGTCCTACCATGTTTCTTTAAGGGAATAGAACAAAAATTACAATAATTTTAAAAATACATGTAACTATGTCTAGAGAACAGCTTCATTTCCTCCAACTTTCTTAAAAATGGCAATTCCTAGATATGTTTATCTGAAGGTGAGAGGGAATTGCCAATAATTCACTTTTTAGTACAGTTTTTAGTAGGCTGTTCCAAGCTAATTTTTGCAGATATAGAGACAAAGGCAGAGATGGAAATAAACTGAACCACAGCTTCAAGGCTTCCTTCAATTATGATGGAGAAGGGCTTGAATCTGTGCTATGTGCAGAGCAAAGTGGGTTCATATCCAACTGAGGTATTTTTCTGATTTCTTGTTCACCTAAAACAACTCCATGAAGTCCCCATCAGAAGTATGCTGGCCAATTTGTAGTAGCCAAAACCTGGAAGCAACCCAGGTGTCCAACAACAGATGAGTGGCTGAGCAAGTTGTGGTATATATACACAAAGGAATACTACTCAGCTGTAAAAAATGGTGACTTCACCGTTTTCAGCCAATCTTGGATGGACCTTGAAAAAATCATGTTGAGTGAAATAAGTCAGAAACAGAAGGATGAATATGGGATGATCTCACTCTCAGGCAGAAGGTGAAAAACAAGATCAGAAAAGAAAACACAAGTAGAACCTGAAATGGAATTGGCATATCTCACCAAAGTAAAAGACTCTGAGGTGGGTGGGTGGGGAGAATACAGGTCCATGAAGGATGATAAATGACATAATGGGGGTTGTATTGTTAAATGGGAAACTGGGGAATGTTATGTATGTACAAACTATTGTATTTACTGTTGAATGTAAAACATTAATAATAATAAAAAAAGAAATGTGCTGGCTAGAAGCCTCACTTCCACAGAGAGCTATCAGCAGGGTTTGTCCCATCACCTTGTGCACTCTAGTTGCATGCTCTCCATGCACTGAAGCTGCAACACATAGTTTAAATGCTTCTCCTGTCTGTTTTCCAGAAAAACATATGTTCTCAGCATCTAAGCATATATTGCAGCATCTAAGCTAAATACAACTGGGATTCTTGGTCACTGCCTGCTACCTGAAGCCCTTGGGTCTTTAGCTCTGGCCTCCATGTTCACTCTAGGGCAGTGACTAAAGGATTTATAAATCTATCCCTATCCCACTTCCACCACCCTCATTTGTCTAGTGGTGGCTCACCTAGATGAACATACGTGATACCATGCACAAGAACCTGGGTTAAATCTCCAACTTCTACCTGCAAGGGGTGAAGCTTTGTGAGCAGTATAGCGGTGCCATGGGTATCTCTCTCCATTTATCTCCCTCTCTATCTCACTCTCAATCTCTATTTCCCTCTCAATTTTCTTCATCAAAAGAAGGAAAGAAAAAGAAACTGTTACAAAATAAAGACTTATTAGCTATGACAACATGCAACAACATCTTGACTTTGACATTTCTTGTTCTATAGCCCTGAGAAGTAAAAGATGCGCCAAAAAGAAGCAAACCTATTTGAAAAAAATACAAGGTGGGGTTAAATGGCATAATGGTTATGCCAAGAGACTCTAATGCCTGAGGCTCCGAAGTCCCAGGTTCAATACTCCACATGACCATAAGCCAAGGCTGAGCAGTGCTCTGGTAAACAAATTAAATAAATAAAATTTTAAAAATAGAAACTACCTAGGGCTTAGAAGACATCATCATGTTTATGTAAAGGAATTTCCTTGCTGAAGTTCCAAAGTCCTAGTTCAATCCTGAGTTTTACTATCACCCAGAGCTAAGCAGTGTTCCTCTCCCTCTCCTCTCCCTCTCCCTCTCCCTCTCCCTCTCCCTCTCCCTCTCCCTCTCCCTCTCCTTCTCCCTCTCTTTCTCTCTCCTCTTCCTCCAAGGTTATCGCTGGGGCTTAGTATCAGCAATACGAATCCACTGCTCCCAGAGGCCATTTTTTTTTCTCTCTAGGGCTATCCCTGACACTCGGTGCCTGCACTAGGAATCCACTGCTCCTGGAGGCTGTTTTTCCCTTTGCTTGCCCTTGTTTATTGTTATTATTGCTGTCATTGTTGGATAGCACACAGAGAAGTCAAGAGAGGAGGAGAAGACAGAGGGGGAGAAAAAGATAGACATCTGTAGATCTGCTTCACTTCTTCAGAAGTGACCCCCCCCCCCCGCAAGTGGGGCTGATCCGGGGGCTGGAACCAGGATGCTTATGCCCACTGGTCCTTGCCATTTGAGCCATGTGTGATTAAACACAGTCCACTACCACTTGACCCCCCTTTCTGTCTCTTTTAAATGACTAATAACATATGTTAAAATCGTCTTTATCTAAGTGGTTTGTAATAAAAAAAAACACATCGTACCAGGTGTTCATTCATTATGGCATTGCATGTTTGTGAAGGCACCATAATAGGTATGCAAACAGTTTTCATGCCACAAGCTATGAACACAGTTATAATCTCTCCTGTCAGTAACAGAATCAAAAACTGAGCACTGTCCCAGAGTAAATGTGTGATGCATTGACAACTCTTGTCCTTAAAATTATGGACTTTGTAAGGCAGTTCAAGCTCTCCCCCCAAAAGACAGAAAGTCTTCCTGAGGCATGAAGCTTCTCTGCACTCTGCACCAAACCGCCCAGCAGCTCTGAATCTAGACATCACGGAAAGGGGAGGTGTACCAGGTTCTACTTTGTTAATACAATCTTGGGGATATGACATTTCCACATTGGGCCTGTGTTCATTCTTGCTCAAAATTGTTTCTATGTTAAGCAAAGGAGTCAGAGAGATCGCAGCAGCTCTAAGGCACAGGATCCTTAGATGGAGCCTGGGACCTCATACAAGGAAGTCTGCTCTTGATTATAGAGCCAGCTGCCTGGATGTACAGTTTTCTTGGGAACTTGACTTTTTACCTGATGTTCCATAATATAATATTTGAATGCCACAAAGGATTATTTCCTGTAGTGCTTTCTGTTTGGAGTCCAGAGGCTGAGGAGATAACACTAAAACACACCTGTTGGCATGAAACCAACAAAACTCCAGCTATTGGTTCTTACTCTCTTGTTAACTTCTCAACATAGACTCTCCATCCTATGGATAGCACCCCCTCTGGATAAGCACAAGACAAATTTTAGTGCCTGAGAGCCGGTCTCCTGCCTTGGCATTGAGTAAGCTGAGAAGGGCTGGTTGAGTGTGTGTGTCCAGAAATAGTAATGATGGGACAGATGTTGGAAACTCCTGTGCTGGGCTAGTCTGAGGGTGTTTTTTCCTGGGCACTTGCTCTCTGGGTTGGAGAGAACTCAACTGGAGCCAACCTGGACTCCTGCTTACTCAGTGTTGCCAGAGAGGAACCAGGAACCCTTGGCTGAGTGGGAACGCAATGCAATGCCTTTATTGATCAGAGAAAAATGCCTTTATATTTTCTGAAGCAGAAGTGGCAGGATGGTAAAAGAAATGGGTAGGAGAGGAGGTGGAGAGAAGAAAGCAGCTCAAAAGTAGCAAGCTTCCATCTATCTAGTGGGGATTAAACCAATACCTTGCAGGCAGGGCAGGTCTCAGGCAATACAATGATTATGTAAATAGACCAAAGCATCGAGCAATGCAGGGGACCTGGCATAATGACCAACATCTCCCCCTTTCTTTTTATATAATGGCATAGTATCAGAAATGTGAGGTGCTTTGTGAGGCAGGGAATCTGATAGGAGAAGGCACACCTTTGGGGTTCTACTGTACCTCCTTGCTCAACCTCTCTCATCTTGAGAGAGAGACGAACAGGATTGGACACACCCCTCAGGTTCAAGACCTGCCAGGCTCAACCACATCCTCACAATTTCCCGACATCTCCCTCTTTCCAATCGCCATATTTAAATGGGTCCAGGTCTGTAAAACACTCCATCTCTGACAGAGGAATAGTAGTGTAGGGGTGAACAGAAACCTGTTGGGCAGAAACCTAAATGATATCAGGCAGGCGTTTTTAAAAGAACTGGAATAAGACATGGAGTGATAAGTAGGAGTAGCTATCATGTTGAAATACAGTATCACTCTGTAGCATTCAAGTACAGAGATTTTATACATACAGCGTCATGCCTTTAGTCTGTAACTAATCAGACCTCCATCAAATTGACTAAAATCATCTTCTAGTTCAGGGTTTAAATTTAGTTTCATTTCTTTATAGTAAATGTTATTAAAAAAATCTAGCATGGGAGGAGTCAGGCAGTAGCACAGCGGTTTAAACACACATGGCGCAAAGTGCAAGGACCAGGGAAGGATCCCAGAACGAGACCTTCTGTTCCCCACCTTCAGTGGAGTCGCTTCACAAGCAGTGAAGTAGATCTGCAGGTGTCTTTCTCTCCTCCTCTCTGTCTTCCCCTCCTCTTTCCACTTCTCTCTATCCTATCCAACAACGAAGACAGACCACAATAATAATTGCAACAATAAAGCAACAATGGCAACAAAATGACACCTCCTAGTACAGGACAGATAGGTGTGCAGGTAAATGATGTCCTCAGATCAGAAAACCAATCTGGGCAGAGTGTCTGGTGTCTCAGGTCAAGGTGCTGGTCTGGGCAGAGAGCTGGTCCGGGTCCTGGTTCTGGTCTGAGTCCTCGTCTGAGTTCTGGTCTGGGTCCTTTTCTGGGTCTAGTCTGGGAATCTGCAGATACTTTCATGACCGCTGGTGTGTTGATTGCCACGGGATATGCTGGATGGGAGCTTCTGAATTTACAGACTAGCATGCAGTTCAAAAGTTGGAACCATGTTCAAAGTCCTGGGCTTTTATCCCTGAGCTGGCTAGGGTGTGGATTAGATCACTTCCAGCCAATGAGGATTGGGGTCTTCCTGATATGTAGGTCTAAAATTTATCAGGCTGCAAGGCTTGCTTTGAACAGGACTTTTAAAAAAATTTTATTTATTTATTTATTCTTTTTGTTGCCCTTGTTTTTTTTTGTTTTTTTTTTTTGTAGTTATTATTGTCATTGTTGTTGGATAGGACAGAGAGAAATGGAGAGAGGATGGGAAGACACAGAGGGGGAGAGAAAGACAGACACCTGTAGACCTGCTTCACTGCCTGTGAAGTGACTCCCCTACAGGTAGGAGCCGGGGGCTCGAACCAGGATCCTTCCGCTGGTCCTTGTGCTTAGCGCCACCTGCGCTTAACCCCGCTGCGCTACCGCCCGACTCCCTTTGAACAGGACTTTATCTTATGCTGGTGCAGGGGCATTTCAGAGAACTCAGGGCCTGCATAAGGCTTGCTCTGCACAGGACTTTATCTTAAGTAGGCCTTGGGCGCCAGGTTCTAACTTTTATCTTTCACTGTACTTTGTCGCTTTCAACTCAAGAAGTATTTTAGCACTTTAATTTTTAACAATGTTTCAGCACTCACATAATTATTTTAACATTTCTGACATATTTTCACATTTCAAGCTCTAAATAATATTCTCACACCTGAATATTCATTTTAACTCTAGCCAATATTGCAACACTCTACACTTAAGCAACTTATCTTGATATTTACAACTTATTTAAACATTTCAATATCAAAGAAATACTTTCACACTTAATATTCTCACACATATATATTCTAAGTACACACTTCAATATTATTCTAAGTTCAATTGAATGTCACTCCAAGTCTGGACATTGGTCACAACATATGTGTTCAGGAATGTATTCAGGAATCTAAGGTCTTAGCCCTTGTGTTGAGGGGGCTGTGTTTTCTTCATCTGGTACCAGTATTCCTATTCCTGACATTTGTTTATTTATTTATTTATTTTCCCTTTTGTTGCCCTTATTGTTTTTCATTGTTGTTATAGTTATTAATGTTGTTGATATTGATGTCATCCTTGTTGGATAGAACAGAGAGAAATCAAGATAGGAGGGGAAAACAGAGAGGGGGAGAGAAAGAGAGACACCTGCAGACTGGCTTCACTACTTGTGAAGCAACTCCCCTGCAGACAGGAGCTTGAACCTGGATCCGCAGACTAGTCCTTGCAATTTGCGCCACATGCACTTAACCCATTGCTCTACAGCAAGAATCCCTCTATCTTATTATTATTTCTTTATTGGGGAATTAATGTTTTACATTCAACAGTATGCCTGTATCTTTGTTTTTTTTGCCTGTATCTTTTTTAAGATCCTCATTTCACCTAGTTCTGGAACCTCTAGGACTATGTCTATAATTCCTAACCTCTGTTGACCTCAACCAAATCAACAAAACTTGTGCTGTCTTGCCACATTTTGATGGTATTCAATTCTTACTTTCAACTCTTGTCGGAGACACTGAGTCTGAGATGTCCACCTCCTAGTGACTCAAATCTGGTGAGATCTCTTCTAACACAGGGTACTACCTAGTTCCACTTTAGATGGCACATCATCTAACAAGGTTACAGATACTAGATATAGGCTAGTGTTTAGGGTACTGAGTATGTGTATGTGTATCCATAAGTCAGGGACAATTATATTTTTCAAAATAAAAAGTGTTTTATAGCCCTCTGTGATAAGACTTAGACCGATTATGTCTGAAATCCTAGTAGAAGTGCATAAAGAAGGCATCATAATCCTCTAATGGATCACACTTTGACCAAATAAGCTTGTCAATCTAGCAGAAAGTTTCAAAGAAGACAGATTTAGAAGACCAAGTTCTGGTGGGAACAAAAAATGATACTCAGCACATAGACAACTAGGAGAAAATCTAAAGTCGCAAGTAAAGAGAGATATAAAAGTTGGATAAAAGAAAGCAATTTCCAGGGAGTCAGGCGGTATCAGAGTGGGTTAAGCGCACGTGCCACAAAACACAAGGACTAGCACCAGGATCCTGGTTCGAGCCCCCAGCTCCCCACCTGCAGAGGAGTCGCTTCACAAGCAGTGGTGCAGGTCTGCAGGTGTCTATCTTTCTGTCTCCCTCTCTGTCTCTCCTCCTCGCTCAATTTCTCTCTGTCCTATCCAACAACAGCAACATTAATAACAACAATAATAATAACTACAATAATAAAACAACAAGGGCAATAAAAGGGAAAATAAATAAATATTTTTAAAAAGAGAGACTGCCTCAATTTATAATGGACTTTATGGTCAATATCACACTATCCCATCATCTGGGGCCCTAATCAGGTAATCTTGGATTCCCACACAAATATGGGCGTAAACCTCAAATGGAACATTCTCTCCACCGTAAATGTTCACTTCTATCAGAACCATCATCATAAGACCTCTTGAGGACCCTTACAGAACCTTCCCCTCACCATAAAGCAACAGTGGTGGGGATTTCTCCAGTCTCCAAAGGGAGGCTGGAATATCCTGCCCTGCCACTTAAGGAAGAGTGGTCCTGAAATGAGTGCAATCTCAATGTTCACATTTGTAGTCATGAAATGTGAGCTCAGACCCATAGGGACTTAGAGGTTACACAGGCTATTGTGAGATATATATATCCTGGATCATGTGAATGAGGTAAACAGTTAATTTTATTATTTTTTTTTTCAAGAATGGGAACTACTCATTGTCTTAATCAAACTTGCGAGCCCTTTTCTCTACTCTGACACCATCTTATCAGGCAATATTTTTGTCCAACTCCATCATGGCTATAAACCCAAGCAATTAAAAAAAAATGTGATAGTCATGGGCCCCTAGGAGCATCTCTAGTATGGACTTCCTACCTTCTTTCCACCCAAGACCACTATTCTCATCAGCTCTAATAATAATAGTTGCTTTCTATCTATAATCTCAGGAGAACTACTATATCTTGCAACTGAGGGATTGGGGATTCAGAACTCTGGTGGTGGGAACAGCATAGATTTGTACTACAGTTCTCTTATAATTTTGTAAATCAATATTAAATCTCACACACATACACAAACATTGTGTCCAAGAAATCTAAATTTTTCTTTGTCTTCTCTCATTCTATAGGCATTTGTGCCGCAGAAGGGTTATTGATTGAACCAAAGAACCAAATGTGAGGGGAATATGAGAGTATACACTTGTGGCCAACAGAATCACAAAACTCACTATTTTTACAATAAATAAGTAATAGGAGTTGGGGGTAGGTATAGTAAAAGAAATGTAAAGTGAAAGAGAAGTGTGATTTGTGGACACTGAGTCAGTCTTCTTGAATTAACTAAGTAGATTTCTTTGAATTAGAATAGACTCCATGGAAGGCCCTGCAGTTCTTGACATTGTGCTCTATAGATGGGTGAACCTAATGAATGTTCTGGAATTGAAGATGACTCTGTTTGTACAATGGGACACTAAGTTTAAAAAATCATGAGGAGGGAACAGGTTATTTCTTACATGTTTAATGTGGAGGAGGGCCACATAGTATTTACAGGATAAAACTATGTTATACCTACAGGGACCAGCAGGCATGCTCACAACAATTTCAGAGGTGGAGAACAGGATGGAAACCAAAAGGGGATGGTCAAGAAATCACACTTTGCAAACAATGAACTCAAAGTTTTTTTTTTTTTTTAGATAAAAATGTTATTTATTTATTTATTCATGAGAAACATAGGAGGAGTGAGAAAGAGCCAGACATCACTCTGGTCCATGTGCTGCCCAGGGATAAAACACAGAACCTCATGCTTGAGAGTCCACAGCCTTTATCCACTGCGTTACATCCGGGACCACTCAAAGGATTTTTAAATAGGTTCTCTCTTAGGTAGTAGAGCAAGGAGCTACAAGGGTGTACAAAGGGCTCTGTATTTGTATTATAGTCATGACCGTTGATGAAGAAGAAGGTTTTACAGCAAAATAGGGTCTGACTTTCTCTGTAAAGGAATCAGTGATTGTGCATAAGGGACACATCTCAGAGATATCATAAAACCAAATCTCTCCTAGTTCATAGTCCAGGAAAATGCCAATGATCATTTTCTTTGTGTCTGAGTTGAAGAGAGTCCATACTGGCTGTTGGCTTTTCCAGCAGTCATTCATTGAGGCCTGTGGTCCGAGAGCCTGCCTGGGGAAAGATTCTTTGCAGACGCCTAAAGAGAATTCACCTGAACCTCTGATTTCCACCATCCAAAAATGCCTGCCAGCTTCAAAACCCTCACAACTCAAGACAGCTGTATGAGAGGAAAATGCCTCAGGCCTAAGAGTACTGTTGGAGACTGTCATTTCACTGTCAAACAGAGCTTTCTTTCTATCTTCACTGATAATGAGGTTGCAATGAGCAGTCTTAGGATCTAGTGTCAAAGCCACCTGAAACTTGCTTATATTATGGAGACCAAGACAATATAAAGGAAGGCTGAGGGTCCCCTGGAAGGTGTAGGAAAAGGCCTCTGGGGCCTTCAGCTCTCTATATCTGCTCTGCAGCTGCTGGAGGCTTCTCACCTTCAGCAGGAGACCCAGGTCTGTCTGCACAGACATCTTGGTGAGATCACTCAGCAGACTCTTGAGTGAGGAGCTATAGGCTGACATCTCATCTCTGATCTCAGTTATCTTTTGAGAAACATTTGTCATTACTTCTTGTAGCTCAAATTTACAGGTACGGTGATTTTCTCTGAAGAAAAGTTTATAGTGTTCAAACATCTCACATGCTATTATTCTTTGACTTTTCAGTTCCTCCCTCACTTGATCTCTTTGTTTCATCTGAATTTCTAGCCCATTTACAGCATCTTCCAGCTGCTGCCTCAGGGTCTGCAGGTGGGATTTGAGTTTCTTCCTGTGTTGAGCAGCAGCCTCCTGAGTGGGGATGAGGGGGTGACCTTGCTGTTCACATGAGCCCCTGCACTGGGCACACACCAGCTCCAGGTCCTTCTCACAGAACAGGTTGAGTTCCTGCTGGTGCTGCTCACACAGGGGCTGCTCCTGCTGCTTCTTCCTCTTGCTCCCTCTGCTGGACAGCTGCTTCAGCATGTCAACCAGGGCACTCAGCTGGCTGTTCTTCTGCAGCTTCCTGTAGGCACAGTGGTGCTGGCAGACAGGACATGGAAGGATATCTTGCAGGTCCTGCCAGCGCTGCTGGAGGCAGGCAGCACAGCAGTGGTGGCCACAGTCCAGGGTCACGGGGTCTCTCAGGAAATCCAGGCACACGGGGCAGCTGGCCTCTGTCCTCAGGTCTTCCAGGATATCTTCCTGGGCCATGCTGCAAGGAGCTTTTTCCCAAGGCACTCTCTTAGCAAGGCAAGTGTCCAGGAACAGGAAGCTCCCAGACTTTTCTCTGGTCTTGAGAAGTTTTAGGAGTTTCCTTGTATCAGCAGGGGTGGGATCCACAGAGGCTGGTCCTGCTCAATCTCTTTGTTTCTGCAACAGCAACTGTAGGGGTACAGACAACAGCAATTATTGATGGTAATTGTTCCTTCTCAGTCTCTTCCCAATGACTGGAAATAAAATTTCTGTTTAGTCTTTTTCTTTCTTTCTTTTTTTTTAAAAATATTTATTTCATTTATTTATTCCCTTTTGTTGCCCTTGTTGTTTTATTGTTGTAGTTATTATTGTTGTTGTCGTCGTTGTTGGATAGGACAGAGAGAAATGGAGAGAGGAGGGGAAGACAGAGAGGAGGAGAGAAAGCTAGACACCTGCAGACCTGCTTCACCGCCTGTGAAGCGACTCCCCTGCAGGTGGGGAGCCGGGGTTCGAACCGGGATCCTTATGCATGTCCTTGTGCTTTGCGCCACCTGCGCTTAACCCGCTGCGCTACAGCCCGACTCCCCTAGTCTTTTTCTTTAAGAATATAATAAAATATGGGAGTCCGTCAATAGCACAGTGGGTTAAGCACACATGGCACAAAGCACAAGGACCAGCTTAAGGATCCCAGTACAAGGCCCTGGGTCCCCACCTGCAGGGGAGTCATTTCCCAGGTGGTGAAGCAGGTCTGCAGTTGTCTATTTTTCTCTTGCCCTCCTCTCTCCATTTCTCTCTATCAATAATAACTACAACCACAATAAAAAAAAAAGGGCAACAAAGCTACTAAGGCAAAGATTCATGCTCCAGCCCTCACAGAAGAGGGGGAGATTCATAGTTGGTGGAACAGTGCTGGTGGAGTCTCCCCAGACCTCCGTCAATGTCCACTCTCTCTTTTTTCAATCCCTATAAGAAGCAAATATATATGGTCTATAGAGACAGTGCAGTGATTATGTAAAAGGCTTTCATGCCTGAGGTTCTGAACTCCCAGGTTCATTCCCCAGCACCACAATAAGCTAGAGCTGGTCAGATCTCTGGTCTTTTTCAAACTCTTATTTATTTATTTTTTTCCTCCTCCAGGGTTATTGCTGGGCTCGGTGCCTGCACCATGAATCCACCGCTCCTGGAGGCCATTTTTCCCCCCTTTTGTTGCCCTTGTTGTAGCTTCGTTGTGGTTATTATTATTGCCCTTGTTGACACAATTCGTTGTTGGATAGGACAGAGAGAAATGGAGAGAGGAGGGGAAGACAGAGAAGGGGAGAGAAAGACAGACACCTGCAGACCTGCTTCACCGCCTGTGAAGCGACTCCCCTGCAGGTGGGGAGCCGGGGTCTCGAACCGGGATCCTTACGCCGGTCCCTGCGCTTTGCGCCACATGCGCTTAACCCACTGCGCCACCGCCCAACCCCCTAAACTCTTATTTTTATTTCTCTTGTTAACATAATTATAAATATAATGAAAAATTAAAATATATAGATCTGAAATAGTGAAAATAAGTTCTCATATTTTATGACACAGATATTATAAGATTGATTTCAAACACCTAAGGGAGGTGTCAACTTTGACATAGACAACTCCTTTCTTATTATATACTTATTTACTTTTCCCTTTTGTTGACCTTTTTTTTATTGTTGTTGTTTATAGTGTTGACACTGAGGGGACAGAGAGAAATGGAGGGGGAGATAGAGAGAAGGAGAGAAAGATAGACACCTGCAGACCTGCTTCACCGCTTGTGAAGTGACTGCCCTGCAGATGGGGAGCTGGGGCTCTAACCAGGATCCTTAAACTGGTTCTTGTGCTTCATGCCACAGATGCTTAACCGCAGTGCTACCGCCCACCTCCACCGACAACTCCTTTAGTGAAGGGTTAATGTTGAAATTTTCTAAATGCTTCCCTATTATAATCCCAACTCATATTCTCACAGATGGGCAGGGGTAAATAGCATACTGGTTATGCAAAGAGACCTTCCTGTCTCATGCAGGAATCTAAAAAGTTAAAGTTCAATCACCCACATCACCATAAGCCATAGCTGAGCAGTGCTTTGTTAAAAACACAAACAAGGGAGTCTGGTGGTAGCGCAGTGGTTAAGTGCTAGTGGCACAAAGCACACGGACCTGTGTGACGATACCTGTTCGAGCCCCTGGCTCCCCACCTGCAAGGGAGTTGAATCACTGGAGGTGAAGCAGGTCTGTAGCTATTTCTCTTTCTTTCCCACTGTCTTCCATTCCTCTCCATTTCTCTCTGTCCTATACAACAAGGAAGACATCAGTAACAACAATAATAACTAAAACAAAATAAAAAAAAAAAAGGGCAACAAAAATAAAAGGGAAAATAAAGAAAATTTTTTTTTAAAAAAGAAAGAAAGAAAGTACCCTGGGGAGGAATACCAAAGGAGACCACCCGGGACCAAAACAAGACAGGACTAGAATGACCACAGGAACCCAGTAAATCACCCATGAGTAAAAACACGTGTGGCTGGTGACAGAGAGGAGAGAGGGGCCTAAGGAGAGATTAAGTGACTGCTAACAGTTCAACAGTTTATCAGTGGAGACACCACCTCCAGTTTGCTCCACAACAAGGGGACAGCTGAAGGGAGGAGAGGACTCCCCAGAGACTCACCAAGTGCAACTCTGAGTCTCCATTGCTACTACCCTCAGAATCTGGAGCAGCAACAGGGAGGGACACCAGGGGACAGAGATCTAACCGGGAAACTCAGGAGAAGACCTATACCTCGGTGGCATAGCTGAGGGGCTGTGAAAGTCTCTTTGCATAACCACTGGATTATCTCTGCCACACCCTGCTTTATCTCTTAGTCAGGAGTCAGTGATTAAGCTAAGAAGCCTATTGATAGTTTAAAAGCCCTCAGGCACCCATAGCCTACAGGGAAGAAAAAAAAGAGGCTTTTACACCACTGAGCTCCAACTCAGGGATTGAAAAAAAACTGTTAACTTCCACCACTGTAAACCCTTTAATTAACTTACTTAGACACAAGTCAATCCAGGCAATAGTGATCAATAATTTGAAAAGTACTGATAAAGGAAACTCATAACATAATATATAAAATGGTTAAAACAACAAGAAAAAATATTGGAGACTCAAACCAGGACAAGAGTCCAGCTTAAAGTCCTCCAGAGGGTGAAGCACAAAACAATGAGTTCAACATCCAAACATTAGCTAAGGAAATAATAACAGGAGTGAGTAAAGAATTTGAAAAAATTGTAATCAGAAATGCAGGAACAACAAATGAGAATATGGAAGAAAATTCTAATTATCTCATGGTTATTAGAGAGCTGAAAGCTGAAATCGCTGAGCTAAGAAGGCAACTAGCTGAGCAAGCTAAAACAGTATCAGAGCAAGACAACAAAATAGATGAACTCCAGAAAACAGTAGAGGGCAGAGAGAATAGAATCTATGAGGCTGAAGACAGAATTAGCAAGATTGAGGATGAATTAGAGACAACTCCCAGATCTCAAACTGTATTATAGGGCCACTGTCATCAAAACTGCTTGGTACTGGAACATGAACAGACACACTGACCAGTGGAATAGAATTGAGAGCCCAGAAATGAGGCCCCACACGTATGGACATCTAATCTTTGACAAAAGGGCCCAGACTATTACATGGGCAAAGCAGAGTCTCTTCAACAAATGGTGTTGGAAACAATGGGTTGAAACATGCAGAAGAATGAAACTGAATCACTGTATTTCACCAAATACAAAAGTAAATTCCAAGTGGATCAAGGACTTGGATGTTAGACCAGAAACTATCAGATACTTAGAGGAAAATATTGGCAGAACTCTTTTCCGCATAAATTTTAAAGACATTTTCAATGAAACGAATCCAATTACAAAGAAGACTAAGGCAAGTATAAACTTATGGGACGAAATCAAATTAAAAAGCTTCTGTACAGCAAAAGAAACCACTACCCAAACCAAGAGACCCCTCACAGAATGGGAGAAGATCTTTACATGCCATACATCAGACAAGAGTTTAATAAGCAACATATATAAAGAGCTTGCCAGACTCAACAACAAGACAACAAATAACCCCATCCAAAAATGGGGGGAGGACTTGGACAGAATATTAACCACAGAAGAGATCCAAAAGGCTGAGAAACACATGAAAAAATGCTCCAAGTCTCTGATTGTCAGAGAAATGCAAATCAAGACAACAATGAGATATCACTTCACTCCTTTGAGAATGTCATACATCAGAAAAAGTAACAGCAGCAAATGCTGGAGAGGGTGTGGGGTCAAAGGAACCCTCCTGCACTGCTGGTGGGGATGTCAATTGGTCCAACCTCTGTGGAGAACAGTCTGGAGAACTCTCAGAAGGCTAGAAATGGACCTACCCTATGACCCTGCAATTCCTCTCCTGGGGATATATCCTAAGGAACCCAACACATCCATCCAAAAAGATCTGTGTACACATATGTTCTTGGAAGCACAATTTGTAATAGCCAAAACCTGGAAGCAACCCAGGTGTCTAACAACAGATGAGTGGCTGAGCAGGTTGTGGTATATATACACAATGGAATACTACTCAGCTGTAAAAAATGGTGACTTCACCGTTTTCAGCCGATCTTGGATGGACCTTGAAAAAATCATGTTGAGTGAAATAAATCAGAAACAGAAGGATGAATATGGGATGATCTCACTCTCAGGCCGAAGGTGAAAAACAAGATTAGAAAAGAAAACACAAGTCGAACCTGAAATGGAATTGGAGTATTACACCAAAGTAAAAGACTCTGGGGTGGGTGGGTGGGTGGGGAGAATACAGGTCCATGAAAGATGATGAATGACATAGTGGGGGTTGTATTGTTAAATAGGAATCTGGGGAATGTTATGCATGTACAAACTATTGTATTTACTGTTGAATGTAAAACATTAATTCCCCAATAAAGAAATAAATTATTAAAAAAAAAAGAAAGAAAGAATGTACCCTGGGTAGCTGATTTCACCAATGTATCCTGGACCCACACCTCTCCAGAGTCCTGCCACTCTAGGGAAGGATAGAATCTCAGAGTTCCCCCTTTTGAATATCGGTGTCTTATTGCAATGCTCACCTTTGTCTTATGAAGCTCTGCTCAGGTGTATCCTGTGCTAGGGTGCTGAGGCTCCTTCCTCTTTCTGCAGAGAAATCTGGTGTCTGGATCCAGCAGGAAGAACTCAGTGCCTCTCAGGTTCTCTGTGACTGCTCTAACATGAGAGAGATGCTGGGTTTTATATACATGTAGGGTGTGTTCCCTCTTCACTCCCATTGGTTGATTCTTAATCCTAATTGGATTATGTCCTGATGAGATTTCCAGCTTCCTTCCTACCCTGTCTTCTGTGCAGGGTGGTGCCTTTCCCACCCTGTCAGCTCCCCCTCCCTTTCTGTCCTGCCCTTCATCTACTCAGTGATTAGCTTATAGACTCCAGCAAATCAGAGCTTTGCCTGCCTAAGGCCAAAACAGCCACAGGTTTAACAGGGACCTGTACGCAGATGCAATGGTGCTGGGCATTCCAACTTGATTAATCATGCATTGAAGTATAAAATCCTTGTGTTGGTTTTCTCAGTAAAATAAATGATTACTCTTATTTTCGGCACAATTACTTTATTGAATCACATGGAAAGTGGCACCAAATGTTATGGACATGGTGCTAGGGCCTGCAAGATTATACTGCATGCAATAAACATTTTTTTCTGCTTCCAATATATTTTTCTTTACTTTTTTCCCCCTAAATCATTGCTCAGCTCTGGCTGATGGTGGTGCAGGGCAAGAAACCTGAGACTTTAGAGCCTCAGGCATGACAGTCTCTCCATAACCATTATGATACATACCCCTCCCATAAATTATTTTCATATGTGATTGATATAAGTTTATAATCTCACACAACACCAAAGCTTTTTGTCTCCAATATCCTAATGAAATCATCATTGTTTTCACAATGTCTGAGAGATTTGGATTTTGTTTTTATATATATACTATTTCAGTATGTGGGTTTCAGATCTCTAAATTCCACACATGAGTGAAACATTCTGTTAATTATCTCTCCTCTCTTTATTTATTTGATCAACATAATCACTTCTAGTTACATTCATCTTGTCCCAAAGGATATAATTTTAATAAAATAAAATAAATACTGATCAAGAGTCTGGTGGTAGTGCAGTGGTTTAAGCACACGTGGTATGACTCAAAGACCAGCGTAAGGATCCCAGTTGAAGCCCCTGGATCCCCACCTGCAGGAGAGTCGCTTCACAAGTGATGAAGCAGATCTGCAGGTAAATCTTTCTCTCCCCCTCTCTGTCTTCCCTTCCTCTCTCTATTTCTCTCTGTCCTATCCAACAACAATGACATCAATAACAACAACAATAATAACTACAACTATTAAACAACAAGGGCAACAAAAGGAAACAAATGAATATTCAGAAAAAAGAAAATGATTTCCTTTGACTTATGTTGGTATAGGGATTAAACCTGAGACCTTAGAGCCTCAGGCATGAGAGTCTCTTTGCATAACCATTACGCTATTTACCTCCACCCACAGTATCATCTCTGTTAATTTCAGAATAAAAGGGCAGGTGGTAACACACCAGGTTAAGAGCACATAGTACAGAATATTATTCCATGGGGTATAAATCCCATCATTTCTATATCCAGTGATCTGTTCATGTTAATGGGTATTTAGGCTGTTCCAACTATAGATTTTGTGAATCACACAGCCATGAACATAAGGGTGAATGTGTGCCTTGGTCTTTTTTATTATCTTTTAAAATTTTTATTGTCTTTATTCATTTATTGGACAAACATAGCCAGAAATCAAGAGGGAAGGGATGATGGAGAGGGAGAAATACAGAGAGGCACCTACAACACTGTTTCAACACTTACAAAGCTTTCCCTCTGCAGCTGGGGACCAGTGTCTAGAACCCAGATGCTTGTGAATTATAACATATATGCCAGAGACGACCCGAACTGCCCCTGCGGCTCCAGACAGACTATGACCCACATAGTCAACGACTGCCACCTCTCCAGATTCAAAGGAGGTCTCGAAACTTTACATCAGGCTCAACCTATGCTGTTGACTGGCTACGGAAGAAGGGCAAACACTAGAAGAAGAAATTAGGAGTTCTTTGGCAGTTGAAATAATGGAAAGTTTAACAAAATGTGAATATTCAGAGCTGGGAGGTAGCTTAGTGGTTATGCAAAGGAATCTCTACCCCTGAGGCTCTAAGGCTTGGTGTTTAATCCCCAGTCCTACCATAAACCAGAGAAGAGCAGTTCTCTTGTTTATCATTTCTCTCATTAAAATAAAGTAAGTGCATGTGTACAAACTATTGTATTATATTGTACTGTTAATTGTAAACCATTAATCCCCCAATAAAAATAATAAATAAATAAAATAAAAAATAAAGTAAAAAAATATGAAAGTCTCTTTGTGGAGGAATCCACAGAAAATTAAACAAGGAAGAACCAAGGGCTGGGTTTTTGTATTCTGCCAACAGTTGAATTTTTATTTTACATCCTCCTCCTCATCCTCCTTCCTCCTCCTCCTCTGGACACTCAACAGAGAGCATTACAATAGAGAATCCTACATGACATCCAAATATCATCTTTAGGGATCATGAAATAAGAAGTCAAATCCCTTAGTAGAAATTATAAAGACAGGCAGCTGGCTCTGAAGTCAAGAGCTGACTTGCTTGCGTGAAGGCCCAGGCTCCATATAAGGATGCCTGTGTCTCACTACTGCTGTGCCCTCTCAGGACCTCCTTTGCTCAATACTGAAACACTTTTGAATAAGAATAAACACAGGCCCAATGTGTAAATGTCATCTTTCCAGAAATGAATAAACAAAGTGTATCCTCACAAACCTGCCTTTGCTAAGAGCTCTAGATTCAGAGCTGCTAGACTGTGGTAATGAGTACAGAGATCAGAGGGCCTCCTGTCTCAGGAAGCCATTCTGCCCCTCAAGGGAGAACTTAGACTGCCTTACAAAGTCCATATTAAAAAATTACATATAGGGAGTCGGGCGGTAGCGCAGTGGGTTAAGCACACATGGCACAAAGCACAAGGACCAGGGTAAAAATCCAGGTTCCAGCCCCCAGTTCCTCACCTGCAGGGGAGTCGCTTCACTGGAGGTGAGGTAGGTCTGCAGGTGTTTATCTTCTCTCCCCCTCTGTCTTCTCATCCTCCCTCCATTTCTCTCTGTCCTATCCAACAACGATGACATCAATGACAACAATAACTACAACAATAAAACAACAAGGGCAACAAAAGTGAATAAATAAATATAAATTAAAAAAACTTACATGTAGTTTTAAAGACAAGCTTTGTCAATGCTTTACAACTTTATGCTGGAACAGTGCTCTGCTCTGGCTTCTATTGCTGATAGGGGGAATTAAAACTATAAGCATGAAAATTGTTTGCATTACTATTATTTTTACAATGATTTACTGTAACAGTCTCAAATCAAAAACCCAAAGACTCATCAATATGTGACTGAAAAAACAAGTTTTTCATGTAAACATGTATATATTATAATGCTACCCAGCAGTAAAAAGCTGTGTTGAGCTGTGAGGGGTCTGAAGCTGGCAGGCATTTTTGGATGGTTGAAATCAGAGGTTCAGGTGTGTGCTCCTTAGGCATCTGCAAAGCATCTTTCCCCAGGCAGGTGCTGGGACCACAGGCCTCAAGGAATAACTGCTGGAAAAGCCAACAGCCAGTCGGGACTCAGTTCAACTCAGACACTAAGAAAATGATCATTGGTATTTTCCTGGACTATGAACTAGGACAGATTTGGTTTTATGATATCTCTGAGATGTGTCCCATACGCACAATCACTGAATCCTTTACAGAGAGAGTGAGCCCCTATTTCGGTGTAGAACCTTCTTCCTCATCAGTGGTCATGACTATCATATAAACAAAAAGCCCCTTGTACACCCTCGTATATTCTTCCATCTCCTTGCTCTACAAGTTAAGAGACAAACCTATTTAAAAAGCCTTTGAGTGTCCTGGGAGTTTGGCACAGTGGATAAAGGCAGCAGGCTCTCAAGCATGAGGCCCTTAATTCGATCCCCAGCAGCATATGGACCAGAGTGATGCCTGGCAATTTCTCCCTCCTCCTCCTATGTTTCTCATTAATAAATAAATAATTAAAATTTTTGTTAAAAAAGACTTTGAGTTCATTGTTTGCAAAGTGTGATTTCTTTACCCCTCTTCTTTTGGTTTCCATCCTGTTCCCCATCTCTGAATTTGTTGTCAGCATGCTTGCTGGTTTCTGGTAGGAATACCGTAGTTTTAGCCTGTAAATATTATGTGGCCCTCCTCCACCCAGGGCTTCTTCTTCACTAAACATGCAAGAAGTAACCTGTTCCCTCCTCATGATTTTCAAACTTAGCGTCCCATTTTACAAATACCGAGTCATCTTCACCTCCAGAACATTCATTAGGTTCACCCATCTATAGAGCACAATGTCAAGAACTACAGGGACTTCCATGGAGTCTATTCTAATTCAAAGAAATCTACCTAGGGGAGTCAGGCTGTATCACAGTGGGTTAAGCCAAGGTGGCACAAAGCTCAAGAACCAGTGTAAGGATCCTGGTAGGAGCCTCAGGCTCCCCACCTGTAGGGGAGTCGCTTCACAGGTGGTGAAGCAAGTCTGCAGGTATCTATCTTTCTCTTCCTCCTCTATGTCTTCCCCTCCTCTCTCCATTTCTCTCTTTTCTATTCAACAATGACGACATCGATAATAACTACAACAATAAACAGCAAGGGCAATAAAAGGGAATAAATAAATTAACTAAAAAAAAAGAAATCTACATAGTTAACTCAAGAAGACTGACTCAAAGTCTACAAATCAAACCTCTCTTTCACTTTACATTTCTTTTAATCTACCCACCCCCAACTCCAATTACTTATTTACTGTAAAAATAGTGAGTTTTGTGATTTTGTTGGTCACAAGGGTACAGTATCAATTTTCCCTCACATTTGGTTCTTTGTTTCAGTCAGTAACCCTTCTGTGGTACAAATGCCTATAGAATGAGAGAAGACAAAAGCAAAATTTAGATTTCTTGGACACAATGTTTTTGTATGTGTGTGTGAGAGAGATTTAATATTGATTTACAAAATTACAACAGAATAGTAGGACAACTCTACACTGTTCCCACCACCAAAGTTCTGAGTCCCCAATCCTTCAGTTGCAAGCTACAGCAGTTCTCCTGAGATTATAGATAGTAAACAAATATTATTATTAGAGCCAATGAGAATAGTGATCTAGGGTGGAAAGAAGCTAGGAAGTCTATTCTAGGTATGTTCCTAGGGGCCCATGACTACCACATTTTTTCTAATTGCTTGGGTTTGATAGCCAATATGGGGTTGGACAAAAATATTGCCTGATAAGATGGTGTCAGAGTAGAGAAAAGGGCTAGCAAGTTGGATTAGGGCGTAGAGTAGTTCCCGTTCTTGAAAAAAACAATGTATGAATAAAATTAACTATTTACAAATTCACCTGAAAGGTTATATATATATGTGTGTGTGTGGTGTGTATACATACATATAAACAAGAGTCTATCTGGATCACAAGGTAATTCCATTTTTATTTGCCTAAGCAGTCTCCATACAATCTTCCAAAGGGACCACCCCAGTTTGCATTCCCTCCACCAGTGTAGCTGAGTTCCTTTTCCTCCACAACCTCTCCATTTCTACAAACTTGTCATGTCCTGATCTGTTGATGGGAGTCATTCTCTCAGGAGTGAAATGGTATCTCAGAATAGTTTCAATTTGCATTTCTCTAATAAATAGTGAAGTGGAGCATTTCATGTGTCTGCTGGTCATATGTATCTGTTCTTTAGAAAATTGTCTACTATGGGCCAGGAGGTGGCACAGTGGATAAAGTGCTGGCTTCCAAAGCATGAGGTCCTGAGTTCAGTCCCTGAAAGTACAAGTACCAGAGTGATGTCTGGCTCTTTCTATCCTCCTGTCTTTCTCATTCATAAATAAAATATTTTTAAAAAGAAAAGAAAACTGTCTGTTTACTTCTTTGGCCCACTTTTAATCAGGTGATCCTTTTGTTTTTTGTTGACCTTTATTCCATAAATAAATAAAACACTTTGGGCAGGAGTCACATTTTCTCCCTATCCTCATGCTCCTACCTTCCTTCCTTCCTTCCTATCTCTCTTTGTTTTCTTCTTTAATTATTTCTTTCTTTCTTTCAATAGAGGCAGAATAATAGAGATGATTGAAAGAGACCACAGCACTGAAGCTTCCTCTAGTTATGTAAAGGCAGGACTCCCAATGAGTTGCATGCATAACAAAGTGTCACATAGCCATCTGAGCTATTTCACTGGCCCTGAAGACACAGTTTTTCTAATCTAATCCAAGAAGTCGCAATTAACAGTGTGGAAAACACTCCTGGGATATAAGTTTTGGTTAGGAAGGGTCTGGAAGCAGCAGAGTATAGTGACTAAGTAAGCTGCTGGAATTCAATTTGCTACCCTTCTCCCCATGTGACCTTGAACACTTTCAAATTCTTATGCCTCAGTTTCCTTGTAGAAAACTAGGATTAATACATATCCTGTAGGGTTGTTGAGATAATATATAGGGTCAGGCTGGTGGGCATGGAAACAGCTTTCATGAAGGTGGTGCTCAGAGCTCTCAGGTCCACTTAATACAACTCCTTCTGCCCTAACAGCAAAAGTAACCAGAGCTGATAATTGTTTAGGTTTTAACAATGCTTGGCTTCTTTTCAATTAATTGACTTGCATATTTGATACCCTAGAGATGACATTGGGGGTAGAGATATATAACATAATGGTTAAGCAGAGACTCTGATGCCTGAGGCTTCTAAGTCTCAGGTATGATGGTATAGTGGAGTTGAACCTGATTTATGATGGTATAGGGGAGTTGAAAATCAGAACTGATCAGTGCTCTGGGGTGGGGGGAGGGAGACACTGAGATGTCATGCAGGATGTTCTACCAAGGTGCTCTGTGCTGCCTCTCCACAGGAGGGCAACATGCCATCACCATGCAGCTAGTATGCAAGGCTTCCTGAAATGCCCAGCCTCTGGTTCTTCTCTTGTTTAATTTTCAATGAATTATCACAAATTTTTTTAAATTTTTATTTAAGAAAGGATTAATGAACAAAAACATAATGTAGGAGGGGTACAACTCCACACAATTCCCACCACCCAATCCCCATAACCCACCCCCTCCCATGATAGCTTTCCCATTCTCTAGCCCTCTGGGAGCATGGACCCAGGGTCGTTGAGGGTTGCAGAAGGTAGAAGGTCTGGCTTCTGTAGTTGCTTCCCCGCTGAACATGGGTGTTGACTGGTCGGTCCATACTCCCAGTCTGCCTCTCTCTTTCCCTAGTAAGGTGTGTCTCTGGGGAAGCTGAGCTCCAGGACACATTGGTGGGGTCTTCAATCCAGGGAAGCCTAGCCAGCATCCTGGTGGCATCTGGAACCTGGTGATTGAAAAGAGAGTTAACATATGAAGCCAAACAATTTGTTGAGCAATCATGGATCCCAAGCTTGGAATAGTGGAGAGGAAGTGTTAGGGAGGTACTCACTGCAAACTCTAGTGTACTTCTGCTTTCAGGTATATATTTTGCAGTAGTTTATGGATACGTGTGCACATAAGCTCTCTCTCACAGAAACTGGTGTATATCTAGGTTATGGGACTTTGTTAGAAAGTGAACTACCTGAGATGAAATTAGAGTGTACTATAAAAGGAAAGGTCTCACCCGAGTAATGAAGCTGAAGGGTTGTCATTCCACACGTGAAGTCTCTGGATACAGCCTGAGGTGAAGCATGTTGAGGTGGCAATCGTTGCTTTGGTTAGGTTGTGATCGGCGGATGCAATATTATTTGGTTTGGATTGGGAGATGCATACGGGAAAGTGGGCCCTATCCAAGGGTTCCAGGACTGGGGGAAGTAGGGGCTCTATAGTGGAGATGTGAGGTTCCTGCTGTCTTAGGGTTCAAAAAGACAATCGATAGTTAATATTATCATCACATTATTTGTTAATTGGGTTAACTTTGAAAAGTCCCTTTGTTATGGTTTGCTGTACAGTATCCAGTATCTTGTATATAGCTGTGCTATTGGATGCTTCTAATCTACTTGGTCTAGGCTTTTGAGAGAGTCCGCATATCAAATACATAGCCTATATATTAAAAAGACTCAGTTTGTCTTTTGAGAAACTTTGAGACATACAATTGATTTCCCCCTCTCATATTAATTAACTACTGATTTATATGTCTACATTTTGCTAGGAGTGTACATAAACACCATTCCCACCACCAAAGGACTGTGACCCATCCCTCCCGCCCACTCCCACCCCCCACTGGCCCAGGAAGCTACATGTCTACCCCTCACCACTGGGTTTTTACTTTGGTGCCCGAATTATCACAATTTTTAAGACTTTCTTTAAATTCACTAACAGGTCCAGCCAGTAGACACAGGGCTTGCATTCTTCTGGCTCTGTGTATCAACCCACCCCCACTGCTACTGTTATGTTGTCCTGAGTCCCTTTCTCTGTCTCTTGGGTAACTCCCTATCTGCTCTTGGAGAATTTATATACCTCATAAACTTGTAAAAATAGAAAGGAAACAGTACAGGGGTTTCAGGGAAGCAACTACAGATTAAAGGGACAAATCATTGATTATTTTAACCATTTCCACTGGCTACCCCTTAGGTTAACACTTTTCCATTATTCCTGTGGGCTACCTGAGGCTGGGTGTGGGGTATCAGTACAGCCCAGGATTCCATGATGTGCACTCTTGAGCCAGCCACTTACTGATATGTCACCGAATTTTATAAAAATAGCTTTGAATTCTAATATTATGTCTCCAAATATAAAAGACAGCAGAGAATGATGGCGTATATATTATGCAGTTGAAATAGTATAGGACTCTCATGCCTTTGGTTAGGAATGGGATCCTTGATTTGCATGTGTCACAATGATACTCTGATTCACTCTCTCCTCCTCTAACATAAATAGAATAATATTATTTAAAAATAATAGCTAGAAGGAGTCGGGTGGTACTACAGCAGGTTAAGTGCATGTGGCGCATAGCACAAGGACCGGCCTATTGGTCCTGTTTTGAGCCCGCGGCTCCCCACCTGTAGGGCTGTCGGTTCACAGGAGGTGAAGCAGGTCTGCAGGTGTCTATCTTTCCCTTCCCCTCTCTGTCTTCCCCTCCTCTTTCTGTTTCACTCTGTCCTTTCCAACGAGTGCAACAAAAAAACAAGGACAACAAAAAGGAATAAATATATAAATAAATATTGTTAAAAAAAGAAGGAAATGAGTCCTATATCCCCTCCTTAAAAAAAATAATAGAAGGCTGTAGTACAGTGGGTTAAGCACAAGGACCTGAGTAAGGATCCTGGTTCTTTTTTTTTTTTTTTTAATATTTTATTTATTTATTTTCTCTTTTGTTGTCCTTGTTGTTTTTCATTGTTGTTATAGTTATTGTTATTGATGTTGTCGTTGTTAGATCGGACAGAGAGAAATGGAGAGAGGAGGGGAAGACAGAGAGGGGCAGAGAAAGACAGACACCTGCAGACCTACTTCACTGCTTGTGAAGCGACTCCCCTGCAGGTAGGGAGCCGGGGGCTCGAACCGGGATCCTTATGCCGACCTTGTGCTTTGCGCCACCTGCGCTTAACCCGCTGAGCTACAGCCCGACTCCCGGTTCTTTTTTTTTTTTTTTTTCCCTCCAGGGCTCGGTGCCTGCACCATGAATCCATCACTCCTGGAAGTCATCCCCCCCCCCCTTTTTTTTCTTGCCCTTGTTGTTGTAGCCTCCTTGGATCCTGGTTCTATCCCCCGGCTCCCCACCTGCAGGGAAGTAGTTTCATAAGCGGTGAAGCAGGTTTGCAGGTGTCTTTCTTTTCCTCTCTCTGTCTCCTCCTCCTCCATTTCTCTCTGTCCTAGCCAACAATGACATCAATAACAACAATAATAACTACAACAATTAAACAAGGGCAACAAAAGGGAATAAAAAAATAATAATAGCTAGAATGAAATATGGAGGAACATCCATCAGTCCCAGACCACAGGAACTGCATTCCAAAGGGCCAGACAGTGGGAAAGTAAGATACCAGGGATGGTTCTTTCCTTTTGTTTTTTTTTCTATATCAATGTATAAACAGATGAGTTATTTCTAGAAATTCTGCAAAAAAAACTAGAATCTACAATATCATCTGGGCAGGGTCAACAAACTAGATTTATACTAAAATTAGAATAAGACTAGATTGAGATCAAGATAGACTACGTATGTCAACTAGCATCACCACTTCATATGGATATTCCAGAAAAAAAAATATATATATAGTCCCCACAATGTCCCACAATGTCCCACACTTTCACCACTGTCCCACAGATAAGGAAGTGTTAAGGATGGCCTTCTGGAGAGAAAGGAAAGATGTGTTAGATGCAAATTCATCCATCACCTTGACTTTTAATTTTTATGTTCCTAAACCCTGAGAAATATAAGCTGCTCACTGCAGCAAAGAAGAAAAAAAAAAAAAAACCTCTAAAAAATTAAAACAAAATAATGACAAAAATTACCTGGGACATAGAAGACAACATCATGTTTATGCAAAATACTTTCTTGCCTGAGGCTTCAAGATCTCAGTTTCAGTTTTAAACCTGAGTTCCACCTTCACCCAGAATAAAACAGTGCTCAAATATGTTCCTTTCTATCTTTATTTATTTTAGATAAAATAATTACATAAGTTAAAATATGTTTCCTAGTCTGGGTAATTGTAAGTAAGAGAAAAATACATTGATTCCTGGTGCTTACTTAGTATGACAGTGCAGGTTTGGGGAAACAGCACAGTAGTAATGCAGGAGAAGAGAGGTCTGGTGACTCTCGCAGTCTGATGGTGGGCGGTCGCTGACCTCCGTGGACATTGGGGGCATCTGGGAACAGCTTGCGTCACGCGGTGGGATAATGCCAGGTGGATGGATCCGAGGGCCCTTTTCTGGTTTTTGTCTTCTCGGAGGGTGGTGATGCCCTGCTCAACCCTGCGACCGAGGTCTTGGTGTCCACTGGGGGATCCCTGAGCCTTACCCCTGAACACATGTATCCTTCCCTGATGGTCCGACCGAGGGACAGACAGACAGGACTGTCAGTGAACGTGTTACAGAAGAAAACCAAACGTTGGCTGAGGAGGCTCCTACAGTAGGCCTGGGATAGAAGTCAGGGTGTGGGCTGGGTTTGTTTCCAGCAGCCCTGCCCCTGGGCTATGCACACTGCTCTGTGCTGAGTCCAACGCCCACATACTGCCTCCCCTCCAGTAATTGAAGGGACCCTGAGAACCATGCAGATGGAAGCTTTTCTCCCCCAAACCTACTTTTTTTTTTTTTTTTTTAAACCAAAGCACTGTTCAGCTCTGGCTTATGGTGGGGTGGGGGATTGAAGCTGGGATTTTGGAGCCTCAGGCATGAGAGTCCCTTTGCATAACCATTATGCTATTTACTCTCTGCCCATACAATTTTTATTAATATTTCCTGAGGGCCGGAAGGTGACGCACAAGTCACCACGCTAAAGGGCCTGCAGGGGGAAAAAAGCTTCAGGATTGGTAAAGCAGGTCTGCTGGTGTCTCTTTCTCTCTCCCTCTCTATCTCCCCTTCCCTCTCAATTTCTCTCTGTCCTGTCCAATAAAATAAAAAAGAAAAATGCAAGTGATCTGGGAGGTGGCGCAGTGGATAAAGCATTAGACTCTCAAGCGTGAGGTCTTAAGTTCAATCCCCAGCAGTACATGTACCAGAGTGATGGCTGGTTCTTTTTCTCTCCTCCTATCGTTCTCATTATTTAAAAAAAAAAAAAAAAGGAAAAATGGCGCGTCGGGCGGTAGCACAGCGGGTGAAGGGCACATGGTGCAGGGCGCAAGGACCAGGATAAGGATCCTGGTTGGAGCCCTTGGCTCCCCACCTGCAGAGGAGTCGCTTTACAGGTGATGAAGTTGGTCTGCAGGTGTATATCTTTGTCTTCCCCTCCTCTCTCCATTTCTCTCTGTCCTATCCAACAATGACAGCATAAATAACAACAATAATAACTACAACAACAATTTAAAAAAAAACAAGGGAAAATAAATAAAATAAAATAAAAATGGAAAAATGTCCACCAGGAGCAGTAGATTGTCGTAGTGCAGCCACGGAGCCCCAGCAATAAGCCTGGTGGCAATAAAAAAATTATAATATGGGTTGGCATTAGTGTAGCAGGCTAAGCGCACGTGGAGCAAAGCCAAGGACTGGCAGAAGGATCCTGGTTCCAGCCCCTGGCTTCCCACCTACAGGGGCGGTGCTTCATAAGAGGTGAAGTAGTTCTGCAGGTGTCTTTCTCTCCCCTCTCTGTCTTCCTCTCCTCTCTCCAATTCTCTCTGTGCTATCCTAACAATGACGACATGAATAATAACTACAACAGAAAGGACATAAAAGGGTAAATAAATAAATAAAATATTAAAAATATTATAATGATAAAAAATAAAAAACGTATCTATTTATTCATTGATGAGAGAGAGGAAGAGTAAGAAAGCCTGGCACATGTGGTCCCAGGGAATGAACTTGGGACCTCATAAACTTCCTAACCTCCATGTGTAGGTTTTGCATGGTAATGTGTAAGTACGATAAAGCATGTGTAGTTGAGTCACAATCCCCAGAAATGTACTAATGCGGAGCACCAGGTAGATTATAGAAACTCCATTTTAATGTTTCCCATTCCAAATAAGCACCCTAGGTAACTCCTCTGATGGTCCTGCTCTGTCAGCTGTGAGCCTTTACCCTACCCTAGTTCCACCCCCATACAAAGCATCCCTTCTGGGTAAGCATAAGGAAAGCTGTGGCTCCTGAGAGCCTGCCTGCTGCCTTGGCATTGAGGAAGCTGAGAAGGCCAGGTTGAGTGTGTGAGTCCAGAAACAGAAATGGGAAAGATGCTGGAAACTCCTACTGAAGGGGAAGAGGGTAAGGAGATAACAACTGAGTAAAGACCAAGAGTGTTCTAGGGACCAGGTGGTGGTGCACCTGGTTGAGCGTATATGTTATAATTCACAAGCATCTGGGTTCTAGACCCTGGTCCTTAGCTGCAGGGGGAAAGCTTTGTAGTAAGTGGTAAAGCAGTGTTGTAGGTGCCTCTCTGTCTCTCTCCCTCTACATCATCCCTTCTCTCTTTATTTCTGGCTATGTTTGTCCAATAAATGAGTAAAGATAATAAAAATTTTTAAAGATGATAAAAAAGACCAAGGCACACATTCACCCTTATGTCCATGGCTGTGTTATTCATAAAATCTATAGTTGGAATAGCCTAAATACCCATTAACATGAACAGATCACTGGATACAGAAATGATGGGATTTATACCCCATGGAATAATATTCTGTACTATGTGCTCTTAACCTGGTGTGTTACCACCTGCCCTTTTATTCTGAAATTAACAGAGATGATATTGTGGATGGAGGTAAATAGGTTATGCAAAGAGACTCTCATGCCTGAGGCTCCAAGATTCAGGTTTAATCCCTATACCACCATAAGTAAAAGGAAATCATTGTTCTTTTTTTTGAATATTCATTTGTTTCCTTTTGTTGCCCTTGTTGTTTAATTGTTGTAGGTATTATTGTTGTTGTTATTGATGTCACTGTTGTTGGATAGGACAGAGAGAAATGGAGAGATGAGGGGAAGACAGAGCGGGGAGAGAAAGACATCTGCAGATCTGCTTCACCACTTGTGAAGCGACTCTCCTGCAGGTGCGGATCCCGGGGCTTCAACTGGGATCCTTATGCTGGTCCTTGAGCTTCGTGCCACATGTGCTTAAGCCACTGTACTACCACCGGGACTCCTGATTAGTGTTTATTTTATTTTATTTTATTAAAATTATATCCTTTGGGACAAGACAAATGTAACTAGAAGTGATTATGTTTATCATATAAATAAAGAGATGTGATAATTAACAGAATGTTTCACTCGTGTATGAAATTTAGAGATCTGAAACCCACATACTGAAATAGTATATATAACAAAAAAATACAAATCTCTTAGACGTTGTGAAAACAATGATGATTTCATTAGGATATTGGAGACAAAAAGCTTTGATGTTGTGTGAGATTGTAAAGTTCTATTAGTCACATATGAAAATAAATTATGGGAAGGGTATGTATCATAATGTTTATGCAGAGACCATCATCGCTGAGGCTCTAAAATCCCAGGTTCCTTCCCCTGCACCGCCATAAGCCAGAGCTGAGCAGTGCTTTAGGAAAAAAAAAAAGTAAAGAAAAATAAATTGGAAACAGAAAAAAAATGTTTATTGCATGCAGTATAATCTTGCAGGCCCTAGCACCATGTCCATATCATTTGGTGCCACTTTCCATGTGATTCAATAAAGTAATTATGTCAAAAATAAGAGTAATCATTTATTTTACCGAGAAAACCAACACAAGGATTTTATACTTATATGCCTGATTAATCAAGTTGGAATGCCCAGCACCATTGCATCTGCGTACAGGGCCCTGTTAAACCTGTGGCTGTTTTGGCCTTGGGCAGGCAAAGCTCTGATTTGCTGGAGTCTATAAGTTAATCACTGAGTAGATGAAGGGCAGGACAGAAAGGGAGGGGCAGCTGACAGGGTGGGAAAGGCACCACCCTGCACAGAAGACAGGGTAGGAGGGAAGCTGGAAATCTCATCAGGACATAATCCAATTAGGATTAAGAATCAACCAATGGGAGTGAAGAGGGAACACACCCTACATGTATATAAAACCCAGCATCTCTCTCATGTTAGAGCAGTCACAGAGAACCTGAGAGGCACTGAGTTCTTCCTACTGGATCCAGACACCAGATTTCTCAGCAGAAAAGAAGAGCCTCCGCACCGTAGCACAGGATACACCTGAGCAGAGCTTCATAAAACACAGGTGAGCAGGAAAATAAGACACCGATATTCAAAAGGGGGAACTCTGAGATTCTATCCTTCCCTGGAGGGGCGAGACTCTGGGGAGGTGTGGGTCCAGGGTACATTGGTGAGACCAGCTACCCAGGGTGCTCTCTATCTTTTTTTAAAGTATATGTTTATTTTCCCTTTTATTTTTGTTGCCTTTGTTTTTTTCAATTGTTGTTGTAGTTATTATTGTTGTTATTGATGTCTTTCTTGTTAGATAGGACAGAGAGAAATGGAGAGGAAGGGAAGACAGAGAGGGGGAAAGAAAGAGAGACACCTGCAGATCTGCTTCACCTCCAGTGATTCAACTCCCCTGCAGGTGGGGAGCCGGGGGCTCGAACAGGGATCCTCACACAGGTCCTTGTGCTTTGTGCCACTTGCACTTAACCACTGCACTACCACCAGACTCCCTTGTTAGTTTTTTTAACAGAGCACTGCTCAGCTCTGGTTTATGGGGATGTGGGTGATTGAACCTTAACTTTGTCGATTCCTGCATGAGATATGAAAGTCTCTTTGCATAACCAGTATGCTATTTGCCCCCTGCCCATCTGTGAGGATATGAGTTGGGATTATAATAGGGAAGCATTTAGAAAATTTCAACATTAACCCTTCACTAAAGGAGTTGTCGGGGGAGTAGGGCATAGTGCTGTGGGTTAAGCGCATGTGGTGTGATACGCAAGGGCCAGCATAAGGATCCTGGTTCGAGCCCCAGCTCCCCATCTGCAGGGCAGTCACTTCACAAGCGGTGAAGCAGGTCTGCAGGTGTCTATCTTTCTCTCCTCCTCTCTGTCTCCCCCTCCATTTCTCTCTGTCCTATCAATGACAATATTAATAACTACAACAAAAATAAAAAAGGGCAACAAAAGGGAAAAATAAATAAGTATATAGAAAGAATGGAGTCTTTTTACATAATCACTGCACTGTCTCTAAAGACCATATATGTTTGCTTCTTATAGGGACTGAGAAATGAGAGAGTGGACACTGACGGAGGTCTGGAGAGACTCCACCAGCACTGTTCCACCAATTGTGAATCTCCCCTTCTTCAGTGAGGACTTGAGCTTTGCCTTAGTGCTTTTGTTGCCCTTCTATTTTTTATTGTTGTAGTTATTATTGATGGAGAGAAATGGGGAGAGGAGGAGAAGACAGAGAGGGGGAGAGAAAGATAGACACCTGCAGACCTGCTTCACCACCTGGGAAGCGACACACCTGCAGGTGGGAGCCAGGGGCTTGAACTGGAATTCTTAAGCCAGTCCTTGTGCTTTGAGCCACTTGTGCTTAACCCACTGTGCTACTGCCCTACTCCCATGTTTTATTATATATATATATATTTTTAAATATTTATTTAATTTATTTATTCCCTTTTCTTGCCCTTGTTGTTTTATTGTTGTTGTTGTTGGGTAGGACAGAGAGAAATGGAGAGAGGAGGGGAAGACAGAGTGGAGGAGAGAAAGATAGACACCTGCAGACCTGCTTCACTGCCTGTGAAGCGACTCCCCTGCAGGTGGGGAGCCGGGGTTCGAACCGGGATCCTTATGCCGGTCCTTGTGCTTTGCGCCACCTGCGCTTAAACCGCTGCGCTACAGCCCGACTCCCGTTTTATTATATTCTTAAAGAAAAAGACAAAATAGAAATTTCATTTCCAGTCATTGGGAAGAGACTGAGAAGGAATAATTACCATCAATAATTGCTGTTGTCTGTACCCCTACAGTTGCTGTTGCAGGAGCAAAGAGATTGAGCGGGACCAGCTCCTGTGGATCCCACCCCTGCTGATCCAAGGAAACTCCTAAAACTTCTCAAAAGCAGAGAAAAGTCTGGGAGCTTCCTGTTCCTGGACACCTGCCTTGCTAAGAGAGTGCCTTGGGAAAAAGCTCCTTGCAGCATGGCCCAGAAAGGTATCCTGGAAGACCTGAGGACAGAGACCAGCTGCCCTGTGTGCCTGGATTTCCTGAGAGACCCCGTGACCCTGGACTGTGGCCACCACTGCTGTGCTGCCTGCCTCCAGCAGCGCTGGCAGGACCTGCAGGATGTCTTTCCATGTCCTGTCTGCCAGCACCACTGTGCCTACAGGAAGCCACAGAAGAACAGCCAGCTGAGTGCCCTGGTTGACATGCTGAAGCAGCTGCCCAGCAGAGGGAGCAAGAGGAAGAAGCAGCAGGAGCAGCCCCTGTGTGAGCAGCACCAGCAGGAACTCAGCCTGTTCTGTGAGAAGGACCTGGAGCTGGTGTGTACCCAGTGCAGGGGCTCCTGTGAGCAGCAAGGTCACCCCCTCATCCCCACTCAGGAGGCTGCTGCTCAACACAGGAAGAAACTCAAATCCCACCTGCAGACCCTGAGGCAGCAGCTGGAAGATGCTGTAAATGGGCTGGAAATTCAGATGAAACAAAGATACAAAGTGAGGGAGGAACTGAAAAGTCAAAGAATAATAGTATGTGAGATGTTTGAACACTATAAACTTTTCTTCAGAGAAAATCACCGTATCTGTAACACTGAGCTACAAGAAATAATGACAAATGTTTCTCAAAAGATAACTGAAAGCAGAGACCAGATGTCAGCCTATAGCTCCTCACTCAAGAGTCTGCTGATTGATCTCACCAAGATGTCTGTGCAGACAGACCTAGGTCTCCTGCTGAAGGTGAGAAGCCTCCAGCAGCTGCAGAGCAGATATAGAGAGCTGAAGGCCCCAGAGGCCTTTTCCTACACCTTCCAGGGGAAGACCCTCAGTTTTCCTTTATATTATCTTGGTCTCCATAATGTGAGCAAGTTTCAGGTGGCTTTGACACTAGATCCTAAGACTGCTCATTGCAACCTCATCATAAGTAAAGATAGAAAGAGAGCTCTGTTTGACCGTGAAATGATGGTCTCCAACACCACTCTGAGCCCTAAGGAATTTTCCTCTCACACAGCTGTCTTGAGCTGTGAGGGGTTTGAAGCTGGCAGGCATTTTTGGATGGTAGAAATCAGAGGTCCAGGTGCATTCTCCTTAGGTGTTAGTAAAGAATCTTTCCCCAGGCAGGCGCTGGGACTACAGGCCTCAAGGAATGACTGCTGGAAAAGCCAACAGCCTGTCGGGACTCAGTTCAACTCAGACAGAAAGAAAATGATCATTGGCATTTTCCTGGACTATGATCAAGGAGAGATTTGGTTTTATGATATCTCTAAGATGTGTCCCTTATGCGCAATCACTGATTCCTTTACAGAGAGAGTGAGCCCCTATTTTGCTGTAGAACCTTCTTCTTCATCAATGGTCATGACTATAATATAAATACAGAGCCCCTGTACACCCTTCCAGCTCCTTGCTTTCCTACCTAAGAGAAAACCTATTTAAAAAGCCTTCTGAGTGGTCCAGGATGTGGTGCAGTGGATAAAGGCAGCAGACTCTCAAGCATGAGGTCCTGAGTTTGATCTCTGGGTAGCACGTGGACCAGAGTGATGTCTGACTCTTTCTCCCTCCTCCTATCTTTCTCATGAATAAATAAATAAATAACATTTTTATGTAAAAAAAAACAAACCTTTGAGTTCATTGTTTGCAAAGTGTGATTTCTTGACACTCCCCTTTTTGTTTCCATCCTGTTCCCCACCTCTGAATTTTTTGTCAACACGCCTGTTGGTCCCTGGTAGGTATTCCGTAGTTTTAGCCTGTAAATACTATGTGGCCCTCCTCCACTCAGGGCTTCTTCTTCATTAAACATGCAAGAAGAAACCTGTTCCCTCCTCATGATTTTCAAACTTAGTGTCCCATTGTACAAATACTGAGTCATCTTCACCTCCAGAACATTCATTAGGTTCACCCATCTATAGAGCACAATGTCAAGAACTACAGGGACTTCCATGGAGTCTATTCTAATTCAAAGAAATCTACTTAGTTAACTCAAGAAGACTGACTCAATGTTCACAAATCAAATTTCTCTTTCGCTTTATATTTATTTTACTCTACCCACCCCCAACTCCTATTATTCATTGTAAAAATAGTGAGTTTTGTGATTTTGTTGGTCACATGGGTACAGTCTCATATTCCCCTCAAGTTTGGTTCTTGCTTCAATTAGTAACCCTTCTGTGGCACTGAAAAATTTAGATTTCTTTTACACAATGTTTGTGTAGATTTAATATTGATTTACAAGTTACCAGAGAACAGTAGGAGAACTCTGCACTGTTCCAGCCAGTAGAGTTCTGAGTCCCCAATCCCTCAGTTGCAAGCTACAGGAGTTCTCCCGACATTATAGATAGAAAGCAACTATTATTATTAGAGCTGATGAGAATAGTGGTCTTGGGTGGAAAGAAGGTAGGAAGTCCATACTAGAGATGTTCCTAGGGGCCCATGACTATCACATTTTTTTTAATTGCTTGGGTTTATAGCCAAAATGGAGTTAGACAAATATATTGTCCGATAAGATGGTGTTAGAGTAGAGAAAAGGGCTAGCAAGTTGGATTAGGGCAAAGAATAGTTCCCATTCTTGAAAAAAAAAATCTATGAATAAAATTAACTGTTTACCTCATTCACCTGATCCAGGATATATATATATATATATATATATATATATATATATATATATATATATGTGTGTGTGTGTGTGTGTGTGTGTCACAATATCCTGTGTGAACTCTGTTCCCTAATGGGTAGATATGATAGAAATATTTGGGAGTCGGGCAGTAGCATGGTGGGTTAAGCATAGGCAGCGCAAAGTGCAAGGACTGGTGTAAGGATCCCAGTTCAAGCCCCTGGCTCCCCACCTGCAGGAGAGTCGCTTCAATTAGGTGAAGCAGGTCTGCAGGTGTCTATCTTTCTCCCTCCCTCTCTGTCTTCCCCTCTTCTCTCCATTTCTCTCTGTCCTACCCAACAATGACATCAATAACAACAATAATAACTACAATAATAAAAAGAATCAAGGGAAACCAAGGGAATAAATAAATAAAATTGTTAAAAAAAACTTAAAAAAATATTTAGAGCTTGGGGTTAAAATAGGGTTTCTGGGGGTCACTGGGTAAAGGCTTGTGGGATGAACGAGAGCCTGATTAACAGTTACTCTAGTCATATCATGAATGTGATGCTGGATGAACTTAAGTAGGAAGGGGACAAGGAGAAAGAACAAACAAATCAAAATCAGGGGTCCCACAAGGGGGAGAATCCAGGTGGTTAATGGGCCTTGCAGCCATGAAGAGAAAGACCCGAGGGTGTAGGGGCTGTGAAGGTCATCACTCAGTTTAGTCAGAGTCTGTATATTTTCTTCAACCAGTTCAGATTCATTCACGTAAAAACAGCACTCCTCCTGCAGGAAGATGCATGTTTCATCTTTCTCAGCTGTCAGCAGGTCTAGTGTATGGTGGTTCCAGAAGGTCTCTTTGGTGAGGGAGGTGATCTGGTGTTTTGAGCTGGTATCCACAGAGGTTTTGGTTGGTCCCATGGAAAAACACAATCAAACCCTCTTCCCGTGTTTAGGAGGGGGTCTGTCCCTTTCCATAAGCCACTTAGGGGGTCTTTCATTTGACCCATATTGGTGGGGCTATTTTGAAATTTTGAATTTTTGTTAAGGCTATAGCCAATTGTATGTTGGAGGAATATTCCCCCTTTATTTCTTTTATAAAAACTAGGGATATGGGAGTTCGGCTGTAGCATAGTGGGTTAAGTGCATGTGGTGCAAAGCACAAGGACCAGCTTAAGGATCCTGGTTTGAGCCCCCGCCTCCCCACCTGCAGGGGTGTCGCTTCACAAGTGGTGAAGCAGGTCTGCAGGTGTCTATCTTTCTCTCCCCCTCTCTGTCTTCCCCTCCTCTCTCTGCTGGGAAATTGTGCCGATGCAGTCACATCTGCCATGTTGTCCCCTCAGGCTACTGCTAGTTCCCACGAGAGTTGGGACATTCTCGGAGTGCCTGTTCAGCCATGTTGTGCCCTCAGGGCATTGTCTATATCCCCGTGATATTTGGAGTGCTTTGGTTACTCCTCCCCTCTCCCATTCTAGCGAAAGCTACTCCTATAAAAGCCCTTCTTCTTCCGCACCTTGCTCTCTTGCCAGCGCTTCACTCCGGTGTTCAGATGCAGGAAAGGTTACTGAGTGAGGCAGCCATTTTCGCTACCTCCACGTGGCCCAACCTGCCTCTCTAGCACCCAACTCTTAGGTGCCAGCGCAAATAAAGATTTGTGTTTCCTCTTCGCTCCAGACCCCCCCCCTCTCTTCTCCGTGGCCCGCACACAACAACATCTCTCCATTTATCTCTGTCCTCTCCAACAACAATGACATCAATAATGACTACAACAATAAAACTGCAAGGGCAACAAAAGGGAATAAATAAGTATTTTTTAAAAAACAAACAATTGGGGACTTCCAGAGGCAGGGCTATGAGCAGCAGTGGATCTGTTTCTCTCCTCTCCTCTCCTCTCCCAGATCATCTAGGAATACCAAAGGAGACCGCCTGGGACTAAAACAAGACAGGACTAGAACAACTACAGGAACCCACCAAATCACTGGTGAGTGCAGACACACGTGGCTGGTGACAGAGAGGAGCCTAGGGAGAGACTAAGTGGCTGCTAACAGTCTGATCGTCTATCAGTTGAGACACCCCCTCCAGTCTGTTCCACCAACAAGGGGACAGCTGAAGGGAGGAGAGGACTCCCCTGGAGACTCACCAAGTGCAACTGTGGGTCTCCATTGCTACTGCCCTCAAAGTCTGGAGCAGCAGCAGGGAGGGACACCAGGGAATAGAGATCTAACCAGGAGAAGACCAATACCTCGGTGGCATAGCTGTGGGGCTGTGAAAGTCTCTTTGCATAACCACCGGAGTATCTCTGCCACACCCTGCATTATCTCTTGTTTAGTTAAGAAGCCTACTTATAGTTAGAAGCCCTCAGGATCCCATAGCCTACAGAGAAGAAATAAAAGACAAACAACTAGGGAGATGAGTGACCTTAGGAGTCAGTTCTCACCCATGAGCAAAACATAAGAATATATTGTTAAGTCACATAAGCTAAAATTGGACTATATATAGGGGAACCTCTTATGGGTTCTTCACAGCTGTAGTCATTCACTTGTGACCAGCAAGACATACACAAGTCCAGGGGGAATAAAAAACTTGTACCAAGTTAAGGGTTTACTATAATTGATAACACAATGATTAGAACTGACTTAAATATCTTTATATCATTTTGGAAGGCCTTTTTAACAATAAAATTATTATTATCTCTTTAGTATGATTTTAAAACTGTTTAAGCAGTTTAAGCACAATATTAGAACTTAATTTACTGTTAGGATCTTTCTAATTTATTTATTATAAATTTATTATAAGTTTATTCAATTATTTGTTCACACTTTTATATTTAGCTGTATATTGTTTCTTTTTTCTTTTATTTATTTTATTTTATTCCCTTTTTAAAAAATATTTATTTTATTTATTTATTCCCTTTTGTTGCCCTTGTTGTTGTTGTAGTTATTATTGTTGTTGTCGTTGTTGGATAGGACAGAGAGAAATGGAGAGAGGAGGGGAAGACAGAGAGGAGGAGAGGAAGATAGACACCTGCAGACCTGCTTCACCGCCTGTGAAGCGACTCCTCTGCAGGTGGGGAGCCAGGGTTCGAACCGTATTTATTTTATTTTATTATTTATTTATTGGACAGAAACAGTCAGAAATTGAGATTGGAGGGGTAGAGAGGGTGAGAGACAGAGAGACACACCTGAAGTATTGCTTCACCACTTGTGAAGCTTCCCCCTGCAGGTGGGGAGTGGGGGCTCGAACCTGGTTCCTTGTACACTATAACATGTGCGTTCAACCAGGTGCACCACCACCCGACCCCTTGTATATTATTTCTTACATAAAACTCTAGGAGTGGATATGAGTAAGGGTGGATATAAAACTTTACTAGATTTTATACTTTTAAAACTCTGATATGGCAACTTAAAATGCTAAAATAAACCTCATAGGTTAAATGTTCAAGATAACCTTTTACTTTTTCATTTTTTTAAAATAACAGTTTTAGACTGAATAATTAATTTTGCTCACTGAAGATATGCCAAACATTAAATCTTTTATCAGACCAGAAGCACATGTACCAAATTAATTTATCAAGAATAAACCTCTGCCAGTGTCTTGAAACAAACCAGATATTTTTAAATGTAGAAAGATATATACAGAGGGAAACCAGAACACTGTTCAGTAAGAGGGGACTCGGAGGGGGCAGTAGGTTACGATGAGAATCCTTTAAAGCAAGAACAGCGGGTCACGAACCTTTTGGAGGAAGAAAATGTTTTAGCCAAGAGGGTTCTCTACCATATCCTGCCAAGTGAGGATATAAGAGATCTGGTCCAGGTGTCCTGGGTGTCTGAAGATGATGTCGTTAGTGGTATAGATAGTAGGCAGGTCCCGGGTTATTTCTGGGAGCCAACCAGTAGAGAAGGTTGGCCACTCACTTCGACAATAGTGATCATCCGTTCCTGTTTTACCCCTAGACTCAAATTATGTGCCCTATATTTGAATTCTTTGAAATGATCCAGGACCATAGTCAGAGGAGTCGAAGTAGCCTGACCCATGATTTTTTTTTTTTACCCATGATTTTGAACTCAAGAAAGACAAGACTGATAATGACTACAGAGACAACACACACAAAGAAAACTCCAGCGGCCCAGCTGCCAACACTCTGAAAGAAAACCAACAGTTGGGAGGATGGCCTTTTGCCATTTAGTGGGTGCGACCCACTCTCCCCTTCAAAATTTGCAAGGGAGATTCAGTCCCCTACAGCAGGGCCTGGGACATCTCCCATGACCCTGGACCCTGAGCCACCCAGTGCGTCTGCCTTCGACTCCAAGGAGTCTCTTGCGACAGATAAGGATATGAACAGGAATATATATATCTGAAGTTTGACCTGTCCTGAAGGCTCAGTGAGGTTGGCATTCCTTCAGTGAAATGGGGATCTCGGTCGAGCCCCCAAATGTTATGCTCATAGGTTCGGTCCCAATCACACACAAGGAAGACCAGAGTCACATGTAAGTACAAGAGCCTTTATTAACAAGCTTAAGCTTGGGTCCCAAGAGCCTCCACACAGGGGAAGTCTTGCGACCCCAAACATTTTTCACCTCAGCTTTTTATAATTAACACAGGGTGGTTACAGGTGAGGATGTTTATGCAGAACAAGGAGCAGTTGGTTTTGGGTCAATGGCTGTTCTCCTTTCTCAATATTTGGGGACTTTTCTGCTCGTCTTTGATTGGTTGGGTTCAGGGTGGAACTTTTTGTGGTTTTTCTAGTAACTCAGGGTGGGGCTGAGGTCATACATAATATGGCGGAGGGTGTCCAAAATGGAGTCACTTTTGGTGCCCTAGATGTTTTCTCTGACCTCCTCAGTCCCAGCATGGTGGCCCTGCCTGTCATGCTCCCCAGCCCACCAGCGAAAGGGGGTGAGCCTGATACTATGGGACTAATCCTGGGCTGCAGGGCTGTGCTCTGTAAACGTTGCCCCTTCCCCCTCCCCATCCCTCCACCCTACCCCTCCACTGCCCTCTGTCCCTCCAGAGGGGCAGGCATAACTGTTATGGGAGGAGTGGTAGTTCAGGGGGAGTCAGTGGGGGGGGGGGTTCTGGGGAAGATGGCCTAATCTTAAGATAAGGGCAAGAGACTGGCATACTTTAATGGTGACTTTTCAGTCACTATCAGGCCACCCCATCAACTGGGGCCCTATTCGGGGAGTCCTGAGATTCCTAAATAGACATGATGGGCCTAGACCTCAAATAAATCCCTCTCTCCATTGTTACCGGTCATTTCTATCAGGAACAACAACCCCTATGTGCCCCCCCCCATAGGACCTTGCCCTCAACTTGGATCAATAACGGTAGAGAATGTTCTATACTCCGAAGGGAGGATAGACAACATACTCTATGTTACACCTGAGGAAGATGGGTCAATATTGGGGCAACTTGGAATGTTCCTACTCATGCCCACAGAATTTAAGCTCAGATCTACAGGGATACAGAGGTCACATAGGCTCCTAAGCTGAATATGAGCCCCAGAAAAAATCAAATCGATGGGGTTTATAGTCCACAATATTTATATCACTTTCCCATATTAGGGAGCTACTCTCTTCCCTGATCCAGCTTTCTGTCCCTTTATGTCCTTTAAACAATGGAGAGAGGGATTTATTTGAGGTCTAGGCCCATCATGTCTATTTGGGAATCTCGGGACTCCCCAATTAGGGCCATGACATCATCTCCCCAGACAATAACTTGGATCCACTTGCATATCAGATTTCAGGCTCAAGGGAAAAAGAAAAAGAAAAAACAAACAAACAAACAAAAAACTAGTATAGCCACAGGTTCTTTGGAATATAACTACAATAAGCCAACTAGCTATCTGCAAAATGGAGGACAGGGAGTCAGGCAGTAGCACAGCAGGTTAAGTGCAGGTGGCGCAAAGCACAAGAACTGGCGTTAAGAATCTCAGTTTGAGCCCCTGGCTCCCCACATGCAGGAGAATCACTTCACAGGGAGTAAAGCACGTCTGCAGGTGTCTATCTTTCTCTCCCCCCTCTGTCTTCCCCTTCTCTCTCCATTTCTCTCTGTCCTATCCAACAATGACGACATTAATAACAACAACAGTAATAACTACAACAGTAAAACAACAAGGGCAACAAAAGGGAATAAATACATAAATATTTTTTAAAAATTTAAAAAAGAGGAAGACCCCCAAACTCTTCATCTACACCATTCCAGCCTTTAGGTCTATAATTGCTCAACAATTTGTTTGGCTTTGTATGTTAACTCAGGCTCTGGTCCTAACACCATTATATGCAGGAGCTGATCAGTGCTCTTGTCTTTCACTTTCTCTCTGTATTTTTGAAGACAGATAAAATGGGCAGTAGTAAATAGAATAATGGTTATGCCAAGAGGCTGCATGCCTGAGGCAAGTACCAAGTTCAATTCCCTGCACCACCATATACCAGAGCTGAGCATTGTCCTGGTTCAAAAAATAATAAAATAAATAAAATATTAAAAATGAATAAATTAATAATAAAAATGTTATTTGCAAGCATGCAGAAGAGTTGTTAACTTGTCCACAGATAACTCTTTTTGGTGAAGAGTTAACGAAGATTTTCTGAATTCTACCCTGTTATGCCCCAGCACAAATCCTCCCTCTTTGATAACCAGACCCCACATTCAGTATACCTGGTCTCTGCGTTCCTTTCTCTTCATGAACATATTTACATAACTCTACCTATAATGTGACCTTTCTTCCGAGATCAGACGAGATCGGGTGTGTTCAGGGTGGTATGGCCGTAGACATAATGTGACCTTTCTACAAACCTTCCTCCATGGCCATACCCTGCTTCTCTGCCCACAGACCCTCCAGGTGGAGATGAGGAAAGAGGTGCAGGCAGGAAGGCCTGATCTCAGGACTCCTATCCCCACATGGACAACATCATTATCCTGCTCACTTGTGCTACTTGTGTCCTATGAGGCTCTGTCCAGGTGTGGCCTGTGCAGGATTGCTGGAACTCCTCATCTGGATCCAGCACAGAAGATTTGATGCCCCTCAGTGTCTTTCATCACTGCTCTGGAGAGAGAGTTCCAGTGCTTTATCCACACATAGGGAGTGTCCCTTCCTACCTCCCATTGGCCAATTTCAAATCCTAATTGGGTTACATCCTGATGAGAGTCTCTGCTTTGCTCCTGACCCATCTTCTGTGCACGGTGGGGCCTTTCCCTACTTAAAAGTGTCCATTCCTTTCTCTCCTGTCTCTCACATTCCTAATCTCCTCAGTGTTCAGCTTTCTGACATCATCAAATCAGAGCTTTGCCTTCCTGAGACCTAAAGCCGCAGGTCCATGCCTATGTAGAGTTGAAGGGACTCTGGTTTTGTTTTTGTTTTTGATTCAATTAATTATTCAAATATAAGAAGAATCTTGATTTTTTTTCCTAGTGGAAAGGTATGGTAATTTCTTGACAACAGTTTATGTACTGAGCCACATCTACATCAGCACCATATGAATATGGACATAGAGCTAGGTGCTCTGAGTGAACTGCATGTGGATATGGAACTTCTCTTTTTTAAAATCTATATTCATGTTTTTTTCAGTATTTATTTATTCCCTTTTGTTGCTCTTGTTGTTTTATTGCTGTAGTTACTATTGTTGTTATTGATGTCATTGTTGTTGGATAGAACAGAGAGAAATGGAGAGAGGAGGGGAAGACAGAGAGGGAGAAAGATAGACACCTGCAGACTTGCTTCACTGCCTGTGAAGCAACTCCCCTGCAGGTGGGGAGGCGGGGGCTCGAACCAGGATCCTTCTCTGTCTTCCCATCTCTCCATTTCTCTGTCCTATCTAACAATGATGTCATCAATAACAACAACAATAATAACTACAAAAACAGTGAAGAACAACAAGGGCAACTAAAGGGTAAAATAAAAAAAAAAGACATAGAATCATATGATAAAAAAAAGACATAGAACTATATGGTAGTGGGTTCTAAGTGGAAGTATAACCTGTATCTTTCAGTCTTTGTTCAATATTTATTTATTTATTTATTTATTTAACCAGAGCACTGCTCAGCTCTGCCATATGGTGGTGCAGGGGACTGGAGCCTCAGGCATAAGAGTCTATTTGCATAACCATTATGCTATCTACCTATTCCCTCTTTCAGTCTTAAAACCTGCTATTTCAGTCAACAATATTTATATCCCTCCCTTTCCCATATTAGGGAGCTACTCTCTTCCCTGATCCAGCTTTCTGTCCCTTTTCCAGCCATGACATTATCTCCCCAGACAATAACTTGGATCCACTGGCATATCAGATTTCAGGCTCAGGTGCAAAAAAAAAAGCTAGTATAGCCACAGGCCCTTTGGAATTTAACTAAAATATGCCTACTAGCTATCTACAAAATGGAGGACCTCCCAATTCTTCATCTGCACTATTCCAGCCTTTAGGTCTATGATTGGTCAACAATTTGTTTGGCTTTGTATGTTAACTCTCTTTTCAGCCACCAGGTTACAGATGCTAGCATGATGCCGACCAGACTTCTCTGGATAGACAACCCCACTAATGTGTCCTGGATCTCTGATTCCCCAGAGCCCTTCCCCACTAGGGAAAGAGAGAGACAGGCTGGGAGTATGGATTGACCTGTCAACAGCCATGTTCAGCGGGGAAGCAATTACAGAAGACAGACCTTCCACCTTCTGCATCCCACAATGATTTTGGGTCCATACTCCCAGAGGGTTAAAGAATAGAAAAGCTATCAGGGGAGGGGATGGAATCTAGAGGTCTGGTGGTGGGAACTGTGTGGAGATGTACCCCTCTTATCCTATGATTTTGTCAATGTTTCCTTTTTATAAATAAAATTTTTTTTAAAAAACTGTACTATTTATTACAAATATAAGTGATTATAAACAGAAAGACAGTGGTCCGGGAGGTGGTGCAGTGGATAAAGCATCAGACTCTCAAGCATTAGGTCCTGAGTTCAATCCCTGGCAGCACATGTACCAATGTGATGTCTGGCTATTTCTATTTCCACCTATGTTTCCCATTAATAAATAAATAAAATCTTTTAAAAAAGAAACATAAAGACAATACACAAGGCAACACACAAACTCATACACACACAAACTGCCCAAATTTGTATAATTACACAGCACACCCACCACCAATATTCTATGCAAGCCTTTATCCAAGGATAACCACCATAGTTCCCACAGTCTTAGAGGAAGTTGTTTCTTTCCTACTGTGGTCTGTTTTTATTTTATTTTATTTTATTTATTTTTGAGAGAGATGCAGAGAGACACAGAGAGAAACACCAGAGCACTGCTCAGTTCTGGTTTAAGGTAGTGTGGGGGATTGAACCTAGGACTTTGGAGCCTTAGGCATAAAAGTCTGATTGTATAATGATTATGCTATCTTTCCTGTCCTGTTTTTTCTTTTTTTTTTTTAAACATTTTTTAAAAGATTTTATTTATTTATTAATGAGAAACATAGGAGGAGAGAGAAAGAACCAAGCATCACCCTGGTACATGTGATGCCGGGGATTGAACTCAGGACCTCATGCTTGAGAGTCCGATGCTTTATCCACTGTACCACCTCCCAGAACACTGTTTTTACTTTTCTTTTTCATCCAGTTTTCTGTGTTTCAGTTTCTACATTGACATAAAGCAACTGTCTTTTATATCTGTACACAACTATCTTTGATCCAATTATTTTGTCCCAAAGGACAAAATATATTTTGGGTTACTAAGAGTCTCAAGTTATTACCTGTAGAGGGTGGGGTAAGGGCTTCCAGCAGAGAGCAAGAAGTAGCGGTTGAAAATTTGGAATTTCACATAAAGAAGCCGCCCTCATGTGGACACTTACCAGAATGCACTTTCCTAACATGCAAATATCATCTCTAGAGTCTTACATATGCAAGTCAATCTGTGGGCTGCTGGTCTACTGGAGAGCAAGTCTTGCATGTGTGAGGTCTCAACTTTTTATCTAATACTCAGCTCTTCCTTATAGTGTTAGTAGGGGGAGGGGTGTTTAGGAGGAATGAAACTCCACCATCTACGAATTGCTTCAGGTGTTGTCCATGGTGCCTCCATGTAGTGTCAGGTTTTAACCTAGAATCTAACAGGTGAGTATCTCCCTCCCACCACATTCTCTCAAGGAATTGTGTTTCTTTGATGTTGTAGGAGAGGGTGGGGCATATAGTCTAATGGTTATGCAAAGAGACTCATACCTGAGGCTCCAAAGTCTCAGGTTCAAGCTGGAATAACTCTTCCTTTTGCAAGAGATAAGTACATATATAAAGGGAAAATCTCTTCAAAAGGGCATCTTGTTGTGCAAGGAATACCTAATATCTTCAATTCTTAGCAATGAAGGAGGTAGAACTTAAACCTACAGGATGATTTCTCCTCTTTTTTTCTAATATATATTTTTTGCCTCCAGGGTTATTTCTGGGGCTCAGTGCCTGCACCATGAATCCACTGATCCTGGAGGCCATTTTTTCCCCCTTTTGTTGCCCTTGTTGTTGTAGCCTTGTTGTGGTTATTATTGTTGTTGCTGGTGTCATTTGCTGTTGAATAGGACAGAGAGAGGTAGAGAGAGGAGGGGAAGACAGAGAGGGGGAGAGAAAGAAAGACACCTGCAGACCTACTTCACCGCCAGTGAAGCGACTCCCCTGCAGGTGGGGAGCCGGAGGCTCCAACTGGTGTCCTTACTCTGATCCTTGTGCTTTGCCCCACGTGCGCCCAACCCGCTGCACTACTGTCCGACTCCCAGATTTCTCCTCTTCTTCCTCCTCCTTCTCCAGCCTTTCTTTTATTTGTTAGCATAGAAAAAAATTGAGAGGGGAGAGGAGAGAGGAGATAGATGCAATACTGCTTCACTGGTCTTGATCTCCGCCACTGCCTGTGGAGACCTTGCACTTGCATCACCACCCAGGTACAGACATGATGCTCTCATAGTTGTTCACTTCCATATAGATGATAGACAACAGTATTCTTTCACTCTAGCTATTATTCATACCAATGATCAAATTTGGAAATCTGCTATTCAGGCTGTGTTCTTGTGATCTGTTATTTCCTAGCCTTCCCTTTTCTCAGGTAAGGCGATTTAAGTTGATTATGATGAACACAGTGGGTAAAAAGACCACATTCCATATCGTATTTCCACATGGTCTCACAGTTTTGGGATTCTCCATTATTTTGGTTTGATATTTTATTTATTTCCTTTTTGTTGCCCCTGTTGTTTTTATTGTTGTTGTTGTTATTGATATCATCATTGTTGTATAGGAGAGAAATGGAGAGAGGAGAGGAAGACAAAGAGAGGGAGAGAAAGATAGATACCTGCAGACCTGCTTCACCACCTGTGAATCGACCCCCCTGTAGGTGGAGAGCTGGGGGCTTGAACCAGGATCCTCATGCCAGTTTTTGCGCTTTGTGCCACGTATGCTTAACCCACTGCGCTACCTCCCGACTCCTGGGATTCTCTATTTTTAAGTCAACACTTTCAAATTATTTTATAGATATGGGTCTAAATTTTCAATCTTTTATTTTTTTCAAACTTTATTTCAAAATTCACTGCAGCTATGCAATAAAATATTATTTTATAGGGTTCATATTTTATTTTCTCTCTCATCTTTAATTATTTGTGCCTCTTTACTTTCTAGAAAATGTTTAATAATTAAGTAAGTTAACACTGCTAAGCCTGCCAACTAAAAAACTCATGTATCAAATTATAACCAACCCTGCTCAGTACCACATCAGGTTAAGTGCACATGGCACAAAGCATAAGGACTTGTGCAAGGATCCTGGTTTGAGCTCCTGGCTCCCCAACAGCAGGGGGCTTACCTCACAAGTGGTGAAGCAGAGCTACAGGTGTCTATCTTTCTCCCCTCCTCTCTCAATTTCTGTCATATCCGACTACAACAACAGCTATACCAATAACAACAAGGTCAACAAAATGGAAAAAATGGCCTCCAAGGAGGAGTGGATTCATGGTGTAGACATTGAGCCCCAGCATTAACCCCAGAGGCAAAAAAATTAAATAATTATACCCCTGCTATCTCAAAATTTTTAAAGACTTACTTATTTGTTCATAATAATGTTAGAAGAGAGAAATAACAAGGTATCAGTCTGGTACATGTGCGCTGAGGATTGAACTCAGGACCCTATGCTTCCTAATCCATGCTAATCCACTGTGCCACCTCCTGGGTCACTCTCATAATTTTTGTAAACCAATATTAAATCACTAATAAAATAAAAGTAAATAGAAAGAAAAAAAAGAACAGTTTGTGTGTGTGGGAGAAACTCAGATTCACTGAGATTATGCATGAAAAGTGATATTTTTCTCATGAAGGTCCGAGAGTAAGCTTTTTTTTTTTTTTCCCCTTTCTTTGACTGCTGTTTGATGATTGTCATCCACCTTGCCCTAGAAGGGTAAAGTAGCAGGCAAGGTCTTCTTCAGCATCAAGCATTTTGACAGACTTTCCAGGCTCAGGAGTCCTGGAAATAAATGTTTCTCATTTAAGACAACCAGAAGAAGTGGGGTATTTAAAAATCATTATAGTACTGTGAGAGAAAACATGATGTTTATGCAAACAAATTTGCTGCCTGAGGGTCCAAAATCATTATGTCAATCCCAGGCATCCCCATGAGCTGAGCTGTGCTCTGATCTCTCTTTTTCTCTCTGTATCCTGATCATAAAAATAAAACAGAGGCAAAATATCTAGGAGATTTTAAACAAAACACATCCACCACAGTTGGTCAGATAAGTAGGACACTGTAGGTTTGGGAAGCCTGCCTAATGCAAACACTCCTGAGGCTCAGTGATGAACTCCCAGCTTCTGTCCTCTTCCCCTCTTCCCTCTACCTCCACCTGAAGCAAGAGCTGACTGTTGCTCTTATTAAAAATGATAAGGCGGTTCAAGCCCCCAGCTCCCCACCTGTAGGGGAGTCACTTCCTAAGTGGTGAGGCAGGTCTGCAGGTGTCTATCTTTCTCTCCCCATCTCTGTCTTCCCCTCCTCTCTCCATTTCTCTCTGTCCTACCCAACAATAATAACTACAACAATAAAACAACAAGGGCAACAAAAGGGAATAAATAATTTTTTAAAAATAAGTAAAAATTATAAGGCACTGCCTAAACTTGCCTTTATAATGGTTTTCAGGGGTCATATATGCAAGGCATTTCAAATTATCCCACAAGGGGCAGAAAGGCTTCCTGAGACATGAGGCTCTCTGGTCTCTTTATTCAACATCATCCTGTCAGCAGCTCTGAATCTATAGCTCATGGTAAATAGAGGTGTGCCAGGTTCCACACTCTTTCTCCATTTCTGGAAACACTACATTTCCCACACTAGGCCTGTGTTTGTTTTTTTCCAAAGATGTTTCCCTACTGTACAAAAGGGATCCTGAGAGTCCATAGCTGCCTGAGGCACAGGAGTCCTTGGATAGGACCCATAACCTTAAAGCATGGATGTCTTTTTCTGCATCTGAGCTGCAGCCAGTGAACTGACTTGCATATTTGATACTCTGTTGGTATGCTTCTGGATTCTGCTTGTGAAGCCTTCTGATTTTATCATCACAATGGGTTCACTTGTGTTGCTTGTTATGTGTTCTGTTTGCACATCCACTGTTGGCTGGGCACCCCCTGCCTCCGGGATATTGGTTTGGTCTCCCTCCCCCTACCTCTGGAACATTTGGTTTAGTCATCTCTGGTTCGCGATTCTTTCTTCTCCCCACCCACTATCATACATATTTCCTTGGTTCCTGACTCTGCCGCTGGAGGAGAGAGATGGAGGACAGAACTGGGTTGTGATTAGATTAGATTAGTTTTTTGGACTGCATCCCCGCTCATGAATAAAGATTGAACTGCGTTCTCAGCTCAGCCATGAGTCCCTGGTCGTCTCTGTCTCCCGCCGGCGAAGCCAGCCCGGCCAAAAACGACAATACTCTGTAAAGATATTTGGATATCATCCCTCAGGTCCACAAAAGGCAACTTAACACTGCATTGCACCTTGTATGCAAGACTCCTCCAAATTCTTAGTCCATGTTTTTTTTTTTTCTATGAAAAATCCACTTTCACATTTTGTAAAAGCTTCATTTCAAGTGCCAGAGAGTGTCAGGTTTAATAAATGAATGAGTACAGTTCAGGCTAGGTGTGTTAATCTAGAATGAGACACAGGGTAGATGCTGGAAAGCCCTGCTTGTGGGAAAAAGGATAGTTAGACAACTCCTGAGCAGGGACATATGCACCCCTATGTTCATAGCTGCATTATTTGCAATAACCAAGAATAGAAGCATCACGAATATTCATTGATATGACTGAATGAAAATGTTAAGGGTAATATATGCTGTGGAATATTTCCCTGTAATGCAAAGATGATATTGTGTTACAAAATGGTTGAACTTGGAAGGGTTTTTTGTTGTTTGTGCCATCAAGGTTATTACTGAGGCTTGATGATAATATTATGAATTCACCACTCCTAGAGAATAGAACAAAAGCTACAAATGCTTATCTGGAACCAGAAAATATCTATAATTGCCAAAACAATTGAGATGAAATAACAGAACTGGAGGCATCACACTCCCAGATCTCAGATTGTATTTTAGGGCTATTGTGATCAAAACTGCTTGGTACTGGAACATTGGCCAGTGGAATAGAATTGAGAACCCAGAACTAAGCCCCACACCTATGGACATCTAATCTTTGACAAAGGTCCCCAGACTATTGAATGGGAGAATGGGAATCTCTTCAATAAATGGTGTTGGGAAAAAAAGTGTTGAAACATGCAGAAGAATGAAACTGAATCACTATATTTCACCAAGCACAAAAGTAAATTCCAAGTGGATCAAGGACTTTGATATTAGACCAGACACTATCAAATATTTAGAGAAAAACACTAGCAGAATTTACTACTCCTGGCAGCCATTTTTTATATTTTTATTAGGACAGAAATTGAGAGAGGATGGATAGATATATATAGACAGACACACCTATAGACCTGCTTCACCACTCATGAAGTAGACCCCCTGCAGGTGGGAGGTGGGGACCTTAAACACAGATCCTTACACTTGATAATAAGTATGCTAACCTGGTGCACTACTGCCCAGATATGGAAGTTTTTATGTTTACCAAAGTATTTAAAGAAATAAAATACAACCAGGAAAAAAAATAGTATAGTCATGAGATCTTTGGAATATAACTGAAATAGGACTACTATCTACACAACAGAGATTCACAACTCTTCATATGAACAAATAGTGAAGCTACACATACAGAGCACTTTTTATAACTGAGTTTTCCCACAAGAGCACATAAAGAGAAAAGTTCTTTGGAACCTAAAGGCAAGAATATTGCAGATAAAGATTTGGGGTCTACGTTTTAAATAAAGCTAGTAGTTCTGCTTTAGGTATATTCCACAGGACCCATGGCTTTACTAGTTTTTGCCTGAGCCTGACATCTAATATGCAGGTGGACCTGTGTTATTGTCTGGGGAGATGATGTCATAGTTTGAAAAAGGACTAAAAAGCTGGATCAGGAAAGAAGAGTAGCTCCTGAATATGGGAAAAGTATATAAATTTTGTTAACTGTTAACCCCACCAGTTTGATCTCGAGCCCATATTCAGCACAGTAACCTATGTAACCTCTGTATACCTGTAGGTCTGTGCTCACATTCTGTGGACAAAGCTAGGAATATTCTAGGCTGCACTAATTTTGGGAACCATCTTTCTTGAGTAGTAGGTAGAGTATGTTGTCCAACCTCCCTTCAGAGAATGGAACATTCCCTACCATTATTGATCCACATTGAGGGCAAGGTCCTATAGGGGCCCATAAAGGGGTCTATTATGTTGTTCCTGATGGGAGACGACCAGTGAGAATAGAGAGAGGGATCTATTAGAGGTCTAGATCTACCATGTCTGTCAACACTATCTTTCTGGAATCCCCAATGTTGTTGTCAATGTTCACTGAAGCACTGAATTGTTAATAGAATAAACTGTTTATCTGATAGCTGGTAATTATAATACTTAGGTTATGTATTATCTCTGCTCAATTAAAATTCTAAAAAAATCATGAAATATTATCTTTATTAAAAAGAAATATAAACCCAGCTTTACTTTTGAATGCTTGGTACCAAACTCAGGTACTTATAATTTATGTCCAAAGCTCTTCCCAGTGCACCACTATGTGTATGTGTTTGTGCATTCTCCCATTCAAGTACTAATCTAGGTCTGACCTTGATTAGCTTCCAAAATCAGACATTATTGAGCATGTTCAGGGTAGTGTTACCATAGATGTATCTCTTTCTAATTGACCTTGGACAAGCTTTGCCCCCTCTATCAGAAATTGTCTATAAGATGATATTTGTGACACCAATGCTGCTGAGGAAAGTTTAGGAAATAAATACAACTCCCAAAAAGTTAATATTTATAATAATATTCTATTTCAAATTATCCCAAAAGTCTTTACCACAAACTCATCTCACCTTTTTCAAATATTTTTTTGTTTGTGTTTTGCCCCCAGGGTTATTGCTAGGGCTCAGTGTTTGCACCACAAATCCACTGCTCCTGGAGGTTATTTTTTTCCCTTTTGTTGCCCTTGTTATGATTATTGTTGTTATTGCTGTCGTTGTTGGGTAGGGTAGAGAGGAATTGAGGGGAAGACAGAGGAGGGAAAGACAGACACCACCAGACCTGCTTCACCACCTGCGAAGCTACACTCCCCACAGGTGGGGAGTTGGGGGCTTGAACCCTGATCCTTATGCTGGTCCTTGGGCTTCGTGCCATGTTTGCTTAACTCATTGTGCTACTACCTGGCCCCTCTCATCTCATTATTTAATGTAGTGAGGTGTTACTCTTTAAAAAAGAAAGTCAAAAGATTAAATGTGCTAAAATTCAAATAATTTTTCTGGATGTACTTATGCACACATTGCAGATGAGCCTCCATTCCAATTCCTTTTTTTCCCTTTATTAGGGGATTAATGTTTTACAGTTGACAGTAAATACAATAGTTTGTACATGCATAACATTTCTCAGTTTTCCACATAATATAATCCCCACAAGGTCCTCTGCCATCATATTACATGACCTGAACCCTCCCCTCCCACCCACCCCAGAGTTTTACTTTGGTGCAATACATTCCAGTTCCTTTAAGAGGTTGCAGGGCTGTAGGAAGGCAGAGTCTATACTAGCAGTCACCTGTGGTGTCTTCAACAGGAGTGTCTGTGCTTTCTGTCACACAGATGAGTCCACACAACTAGTAATGTGAATTCAAATCTGCTAAAGAGTAATCATGTGAATACAGATTTACTCTAATGAAATACTTCTCAATCAAAGCCTTTGGGAACTTAAGGATAGTATGATTAAAATAATAATGTGATGATGGCTGAGTGGTGCCAAGTCTATTCTTATGGGTAGAAATGGATACTTATTTGAAGATATTTAATCATTCACATTAATGAGATTTCCATGTCCAGTGTGCTTTTCCATGCATTGGAACTGAAGAATTGAAACCATCTCACATTCCTTTTAACCATATATATATATATTTTTTTTTTCACAGTAATGATTTCATATGTTTGTTATGGTGCTATGATCTATTGCCATTTAAAACTAGTTTCCATCCATAAACATCACAGAAAGAATAGAACATCACTCAGATATATGCAGTGCTAGAGATAAAAGCTGTGCCCTCTTACTGTTAATCGTACATCCATCACTAGCTACAGACACAGCTCTCAGGATGCAACTCTTCTTATTACGGATCCTTATAATATTACTTACAATAAAAAAAACATTTCATTGTTATTTAATCATTTCATTTTTGTTTAGATTTTTTTACTATCTTTATTTCCTATTGAATATAGACAGCCAGACACATGCAGTACTGTTTCACCACTCATAAAGCTTTCCCCCAGCAGGTGGGGACCAATGTCTTAATCATAGGTTATTTTTTTTATTTATTTTTTTTATATTTTTATTTATTCCCTTTTGTTGCCCTTGTTGTTTTATTGTTGTAGTTATTATTGTTGTTGTCGTTGTTGGATAGGACAGAGAGAAATGGAGAGAGGAGGGGAAGACAGAGAGGAGGAGAGAAAGATAGACACCTGCAGACCTGCTTCACCACCTGTGAAGCGACTCTCCTGCAGGTGGGGAGCCGGGGTTCGAACCGGGATCCTTATGCCGGTCCTTGTGCTTTGCGCCACCTGCGCTTAACCCGCTGCGCTACAGCCCGACTCCCAATCATAGGTTATTATGCACTGTAACTTGGTTGCTTAACCAGGTGCAATATTGCAAGGACCTTAAGTTTTCTTTCTTTATTTATTTTTCATGTCCTCTATGAGAAAAGGAAAAATGCTGTGCAACACATTTACAAGGACTTTAAAAAATATATTTATTTATTATTGTTGTCATTGGTGTCATCGTTGTTAGATAGGACAGAGATACATGGAGAGAGAAGACAGAGAGGGGGAGAAAAAGATAGACACCTGCAGACCTGCTTCACTGCCTGTGAAGCAACTCCCCTGCAGGTGGGGAGCTGGGGGTTTGAACCAGGATCCTTACACCAGTCCTTGCACTTTGCACCATGTGTACTTAACCCACTGCGCTATTGCCTGACTCCCTATTTACAAGGACTTTCTACAATGCAAGTTCTGTTATGTATCTAAGGATTTCTGGAATAACTACAGGATTTAATGAACATTTTACTTTTATGCCTTTATACCTTGAACTTTTATTTCTCTAAAGGGTAGAGAAATTAGTGAATACTTAACTACATAATTTACATTCAGGGCGGGGTAGATAGCATCTAATTCTCATGCAAAGAGATTCTCATGCCTGAGGCTCCAAAGTCCCAGGTTCAATCTCCCACACCAAAATAAGACAGAGCTGAACAGTGCTATGGTAAAAGAACAATAATTTACATTCACACAATTCCTCTCTTACATAAGTTATTTTATCTGTCTGAAAACAATGAGTTCAATTGAATATTTTATTATATTGTTGACTTTTATAAGGTTTCATACAACTGTGTGTTCTTTCCTGTGTCCAAAGATGACTGGCTTGACAATGTTTTATGACTTTGTTTACATCCATATGACTTCTCTCTACTGTGAGTTCCTTCTAGGCTATGAAGATGACTGAAAGAAATGGATGTTTCACTACATTGTTTACATTCATAGGGTTTCTCTCTACTGTGAGTTCTTTCATTTATCCGAATAGTAAAAAGATAGTCGAAGGCTTTACTATATTGTTTACATTAATAGGGTTTCTCTCCACTGTGAATTCTTTCATGTTTCCAAAGAGAAATGAAACAAATGAAGAGAACTGTAGTAGCTGTATGTATTACTACATTGTTTACATTTGTAGGGTTTCTTCCCACTGTTATTTTATGGCTCCAAAGAATACTGGAACAAATGAATGCTTTACTACATTGTTTACATTCATTGGTTTCTCTCTGTGAGTTCTTTCATGAATCTGAAGAGCAAAAGGATAGCCAAAAGCTTTACTACATTGTTTACATTCACAGGGTCTCTCTCCACTGTGAGCACTTTCATGTACCCAAAGATGACCTGATGTAATGAAGTTTTCACTACACTGTTTATATTCATAGGGTTTCTCTCCACTGAGAGCTATTTCATGTGCCCAGAGGGAACTAGAACTGAATGTTTTACTACACTGTTTATATTCATAGGGTTTCTCTCCACTGTGAGTTCTTTCATGTACCCGAAGATGACCAGATGTAATGAAGGTTTTCCTACATTGTTTACATTCATAGGGTTTCTCTCCACTATGAATTCTTTCATGTTTCCGAAGAGAGCCTAAACTACTGAATGTTTTACTGCATTGTTTACATTCATAGGGTTTCTCTCCACTGTGAGTTCTTTCATGTGTCTGAAGAGAACTGTACTGACTGAATGTTTTCCTACATTGTTTACATTCATAGGGTTTCTCCCCACTGTGAGTTCTTTCATGGCTCCGAAGATGACTGGAACAAATGAATGTTTTACTACACTGTTTACATTTGTAGGGTTTCTCTCCACTGTGTGTTCTTTCATGTATCTGAAGAGCAAAAGAATAGCCAAAGGCTTTACTACATTGTTTACATTCATAGGGTCTCTCTCCACTGTGAGTTCTTTCATGTACCCTAAGATGACCTGATGTAATGAAGGTTTTACTACATTGTTTACACCCATAGGGTTTCTCTCCACTGTGAGTTCTTTCATGTACCCTAAGATGACTGGAAGTAATGAAGGTTTTACTACACTGTTTACATTCGTAGGGTTTCTCTCCACTGTGAGTTCTTTCATGTCTAAGAAGAGAACCTGAACTACTGAATGTTTTACTACATTGCTTACATTCATAGGGTTTCTCTCCACTGTGAGTTCTTTCATGTATCTGAAGAGCAAAAGGATAGCCAAAAGCTTTACTACATTGTTTACATTCATAGGGTCTCTCTCCACTGTGAGTTCTTTCATGTACCCGGAGATAACTGGAACCACTGAATGTTTTCCCACACTGTTCACACCTACAGGATTTCTCTTCCCTGTGAGTTCTCTGATGTCTCCGAAGAGAGCTTGAATTACTGAATGTTTTACTACATTGTTTACATTTGTAGGGTTTCTCACCACTGTGAGTCTTTTCATGTATCTGAAGATGACTGGATTGAATGAATGTTTTACTACATGTTTTACATTCATAGGGTTTCTCTCCAATGTAAGTTCTTTCATGCATCTGTAGAGAACTAGACTGACTGAATGTTTTACTACATTGCTGTTCACATTCATAGAAATTGTCTCCACTTTGAAATCTCTCATTTGTCCAAACTTTACTGGATTGAATGAATTCTTTATGACATAGTTTACACATACAGGGATTCTCCCTGCTTTGAATTCTTTCATATGTTAGAAGATAACTGGAACAAGTGAATTTCTTGTGACAGATTTCACTTTCATGAGGGTTCTCTCTATATCGACTTCCTTCCTTCTTCTCAGATATCTTATCTTCTATATTTCTATAAAAATATAAAATGAGACATTACTAATTATGTATTTGTAATAAAATTAAGTTAATGTTATTAGGGGGAAATGGTATACATAGGAGGGAGGTGGTGGCACATCCAATTAAGTAAACATATTACCAAACACAAAGACCTGGTTTCAAGCCCCCATCTGCAGGATGCCCATTTCACAAGTGGTGAATCAGGTTTATAGGAATAGGTATAAATACCTATAAATAGGTATAAATACCTCTTCTCTCTATGTCCCCATGGTTTCTCAATTTAATTCTTTCCTATCTAATAAAAAATAGAAAGAAAACAAAAAATAAAAATGGCCACCAAGAATGGCACAGTGGGTTAATCACACATGGTGCAAAGCACAAGTACTGGTGTAAGGGTCCTGGTTTGAGCTCCTGGCTCTCTACCTGCTTTGGGGGGCACTTCACAAGCAGTGACTCAGGTATGCAGGTGTCTATCTTTCTATCCCCCTATATTCCCTTACTCTCTCAATTCTTCTCTTTCCTATCCAACAACAATAGAAGTAACAAAAAGGACAACAAAAATGGGAAAAATGGTCACCAGGACCAGTGGAGTCATAGTGCAGGCAGCAAGCCCCAACAATAATGGAGGCAAAACAAAAAAAGAATTGTGAATTCTTATTGCCAACACTGAGCCCCAGCAATAACCCTGGAGGCAATAAAAATGATATAGAACAATATCAAGTGTAGACATTTATTAAAAATAAGTAATCATAAAAATGATAGATATTTTTAATATACTGGAAAAAATCATTACCCAACACAGTGGAAGCTTTACATGTGTTAGAGGAGAGCTTATGGTTTCTTTCTCTCTGATTATCCCATATTCTGACACTCATAATAAATTTGGAAAAAGAAAAGTAAGGGCAGGGGTATATAATATAATGGCTATACAAAGAAACTCTCATGCCTTGAGGAAAAAAATACCTAGACATTTTTACTATACTGGAAAAAAATCATTACCAAACACAGTGGAAGTTTCACAGGTGGTAGAGCAGTGATATAGTCTCTTTCTCTGACTTTCCTATTCTGATACTCATACTACATTTGGGAAAATAAAAATAATAAAATATTAACACAGGGAAACCATAGGCACCAAGTATTAATGAAGTCAATAGGAAGATTTCTTTTTCCTTACCAGAGCACTGCTTATCTCTGGCTTATTGTGATGCAGAGGACTGAATCTGGGACTTCAGAGTCTCAGGCATGAGTGTCTCTTTGCATAACCTTTATGCCATCTACCCCCACTGGAAGAAAAAAATTCAAACCATAGTAGCTTTCTTGGTATTTTTTAAAGTGCACGTGACTCTTAACTGTCTTTTAATCGATTATTATATTTTAAATTTATTTATTATTGAATAGAGACAGAAATTGAGAAGGGAGGGCAGCATAGAGAGGAATAGAGACAACAGCAGCCCTGTTTCACCACTTGTGAAGCTTTCCTACTACAGCTGGGGACCAGGAGTTTGAACCGAGATCCTTCAGCACTGTAGTGTGTTAAGGTGCACCACCGCCTGGCCCCACTCTCACCTTTGTTTACTCCCTTCATGGTCTTGCTGTTGTTCAATGAAAGAATCTTCCTGCAATTTTCCTAAAATGTAAATTGGCACAGAAATATTTAAATTATTGACCCATTGTTAGTCAAAGGCATGCCCCTTCTAGCTTAACAGTCCTCATTTTCCACATTTCACATAAGAGAACACTGGTGGACAAAAAGAGAAATTGGCTACTAACTAGCAAGTGAAAGATTATTATTCATACCTATTAAGACAAGGTTATGGAATATTTCCCACATCACATCTTTGTAGAGTTTCTTCTCTGAAGGATTTAGCAGTGCCCATTCCTCTTGACTAAAGTTCACAGTTACATCTTCACAAGATATTGCATCCTACAACATATACAGTATATGTATGTGAAAATGATTTATATCAAAAGCAGACTGAATATCTAGACTGTTTTTACTGGAAGCTGTGGTTTTGTGATATTCAAACATATCTTTGGTAATTTGGTCTGCAAAATTACTATTTTTGCAGATTATGGACTAGCAAGTGGTACAGTGAATACAGCATATGACTCAAGCATGAGACTGTGAATCAATTCCCCAGAACTGCATGTACCATAAACGTCCACTTGTTCTTGTGTAATTATTGTACAGGCAGCAAGTCTCAGTTATAATCTTGGTGGTAAAAAAAGTAATAATTTTTATCATTTAAATTTTATTTATTTTAATGATATAGAAAGATGACCATTAACAGCAATTCTTTAAAATAAATCACTATATTCATATAGATGTTCATGAAGTTAATAGTACCAACACTCAGTGAGAAAGGCTTTAATCAAGACTACTGTATCCTACTAGACTGTCATTTAGAATAGATGGTGGAATAAAAGCCTTCTCTCACAAGCAACAGTTGAAGGGATCAAATACCACTAATCATGCCCTGAAAGAAGTTCTGAAAGGTCTCCTATAAATAATCATATCACTATAATCATTCCAGAACACTGTAAATGTTTACAATAATGACATTAAAAGAGCTACAGCAATATATTAACAGGAACACAGGGAATATAGCAGGGAATTTCAACACCCTACTCTCAACTTGACAGATCATCCAGGCAGAAAACCAATAAAGAAACAAGGGAGTGGGGCCAGGTGGTGGCACACCTGGTTGAGTGCACATGTAACAATATGCAAGAACCAGGGTTCGAGTCCCCAGTCCCCATCTGCAGGAGGAAAACTTTTCTTTTAATTTCTTTATTGGGGAATTAATGTTTTGCATTCGACAGTAAATACAATAGTTTGTACATGCGTAACAGGAAAAACTTTTTAAGTAGTGAAGCAGGACTGCAGGTGTCTCTCTTTCTCTACCACCCTCTTCCCTCTGGATATCAGGGTGCCTCTATCCAATAAATAAATAAATAAACATAATAAAAAATTTTTTTAAAAAGGAAATGAGGGAGCTAAAACTGATAGAATTGATAGATTTATCCATTTCTCATGCAACTCTAAATAAAGATTATGGGGCACCTACACTGATGATAAACAGAAATATTATCTCACTGATGCCCCAGGACAGATGGCACCTTCAATAGGAATATTACATTGATTAATGTGATCTGTGAAAAAGACAACATATTCTACAGTTGCATGCTACTAATCAAAGTGAGAATTCCTTATGCCCAGATATTAACAGAACTTTTATCATAGAATAAACGCAAAAGGCCAACAAACATGAAAAAAATGCTCAGTCTTTGATTGTCAGAGAAATGCAAATAAAGACAAAAATGAGTTACTACTTCACTCCTGGGGGAATGTTATACATCAGAAAAGGTAGCAGCAACAAATGCTGGAGTAGTTAGGGGGGCAAATGAACCCTCCTTCACTGCTGGTAGGAAGCAGTCTGGAGAACTCTCAGAAGGCTAGAAATGAACCTACCCTATGATTTTGCAATTACTCTCCTGGGGATATATCCCAAGGAACCAAACATACCTGTCCGAAAAGATCTATGTATACCTATGTTCATAACAGCACAGTTTGTAATAGTCAAAACCTAGAAGCAACCCAGGTTTCCAACAACAAATGAGTGGCTGAGAAAGTTGTGGTATATACACACAATGTAGTGATTAGGGATTATAAATGATGAACTCACCTTCTTCACCTGATCTTGGATGGAGATTGAAGGTATCATGTTAAGTGAGGTAAGTCAGAAAGGGAAGGATGAATATGGGATGATCTCACTCACAGCCACAAATTTAAAATCAAGATCAGAAGTGAAAATATTAAGCATAACTTGGACGGGCGCTAGTATATTGCACCAAAGTAAAAGACTCTGGGTGGTGGGTAGGGGGGGTAGGGTTCAGATCCTGGAACAGATGGCAGAGGAAGATCTAGTGGGGGTTGTACTGTTATGTGGAAAACTGGGAAATGCTATATATGTACAAACTATTGTATTTTATTGTCAACTAAACCATTAATTTCCCAATAAAGGAATAAAATAATTTATCATTCCCAATAATTATATTTATTTATTTACTTATTTGCTATAGACAGCCAGAAATTTGAGAGGGAAATGGGTGACAGACAGGGAGGGAAAAAAGAAACCTCCAGTGCTGTGTAATCACTTATGAAGCTTTCTACCTGCAGGTGGGAACAAGGTGCTCAAACCCATGCCCTTTATCATTGTACTATGAGTGCTTAATCTGGTGCACAACCATTCAGTCCCTGTCCTTTATCATTGTAAAATGTGTGCTCATCCAGGTGTACCACCATGCAGCCTTGTTTATCTTCTCTATGAATAGAGTGAGAAAAAGAAAAAAGGGGAAAGATATAAGAGTAACTCTGTGGGAGTAACTCTGCGGTAGCACAGTGGGTTAAGCGTATATGGCACAAAGTGCAAGGACCAGTGTAAGGACCCGGTTCGAGCTCCCAGCTACCCACCTGCAGGGGAATTGCTTCACAGGTGGTAAAGCAGGCCTGCAGGTGTCTATCTTTCTCTCCCCTTCTGTCTTCCACTCCTCTCTTGATTTCTCTGTCCTATCCAACAACGATGCCATCAATAACAACAATAATAATAACTGCAACAATAAAATAACAAGGGAAACACAAGGGAATAAATAAATATTTTTTTAAAAATTAAAAAAAAAAAAGAGTAAACCTGTTTTCTCTTTTCATGTCCTAATGTGGTGTTGAGGGCTTGGGACTAAGTCTCCAGCTATAATAGAAATACACTCTGACATCTCACATATTTCTTGGGTCTTCAAAAATTTTCCAAATTCTACATGGTGACACATCCAGTATAAAGAACATTTATTAGCATGTGATGTTATGTGGTTCAAGCCCTATAATGCCCAACCTGCAGGGAGAAGCTTCTCAAGTGAAGGAACAATGATTCTGGCTTTTCTTCTCTTTTGCTATTCCTTCACTTTCCCCTATCTATCTGTAGGCAGTCATGAATGGTGACAATGTGCAGGATACAGTGCTAATCCTTATGGAATTTTCTGTTTGTTTAACAGTAAATGGAATGGCAGGTAAAACAGGAAAATCAGAAGCAGTGAAATAAACATTTATAATTTGAAATACAACTAATTCAGGAATAAAAAGGGAAAATGTATGATCGGGAACAAGTCACTTACCTGTGAAACTGCCATCTTTTCTTCTTTCTCTGACTTCCTTTCACGCCAGAAAATGAAGAGAAATCACAGTTGTTGCTTGAGAATCTGATTTAAATCCACCAGCAGCCTCTTCACTTGATAGCACTTACCTACAAGGGAAACAGTGTAAAGTATGGAAATGCATTTAATGAATACTTAACAACAGTAAAAAAAAATTAGTAAAAGTCTCAAAACGGGAGTCGGATGGTAGTGCAGTGAGTTAAGCGCACGTTGAGCAAAACGCTAAGGATCCCAGTTCGAGCCTTTGGCTCCCCACCTGCAGGAGAGTCGCTTCACAGGCGGTGAAGCAGGTCTGTAGGTGTCTATCTTTCTTTCCCCTTTCTGCCTTCCCTTCCTCTCTCCATTTCTGTCCTATCGTACAACAACATCAATAACAACAACAATAATAACTACAACAATAAAACAAGGACAACAAAATGGAATAAATAAATAATAAAAAAACTTTTTAAAATTTATTTCTTTATTGGGGAATTAATGTTTTACATTCAACAGTAAATACAATAGTTTGTACATGCATAACATTCCCCAGATTCCCATTTAACAATACAACCCCCACTATGTCATTCATCATCTTTCATGGACCTGTATTCTCCCCACCCACCCACCCCAGAGTCTTTTACTTTGGTGTAATACTCCAATTCCATTTCAGGTTCGACTTGTGTTTTCTTTTCTAATCTTGTTTTTCAACTTCGGCCTGAGAGTGAGATTATCCCATATTCATCCTTCTGTTTCTGATTTATTTCACTCAACATGATTTTTTTCAAGGTCCATCCAAGATCGGCTGAAAACAGTGAAGTCACCATTTTTTACAGCTGAGTAGTATTCCATTGTGTATATATATACCACAACTTGCTCAGCCACTCATCTGTTGTTGGACACCTGGGTTGTTTCCAGGATTTGGCTATTACAAATTGTGCTGCCAAGAACATATGTATACACAGATCTTTTTGGATGGATGTGTTGGGTTCCTTAGGATATATCCCCAGGAGAGGAATTGCAGGATCATAGAGTAGGTCCATTTCTAGCCTTCTGAGAGTTCTCCAGACTGTTGTCCACAGAGGTTGGACCAATTTGCATTCCCATCAGCAGTGTAGGAGGGTTCCTGTGACCCTACACCCTCTCCAGCATTTGCTGCTGTTACCTTTTCTGATTTATGACATTCTCACAGGAGTGAAGTGATATCTCATTGTTGTCTTGATTTGCATTTCTCTGACAATCAGAGACTTGGAGCATTTTTTCATGTGTTTCTCAGCCTTTTGGATCTCTTCTGTGGTGAATATTCTGTCCAAGTCCTCCCCCCATTTTTGGATGGGGTTATTTGTTGTCTTGTTGTTGATTCTGGCAAGCTCTTGATATATATGTTGGTTATTAAACTCTTGTCTGATGTATGGCATGTAAAGATCTTCTCCCATTCTGTGAGGGGTCTCTTGGTTTGGGTAGTGGTTTCTTTTGCTGTGAAGAAGCTTTTTAATTTGATGTAGTCCCATAGGTTTATACTTGCCTTAGTCTTCTTTGTAATTGGATTCGTTTCATTGAAAATGTCTTTAAAATTTATGCGGAAAAGAGTTCTGCCAATATTTTCCTCTAAGTATTTGATAGTTTGTGGTCTAACATCCAAGTCCTTGATCCACTTGGAATTTACTTTTGTATTTGGTGAAATGCAGTGATTCAGTTTCATTCTTCTGCATGTTTCAACCCATTGTTTCCAACGCCATTTGTTGAAGAGACTCTGCTATCCCCATTGAATAGTCTGGGCCCCTGTGTCAAAGATTAGATGTCCATAGGTGTGGGGGATACAGATACTTTAGGAAAACTAATTATTAGATTTATAGAGCCAGCTATACAACTTACTGACTCACCAGAGATCATTAAAACTATCTTTTTTGTTGTTGTTGTTCTTCTTTCTCTGCCAACGTTAGTAATTAGCTAATGATGTAAAAAGGGTCAAAACAGTAGTATTAAAAGTGCTCAAAGTATTTTTAAATTAAAAACTGAATACAGGGACACAAATGCCTGGGAATAATGGATCAAATTTTCAGTACAAGCCATATATATATATATAATTGTTAGGTTTGTGCTACTGGAAGGCACCAAGATCAGAGTTCCAGTCCAAGTAAAGTAAATATTCCCATCAGATTACTCTGCATGATGGCACTGAGATGCATGGAGACTGAGATGCATGGAGAGACACAACCTACGATAATACATTGTCACTGATCTTTCTGGCAATGCAGAGCTCTACACAAGGTTTGGAGCCTTCTTTCACCATGAGGACTCTTAACCACTCCTGCCTCTCTGAGGCGATGAGTTTACTCAGCCAGTTGGAGATCATCCTTGACATTGCAAGCAGCATCTCTAACTTCCATGTGCCTTGAGCTGATGTCTGATGTTACTACAGAGGGAGGGCTTTCCTGGTACTGTTGCCTCCCAAATGGACAGGTACCTGGGCTCTGGTCCAATTGGCCACACCATTTACCTTGGCATTTCAGTCACTACCACAGATAGTCATAGCCATCAGAAAAGAGAAAACACTCCACATGATTCCCTTGGCTGTATATCTACCTTGGCAGTGTAAAACACCTAAAGAGGTCGCTAGTGAGTTTAAGGCCAAAAATCAGATACTTGATAGATAGGGTTTTTGTTATTCTAGTGGTCCACCAAAGAGAAAATGTATGTTAAATAATTTACATTTATCATAATAAAATTGTAAATTATACTAGAGATAGTGACAAAAGTATCAAATCAAACACTACATGCCATAGAAAAACAAGGTGGTATTAAAAAAAAAAAAGTAGTGTCTTTCCTGCATGCTTCTCTAAATTCATATCAAATGATATTGCATCCAGTAATCCCAACCTAATCAACGAAACGAGTACCACCTCAGCATGTTTCACTTCAGACTGTGTCCAGAGATGTCAGGCATAGAATGTCAACCCTTCAGCCTCATTACTCAAGTGAGTCCTTTCCTTTCATAGGATTCTCTAATTCCATTCCAGGAGGTTTACTTCCTAACAAAGTCCCAAAACCTAGATATAGACCAGGTCCCATGAGATAGAGCATATGCTCACATGTATCCATAAATTAGGGCAAAATATATACCTGAAAGGAAAAATACACAGTAGTCTCTAGTGAGTCAGTATAAAGTTCCTAATGAAATAGTGTCTACTTAGACTTAGATACCCTCCTCACCTACTTCCTAGTATACTTCTCTCACTCACTCCAAAGCCTAACCTTTTCAAAGCAAGAACTGAAAAAGCTGAATGACTGGCATACTTTAATGATGACTCTTTAGTCACTATCAGGCCACCCCATCAACTGGGGCCCTAATCGGGGAGTCCTGAGATTCCCAAATAGGCATGATGGGCCTAGATCTCAAATATATCCCTCTCTCCATTGTTACCGGTCATTTCTATCAAGAACAACAAAACAGACCTCTTTGTGGGCCCCCATAGGACCTTGCCTTCAATTTGGATCAACAATGGTAGAGAAACTGGTGTATATCTAGGTTTTGGGACTTTGTTAGAAAGTGAACCACCTGAGATGGAATTAGAGTATACTATTAAAGGAAAGGTCTCACCCGAGTAATGAAGCTGAAGGGTTGTCATTCCACACGTGAAGTCTCTGGACACAGTCTGAAGTAAAGCATGTTGAAGTGGCAATCATTGTGTTGGTTAGGTTGTGATCGGCAGATGCAATATTATTTGATATGGATTGGGAGAGGCATACGGGAAAGTGGGCCCTATCCAAGGGTTCCAGGACTAAGGGAAGTAGAGGCTCTATAGTGGAGATGTGAGGTTCCTGCTGTCTTAGTGTTCAAAAAGACATTCAATAGTTAATGTTATCATCACATTATTTGGTAATTGGGTTAATTTTGAAAAGTCCTTTTGTTAGGGTTTGCTGTACAGTATCCAGTATCTTGTATATAGCTGTGCTATTGGTTGCTTCTGATCTACTTGGTCTAGGCTTTTGAGAGAGCATATGTTCACACGTATCTGTAAACTACTGCAAAATATATACCTAAAAGTAGAAGTACACTAGAGTTTGCAGTGAGTACCCCCCTAACACTTCCTCTCCACTATTCTAAGCTTTGGGTCCATGATTGCTCAACAATTTGTTTGGCTTCGCATGTTAACTCTCTTTTCAGTCACCATGTTCCAGATGTCATCAGGATGCCGGCCAGGCTTCCCTAGACTGAAGACCCCACCAATGTGTCCTGGAGCTCCGCTTCCTCAGACACCCACCCTACTAGGGAAAGAGAGAGGCAGACTGGGAGTATGGACCGACCAGTCAACACCCATGTTCAGCGGAGAAGCAATTACAGAAGCCAGACTTCTACCTTCTGCAACCCACAATGACCCTGGGTCCATGCTCCCAGAGGGAGAGAGAATGGGAAAGCTATCAGGGGAGGGGAGTGGGATATGGAGATTCAGTGGTGGGAATTGTGTGGACTTGTACCCCTCGCCTATGGTTTTGTTAATTAATCCTTTCTTAAATAAAAAATTTAAAAAAAGAAAAAGAAAAAAAAACAAAAAAACAATGGTAGAGAATGTTCCATCCACCAAAGGAAAGATGGACAACATACTCTATGCTATACCTGAGGAAGATGAGTTGATATTGGGGCAGCTTGGAATGTTCCTACTCATGATCACAGAATGTGAGCTCAGATCTACATGAATGCAGAGGTCACATAGGCTCCTAAGCTGAATATGAGCCCCAGATCACATCAAATCGATGAGGTTTACAGTCAACAATATTTATACCCCTTTCCCATATTAGGGAGCTACTCTCTTCCCTGATCCAACTCTGGTCCTTTTCCAGCCATGAAATCATCTCCCTAGACAATAACTTGGAACCACCTGCATATCAGATTTCAGGCTCAGGGGAAAAAAGAAAACAAAAAACAAACAAATAAAAAACTAGTATAGCCACAGGCCCTTTGGAATATAACTAAAATATGCCTACTAGCTATCTACAAAATGGAGGACCTCCCAACTCTTCATCTGCACTATTCCATGATTGGTCAACAATTTGGCATTGTATGTTAACTCTCTTTTCAGTCACCAGGTTCCAGATGCTAGCATGATGCTGACCAGACTTCCATGGACAGACAACCCCACCAAAGTGTCCTGGAGTTCTGCTTCCCCAGGACCCCGCCCCACTAGAGAAAGAGAGAGGCAGGCTGGGAGTATGGATCAACCTGTCAGCACCCGTGTTTAGCGGGGAAGCAATTACAGAAGCCAGACCTTCAGCCTTCTGCATCCCACAATGACCTTGGGTCCACATTCCTAGAGGGTTAAAGAATAGAAAAGCTATCAGGGGAGTGGATGGGATACAGAGTTCTGCTAGTGGAAATTGTGTGGAGTTATACCCCTCTTTATCTATGGTTTTGTCAATGTTTCCTTTTTTTAAATAAAAAAAAAATTTTTTTAATGGTGTAATGTTTAAAAGACCGTGCTGTACTTTTATTCTTAACAATACCACATCTAATGACACTATTACAAAGGCCCTTCAAAGACTAATGTTCTTAGATAACAAACACTAATTCAGTTTTAAGAGAAAAGAAAAAAAAAAAAAAAGGAGTGATTGTGAGAGATGGTTAGGCCTTCTCTTCAAAAGAACATGAATAAAGCAACTGTTTAGTACAAAAATTCTTTTTATAAATTGTTATATTACCCCCTTTGGCCAGTAGTTTTGTATTCTTTAGGTCAGCTCCTTGCAGTGCTTGCTAGTCCTTCAGCAGAGACCCTCAGACTCTCTCCCTCCTTTCCTTATTTAGGCAATGGGGAGATTGTGAGCTCTGAAGCCCAGAGCCCAGGAGTGGAGGAAAAAGTTGTGTTAGCTATAAAAGTAGGGAGAATGGTGAAGGTGGTGCGCTGCTGCCTGACTGCCACTGTCGATGGCACGCCCTTTTGCAAAAGAATAAATTTGCCTTGCTTCAAACTCCTTATTTTTTGCTTTGATAAGTAATTTTAACTGGACATCATTTACAACACCATTATGCTATCTCCCCAGTCCGCAACTGGATTTTTTTTTTTTAATATTTATTTCCTTTTGTTGCCCTTGTTGTTTTATTGTAGTTATTGATGTCATTGTTGGATAGGACAGAAAGAAATGAAGAAAGGAGGGGAAGACAAAGAGGGGGAGAAAGATAGACAACTGCAGACCTGCTTCACCACTCGTGAAGAGACCCTCCTGCTGGTGGGGAGCCGGAGGCTCAACCAGGATCCTTATACCGGTCACTACGCTTTGTGCCATGTGCGCTTAACCCGCTGAACTACCGCCCGACTCCCCCAATTGGATTTCTTAATGCTCCCATTTAAAAGACACAAATATCATAATCACGTCCTGGAACATGATGGCAGAAGACCTACCAGGAGTTGTATTTTTATGTGAAAAATTGGGCAATGTTATGCATGTCCAAACTACTGTATTTACTGTCGACTGTAAAACATCAATCCCCTAATAAAGAAAAAAAGATTAAAAAAATAAAGGACACAAACGTCCTTTATTTTTTTAATCCACTCATTTAAGTGAAAACACACAGAACTATTGTTTCAACCTCTGGAAAAGGACAAAGTATGTAAGGAGAATTTTGGGGCAGTTTTATGGTTTTAGATTATTGGAACTTGTTCCTCTGTTGTAATAAATAAATAAGGATAAATTAATTAACTTCTATGCACTAAGACTCATAATCAGTATTGAATACATCTGGCTTTTGCAGATCACATTGTACATAACTACATTAACTGGACCTAAGGTTTGTAAAACATCACTGTTGTTCTGCAACATTATTTCATGCCTGATATTCCAGACTTAATAAATTCTTACATTATCAAAAATTAGAGATGAGTTGTTCTCTGGTAAAAATTAAAATATTGATCTTGAAGCCTGTGAGTTAGTACTGTGGGTTTAAGTGCTTAACTTTCTCAAGCATGAGAGGAGTTTGATCCCCAGCATCACATGTTCCAGACTGGTGCTTTGGGTTTCTATTTCACTTTCGATTTCTCATCAATAAATTTGAAGATAAGTAAAATGTGATTATAGCTATTACAACAGCATTCCTCTTGGTAAAATCGGCACGCCACATTTGAGAGTCACTATAATTTTAGGAACACTTTTTTTTTGAAGGCTCAGACCTGAAAGTCTTTTTGTATAAACACTATACTATTGTCCCCACCCAAGGAACACTTTCAATCCATCTCTTCATGTTCCTCATTCTGAGTCATGGAAACTCGGTGTTATACAGGACACTACTGGGACACTTCAGCTATATTTGGTGCTAAAGTCAAAATATGGGAATAAAGATAGTAGAAAATAGCACTAACGGGCTTAATGGGCTTTAGCTTTTTTGTTTTGTTCTTATTTATTTATTTATACAAGACACTGCTCAATTCTAGTTTGTGCTGGTCATAAGGATTAAATTTGTAAACTCACAGCCTCAGTCAAGAAAGTTATTTGTTTAACAATTATATTATCTCTCCATCCAGTTAAATCTTCAAAACCTTAAATCTTACACTAATAATAAAACTGGGGGGGAGGCGCAGGGTGGCGGTAGATAGCATAATGGTTATGCAAAGAGACTCTCCAAAGTCCCAGGTTTAATCCCCCACACCGCCAAGAGCCAGAGCTGAGTAGTGCTCTGGTAATAAACAAACAAGTAAATAAATAAAAGGGTACAGCCAAGAGGTGGCACATCTTGTTGGGCAAGCATACTACAGTGTACAAAGACCTGGGTTCAAGCTCCTGCTCCACACTTGTAGGGGAGAGGTTCACAGTGGAGAAACTGCTTCAGGTGTCTCATAGCGATTTCTGTCTACTGTGACATAGCTGGTTGCTTCCGTATGTTCACATTATGTTATATCCCCAAACTGATCATCCTGTCTCGGACGTTGCAGTTTTTCCTTAACCTCTGACTCCTACCCCTCAAAAAAAATTTGGCACAGGACCTGAATTTAGACTCCAGGATTCTCATTCAACATAGGATCATTCAACATTGGATCGACCTTCCCGTGGTGCATCCCGTGAGTACCCATTCATTGGGGAAACTGACGATCCTTCCTAGCCAACTGAATCCACATGGATCCCAGTCACTTTCAAAGCCAGCAACAAGCAGCTCCTGACAGCTTTCAACCTGATGCTGTTGACTGGCTACGGAAGAAGAGCAAACGGAAGAATAAAAGGAGGAGGAGGGAGGAGGGAGGAGGGAGGAGGAGGAGGAGGAGGAGGAGAAGAAGAAAAAGAAGAAGAAGAAGAAGAAGAAGAAGAAGAAGAAGAAGAAGAAGAAGAAGAAGAAGAAGAAGAAGAAGAGGAAGAAGAAGAAGAAGAAGAAGAAGAAGAAGAAGAGACAGGTACTAGGAGATCGCATAGGTGAATATCCAAGCAGTTCTGGGATCCTAGGCCCTATCATGGGATGCACTGGATCGACCTTCTCGTAGTGCATCCCGTGAGTACCCATTCATTGGGGAAACTGACGATCCTTCCTAGCCGACTGAATCCACATGGATCCCAGTCACTTTCAAAGCCAGCAACAAGCAGCTCCTGACAGCTTTCAACCTGACGCTGTTGACTGGCTACGGAAGAAGGGCAAACGCTAGAAGAAGAATAATTCAACATAGGACCAAAGTCTGGGATTCCATAGACTAGGCTCCAGAGACAATTTGACAAGTGGTACTTAGTCACTTGGATTGGGCCCCTCACAAAAGGCCTGGAGAGGTCATGGGAAGCCCATGATGAGGCCCATGAGGAAAACTGTGACCAGGAACTGAGCACTAACACCTCAGACATATGACTACTTTTAGTAACACTGGAGCTGAGATAGGGTATAAAAATCATTGCAAATATAAGTGGCCCAAAGAGTTGGTAGTCAGCTGAGGTCAAGAACAAACACCTCATCACAGACCCCTGCAAGCGTCAACCCGGCTTTGACCTAGCACGTTATGATTGGGCCCTCCTCAATCGCTATCGAACAGGCCATGGCCGGTGCGCCGCTATGTTCCATCGCTGGGGAGCCAGAGACGACCCGAACTGCCCCTGCGGCTCCAGACAGACTATGACCCACATAGTCAACGACTGCCACCTCTCCAGATTCAAAGGAGGTCTCGAAACTTGACATCAGGCTCAACCTGACGCTGTTGACTGGCTACGGAAGAAGGGCAAACGCTAGAAGAAGAATTACTCCTGAAGCTTTTCCCCTGCAGGTGGGGACCAGGGGCCTGAAACTAGGTCGTTGAGCACTGTGATGTAGATGCTAAGACAGTGCACCATCTCCTGGCCCCTCTAGAAATAATCTTAACCAAGGAAATGAGAGACTTGTATACTGAACACTATGAGCTGATATTCAAGAAAATAGAAAATGATATCTGTTGCTCATGGATTAGAAGAATTAACAAGATAAAAAATGAATATTCGACCCAGAGCCATTCATACATGTAATGTGATAACCACCAAGGTTCCATCAATTTTCTTTAAGAGAATAGAACAAAAATTACAAGCATTTATCTAGAACAGAAAATACTTTCAATTGCCAAAACAAACTTGAGAAAAAGAAACAGAAATGGAGGCATCATACTTCCAGATGTCAAACTATATTATAAGGCCATTGTAATAAAATTTGCCTGGAACTAGAATAAAAATAGATACACAGACCAATGGAACAGAATTGAAAGCCCAGAAATAACCCACACACTTATGAGCATCTAAGTTTTGATAATGGCACCCAAACTATTAAATGGAGAAAGGAAAGCCTCCTCAATAAATGGTGCTAGGAAAATTGGGTTGAAGTGTGCAGGTGAATGAAACTTAACCACTTTCTCTTACAAAAAATAAAAGTGAACTCCAAATGGATCAAGGACTCAGATGTTAGCTAATAAACTATCAATGCCTAGAGGAAAATATTGGTGGATCTCTTGCCCATCTAAAAATCAAGGGAAACTTTGATACAGATACAAATAAAAATAAACCAATGGGACAAATTGAAAAATCGTTTTCAATTTTTTTTCAAATTGAAAAACTTCTGCACAGCAAAAGAAACCATTATACAAAAACACAAGTAGAACCTGAAATGTAATTGGCATAACGCACCAAAGTAAAAGACTCTGGGGTGGGTGGGTGGGGAGAATACAGGTCCATGAAGGATCATAAATGATATAGTGGGGGTTGTATTGTTAAATGGGAAACTGGGGAATGTTATGCATGTACAAACTATTGTATTTACTGTTGAATGCAAAACATTAATTCCCCAATAAAGAAATAAATAAAAATAAATAAATAAATAAATAAAAGAAACCATCATGCAAACAAAGAGACTCCTTACAGAAAATGGTAGATAATCTTCACCTGTCATACAGCAGACAAGATATAAAATACAAAATATATATATATATATGGCTCACCAAAACGAGTAACAAAAAAGCAAATGATCCAATTCAAAAGTGAGAAGAGGACATGAACAGAATATTCACTACAGAAGATACAAAAGGCCAAAAGACATATGAAAAATTACTCCAAGTCACTAATTGTCAGAGAAATGCAAATAAAGACAACAATGGCATTCCATCTCACTCCTGTGAGAATGTCATACATCAGAGAAGGTAGCAGCAACAAATTATAGAGAGGCTGTAGGGACAAAGGAACCCTCCTGGACTGTTGTGGGAATGCAACTTTGTCAATCCCCTGTGGAGAGAAGTCTGGAGGACACTGACAAGTTTATAATGAACATTCCCTATGACCTAGTAATTTCTCTCCTAGGTATGTATCCTAAGGACTAAATAATGTATCCAAAAAGATATATGTACACCTGGGAGTCGGGCTGTAGCGCAGCGGGTTAAGCGCAGGTGGCGCAAAGCACAAGGACCGGCATAAGGATCCCGGTTCAAACCCCGGCTCCCCACCTGCAGGGGAGTCGCTTCACAGGCGGTGAAGGAGGTCTGCAGGTATCTATCTTTCTCTCCTCCTCTCTGTCTTCCCCTCCTCTCTCCATTTCTCTCTGTCCTATCCAACAACGACAACAACAATAATAACTACAACAATAAAACAACAAGGGCAACAAAAGGGAATAAATAAAATAAATATTAAAAAAAAAGATATATGTACACCTATGTTCCCAGCAGTACAATTCATAATAGCCAAAACCTGGAAACAACCTAGGTGTCCAACAACAGGTGAAAAGCTGACAAAATTTTACACACACACACACACACACACACACACACACACACACACACACACACACACACACAATGGAATACTATTCAGCTATTAAGAATAATGAATCCACCTTCTTCAACTCATGTTGGATGGAGCTAGAAGGAATTATGTTAAGTGAGATACGTCAGAAAGAGAAAGATTTGTATGGGATGATCCCACTTATAAAGAGAACTTGAGAAAGAAATATAGAAAAGGAGATGCAGGGAGTCGGGTGGTAGCGCAGCAGGTTAAGCACACGTGGCACAAAGTGCAAGGACCAGCAAAAGGAACCCGGTTCGAGCCCCCATCTCCCCACCTGTAGGGGAGTCGCTTCACAGGCGGTGAAGCAGGTCTGCAGGTGTCTATCTTTCTCTCCCCCTCTCTGTCTTCCCCTCCTCTCTCCATTTCTCTCTGTCCTATTTAACAACGACGACAACAATAACAACAACAATAATAACTACAACAATCTTCTTCTTCTAGCGTTTGCCCTTCTTCCATAGCCAGTCAACAGCGTTAGATTGAAAGCTGTCAGGAGCTGCTTGTTGCTGGCTTTGAAAGTGACTGGGATCCATGTGGATTCAGTCGGCTAGGAAGGATCGTCAGTTTCCCCAATGAATGGGTACTCACGGGATGCACCACGGGAAGGGAAAAAAGACAACAAGGGCAACAAAAGGGAAAATAAATAAATAAATAAAAGAAAAAAGAATAGGAAAGCTTTAAAAAAAAAAAAGAAAGAGAAATGCCAAGCAGACTTAGACTGAGTTTGGAGTATAGCAATAAAGTAAAAAGTAATCTGGGGCTGGGGGATGTTATAATTTCACCTCCACAATACAGGAGTGGAGGTAGAAACACAGAACTTTGGTGGCAGGAATAGTGACAATATACACTCCTATTAACCTACAGTGTTCTACACCACAATTAAATCAATATGAGAGGAGAAAACAGAATGTCTTAAGCTTTTTAATGCATAGATGCAATTCTGAGTATAAACTTAAGTCCTCAAATCTGTAAACTGATCAAATTTTAACACTGAGCTTAAATTGATAATGCATTTCTAATAATAATTATTTTGGGAAATATTAAATTACCTATAATCTTAGACCAGGGAGGATAGAAACAACTGGTCTCATCCATATATAAGATGTAAATGACATAAATCATAGTGAGGTCTTGTATGTTATAGTAAATTTAAGCATGGAATTGTCAAGGTAAACCAAGTTTCCAAATAATTTGGTTATAATAATCATTACCTGTTAGGGAGTCAGGCGGTAGTGCAGCCGGTTAAGCTCATGTGGCACAAAGCACAGGGACTGGCATAAGGATCCCAGTTCGAGCCCCCGGCTCCCCACCTGCAGGGGAGTCACTTCGCAAGTGATGAAGCAGTTCTGCAGGTGTCTATCTTTCTCTCCCCCTCTGTCTTCCCCATCTCTCTCCATTTCTCTCTGTCCTATCCAACAATAACGACATCAATAATAACTACAATAATAAAAAAACAAGGGCAACAAAAGAGACTAAATATTTAAAAAAATAAATAATACCTGTTGTCTTCTTAACCTTTAAGACAGCAAGGAACCTTCCTCATTCCCTATAAAACCCGTATTTCTTCCAGTCTTTAAACCTCTTTGCTTTGCTCGTTTTCCCGCACATTTCTTTTGATTCATACCAGTGGATATTGCATCTGCTGATATCAACCAAATAAGTGTAGCCAGTGCCCCCTCCACATTTCACTTCTGAATGTTTTCAGAAACACTGCCTGAGATGTCAACACTTGAGCTCTATTACTCTTGTGAAGCCTTTCCCTAGCTCATAGGAATCCTAAATTCCATTTCAGGTGGCAGACTTCCTACCTTAGATACAGAAGCTACACAAACTAGATATAGACCAGAGCATGTGAGACAGGGAATATTTACACATGTACCCATAAATTAAGGTAAAATATATACCTTCAAGTAAAAGTATGCAATAATCTGCAGTGACTCAGTAGGTGCAAGCAAGTAGAAAGATCCAAAAAAAGACAGCAAAAAGTACTTAATCAAATACTTTCTATTTAGACCTAGATACTCTCCTAACCTACTTCCTATTTAACTTACCTCAGATACTCTTAAGTTTAACTGTGTAAGATAAAGCAAAAACTACAAAAGATAGATATGGCAAGAGACCACAATACTTTAATGATGGCCCTTTTGGTCACTACTAGGCTGCCCTATCATGCAGAGCCCTAGTCAGGGAATCCTGGGATTCCCACACAAATATGATGGGCCTAGAGTTCTAACAGATCCCTCTCTACACCACCAATGGTCTTCTTCATCAGGAACAACATTATAAACCCACTTGTGGGTGTCTTCAGGACCTTACCCTCAATGTAGAACAACAATGATAGAAACTGCCCTGTTCTCCAAAGGGAGGCTGGGTCAACATACTCTGCCACTCATGGAAGACGGGTCCTGAAATGAGTGCAGCCTAAAATGTTCCTAGCTATGGCCATGGGAATGGAAGCTCAGGGTGATAGGGATGCAGAGTTTACACAGGCTCCTATGCTAAATAAAATAGACATGAGGCCTAGGTCAGATTGATGGGGTTTACAGTTCATGGTGTTTATGTACTTTTCCCATATTTGGGAGCTACTCTCTTCTCTGATCTAGATTTCTAGTCTTATTCTCAACTCTGACACCATCTTCCCAGGCAATACTTTTAGCCCACCTGCATGTTAGCTGTCAGGCTCAGGCAAAAAATTACTAAAGTCATGGGTCCCTTGGGATATACCTAAAATAGACTTCCTAACCTTCCTTCTAAAACATGAAAATCCCAAATATTATCTGTTCTATTTTTACCTTTATGTTCCTGATTATTAAAAAAAAAATTGCTCTGCTTTATATCTTTTTTTTTAAATTTATTTCTTTATTGGGGAATTAATGTTTTACATTCAACAGTAAATACAATAGTTTGTACATGCATAACATTCCCCAGTTTCCCATTTAACAATACAACCCCCACTATGTCATTTATCATCCTTCATGGACCTGTATTCTCCCCACCTACCCACCCCAGAGTCTTTTACTTTGATGCAGTATGCCAATTCCATTTCAGGTTCTACTTGTGTTTTCTTTTCTGATGGCTTTATATCTTAATGCTTTCCAGACACCAATTTTCACATGCTACCATGATGTCAACCTGACCTCCCAATAGGGAAAGACAGAATCAGGATAGGGGGAGTTGGGCAGTAGTTTAAGTGCAGGTGGCGCAAAGCACAAGAACAGGCATAAGGATCCCAGTTTGAGCCCCAGGCTCCCCACCTATAGGGGAGCCACATCACAAGCAGTGAAGCAGGTCTCTCCCCCTCTCTGTCTTCCTCTCCCCTCTCTATTTCTCTCTGTCCTGTCCAACAACGAAAATATCAATAACAACAACAATAATAACTACAACAATAAAACAACAAGGGTAAGAAAAGAGAATAAATAAATAAATAAATATATTTAAAAGAATCAAACTAGGGATATGGATTGAACTGTCAATACCCATGTTCAGTGTCAAAGAAACTGCAGAAGCCAGCCCTCCAACCTTCTGCACCCCACAAAGATATTTGGTCCATACTCCAAGAGGGATAAAGAATAGGTAGGCTGCTTCTCCAGAGCTCTGCCCCACTAGGGAAAGAGAGAGGCTGGGAGTATATATCAACCTGCCAATGCCCATGTTCAGTGGGGAAGCAATTACAGAAGCCAAACCTTCCACCTTCTGCACTCGATAATGACCCTGGATCCATGCTCCCAAAGAGTTAAAGAATAGGAAAGCAATCAGGGGAAGGGATGGGATATGTAGTTCCAGTGGTAGGAATTGTGTGGAATTGTACTCCTTTTATCTTATGGTCTTGTCAGTATTTCCATTTTATAAATAACAATAAAAAAAATAGGAAGGCTTCCAATAAAGGGGATGAGATATGGCACCCTGGTGGTAGGAACTGTGTAGAATTTTACCCCTCATATCCCACAATTATGTTTATCATTACTAAATCACTAAAAAAAGGTTATCAGTCTGTTCGTGGATATGCTGATTTTGCTTTCAGTCAAACTGTGGGGAAAACAAACAAAATGTTATACATAAAGTTGCAGTTGTTTCTAACTTATATTTTATTTAAAATATCTGCTACACTCATTTGTGATGTTATATTTTGTAGGTGGCCAGGTCAGGAGATAAATGGTAGAAAATCTTATCTGACACAAACCTCATAGTTGAATCTGTACATCAGCTATCAGAGCACAGACTGAAGAGGTTAGAACATCTGTGTCCTGTGTCCCATGACAACATGAAAGAGCTTTCAGTGTGCTCTGTGCTCACACTCACAAGATCTCTAAGGTACATGTAGTGAAGGACACCACTGTCAGAATGAGAAAATGTTTCAAATCCATAATCCAAATAATTACATAACTGGGTGAAAGATCAAAATTCATGAGAAAGTCTGTCAAAATTTGCTGTACCACTAGATGCCACTCTAACTTTAAATGGATTTGTGTTCATCCTTGGGAAAACGTTATAAACCACTTAAAGGGTTTATGGTCTGCCACCAATATTTCTTTAGATTTACAAACACAAGTTCAATTTATAGGTCACGCTCATGTCCCATGGGCGACAGCCTCAGAGATTACTACCTCCTTTTCTGAATAGCTCTTTAATTTTGTTAATAATAAGACATGGATTTCTCTTCTCATAAATATAGACATTATTTTGGCTGTTATACTGCTTCTTGTTATACTACTTCCAGTCATCATCCAACTCCTAAACAAAAGCACCTGGGTCCATTCAATTGGAATTAGAGACCTTCTTATTAAAAAATAAAAAAGGGGAATCAGGCTACAGCGCAGCAGGTTAAGCACAGGAAGCACAAAGTGCAAGGACCAACGTAAGGATCTGGGTTTGAGCCCCTGGCTCTCCACCTGCAGGGGAGTCACTTCACAGGTGGTGAAACAGGTCTGCAGATGTCTTTCTCTCCCCCTCTCTATCTTCCCCTCCTCTCTCCATTTCTCTCTATCCTATCTAACAATGACAACATCAATAACAACAACAATAACTACAACAATAATGAAAAACAACAAGGGCAACAAAAGGGAAAATAAATATAAAAAAATTAAAAAGGGGGAAATGGCAGAGGCAAAGTCAAGTCTACCGTCAAGTCAAGTCTGACCACAAAGTGGAAAGTCCTGGACTAAACTGAAGCTATTCATCCTCTTGTTTCCAGTTACATTGATAATTTGAAGACTTATTGGCTATATTGAAAACACACAAATAGTACCTGAGGACAATAAAAATGGCAGAGGTGAATTCAAGTCTGCAATAGTCCCCAGCAGGACAGGACCGACTGCAAAGTGGGAGGTCCTAGACCAAGCCAAAGCTATTCATCTTTTTGTTTCCAATTGGTAAATTGAGGACTTACTAGCTATATTGGAAATACACAAATATTACCTGGAGACAATAAAGAGAGATACCCAGGGGAAGTACAAAGTGACAAGTATAACAGTGAGTGTAACAAGACTAAAAATGGTCTAAGAGTAAAAGCTACTGTACTCATGGAAAGGCTTTCAGAAAAAAAGCTATTTGTCACCACTACAGCTTTTCAATTAATTGGACTCAGACCAAAAACCAGAACTATGAGTGGCTTATAGTATGAGTGACAGACTGTGGTCTCCACCTAAAAATATAAAAAGGCCCTATAACTTACAGACCCCCCTGCTTCCACTTACAGGTATCTATGATAGAAAGGTTATATAGTTAAGTAGCTATGTAAGGGTTAATGGGCAGAAGTGAGTAAACTTTCATATAGACAAAAGTTAGTGAACTCTCATATATACAAAGGCTAGCCAGAAGAGAGCCCTCATGGTGTATGCTTACTTTACAGCAGAAAATTTCTTAAGGTAGACAGTTCGCTAGATATTAAAAAAGTGTTACTTAGACCCATCTAAGAATGGGTTAAAAAGAAAAGCTATGGGAGTCAGGTGGTAGCACAGCGGGTTAAGTGCAGGTGGCGCTAAACACAAGAACTGACTAAGGATCCCAGTGCGAGACCCCAGATCCCCACCTGCAGGGGAGTCGCTTCACAGGCAGTGAAACAGGTCTGCAGGTGTCTTTCTCTCCCCTTCTCTGTCTCCCCTTCCTCTCTCCATTTCTCTCTGATCTATCCAACAACAACTACATCGACAACAATAAAACAACAAGGGCAACAAAAAGGAATATATAAATAAATAGAATTTTAAAAAAGAATAAAAAAAAAAAGATAAGAAAAGCTATTAGATAGAGCTCCAGAAAAGACATGCTAACCCAACAGACAGCCAAAACAAAGGGAATGTTTGAAGTTATTTTGACCACACCAAGGCCACACAGATGGTCAAAACCTAGGGGAGGCTGTCTCAAGACCAAAAAAACTTTCAAGGAGAACATGTCTATAATGGTAATAATGTCTGGAGGTATTTTTAATGTTAATAAAAATAGTCTTACATGGTGTCAACTATAGCCTTGATGTTAATGAAAACAATTATACATGATGTCATCTGTATCCAGACAAAGAGTGTTTAAAATAAAGCTCTGCAGAGAGATGGCAGACACTTCTCTCCTGCGCCTGAAGCAGCTGACATATCACTCATTCATTTTGCTGACACCCCTCTCCTTCAGGGACCCTAATAACTTTTGCCGGGGCCAGCCCCCAGCAGTATTTCAGATGCTTAAGAGCCTTGAACATAAGTCTTAATTATTTCATTCTTGTTTCCTCTTCTCTACATTATAAAGATATAAAAAGAACAAATAGCTAGTGATGTGTTAAGTACATAGATCATCAAGCACCAGAACCTGGGTTCAAGCAATCTGCTTCCTACATGTAGGGGGAAGCTTCACAATTGGTGAAGCATGTCTGCAGGTGTGTATCTTTCTCTCAATCTCCCCATCTCTCTCAATTTCTCTGTTCTTTCAAATAAAACATAGGAAAGAAACAAAAAATGGTCACTGCAAGTGGTGGAATTGCCATTTCTTAGAGCCCCAGCAGTAACATTGGGGGAATTAAAAAAAAAAAAAAAGCAACTAGTAATGTTACTTTGTAATAAAATAGACTGAGTCTTCACTAATTTCAACTTCAATTTGAAAAAAAAAAGGCAATATAATATCTTCAGGGTACAAAATTGAGAGGTTGAATTTTCTAAAATAAACAAAAATTGAGTAAAAGCAGTTTCTAGATTAAAATATTCTGTATATATCTCAGGAAATCCATCTGTGATCTCTAAGAATGATAAAGAAATTATTAAAATCACAGTAGATCTTCAATTTTAAAATCAGTTAGAGAGAGCACTTAGACTTTGTGAGTGAACTTACTAATAGTAGAATAAATTCACACTAGATTCACACAGAGGCCCATGTCACAAGGACTTTGGTACTAATGAAACAATGTAAATGAGAACATGAATATATTAAGAGTAGCTACCCCCCCCCCCCGGAGAAATAGGGATAGCTTTCACAGTAAGGTAATCACATGGCTTAGGTTTGAGCCCCAGCACTCCATGGACATGCTGTAGCACTGGGGAAGTTCTGATACTGTGATGTCTCTCTTACTCTCTCTACTTAGATCTAATGTAAAAAACTGAAAAAGGAATTCTGGAATATGGTGAAATAATGCATGTTAAAGCCCATATACTAGAAAGAAAAATCTTATCCAAATCTTAAGCTATATATATTTCTCATGTCTTGAAATATATGGTATAATTTAATTAATGTTTTCTACATTTTTAAAATATTTTACTTATTAATGAGAAAGACAGGAGGAGAGACAAAGAACCAGACATCACTCTGGCACATGTGCTGCCAAGAATCAAATTCAGGACCTCCTCCTTGAGAGTCCAATGCTTTATCCACTGTGTCAATTCCTGGGCCACATCTTCTAAATTCTTGATGGATACATTTTTTTTTTCTTTTCAGAATTTAGAATCATCCTGTTTCAGAGTCCTACTGTGGAATTCCTAATTTTTATCCTTTTACATACAGTGCTGATGGAGTATCTCCAGGGGACTTAAACTTGTAATCTTATGTAACCCACTGATAGCCCAGGTTCAACTCCATATCAAATAGGAACATTGGATGATAGGCAAAAAAAAAGTTTGGTCTCTTTCTTTTTATTTTAGTAATTATATTAACATATATGCATATATATTACAAAATTATGAGATAGCTGGGGTAGAAGCATGACAATGTCAATATTGGGCAAGCCATTGTGTTTGTTTCCATTATTTAATTGAAAGAAAAGGAGAAGCATCATAGCTACTTTTTTTCTTTTAAGATTTTATTTACTTGTTGATGAGAAAGATAGGAGGAGAAAGAGAAAGAACAAGACATCACTCTGGTACATATGCTACCAGGGATCGAACTCAGGACCTCATGCCTGAGAGTCCAATACTATATCCACTGCGCCACTTAACCGGACCATGAATTTTTTTTTTTAATTATCTTTATTCAATAGAGACAGTCATAAGTTGAGAGCGATGGGAGAGACAGAGAGAGAGAGAGAGACAGAGACACCTGCTGCCCTGCTTGCAAAGCTGTCCCCCTGCAGGTGAGGATGGGAGGGTCGAACCTGGATCCTTGCATATTATAACTTGTGCACTCAACCAGACGCACCACTGCCCAGCCCTTGCTATAAAATTTTTTATGCAACTTAGAGCACTTTATTTCCATCACTATGACAAATTTTTAGTCTGTCTCTTGCAGTGGATATATAAATATACAGATTAGAGCATAAATATTATTACATCAAATTAGTAATGATGCCTTATTTTATATTTTTTAATTTTTTGTCAAAACACTGTTCAGACCTGGCCTATGGTAATGCTGGGTACTAAACTAGGGAGCTCATAGCCTCAGGCTTATGCTGGCTCTCCTGCCATATTGGTGCCTTCTTAATTTGTTCCATTGCTCTTACTGTTAAGCTTTGCAATAAGCATTGTTTTATATAGTGTCTGTCTGTAGTCCCATGTGTCATAAACTAAAATTCAAATGACCTGGATTAAAATCTAATTTCTGTATTTTACTTGATGTCTGATTAAATTTTCTCACTGGCATGGAGGCAGGTGGTGTTGTATCTGCTCCTGCATTCACATTACAGTGCACAAGAACCCAGGTTCAGGCTGGGGGTGGAAAGCTTCTCTCTCCCTCTGTCTCCTACCTCCCTCTTTCAACTTCTTTCTGTCTCTAATAATTAAATAAATACAATCTTTGAAAAAATCATTTTCTCACTGAAGTGAAATAATTATATACAGCATTGTATACGTTATTCATATTAGACTACTACATTGCATTAATTTATGGAAAAATGTTGGTGGAGGTAGATAGAATAATAGTTATGCAAAGAGACTCTCATAACTAAGGATCCAAACTCCCAGGTTCAATCTCTCACATCATCATAAATTAGAGCTGAGTAATGCTCTGGTAAAAATAAAAAACAAAAACCAAAAAGTTTTTATATTATTGTGTAGTAACTAGAAGTAACTAAATAGACTAATGTTGAATTGAGGAGATAACACAGTGGTCATATAACAAATACTCATGCTTGAGTTACAAAACTCTCATTTGGGACCAGGCAGTGGCACACCTCTTTAAGCACACACATTACAGTAATACAAGGACATAGGTTCAAGCCCTGGTCTCTACCTGCAGGAGGAAAAGATTCATGAGTGGTGAAGCAGGGCTACAGTGTCTGTTTCTTTCCTTCACTATCTCTCTATTCCCTCTCAATTTCTCTGTCTCTATGGCGTAATAATTTTTTTTATATTTATTTATGTATTTTCCCTTTTGTTGCCTTTGTTGTTCTTTTAAAATTTTTAATATTTATTTATTTCCCTTGTTTTATATTGTTGTTGTAGTTATTATTGATGTTGTTGTTGTTAGATAGGACAGAGAGAAATGGAGAGAGAAGGTGAAGAAAGAGAGGGGGAGAGAAAGTTAAGACACCTGCAGACCTGCTTCATCACCTGTGAAGCAACTCCCCTGCAAGTGGGGAGCCGGGGGCTCAAACTGGGATCCTTACATCAGTCTTTGCACTTTGTGCCATGTGTGCTTAACCTGCTGCACTACTGCCCAACTACCTGTGTTTTTTTTTAAATTGCTGTTGTAGTTACTATTGGTGTTATTGATGTCGTTGTTATATAGGACAGAGAGAAATGGAGAGAGGAGGGGAAGAAAGAGGGGGAGAGAAAGATAGACACCAGCAGACCTGCTTCACCGCATGTGAAGCAACTCCCCTGTAGGTATATAATTACTCAAATTATATCCCTTGACTCATACACTAGTACTTACTTAGAAATGTAGACTCAGCACTTTGGAGAGGTGTGGCCATGAAGTAACAGATACAAACTATCCCCCAAAACAACAAAGACTAACAACTATTAAACTAAAAAAACCTCATCAGGGAGTCGGGCGGTAGCAAAGCAGGTTAAGCGCATGTGGTGCAAAGTACAAGGAGTGGCATAAAGATCCCGGTTCCAGGCCCCCGGCTCCCCACCTGCAGGGGAGTCGCTTCACAAGTGGTGAAGCAGGTCTGGAGGTGTCTATCTTTCTCTCCCCCTCTCTGTCTTCCCCTCCTCTCTCCATTTCTCTCTGTCCTATCCAACAACAATGGCATCAATAATAACTACAACAATAAAACAACAAGGGCAACAAAAGGGAATAAATAAATATTAAAAAAAAAAAAAAACCTCATCTCACTACACCTGAGATAGTCAGAGATGCACTGTAGCATTACTCACCAAGCTGGAGATGCTACTATGATTCTATCCTGAATTCCCTGGGCAGATAACCTTACCAACATGTCCCAGAACCTCACCTCTCCAGAGTTGTACCCTACTAGCAAAAGATAGAAACAAACTGGAGGTATAGATTGACCTGCCAATGTCCATGTCCGGTAGAGACACAATTACAGAAGCCAGAACTCCTTCCTTTGCAACCCCAAGAGAACTTTGGTTCATATCTCAGAGCAGGGAAAAGACAGTGAAAGATGGCCAGAGGACTCTAGACTCAAATTTCAACATGTTTGTAATGAAATGTTTGTAACCAGGAATCTTTATTTCTATATCATCATTGAGAGAGGCAGATCTGGAAAACACCAAACCTCTGAGAGAGAAGAGAAAAACAGAAGGACATTCAGCAGTAATAGGCATAGTTATCACTTAGAAAAGAAGGCAGGTCCATTGAAAAAATGGGCAGGGAGTTGGGTGGTAGCGCAGTGGGTTAAGTGTATGTGGCGCAAAGCACAAGGACAGGCTAAGGATCTTGGTTCGAGCCCCGGCTCCCCACCTGCAGGGGAGTCGCTTCACAAGCGGTGAAGCAGGTCTGCAGGTGTCTGTCTTTCTCTCCCCCTCTCTGTCTTCCCCTTCTCTATTTCTCTCTGTCCTATCCAACAACAACAACGACATCAACAACAGTAATAACTACAACAATAAAACAGTAAGGGCAACAAAAGGGAATAAGTAAATAAATAAATAAATAAATAAATATTTTTAAAAAAGAAAAAATGGGCAAAGAACAGGATGGCAGAGGACCTAGTGGGGGTTTTACTATTATGTAGAAAAATGAGAAATGTTATGCATATAGAAACTATTGTATTTACTGTCTACTGTAAAACATTAATACCCCAATATAAAAATTTAAAAAAGAAAAGTAAAATGGGCAAAGAAATAAAATATATAGGTAAATATATTTATATTTCTAAAGTTTTTGTAAGTCAATACTAAATCACTAACAAAAATTAGGAAAAAAATGGATTCAGAAATCAACCTTAAATCCTGAATCAATTATCTGCATATTATTATTATATTATCATTATCACTATTATTATTTGTGTATCAGTTTATTTTTATGGAGATAGTATCTGCATTCTCTGAAGCCTACTGAACTAAACCCAAGGTGTGTGGATCATCCTTCCCAAAGAGGGCACAGACCCTGCTTGATGGGCATCTCTGTCTCACCCTATGGACCCCCAGTACAATGGATTGGCCTACAGAAGGGCCACGTCTGAGGCAGGGGTCCTCATAAGTTGTAGCTGGTCCCTGCCATCATCCATCTGGAATATCTCAACAATATCCCTCAACTTTTCATTTTGTTGTGTTCCTAAAGAAATTTCCTTCCAAATACCATAGTCTGAGAAACTTTCTGTACCATCTCTCCACTCTGTCACATCAACCAGCTCCTTTCAAGGGATGTCTCTGCTTTCTGCTACCTGATTCCAGAGCCATCAGCCTGTGGTAGATCTCCCTTTCCATGTGCTCTGGACATAGCAGGGACCTGTGCACCTACCATTTACATGTAGGTCTTCCTTCAACCTCCACACAGAGGAACAGAGTGGAGATGCAAGTAGGGAGAATAATATGAGACCAGAAGACTGGGGCTCCCTGGCCACTTTTCTTCTTGGGCCTAGGGAGAGTCACCCCAATCTGACCTCTGCCTTTTCTGCTACAACTGTGTATCTAGGCCTCTAGGAACTCCTAGGCCTTCTTATTCTCCTAAAACAGATGACTGAGAAGGACATCATTGATATCAGTACCCTACCCCCCACACTAGCCCCTCCCCTCACTCCATGTCTGGGACAACCACTGCTTCCTAACTAAGGATACAGAGTGCATCTTCGAGGGTCATTCAGACCTTCATCACAAGCTGTGAGCACAGAACATGACCCATGTCCTCAGCTTTGACTGCACCAAATTCTCTGCTGTAGAGAGGGACACACAGATACGGAAAGGAACATAGACTTTCATGGGTGTGGCCTTAGAATTTTCTCAGAAAGAGTGAGAGAATCCAGACTATGTATGAGAGGTTTTATACCCATGGGGTGTTACAGGACTATAGGGGCCTGCTCTTCCTGTGTGAGGAGATTTCATAAGAAATAATACTCTAGGGTGGGAGTAGATAGCATAATGGTTATGCAAAGAGACTCTCATGCCTGAGGCTCCAAAGTCCCAGGTTTAATCCCCCACATGACCATAAACGAGAGCTGAGCAGTGCTCTGGTTAAAAATAAATAAATAAATAAAATTCTATTTTTTACTAGCTTTATACAGATATTTGGAAAGTTGGGTTTTTTTTTTTTTTTTGCAAAAATTCAAGCCTATTCCAAAGTAAAGACAGTTCTACAGTGACTGTCTCAGCACTTATAGCCTAACTTTAATGATTGTTAACTCATAGCTAATACTAAATTTTTCTACTCACCCTTCCAAATGGGATAGATTTAAAAAAATTTTTTTTAGATATTTATTTTCCCTTTTGTTGCCCTTGTTGTTTTTTATTGTTGTAGTAGTTATTATTGTTGTTGTTGATGTAGTCATTGTTAGATAAGACAGAGAGAAATGGAGAGAGGAAGGGAAGTCAGAGAGGGGGAGAGAAAGACAGACACCTGCAGACCTGTTTTACCACCTGTGAAGTGACTCCCCTGCAGGTGGGGAGCCAGGGGCTAGAACTGGAAACCTTATGCCGGTCCTTGCGCTTTGCACCACATGCACTTAACCCGCTGCACTAATGCCCAACTCCTTAAAATGTGTTTTCTCTTCTTTCTTTTTGCTTTACTTATTTATTTTACCAGGGCACTGCTCAGCTCTGGTTTATGGTGGTGTGAGTGGAAATAAAATTTACACTGATAACACTCAGGCATGATAGTTTCTTGGCATAACCATTACACTATGTATCCCTACCCAAATATTTTGTTTTTAAAGTAGGTGAAACCACACATAAACCAGACAAATCAGGGCCTGTAAGTGAGCATTTGCAATTTGAACTGCATTTCATTTGGGAGAAAAAGGAAGCACAGTTTTCCATCTGGGACAGGTCACTTACTTGAAGAACTACGAATTCTTTCTCCTCCTCCGACTTCCTTTTCAGGCCAGAAAATGAATTGTCTCACAGCAACTCCTTGAGAATATGCTTTGAACTCACCAGCACAACTTTTTCACTTGGTAACACTGCACCTACAGGGAAGACATTATAAACATCAAAGGCTCAACTTCGTAGTCTTTCAGTGTTAAAAGGAGAGACTCAGGACAATGAAGCTGGTCTGCAGGTGTCTATCTTTCTCTCCCCCTCTCTGTCTTCCCCTCCTCTCTCCATTTCTCTCTGTCCTAGCTACCAATGACACCATCAATAACAACAACAATAATAACTACAAGAATAAAAAACAACAAGGGCAACAAAAGGGAAAATAAATAAATAAATATGAAAGAAAGTACTGGTAGATGATCTATCTGAAAATCTCATCTGGATGGGAGTAAATAGCATAATGGTTATGTAAAAATTCTCTCATGCCTGAAACTCCAAAGTCCCAGTTTCAATCCTATTCAGCAGTATAAGCTAAATCTGAGCAGAGCTCTGGTAAATATATATCCAAAAATATTAATATATTTATATATTTTTATTATTTATTTATTTACTTTCACACAGCACTGTTCAACTATGGTTTATGGTGGTGCAGGGGATTGAACCTGGGACATCGGAGTCTCAGGCATGAGAGTATCTTTGCATAATCACTGTACTATCTATCTCTCTACTATAATTTCTAATCCTAAAGAGAAGTCTGGGTTGAGTGACATGTAAATTTTACTTCTCAGGTGCTAATGAGCATAGTAGTTATAAAGTATTATGGTTGAAAAACAAGATTAGAAAAGAAAACACAAGTAGAACCTGAAATGGAATTGGTGTATTGCACCAAAGTAAAAGACTCTGGAGTGGGTGGGTGGGTGGGGAGAATACAGGTCCATGAAAGATGATGAATGACATAGTGGGGGTTGTATTGTTAAATGGGAAACTGGGGAACGTTAAGCATGTACAAACTATTGTATTTACTGTTGAATGTAAAACATTAATTCCCCAATAAAGAAATAAATTATAAAAATAAATAAATAAAGTATTATGGGCTAATTAATTTAATCTTATCTACTTATTCAATTTAGAATTCATTACATTTTAAAATGTGATCTTGCAGTTTTTTATTTCTTTTTTTAAATATTTATTTTCCCTTTTGTTGTCTTTGTTGTTTTATCATTGTGGTGGTTATTATTATTGTCGTTATTGGTGTGATTGTCGTTGGATAGGACGGAGAGAAATGGAGTGAGGAGGGGAAGACAGAGAGACCTGCTTCACCACTTGTGAGGTGAACCCCCCCTGCAGGTGGGGAGCCGGAGGCTTGAACCAGGATCCTTACCCTGGTCCTTGGACTTCACACCATGTGCATTTAACCCTTTGCACTACTACAACCCCCAGTTTTCTTTATTTCTTAATAAATTAATAAACTTAAAAACTGTGATCCTACGGTTATATCCTGTTGTTATATATTGTTGTACATAACTTGGTATCTTAACAAGATCCTTGTTAATGTTGCAGATAATCACCTGCTCCATTCCTGGCGGCACTGTGCTGAGAATCTCAGCCACATTGTTAAAAAAGACACAGATACCAGAAGATTTCTTGGCACTTTTATATCAATAACAAAACCTCCAACTTCAATTGCATGAAGAATATACAAAACTGGGGGCCAGGCTGTAGCATAGCAGGTTAACTGCACAGGGCGTGAAGTGTAATGACTGGCACAATGATCCTGGTTTGTGCCCCTAGCTCCCCACCTTCAGAAGGGAGTCTCTTCACAAGCTTCTCACCCTCTCTGTCTTCCCCATCTCTCTCAAGTTCTCTCTGTTTTAACTAGCAATAACAACAGCAAAAAAAAAAAAAAAGGCTTTCACAAGCTGTGGATTCATAGTGCAGGCACCAAACCCCAGAAATAACCATGGAGACCAAAAAAAAAAAAAAAAAAAAACCCTGCAAAATTACTAATTCCACATATGTACAAGGAAAAATAGAGGAGAGAATCATAGTGTACTTTTATAAACATAAATAATTGGAAACTTCCTCTACTAATGAAAAAGGATATAAGTTCATTATTTTTGCACAATAACACATTTTATAACTGACCTAACCAGAACTGATCACACCGGTGTTTGGAAAGTCACACTGTACAACAACACTGCATTAAAATCTAATTACAGAAGCCAGATGGTGACAGTAGACCTGGCTGAGTACACACATTGCTGTGCTCACAACCTGGGTTCAACTTTTGGTCTCCAGATAATGGAAGAGAGTAGACTGGAGCAGCAACACTATATTTGTGTCTCTCTTTCCCCTTCTATCCTGCACTGCCATCCCAGTTTCTCTCTGACTCTATCCAAAATTAACTGCTAAAAATATTGCTTAATATTACTACAAGTAGCTGACCTAATTAGCAGAGTGGGTATGCATATTACTTTCAAGTCAGAGACTCCCAAGTCTCTGGTTCAATCTCCACATAAATCAGATCTGAAGAGTGTTATGATAAAATTATAAGGAACATAAAAAACAGTAACAAATTCTGATTCCCAGCTGGGAACAGGCAGTGGGCAGGATCCCACATTACAATTACTGAACACGACATTGAACCCACTATAATTGTGTGAACACTCTTCATGCATCTCTTCATGCCCCTCACTTTAAGGTGGGGGACTGCTTATGATTCTCCAACAACCTTATTGGAAGACAGGACAATCCTGGCACATTTTTGCTAGATTCACTGCTAAGACCAGAATAAACTGAATAAAAACAAAATGCAGCAGTTCCAGGGGTAATTTAACAGGATTTTAAAATGCATCACTAAGAAAAATAAAAGTAAGAAAGAATTAAAGAAATCTTTACTTTTTATCTACTGAAACATAAGGTCCCAAAGAAGGCAGAGAAATCACAGCTTCACTGGACTCAACTCAGATGCAAGGTGCTGCTGACCAACATGCTGACTCCCCAACCTGACCATCTTGCCTGGGGACGGCAGGTCCTTCCTTGTTTCCCTGTCCTAGGTCCAGATCCTAGGGCACTCCGTATGGAATGGGACTGGACCAAGAACTCTGCACACATAACACGAAAGAAGAAAAAAAAAAGGGGGGGGGGGCTGGGGTGGAGGGATGAATAGTGATCCCACCCCTTTTCTACAGAGCACACTGTGTTTCCTTCCCCAACAAAAGAATCAGAACAGCACAAGAGAAACCCATTCACAGTGTACTGAGTGGATATGGTGGATTGACCAGGGAGAGGCCCAGACACAAGGCTGCATCCCACAATATTCGAGCAAGGATCAAGCGACCCCTCCCAATCTCAGCCTCACGATACTTCACCCAGTACTGAACTTACTTAAGTCTCCTTTCCAAAGTTCAAATCAGCAGAAGATGAGAGCAACACTGACAGAAAAGTAAAAAAAAAAAAAAAAAAAAGGGGGGGGGGAGGGGAGGAGGTCCCAGAAACACAGGATGCATTCCTGGTGGGTCTTACTTCCTGGAGTGTCTTTTTTCACATTGGAGCACCACCCACCAGCAGCCCAGATTGGTCCATGTCCACTGTCTCAGAGTTTAACTGGATGAACCCCTTGCCACATACACTCAGGTTCTATTCTGATTGGATAATGTTTACACCCAATCAACATCAGAGATTTCTAAGTGACTGGAATGCTGTCCTATCAACTTCTCTTGGGGGTGTGTGCCTGGAGAACTATTAAAGTAAGTAAGTAAGGCTTAAGGACCTTTCTCTGGAGTAATCCTCTAGAAGGTTCAGCAGTTAGAAACCTACACTTGCACCAGCTTTCTCACCCACTTAGCTTACTCCTACTCACTCTCTTTCCTGCTGGTCGGCTATATGCCACACTACACTGTGACCCAGCACCCTGTGGACTTGGTGCTGCTCTCGCTATGCTGAGTGAGATGATTGCACTGTGCCGCCTGCTCACAGCCTGGTTCCAGGAGTGCAGTGGCTCCTTTGACCTGGAGGCTGCATGCAGGCACCCTGTGAACGCTGAGACCTGCTCTGCTCTGCTCTCTGAAGGTAAGTCCACAAACTAAGAATGGATAACAATAGAAAATGGTAATGGAACTGTGCATATCAGTAGTGTTGTACAGGAAGCTTTGCAAGATGTTTAGTGCAGTCTAAAGTTGGGACTGAATGGAACAAACAGATGAGTTTGGTGCTTTGAAAAGTGAACAAACTGGTACTTAACTAGATTCACTTTTAAGGGGAAGGGAGTAGCTAACTGGGGCCATTCTTGTTCCCTCGTGGAGGAATTCCAGACAGACTCTGACATGGAAAAATTGCAAGAGAGCCAGTCAGGTTTCAGGGAGATGAGAAATTATTGGGAGCAAAAAAGGACAAGAAAAAAAGAAGCACAAGCCATGCAGCATGAGTACCCTGAGACACAGAGAGAGGAAGGCCAGAGCCTCCTGGTCATCCGAGCTTTAAAGTTTCTTGGGGGAAGGACAGGAGCCTCAGGGGATGTGTCTTCAGGTGATCTCACATCAGCATTTTGTGACTTTTTTTCAAGTCAGGTAGGGAGGCAGTACTGATGCTTCTGTCTTCTGCCTTGGTCCCTTCTGGCTTCCTCCATGAGGCAGAAGGAAGAGTGCTGCTTTCCCTAAGCTGCCCTCCAACACACACCTCTACCAGGATAAAGTAACTGAAATTAATGTGACTCCTGGAGAAAATCCAGGACTCATTAATAAATCTTATTATACAGATGGGTGGCAGATCAAGATGACAGGGAGTCATCCTTCAGAACTGGATGATCTAATGAGTGAGGAAGCATATGAAAAATACATAAAATTGTGGGAGTAGAGGTATAATGGTTATGCAGAGTCTCTCATACCTGAGGCTCCAAAGACCCAGCACTGAGCAGTGCTGTGGTGAAAATAAAAATAATGGGAGTCGGGCAGTAGCCAGCAGGCAGGTGGCGCAAAGCGCAAGGACTAGCTTAAGGATCCGGGTTCAAATCCTCGGCTCCCCACCTGCAGGGGAGTCGCTTCATAAGCGGTGAAGCAGGTCTGCAGGTATCTTATCTTTCTTTCCCCCCTCTGTCTTCCCCTCCACTCTCCATTTCTGTCTGTCCTATCCAACAGTGACATCAATAACAACACCAATAACAACAACATCAATAATAACTACAATAAAACAAGGGCAACAAGAGGGAATAAATGTAAAAAAAATAAATAAGTAAAAATAATATTACATAAAATCTATCAAGGAGTGAAAACAGAACCTCTACAGTAGTATGAAACAATTTAGCACAGTTCTTTAAATTATTCATAGGTATGATTTTAACTAGCAATTTCTACCAGTAGCAATGGAAAGAGAAATTACTTAAAATACTACGGGGTGAAGCTACCCATTAACTTATTAATGTAGTTTTTGTTTTTTTATAACATCCAAATATATTTAGGCCAGTCTTCAGTTATAATATCTAATTTTGTGAGAATGTCTAGCTAAAAATGATATAATTCAAAGATAACAGTAATACCTTAAGTCATATATAATATAATCTGCTTACATCTTTCCCTGGTCACAGTACTTAGTGATTTTTTAAAAATATTTTTATTTATTTTTTTATTAGAGACAGAGAAATTGAGAGGGGAGGATGAGATAGAGAGGGAGACAGAGAGACACTTGCAACCCTGCTTCACCACTCGTGAAAAAAACTGGGATCGATCCTTATGCTGATACTTGTGCTGCTTCATGCCACTTGCGCTTAACCGGCTGCGCTACTGCCTGATTCCTGTCCCTTTTCTTCTTTTAGTGACTGTTGTCATGAAGTCTGACTCCCCAATTATTCCTCACCCTGTGCTCTTTATGGTCTTACTCCTGCACTGATTCTGTTTCTAGTTCTGGCTGTGAATATCAGATTAATTTTAGTTTGGATTCCAGGCAATGTAAAGGTAAGAAGTAAAGTAAGAGTGGAGACTCTCAGATTGTGGGGAGCCACATGTGCCCTCAAGGTTGCTATTGGCATGACCACAGAGTCTTTGTTCACAGAAGGCCTTGCCTAAAAGATAAGTTTCTGTCTCCCAACTCCATTTCCCCATGAATCACCCAGGACCTTCCAGATAAGGGCTGATTACCGTGACAACACACCACTTCAATCAACAGTCCCCAACTGCTAACTACCCCCCTTGCCCCAGCCTTAACCTTTCCTTTTATAGTATACTCTAATTTCATCTCAGGTGGTTCACTTTCTAACAAAGTCCCATAACCTAGATATACACCAGTTTCTGTGAGAGAGAGCATATGTTCACACGTATCCATAAACTACTGCAAAATATATACCTGAAAGCAGAAGTACACTAGAGTTTGCAGTGAGTACCCCACTAACACTTCCTCTCCACTATTCCAACCTTTGGGTCCATGATTGCTCAACAATTTGTTTGGCTTCGTATGTTAACTCTCTTTTCAATCACCAGGTTCCAGATGCTACCAGGATGCTGGCCAGGATTAAAGACCCCTGGATTGAAGACCCCACCAATGTGGGGTCTGGATTGAAGACCCCACCAATGTGGGGTCTGGATTGAAGACCCCACCAATGTGTCCTGGAGCTCAGCTTCCCCAGAGACACACCCTACTAGGGAAAGAGAGAGGCAGACTGGGAATATGGACCGACCAGTCAACGCCCATGTTCAGCGGGGAAGCAATTACAGAAGCCAGACCTTCTACCTCAATGACCCTGGGTCCATGCTCCCAGAGGGATAGAGAATGGGAAAGCTATCAGGGGAGGGGGTGGGATATATGGAGATTGGGTGGTGGGAATTGTGTGGAGTTGTACCCCTCCTACCCTATGGTTTTGTTAATTAATCCTTTCTTAAATAAAAAATAAATAAATAAAAATAAAAATAGGGTAAAAAATAAATGAATTTTTTTTTAAAAAAAGAAACAATAAGTGTGTTCTTTTTACAAAGGAAGCATTTTAAAATAGTTGCAGGATTTTTTTTTTTTTTTAATGTCAGCACTCTATCTTATGTAGGAAAGAATATGGAGAGAATGAGAAGGCAACACTAGCATTTAAGAAACAGAGTTCTAACAATATAAATATTAGAATTGTTTGGAAGAAGGTGATAACATAATAACTATTCAAACAGACTCTCATACCAGAGGTTCCCAAGTCCCAGGTTCAAAGCCCCACACTACCATAAGCCAGAGATGAGCAGTGCTCTGGTATAAAGAAAAAAATAAATGTATATGCATGTTTCTAAGGTTTATGGCTGGTAGCAACCATGGGGTTTCCAACTACATGGGGAAATAACCTGAAGAAACTTTGGCAATACAAGTCAGCACAGTAACTAGTTGCCACTCATTGTTCCTATATTTCAGAGGAAAAAAAAAAATATATATATAAATGGTCAGAAGTGGGAGATGGACAGTAGTGCAGTGGGTTAAGCGCACATGGCATTAAGTGAAAGGACTGGCTTAAGGATTCCAGTTCGAGCCCCTGGCTCCCCACTTGCGGGGTGAGGGGGTCACTTCACAAGTGGTGAAACACATCTGCAGGTGTCTATCTTTCTCTCCCTCTGTCTTCTCCTTCTCTCTCGATTTCTCTCTGTCCTATCCAACAACAATGACAGCAATAACAACAATAATAAACAAGGGCAACCAAATGAAAAAAATAGCCTCTAGGAGCAGTGCATTCTTGGAGCAGTGCATTCTTAGTGCAGGCACCGAGCCCCAGGGATAACCCTGGAGGAAAAGAAAAAAAAAAGTGAGAAGCAGAGAATTAAACTGTCATTCTACATGCAACACAAAGACTCTTAACAGGAACAAGACACATACCAGAGAACCAGTGGCTTCTTTCTTCTCCTCTTTCATTCTCAGGTGAAAATATCCAAAGTAATCACAACTGCATCTTTAGAACAGTCTTTAAACATACCAGTGCGGTCTCTTCACCTGATGATATGTCACCTGCAAGAAGGATACTGAAATAGATAAAAGGTCCAATGTTTTAATCCACTGTTATCTAAGGAGGGTTTTTGGAACAATGAACTCCTCCCTGGAGACCAAATATGAGTTTCTTCTTTCTATTAGGAAGCCCTCCCAGCCCCAGATTCTGTTTCAGTGATGGGGAATATGGGCTGCACTGACCTGCCTCTCCATGTAGAGCTGTCCCTCTTTGGGTCAAAGCCTGAACACATACCGAGACTCACTATCTGAGAGTCAGCCTACTTACTTCAGTTCTCACCTTTATATTGCCTAAACTAAAAAGATGCTGATAGTCAGAGCCAGAATTAGAAACAGGATCAGTGCAGGAGTAAGAACACAACCAACACAGGGTGAGGAATAATTAGGGCATCAGACTTTATCACAACAATAGTCACTTAAAAGAAAAAAAAAGCAGGCTAGGGGTACATAGTGTAATGGTTATGCAAAGAAACTCTCATGCCTGAGGATCCAAAGCCCTAAATTCGATACTCTGCACAACAAAAAACCAGAGATAAACAGTACTCTGATGAGAGGGAAAAAAAAGAGAAGAAAAGGTTTCTTTGGGTCCAGGCAGCAGCACAGTGGGTTACGCACAAATGCACAAAGTACAAGGACCAGTGTAAGGATCAAAGTTTGAGCTCCCAGTTCCCCACCTGTAGGGGGGCTATTTTACAAGCAGTGAAGCAGGCATGCAGGCATTTATTTTTCCCCATCTCTGTCTTCTCCTCTCTTGATTTCTCTCTGAATCATCCAGCAACAACAACAGTAACAAAAATAAGGGCAACAAATTAGGGAAAAAATGGCTTCCAGGAGCAGTGAATTCATAGGGCAGGCATCAAGCCCCTACAATAACTCTGGAGGAATAAATAAAATAAAATGTTTCCTTAATTTGCATATACTGAAACCCTGGGTCCTGTGAGAGCTAAGCAACTATCACTCCACTGGTCACAGCAGGATGCTACAGAGTGCTGACTCCCAGTGCTGAACCCCCAACCTGATCAGCCTGCCTAGGGTCATCCAGCCTTTCCCTTATCCCACAACACGGACAGGCCCTGACTCCAGGTCCAAGCACCCATACTCAGGATAGATCCACTGTCTGAGAGTCTCTCCACTTACCTCAGTTCTCACCTTTACATTGCCTGCAAGTTTAAACTAAAATGACACTGAGAGTCACAGCCAGACCAGAAACAGAATCAGTGCAAGAGGCACAGGCTGTGCTGTGAGCAAGCTTTTTGTTGTGATTCTAATGGGAATCTGGTGATGAGTAACATTCCATAAACCTGCCTTCTCAAGCTTTAATGGGACCAGAAATCCTGCAGTTTTCTGGGACCTACTCAAAGAAATCATAATTCAATGAGTTTGCGGTCAGGACCAGGCCCTTACATCCTAAGCCCCCTGTGAGTGATGCTGCTGCTCCTCTAGGTCCATGACCAGAAGTGCTGTGCTGGAAACCTGCGTGTTGTTAACAAGAAAACAGGCTGGGGCTGGGAGATACCTCACCTGGGAGAGAGAGTGCACACTTTGTGTTGAGCAGGACCATGCCACCACATGGGAGCACCATGCAGTGAGGAAGCTTCCTGAGCAGTGTGGTGGTGTAGTTTTTCTCCATTTGTCTCTCTTCCTCTTTATCTTTTATTCTTTTTAAAAAAATTATTTTAATGAGAGACACAGATACAAAAGAAAGACCAGAGTACTGCTCAGTTCAGGCTTATGCTGGTGCTGGGGAATGTACCTGGGATCTTGGAGCCTCAGGGACAAAAGTGTTTTGCATAACCACTATGCTCTCTCCCTAGCACTGTCTCACTCTTTATTGGGGAAAAATGAAAACAAAAAGTTCACTGGGAGCAGTGAAAATTTGCCACTATGCAGACCAAGGAAGGCTTAGTCTCACACAGGCACATAGACACACAGACACACAAAAGGAAGAGAGAAAGAAAGAAGAAATATATTTCAAATGTACATATCTCTAAATTTTAAAATTATCTGTATTTATTTGATAATGCCAGAAATCGAGAGGGAAGAGGGAGACAGAGACTCAGAGACATGCCTGCAACACTATTTCACCACTCAAGAAGCTTTCCCCCTGCTTGAGCCTGGGTCCTTGCACACTATACCATGTGACCTCAGGAGGGTTCACCACCACTTGGCACCTCAAACAATTTTCTTTATGTCTTCATTTTAGAGCCCCCCACCTTTTAAGTGAATAAGTTTCCTAATAACTATTTCTTCTACCATATTTAAAGACAAAGAAGGGGAAGATAACTCAGGGCTACTTATGATTGTTTTGTTTATTTAATTTATTTAGTTATTGAGGATACTGGGCCTCTCCATGCATGTTTTTTCCACTCCTAGGTCACTTTTTTGTTCACACAGAGAGATAGAGACAAAAAGAGCCATGCAGAAGGCAAGATAGGTACCCTATCCAGAGACAATATCTGAGGCCACTTCTATCATTTTAGCTATTGGATCCTAGCTATCTCTTTCTAGAAAAATAAGTGTCAATTTTTTGTTTTCTGTATGATAATACATTTACTCTTTAAAAATAATTGAAAATGTCTGGGTTTTGCAGGTCAAATTTTATAAAACTGCTTTAAATTTTGCTTACCATCCATAAGAAGATGATGGGAAAGACTAGCTCCACACATTCATGGGAAAGTAATTATGCTTTCACGAACACTTTTCACCTGTTTTTGAAAAGGTGACATTCCTGGAACACTTATGCAGGTGACACTCTCTGACTAAGACCAGAACAACAGGAGTAAGAACATAAACAGCACAGGGTGGGACAGGGATGGGGGCAGCAGGTTTCACTATAACAGTCAATAAAAAAATAAAATATATATCTATGGGTGGGGATAGATAGCATAATATTTAGGCAAAGAGACTTTCAAGCCTGAGGTATCAAAGCTCCAAGCTCAATCCCTTGGACTACCATAAAGCAGAGCTGAATAGTGCTTTGGTGGTGGTGGGGGGGAATGGAGGGAGGGGAAGTCTTGCTTAATTTGCATTTACTGAAACCCTGGGCTCTGTGAGAGCCAAGCACTCAGTGTTACACTGGACATAGCAGGCCACTGCAGGGTTCTGACCCCCAGTGTCTTAACCCCCTAGCTGATCATCCTGCCTGGAGCAATCTAGCATTTCCCTTACCCCCCCAACCCAGCCAAGAGCCTGACTCCAGGTCCAGGCACCCATACTCAGGATAAGACAGGGATCCAGGCCACCATGTGCTTGGTTCCATAGAGAAGCAGGTAGGAACGCCAAGGAGAATCGGTACTGACTGACAGTTGAGAGCAGTCAGATGTTGGGATCCCCATGTGGGTGCACAGTGGGCCAGAAGGACACCACACAGTTTATAACGGTGGGGGTCATAAAGCAGGACTGCAGAGAGAACAGCCAGGAGAACTTGGACACAAGACTGCTTCCAGATGTGCTTCCAGATGTGCTCGAGAGGCAGCCTGCCCAAATCTCTGCCCTTGGGATCCACACTCACCATATTCCTCCTTGATTCTTCAGACTGAGCAGTGTGCTCCCAGTCTGAGTCACCATGCCACCAGCAAGACCTGGAGAGAGAAATGCAGACAGTGGTGGCACCTGCAGCACTACTCATGAAGCTGCCCTCTGCAGGGCTCTTGCTCATGATAAAGTGTGTGCTCAATGTGGTGTGCCACTGACCAGGCCCATAAATAAAATATTTTTCCTGTTATTTATTTTTAAATATTTATTTTATTCCCTTTTGTTGCCATTGCTCTTTTTATTCTTGTTGTTATTGTCATCATTGTTGTTGGATAGGACAGAGAAATGGAGAGAGGAGGGGAAGACAGAGAGGGGGAGAGAAAGATAGACACCTGCAGACCTGCTTCACCGCTTGTGAAGTGACTTCCCTGCAGGTGGGGGGGGGGGCTCGAACCAGGATCCTTTTGTGGGTCCTTGCACTTTGTGCCACCTGCGCTTCACCCACTGCACTACCGCCAGACTCCCAATAAGACTTCTTTTAATGAGTTCTGGACTTTCTCCAGGAGTCACATTAATTTCAGTTACTTTATCCTAGTAGAGGTGTGTATTGGAGGGCAGCTTAGGGAAAGCAGCACCACTCCCTCTGCACCCTGGAGGAAGCCAGAAGGGACCAAGGCAGAAAAGACAGAAGCACCAGCATTGCCTCCCTACCTGGAAAAAAAAAAAGTCGCAAAATGCTGATGTGCACATCTAAACACACATCCCCTGAGGCTCCTGTCCTTCCCCCAAAGAAACTTTAAAGCTTGGAAGACTAGGAGGCTCTGGCTGGCCTTCCTCTCTCTGTGTCTCAGGGTACTCATGCTGCATGGCTTGTGCTTCCTTTTTTCCTGTCCTTTTCTACTCCCAATAATTTTTCATCTCCCTGAAACCTGACTGGCTCTCTTGCAATTTTTCCATGTCAGAGTCTGTCTGGAATTCCTCCAGCAGGGAACAAGAATGGCCCCAGATAGCTATTCCCTCCCCCTTAACAGTGAGTCTCATTATGTACCAGCTTGTTCACTTTTCCAAGCACCAAACTCATCTGTTTGTTCCATTCAGTCTCAACTTCAGGTAGACTGCACTAAACATCTCCCAAAGCTTCCTTTGCAAAACTGCTGAAACCCACATTTCCAATACCATTTTTCTATTGCTATCCATTGTCATTTGTGAAATTACCTTCAGAGAGCAGAGCAGAGCAGGTCTCAGAGTTCACAGGGTGCCTGCATGCAGCCTCCAGGTCAAAGGAGCCACTGCACTCCTAGAACCAGGCTGTGAGCAGGCGGCAGGATGTCGTAATCTCACTCAGCACAGCGAGCAGCACCAAATCCACAGGGTGCTGGGTCACAGTGTTGTGTGGCATATAGCCGATCAGCAGAAAAGAGAGTGAGAAGGAATAAACTAAATGGGTGAGAAAGCTGGTGCAAGTGTAGGTTTTTAACTGCTGGATCTTCTAAAGGACTACTCAAGAGAAAGGTCCTCACGCCATTCCTAGCTTTAATGATTCTCCAGGCACACTCTCCTAGAGAAGTTGATAGGACAGCATTCCCATCACTTAGAAATCTCTGATGTTGATTGGGTGTAAACATTATCCAATCAGAAGAGAAACTGAGTGTATGTGGCAAGGGGCTCATCCAGTTAAACTCTGAGACAGTGGACATGGACCAATCTGGGCTGCTAGTGGGCAGTGCTTCAAAGTGAAAAAAGACACTCCAGGAAATAAGACCCACTAGGGATTCATCCTGTGTTTCTGGTACCCCAGCTTTTCTGTACTTTTCTCTGTGTTGCTCTCTCCTGCTGACTTGGAGTTTGGAGAGGAGACTTCAGTAAGTTCAGCACTGGATGGGATATTGTGAGTGTGCCTCATTGAGGTTGTGATGGGTAGGGGTTGCTTGAGTCTTCCCAGAATATTGTGGGTTGCAGCCATGTGTCTTGTCCTCTCCCTGGTCAGTCCACCATATCCATCCAGTACACTGGGATTGAATCTCTCTTGTGTTGTTCTGATTCTTTATGGAGGATCTAAACACAGTGTGCTCTAAGGAAAGGAAGTGGGATTGCCATTCATCTCTCTCTCTCTCTCTCTCTCTCTCTCCTTTTTTTCTGTTGGTTCATGGATGCAAAGTTTCTTGGTCCAGTCCCAATCCCTACGGAGTGCTCTAGGATCTGGACCTAGGACAGGGGAACAAGGAATGGCCTGCTGACTCCAGCATGTTGGTCAGCACCTTGCACCTGAGTTGGGTCCAGTGAAGCTGTGATTTCTCTGCCTTCTTTGGGACCTTGGGTCTCAGTAGATATAAAGTAAAGATTTCTTTAATTCTTTCTTACTTTTGTTTTTCTTAATGGTGCATTTTAAATTTCTATTAAATTACCCCTGGAACTGCTGCATTTTGTTTTTATTCAGTTTATTCTGGTCTTAGCAGTGAATCTAGCAGAAGTTTGCCAGGATTGTCCTGTCTTCCAATAAGGTTGTTGGAGAATCATAAGCAGTCCCCCACCTTAAAGTGAGGGGCATGAAGAGATGCATGAAGAGTGTTCACACAATTATAGTGGGTTCAATGTAGTGTTCAGTAATTGTAATGTGGGATCCTGCCCACTGCCTGTTCCCAGCTGGGAATCAGAATTTGTTACTGTTTTTTATGTTCCTTATAATTTTATCATAACACTGTTCAGATCTGATTTATGGTAATTTGGAGATTGAACCAGAGACTTGGGAGTCTCTGACTTGAAAGTGATTTGCATACCCACTCTGCTAATTAGCTCACCTATTTGTAGTCATATTAAACAATATTTTTACTGATTGGTTTTTTGACAGAGTCAGAAAGAAACTGGGATGGTAGTGAGGGATAGAAGGGAAAAAAAAGACACACATATAGTGCTACTGCTCCAGTCTTTAACTCGCCTCCATCATTTGTAGACCAGAAGTTGAACCAGGTTCTTGAGCACAGCAATATGTGTAATCAGCCAGATCCACCATCACCATCTGGCCTCTGTAATCAGGTCTTACTGCGGTGTTGTACAGTGTGACCTGCAAAACGGTGTGATCAATTCTGGGTAGTTCAGTTATAAAATGTATTATAGTACATAAATTAATGAAATTATATACTTTTTTCAGTAGTAGAAAATTTTCCAGTTTTTTAAGATTATAAAAGTGCACTATGATTATCTCCCCCATTTCTCCATGTACAGATGTGGATTTACTGGTATTGTAGGTTGTTTTTTCCTTTTTTTAACCTCCAGGGCTATCACTGGGGCTTGGTGCCTGCACTATGAATCCACTGCTCCTGGAGGCCATTTTTTCCATTTTGCTGCTGCTTTTGTTATTTATTTATTTCTCTCTGTTCTATCCAACAACAACAGTAAAAAACAAGAGCAACAAAAGGGAATAAATAAATATTTTAAAATATATATTTAAAAGAAATAAATACATAAATAAATAATAAAAATAATATCTAAATATATATTAATATTTTGGAATAGATTTTATCAGAGCACTGCTCAGAACTGGCTTATACTGATGCAGATGATTGAAACTGGGACTTTGGAGTTTCAGGCATGAGTCTTTTTGCATAACTATTATGCTATTTATTCCTATCCAGAAATGAGATTTTCAGATAGATTGTCTATCAATACATTTTATTTTTCCCCCAGTAATGTCATTCTAGTTTTTCCCTTTTGGGTCTTTTTAATATGTTTGGTGGCATTCATTTGTAGCTAAGAATTGAGAAAGTCATTCTATTTTAATTTCCTACAATTATTTGACAGTGTTTAAAAAATTATAATATTTCAGAGGTATACTTCTGCATTCCACATATGAGAGGAATAATCTAGCCCTTATCCTTCACTTCTTATTTCAGTTAGTGCTCCACGCAGTGTTAAACTGAGACTTGAGTTATGCCAGAGCTGAGCGCAGGCTTTGGTTGAAAGAGACATTAAATAGTCTGCTCTGCTCTATCTACATGGATCTGGGTGAGGCAGGTCAGTGCAGTTCACACTCCCCATTGAAGCAGCAAAATTTGCCACTTGGAAAGATCTTTAAAATAGGTAGAAGAGGGAATCGGACAGTACTGCAGCGGGTTAACTGCACATGGCGCAAAGCGCAAGGACCGGCGTAAGGATCTGGATTCCAGCCCCTGGCTCCCCACCTGCAGGGGAGTCCCTTCACAGGCGGTGAAGCAGGTCTGCAGGTGTCTGTCTTTCTCACCCCATCTCTGTCTTCCCCTCCTCTCTCCATTTCTCTCTGTCCTATCCAACAACAATGGAAACAACAAGGGCAACAAAAAAGGAAATAAATAAATAAGTAAAAGAAACACTGTGGGCTCCATAGACTCTTTCATTGTCCTGAGTGTCTCCTTTTAACACTGAAAGACTAGGAAGTTGTACCTTTGATGTTTATAATGTCCTCCCTGTAGGTGCAGTGTTATCAAGTGAAAAAGCTGTGCTGGTGAGTTCAAAGCATATTCTCAAGATGCTGCTGTGAGGACAATTCATTTTCTGGCCTGAAAAGGAAGTCAGAGGAGAGAAGGAGTTGGTGGTTCTTCAAGTAAGTGACCTGTCCCAGATAAAAAGCTGTGTCTCCTTTTTCTCCAGAATGAGATGTGGTGGCGCACCTTGATGAGCACACATGTTACAGTGCACAAGGACCTGGGTTAGAGCCCTGGTCCCCACCTGCAGGTGGAAAGCTTTGCAAGTGGTGAAACAGTGTTGTAGATGACTCTCTCTCTCTCTCTCTCTCTCTCCCCCTATCACCCTCTCCCCTCTCAATTTCTGGCTGTCTCTATCAAATAAATAAAGATAATAAACAAAAAACAAATTGCAAATTCTTACCTCCAGTCCCTGATTGGTCTGGTTTACCTCTGATTTCACTGACTTTATTTAAACACAAAACATTTGTGTGGGGTTAAATAACATAATGGTTATACAAAGAGACTCCCGAGTCCCAGTTTCAATCCTCTGTACCACCATAAACTAGAGCTGAGCAGTGCTCTGGTAAAATAGAAAAAAAGGAAAGAAAAGAAAGTGCACTTTAGGGGGTTCTCCTCGGCTTCATGTGATGTAAGATAATACCCATTTTTGCCAGCAGAGGAGACTCAGTTTCATATATATATATATATATTTTTTTTTTTTTTAATTTTATTATTGGATAGAGACCAAGAGAAACTGAGAGGGGAGGAGGGGTGGAGAAAGGTACAAAGAGACACTGGCAGCCCTGATTCACCACTTGTGAAGCTTTTCCCACTGCAGGTGGGGATCAGGGGCTTGAACCCAGGTCATTGCACACTGTAATGTGTGCGTTTAACCAGGTGCACCACCACCTGGCCCTGAAACTCAGTTTCTTTTTCTTCTTTTAATATATTTTATTGGAAAGAGACAGGTAGAAATTCAAAGGAAAGGAGATAGAGAGGAAGGGAAAGAAAGCTTCAAATATCTCAGTGTAGATTTCCTTACCATTCTTTTTCTTCTAGCATTTGCCCTTACCATTCTTGAAATAACAAATTTCATTTCTGGTACTTCCTATACTAGAGCTAAGCAGCATTCTCTTATCTCCCTTCTATAAAATTCATAAGTAGATTTAGAAAGAAACTTAGCAGTTAGATGGTCTTATGACCGTTCTTTTTTTTTTTCAATATTTTATATTTATTTATTTTCCCTTTTGTTGCCCTTGTTTTTCATTGTTGTTGTGATTATTATTGTTATTAATGTCATTGTTAGATAGGACAGAGAGAAATGGAGAGAGGAGGGGAAGACATACAAGGGGAGAGAAATATAGACGCCTGCAGACCTGCTTCACTGTTTGTGAAGTGACCCCCCCCCCTGTAGGTGGGGAGCCAGGGGCTCAAACTGGGATCCTTATGCCAGTCCTTGCGCTTTGTGCCAAGTGTGCTTAACCCGCTGTGCTACCGCCTGATCCCCCCCATAGATATCTTTACAAGTGTTTTTTTATAGGGTAGAGAGGAACTGAGAGGAGGCAGATAGGAGTGATTGCAGCACCCCACTTCATCACTCACAGAGCTTTCCTCTTGCAGGTGGGCATTTGGGGCTTAAACTCTAGTTCTTTCACATGGAACACATGCCCTTATATGGATCCACCACTTGCTCAGCACTCTAAATATGTTATTTCTAAAAATAAATAAATTGGGGAGTTAGGCAGTAGCGCAGCGGGTTAAGCGCAGGTGGCGCAAAGCGCAAGGACCAGCGTAATGATCCTGGTTCGAGCCACCGGCTCCCCACCTGCAGGGGAGTCACTTCACAAGTGGTGAAGCAGGTCTTCAGGTGTCTGTCTTTCTCTCCCCGTCTCTGTCTTCCCCTCCTCTCTCCACTTCTCTCTGTCCTATCCAACAACAACGACATCAATCATAACTACAACAATAAAACAACAAAGGCAACAAAAGGACATAAGCAATAAATAATATTTAAAATAAATAAATTGATCCTATTGGGAAGGGTGAGTAGAAAAACTTAGTATCAACTGAGTTAACAATCATTAAAGCTAGGCTATAAGTGCAAAGACATTTACTGTAGAACCATCTTTACTTTGGAATATGCTTGGATTTTGGGGGGAAAAAAATTCCTAAATCTTTGTATAAAGCTGGTAAAAAAAAAAAAAAAGAATATTATTTCTTATGAAGCCTTTTCATCCAGAAGAGCAGGTCCCTGTAGTTCTATAATATCCCATGGGTGTAAAATCTTCTTGCCTGTTCTAGATACTCTCACTCTTCCTGAGACAATTCTAAGGCCACACCCATGAGAGTCTGTTCCCTTCCCTGTCTGTGTGTCCTTCCCTGCAGCAGAGAATCTGCTGCAATCAAAGCTGAGGACATGGGTCATGTTCTGTGCTCACAGCTTGTGAGGAAGGTCTGAATGACCCTCGCAGAAGCCTTCTGTCTCCTAAGTTAGGAAAAGGTGGTTGTGCCTGAATATGGAGTGAATGGGAAGAATGGAATGGGGATATGGGATGGATATCATTGATGTCCATCTCAGGCATCTGTTTTAGGAGAATTGCTTTTGCTTTTTTAAATATCATTCTGGTTAACTTTTTTAATTTTTATGTTATTTCATACTTTAAATTTATTTTATTTGACAGGACAGAGATAAATGTAGAGGGGCTTGGGTGCTAGGGAGGGAAAGTCATAGAGACACCTGCAGACCTGCTTTACCACTTGTGAAGCTTTCCCACTGCAAGTGAGGACTTGAGCTTGACCCTGGGTTATGTATATGTTAAAAAAAAAAAAAGTAGTCTGCCGTGGGCTGGGGGTCTGGAATCAGGTAGCAGAAAACAGAGACATACCCTGAAAGGAGCTGGTTGATGTGACAGTGAGAGATGGTACAGAAAGTTCTCAGAGTATGGTATTTGGAAGGCTGGGAGTATGGATCGACCTCTCAACACCCATATTCAGCAGGGAAGCAATTACAGTAGCCAGACCTTCAACATTCTGCATCCCACAATGACCTTGGGTCCATAGTCCCAGAGGGATAAAGAATAGGAAAGCTATCAGGGGAGGTGAGGGGATACGGAGATCTGGTGGTGGGAACTGTGTGGAGTTATACCCCTCTTATCCTATGGTTTTGTCAATGTTTCCTTTTTATAATATATATATATATTTTTTTTTTTTTTTTTATTGACAACCCCCTAGCCAGACTCACTAAAAAAAGGAGAGAGTAGCTCCCAAATATGGGAAAGGTGTATAAATATTGTTGACTGTAAACCCCATCAATTTGATCTGATCTGGGGCCGTATTTAGCTTAGGAGCCTATGTGACATCTGCATACCTGTAGATCTGAGCTCACACTCTGTGGTCATGAGTAGGAACGTTCCAAGCTGCCCCAGTTTCAGGACCCATCTTCTTCAGGTGGAAGATAGACTATGTTGTCCAGCCTCTTTCGGGGATAGAACATTCTCTACCATTGTTCATCCACGTTGAGGGCAAGGTCCTATCAGTGTTGTGGTTCTTGTTGTTGTTGCTATTGCTGTCATTGGATAGGACAGAGAGAAATGGAGAGAGGAGGGAAAGTCTGAGAGGGGGAGTGAAAGAAAGACACCCGGAGATCTGTTTCACCACCTGTGAAGCAACTCCCCTGGAGGTGGGGAGCCAAGGGCTCGAACCGGCAACCTTCCAAGTTCCTTGCGCTTTACGCCACGTATGCTTAACCCACTGCAATACAGCCTAACTCTCCTACATTTCTTTTTTCAAGCAATATTACCTGTATAATTTTTGAATCCTCATTATCCTGAGGATCAGTCCTGGAAACAGTGTCATGAGACTACACGGGTGATCTCTTGTATCACAGAGTTCCTGGAACAACAGCTGGGGCTCAGAGGCCATGGCATGAGGGCCATCCCATTTACCCTCCACGGGGTTCATCTCCCCCCCCACCTTGGTCTTGCTCCCTCACAAAAAGATTTTTCACAGAGAAAGAAACATCAGGAGAGCCAGGCAGCAAAAGAGCCTTTTTTTTTTTTTTCTCCTCAGTGAATGACCACCTTTTGGGAAGGACAAGTTTTGAACCTGAAAACTCAGTCTCTCTATCTCAGAGTCCATAAGGCAGAGCCCCTCCTCCAGCTGGACAGTGTACTCAGGGTGGGGTGTTTTTGCCAGTCATAGGCCTGCTCAGCACACTAGGGGGTTGGGCCACCTCAGACCCTAAGATTACATTGTAGATTGTTTGGGGAACCTGCTCCCCAAAATATTTGGCTATCCTGCTTCCCAAAACATTGGACCAATTCAACTCCCTCCCCTACACCAGAGAAAAAGAATCTTCACATCCTAAGTGCAAATGGGGTGGAGGGGTTAGAAGGCTGAGCTCCCATGGGCTGCTCAAGCCCAGGTGTGTTTGGGGGGCAGATGCAGGGGTTGGAAAGGGGATTGAAGTGCAAAGGGAGACTGTATGGGGGCAGGCTGCACACGGGGGGGGGGGTTCCTGTGTGTGTGCAGGTGTGTGTGGAGGGGGTGTTAAGGTAGGCTCCCACCCTAGATGGTGAGCTGGCAGCTGGGCTGACTCAGGGCTAGAGGGCAGCAGCAGGGTGGCAGGATAGAATGGCAGGGAGACACACAGTAGGGAACAGTTGGGGAGCTGGGGGACAAGGGGCAACGGGTGGGGGCATCCTGGTGGAGGGGGCTGGACTGAAGAGTGGATGGAGCTGGAAGCAGACAGGTCCCAAGAGCCAGAGACTGACTGACAGGTCTGGACTCCTGGACCCATCCATTCTATAGCAGCTGCAGCAGCCAAATCAGCAGCCCTGGCTTGCATATGCCAAGGACTTCATGTGAGTACCCTCTGAGGAGTAGGAGGAAGAAGAGGAGGAGGAGGAGGGCAGCTGTCATGGGTCAACAGGTCTCCCTGTGCCTCCACTGCAGAGGCCTATGTCCAGGCGGCCACCCACCAAACCCAGGGCAGCTCAGGGTGCCCAGGACCCTGGTGGTGGTGGTGAGGGAGGGGCTGCGGGGCTGGGGCTGACAGTGCAGATAGTTGGACATGGGTCTGGCAGCTCTTGGCCCCCAGCCCTGGGCTCCCAGATCCTGGCACCACCCCTGTCCCCACCCCTTGCCCCAGGGCCCTGCCCACCAGCACCAGCTCTGGCCTTTGGCTCTGGGTCTGGCTGCTGGCTACCACTCCTCAGGTGAAGGTCGGTCGGGGCCACAGCTGCCTGCCATGACCACCGCCCAAGGGGTCATCTGGATGGGCGACGTCCCTGTCCCCTAGCAAACACTCGAGCCCTCTGTGATGCCCCCCAGGATTCTGTTCGCAGGCACATTGGCACTGAGCAGCCCAGCTGCCCCGCCAACGCCACTGGGGCAGCAGCGCCATGACCTCAGGGCCCTAGCACAGAGGGACTGAATGACAGGAGGACAGTGCTGCCAGACATCGGACCTCAGGGCTGGCTGCCAAAGAGGGAAGGAGGTGCGCCCGGGAGCTGGGAGCCTAGGCTACATCGGCCTGCAAGCCTGGCTGCCTGTGTGCTTGCTGCTGTCAAGGTGGGTTTCCCAACTCCTTCCTCTCCTCTCCTCTCCTCTCCCCTCCTCTCCTCTCCTCTCCTCTCCTCTCCTCTCCTCTCCTCTCCTCTCCTCTCCTCTCCTCTCCTCTCCTCTCCTGTCATTTATTCTCTCTTCTGGATGCCCTGCTCACTAGTTCCAGCCCTCATTACAGTGCTCTGGGAACAGCATCCCTCCCCTGCTGCCCACTCCTGCCCCAAGCTCATAAGCTCCTGCTCACCCCGCCAACACCCACACCCCCCAAACCCACCCCTCGGATCAGTCCCGCCGCCCTCCTCAGCTGACCTGGCCACCTGGAAACATACCTGTAGAGGGTTGATTGTCTTCATCATTCAAGGAGATGTCTCTTTGTTTTGTTTTGTTTGCCTCCAGGGTTATTGCTGGGGCTCACTCAGTGCCTGCACCATGAATCCACCACTCCTGGAGGCCATATTTTCCCTTTTTTGTTGCCCTTGTGGTTGTAGCCTCATTGTGGTTATAATTATTATTGTTATTGTTGATGCTGTTCGTTGTTGGATAGGACAGAGAAAGGGGGAGAGGAAGGGAAGACAGACGGGGAGAGAAAGATAGACACATGCTGCCAGAAGCCATTTCTCTGCTTGATAGAAGCTAAGCCTTGAAACAACAGAAGCCCTTGAGATAAGTTTCTAATTCCCGTAGGAAGGATGTTTGCCAGAAACTAAGTGACATACCATATAGTTATAGTTTAACAGAAATAGTTGCAAGGGACCCTCCACCGCAATCTCTGCCTCCCCCTTCCCCCTATACTCCCCCTTCCCCAAAGCCTTAAAATGCCTGTGAACACAATAAAATTTTGCAGCTTGATCAGAAACCTGTCTTGCTGTCGTTCCTTCGTGTCTCTTGTCCCTGTCATTCCAGGTCTTTAGGTTCCTAGCCCCTGTTCACTGGCCCGCTGGTCGGGGCAACATGCAGACCTTCTTCACCGCCTGTGAAGTGACTCCCCTGCAGGTGGGGAGCCGGGGGCTTGAACCGGGATCCTTACGCTGGCCCTTGTGCTTTGCACCACGTGTGTTTAACCCACTGCACTACCGCCCGACCCCCGAGATGTCTCCTTTTCTACTTACCTTGTTTGACTGGTGGGTGGATGGATGGATGGATGTGTTTGTGGATTGGTTGGGTAGAGGCAGAGAGCAATCCAGAGGTACATGAGACAGCTGGTGTCCCAGCCCTTGACTGCTGGTCAAGCCTCCCCCATGCATTTTTGGTGTTGTGGGGGGAGGGGGAGGTGTGGTCAAGGGCCAGGCTTGGGCTGCTGAGACTCAACCTTGGGTGGGAGTCTGCTGGAGCCAGTGTCCCCCAGCCTGGCCCAGGGACCTTCCTTGCATCCTGGGTGTAGCCCCACGAAAGAAGCAGCCAGCAAGTTGGCGGCGAGTAAGCAGCACGGGGGGGCGGAAGGGGGAACCTGACCAGATCCGGGGTTTGTGTTTGGAGCAGGTGGGCATGGGATGTGTAGAAGGGGGCACCTACCTGAGCTCTTGGCCCAGAGGGCAGCAGCCTTTGGGTCTGCCTTTGGGTCCATGCCTCCAGCCCTGCCAGAGTGACACTCCCATGCTCAACCTTTTTTATTTCCATACTCATGCTGGTCTACAGAGAGGGGCTATAGGGGGCTCCCTGGCCGCTGCTCTTGTGTTCATCAGGAGAGAAGGGCATCTTCAGCACCAACAATATCCAACCCACCCTGCCCCCAAACAGCCAAGGATCCATCCCTCCTGGGGAACATGGACACTGTCCTGCACTTGAGAGAGTTAGGGACATGCCAGGAAGACTGGCCAAGTAAGTGAATTCTTCACTCAAAAGGTGTCTTTACTGGGATGGGTGCTGGGGGGGAGGGGGGACGGGGAGAATACATGTCCAAAAATTTTGACACAGAGGACCTAGTGGGAAATGTTATGTATGTACAACCTCTTGTATTTACTGTCAATGTAAAACATTAATTCCCCAATAAAGAAATAAAAATTAATAAGTTAATAAATGTAATAAACTCTGCGGAAAAAAAAAAAAGGTGTCTTTGCCCTTCCTGCTCCCAGAACATCAGACCAACTCCACTCCCTTCCCTACACCAAGAGAATAAGAATCTTCACTTCCTCAGTGCAAATGGGGTGGCGGGTTGGAGGGCTGAGCTCCCATGGGCTAGTCAAGCCCAGGTGTGTTTGGGGGGGCAGAGGCAGGGGTTGGAAAGGGGATTGAGGTGCAAAGGGAGACTGTATGTGGGCAGGCTGCACGCGGGGGGGTTGCGTGTTCCTCAGTGTGTCCAGGTGTGTGTGTGGGGGGGTTGTGTTAGGGTAGGTCCCCACCCTAGATGGTGAGCTGGCAGCTGGGCTGACTCAGGGCCCTCAGGACTGGAGGGCAGCAGCAGGGTGGCAAGATAGAATGGCAGGGAGACACACAGTAGGGGACAGTTGGGGAGCTGGGGGACAAGGGGCAACGGGAGGGGGCATCCTGGTGGAGGGGGCTGGACTGAAGAGTGGATGGAGCTGGAGGCAGCAGGTCCCAAGAGCCAGAGACTGACTGACAGGTCTGGACTCCTAGACCCACCCACTCTATAGCAGCTGCAGCAGCTAGATCAGTAGCCCTGGCTTGCATAGGCCAAGGGCTTCATGTGAGTACCCTCTGAGGAATAGGAGAAAGAGGAGGAGGAGAAGGAGGAGGCAGAGGAGGGCATTTTTACATTCTCTGGGTCTGTGGCACTCCCTACACTCTCTTCCCCGGTGCAGTTTATGACCTTACTCGTTTTTGTTCTGGGATTTCTCAGGAAACTCTGTCAGTGTTGTAGGAATGCCCTCTCTCCCAATATACATTGCATGTTTTCATGAAATCATAAGTCACTCTTCCAGTGTGCAGAGGTGTGACAATGAGGGTTCCTGTGCCACCACCTGTTTATAGCTGCAGTCAGATTACAGTGCAATCCTGTAAAATGTCAACTGTTAAACTCAGGTATTTTGATGTTGATTAAATTTGCAATTTTGATTAATTTATAAAATTAGTTACTGTAAAGTAAGATACTTTTGTTTCAAAATGAGATAACGAGGATCCCATTATTAAATCTAAGCAGGTAGCTTGAAGAAGAGCAAGAGCTGTGCAGGGTGCCTCTCTTGTTTTGTGCCTGGCCCAGTGTCCGCCTCACTGTCTATTTAAATGAAAATAGGGCCATGCAGTGATAAAACCAATTATGCCAAAGCCCAGGATTCTCAATAATTAATTAAAACTATTCATAAATATGCCTAAGAATTTATCTCCACTACCTTTAATTGTACAAAGTGGAAGCAAGTCCTTGTGATAAAGTAGAAAAAGAAAAAAAAAAATCTTGTCTTTATTTCAATACTCAGAACAAAATTTTTAGCAGATATTGGGACACTTAGGGAACTCTTCAAAATCCCACAGGTAAGAGAACTGTACATTCTGGAGAAAGAAAATTGAGTACTTCTCAAAGACATTCTTTGTCAAAGGGTCTCAAAGAATCTGGAAGGAGCAGCTCCTGAATTATCAAAAGACCCTGTCAATTCTTCTACAGTTTCATTACTTTCAGATGTATGTGTTAATTTTACAAGAGGGAGAAAGCAGAACACTGCAAAGATCTGGCATGGACAGTACCAGCGATCAAATGTGGAACTCCAGGGAGGGAGTCCTCTTTCCTCATCTTTTAAAGAAATAATTTATTTATTTATTCATGAGACATATAGGAAGTGAGAGAGAAAGAACCAGGCATCAGTCTGGTGCATGGACTGCTGGGGATTGAACTCTGGACCTCATGGTTTGGTATCCAACGCTTTATCCACTGTGCCACCTTCCAGATCGCTTTTTTTTTTCTCCTGTAAGGATACTCAATTTTACTGTGATTTAGCTATTTATCATTTGGATTTGAGACAGGAACATAGTAAACTTCTCTTCCTGAGACCCTAGAGGCTGCAGGTTCAATCCTTGGCACCAGCATATGCCAGAGCTGACCTGCAAACATTTTTCTCTCCTTTTCTAACTCTCTCCCCTCACAGAAGTATATTTTAAAATATTTTAACTCCGTTCTTCTTTTTTATTTTTTTTATTTATTTAAAAAAGGAGACATTAACTAAACCATAGGATAAAGGGGTACAACTCCACACAATTCTCACCATCAGAACTCCATATACCATCCCCTCCCCTGATAGCTTTCCTATTCTTTAAATCTTTTTTTAAATTTTTAAAAATATTTATTTATTTTTAAAATAAATAAATTTTTTAAATAAATTTTTTTGCTGCCCTTATGGTTATTTATGTCATTATTTATGTCATTGTTGTTGGATAGGACAGAGAGAAATGGAGAAAGGAGGGGAAGACAGAGAAGGGGAGAAAAACATAGACATCTGCAGACCAGCTTCACCGCCTGTGAATGGACGCCCTTGCAGGTGGGGAGCTGGGGGCTCAAACCGGGATCCTTACGCCGGTCCTCATGCTGTTTGCCACATGCGCTTAACCCGCTGTGCCACTGCCCAACTCCCAGATTTCCTATTCTTTATCCCTCTGGGAGTATGAACCCAAGATCATTGTGAGATGGAGAAGGTGGAAGGTCTGGCTTCTGTAATTGCTTCCCTGATGAACATGGGCATTGACAGCTCGATCCATACTCCCAGCCTGCCTTTCTCACTCCCTAGTAGGGTGGGGCTCTGGGGAAGTGGAGCCCCAAGGCACCTTGGTGGGGTCATCTGTCCAGGAAAGTCTGGTTGGCATCATGTCAGCATCTGGAGCCTGGTGGCTGAAAAGAGAGTTAACATACAAAGCCAAATTGTTGAACAATCATGGAACTAAGGGCTGGAATAGTGTAGGTGAAGTGTTGGGAGGGGTGTCCTCCATTTTGTAGGTAGCTAGTAGGCATGTTTTAGTTATATTTCAAAGGGCCTGTAGCTATAATAGTGTTTTGTGTTTTTTTTGTTGTTGTTGTTGTTGTTGTTCGTTTGTTTGTTTTTGCCTGAGCCTGAAATCTGATATGCAGGTGGATCCAAGTATTGTCTGGGGAGGTGATGTCATGACTGGAAAGGGGACAGAAAGCTGGATCAGGGAAGAGAGTAGCTCCCAAATATGGGAAAGTGGTATAAATATTGTTGATTGTAAACCCTATCGGTTTGATTTGGTCTGGGGCCCATATTCAGCTTAGAAGCCTATGTGACCTCTGCATCCCTCTACATCTGAGCTCACATTCTGTGGTCATGAGTAGGAACATTCTAAGCTGCCCCAATATCAGGACCCATCTTCCTCAGGTGGAGCATAGAGTATGTTGTCCTCCGAAGGGAGGATGGAACATGCTCTACTATTGCTGATCCAAGTTGAGGGCAAGGTACTATTGGGGGGCCACAAAGGGGTCTTTTTTGTTATTCCTGATAGAGATGACCTGTAACAATAGAGAGAGGGATTTATTTGAGGTCTAGGCCCATCATGTCTGTTTGGGAATCTCAGGACTCCCTGAATAAGGCCCCAGCTGATGGGGTGGCCTGATAGTGACTATAGAGTCCTCATTAAAGTATGCCAGTCTCTTACCCTTATTCAGCTTTTGCAGTCATTGCTTTGCTAAGGTTAGCTTTGGAGTCAGTGAGAGAACTGTAATAGGAAGTAGGTGAGGAGGGTATCTAAATCTAATTAGATACTATTTCATTAGGAACTTTGTACTGACTCACTGCAGACTATTGTGTACTTTTGCTTTCAGGTATATATTTTGCTCTAGTTTATGGATACATGTGAACATACGCTCTGTCTCATGGTACCTGGTCTATATCTGGGTTTTGGGACTTTGTTAGGAAGTGAACCGCCTGGAATGGAATTTGAGTATCCTATGTAAGGAAAGGTCTCACCCAAGTACTGAAGCTGAAGTGTTATTCCACACCTGAAGTCTCTGGACTCAGTCTGAAGTGAAGCATGTTGAGGTGGTACTCGTTGCGTTGATTAGGTTGTGAGTGGCGAATGCAATATTATTTGGTATGAATTGAGAGAAGCATGCAGGAAAGTGAGCCCCATCCTAAGGTTCTAGAACTGGGGGGAAATAAAGGCTCTATAGTGGAAATGTGAGGTTCCTGCAGTCTTAGGGTTCAAGAAGACAATAGACAGTTATTGTTATAATCACATTATTTGGTAATTGGGTTAACTCTGAACAATCTCTTTGTTAGGATTTGCTGTATCATACCCAACATCACCATAATTTATGTCCTTTGACATTATTTGTATATAGCTGTACCACCGGTTCCTTCTGTTCTCCATGGTCTAGGCTTTTGAGAGCGTCAACATATCAAAGATTTGGCATATGTATTAAAAAGACTCAGTCTGTACTTTAAAAAGTTTGAGACGGGAGTCGGGCTGTAGTGCAGTGGCTAAGCACAGGTGGCGCAAAGCACAAGGACCGGCATAAGGATCCCGGTTCGAACCCCAGCTCCCCACCTGCAGGGGAGTCGCTTCACAGGCGGTGAAGCAGGTCTGCAGGTGTCTATCTTTCTCTCCTCCTCTCTGTCTTCCCCTCCTCTCCATTTCTCTCTGTCCTATCCAACAATGACAACAACAATAATAACTACAACAATAAAACAACAAGGGCAACAAAAGGGAATAAATAAATAAAATAAATATATAAAAAAAAGTTTGAGACATACATCAATTTTTCCCTCTCATATTAATTAAATAATGATTTATATGACTACAAATTATTAGGAGTGTACATAAACACCATTCCTACCACTAAAATACTGTGTCCCATCCCACCCACCTACCCCCTGCTGCCCTGGGATGCCGAATATCCACCATCACCCTCCCCCCAAGGTTTTTACTTTGGTGCCCTACTTCCAGATTTAGTCAAATCCTGCTTTTAGTCCCTTTCTGTTCTTCTTTCTCAACTTCTTTTGATGAGTGGGATTACCCCATACTCATCTTTATGTTTCTGACTTAGCTCACTTAACATAATTCCTTCTAGCTCCGTACAAGATGGATCAGAGAAGGTGGATTCATTGTTCTTAATAGCTATGTAGTATTCCATTGTGTATATATACCACAGCTTTCTCAGCCACAAATATGTTGTTGGGCACCTGGGTTGCTTCTAGGATTTAGCTATTACGAACTGTGCTACTATGAACATAAGTGTACAAATATCTTTTTGGTTGGGTGTTATAGAGTCCTTTGGGTATATCCCCAGGAGAGGAATTACTGGGTCATATGGAAGGTCCATATCTAGCCTTGTGAGAGTTCTCCAGACTGCTCTCCACAGAAGCTGGACCAGTTTACATTCCCACCAGCAATGCAGAATGGGTCCCTCTGTCCCCACAGCCTCTCCAGCATTTGTTGCTGCTGTCCTTTTTGATGTATGCCATTCTTACAGGGTTGAGGTGGTATCTCAATGTTGTCTTTATTTGCATTTCTCTGACAATCAGTGAGCTGGAGCAATTTTTCATATGCTTGTTAGCCTTTTGAATCTCCTCTGAAGTGAATGTTTTGTTCATATCCTCTGCCCATTTTTGGATGGGGTCATTTGCTTTTTTGTTGCTAAGTTTGCTGAGCAGTTTGTATATTTTGGTGATTAGTCTCTTGTCTGATGTATGGCATGTGAAGATCTTCTCCCATTCTGTGAGGGGTCTCCTTGTTTGTGTGATAGTTTCTTTGGCTGTGCAGAAGCTTTTCAATTTGATGTCTTCTCATTGATTTTTTTCCGCTTTAGTCTTCCTTACAATTGAGTTTGTATCATCAAAGATGTCCTTGAGGTTTAGATGGGAAAGTGTTCCACCAATATTTTTCTCTAAGTATTTGATAGTTTCTGGTCTAACATCCATGTCTTTGATCCATTTGGAGTAGATTTTTGTTTCTGGTGTGGTAAGGTGGTTCAGTTTCATTCTTCTGCATGTTTCAACCCAGTTTTCCCAGCACCATTTATTGAAAAAAGCTTCCTTCCTCTATTTAATACTTTGGGCCCCCTTATCAAAGATTAGATGTCCATAGGTGTGGGGGACAGATCACTTTTTTCCCTCATCTTGATCTTCAGGGTCTCTGGGCAGAGGAGCAGGTTCAGGCCTGGGAAGAGGGGTTTCGAGAAAGGTGAGATTGGGGTGGGGGTAGATAGCATAATAGTTATGCAAAGAGATTCTCTTGTCTGAGGCTCCAAAGTCCCAGGCTCAATCCCCTGCATCACCATAAGCCAGAGCTGAGCAGTGCTCTGAAGAAAAAAAGAAAAAGAAAAGCAGAGAAAGGTGAGATTGTTCAACAACAAGACAACAAATAACCCCATCCAAAAATGGGGGGAGGACTTGGACAGAATATTCACCACAGAAGAGATCCAAAAGGCCAAGAAACACATGAAAAAATGCTCCAAGTCTCTGAGTGTCAGAGAAATGCAAATAAAGGCAACAATGAGATACCACTTCACTCCTGTGAGAATGTCATACATCAGAAAAGGTAACAAGCGGGGGTAGATAGCATAATGGTTATGTAGAGAGACTCTTATGCCTGAGGCTCCAAAAGCCCCCAGTTCAACCCCCTGCACCACCATAAGCAAGGGCTGAGCAGTGCACTGGTTAAAAAAAAAATTAAAAAGGATTTGTGGTCTGGGAGGTGGCACAGTGGTTATGGAACTAGTCTCTCAAGCATGAAGGCCTGAGTTCAATCCCTGGCAGCACATGTACCAAGAGTGATGTCTCGCCCTTTCTCTCTCTCCTCCTATCTTTCTCATTAATAAAATAAATAAAATCTTTAAAAAAAAAAAAAAAAAAGAAAAGGTAACAGCAGCAAATGCTGCAGAGGGTGTGGGGTCAAAGGAACCCTCTTACACTGCTGGTGGGAATGTGAGCGGTCCAACCTCTGTGGAGAACAGTTTGGAGAACTCTCAGAAGGCTAGAAATGGACCTAGCCTATGATCCTGTAATTCCTCTCCTGGGGATATATCCTAAGGAACCCAACACATCCATCCAAAAAGATCTGTGTACACAAATGTTCTTGGCAACACAATTTGTAATAGCTAAAACCTGGAAGCAACCCAGGTGTCCAACAACAGATGAGTGGCTGAGCAAGTTGTGGTATATATATATACACAATGGAATACTACTCAGCTGTAAAAAATAGTGACTTCACCGTTTTCAGCCGATCTTGGATGGACCCTGAAAAAATCATGTTGAGTGAAATAAGTCAGAAACAGAAGGATGAATATGGGATGATCTCACTCTCAGGCAGAAGTTGAAAAACAAGATCAGAAAAGAAAACACAAGTAGAACCTGAAATGGAATTGGCATATTGCACCAAAGTAAAAGACTCTTGGGTGGGTGGGTGGGGAGAATACAGGCCCATGAAGGATGATAAATGAGATAGTGGGGGTTATATTGTTAAATGGGAAACTGGGGAATGTTATACATGTACAAACTATTGTATTTACTGTTGAATGTAAAACATTAATTCTGCAATAAAGAAATAAATTAAAAGAAAAAAAAGAAAACACAAGTAGAACCTAAAATGGAATTGGCATATCGCACCAAAGTAAAAGACTCTGGGGTGGGTGGATGGGGAGAATACAGGTCCATGAAGGATGATAGAGGACCTACTGGGGGTTGTATTGTTATATGGAAAACTGGGAAATGTTATGCATGTACAAACTATTGTATTTACTGTTGAATGTAAAACATAATTCCCCAATGAAGAAAAATAAATAAATTTAAAAAAAAAGAAAGGTGAGATTGTAGGCAGACTTACGTCATTTTGTGTAAAAGTGAGGGGTGAGCTGAGATCAGATGTACCTGAGCTGCTTTCTGTGAGGATTTGAAGCCTTTTTTTTTTTTTTTTTGCCTCCAGGGTTGTTGCTGGGGCTCGGTGCCTGCACTATGAATCCACTGCTCCTGAAGGCCTATTTTTTTTCCCCCATTTTCTTGCCCTTGTTGTTGTCATTACTGTCATTGATGTTGTTATTGGATAGGACAGATAGAAGTGGAGAGAGGAGGGGAAGACAGAGAGGGGGAGAGAAAGATAGACACCTACAGACCTGCTTCACCACTTGTGAAGTGACCCCTCCGCAGGTGGTGAGCGGGGACTTAAACCGGGATCTTCATGTTGGTCCTTCCACCTGGGCGGGGCGGGGGTGGGCGAGGGTTGGGGGTGGTGGTGGTCACTTTACAAGTGGTAAAGCAGATTTGTAGGTATCTATAGATATCTGTAGGTATCTCTTCTTTTCTATCTTACCATCCCCTCTTGATTCCTCTGTGTCCTACCCACCAACAGCAATAACAACAAGGGCAACAAAAATGAGAAAATGGCCTCCAGGAGCAGGGGATTCATAGTGCAGGCACTGAGCCCCAGTGATAACCCTGGAGGCAAAAAAAAAAAAAAAAGATTTGGCCATCTTTATTATCAGCTATCTATACAGAATACAGAAGAACAATCTTAACAAGTATTGGGTTTTTTTTAAAAGTCTATGATACTCAATGAACTCATGCAGAGTCAAGCCAACTTTCCCGATCCCCTATCACTACAAAGTAAACCCCTCCACTATCACATTGAAATTCAGTATCACTCTGTAGGATTCAAATACAGGGACTTCTATGCATACAGCATCATGGCTTTGGTCTGTAATTCATCAGATCTCCCTCAAATTTACTACAATAATCTTCTAGTTTAGGGTTTTAAAGAAGCATTTCTAGAAAAAAAATCTGGTGAAACAATGGCAGTGACATTAAGGCTCTTTCACATGTTAATGTTTATATTCTCATATATCCAGGAAGGAAGGGCCTGTAGACATCTTGATTGGTGTTCAGAGGCTTTAAGTGATCATAAGTGGAGATGGAAGTGATTCTATAATGCCAAGTCTGAGGGATCTCCTCAAAATTTCCAACAGAGAGGTCCATTTTAGGACAGGACTCTGTTTACACAGGCAAATGAGGGTAGTAGGATGGATCCTTTAAATGCTTTGAATTCATGAAATAAAGTCAGCTTTGTTTATCTGATAAATACTATTGATTACATATATAATATATTGATCTATTTTATTATATTCTTAAAGGAAGAAGACCAAATAGAATTTTCATGTCCAGTCATTGGGAAGAGACTGAGAAGGAGCCCTAACCAGCAGTAATTGCTGTTGTCTACAGCTCAACAGTTGGCTGCTGCAGAGACAAAGGGAAGAAGCCGGAAAGGCCCCTGTGGATCCCACCCCTGCTGATCCAAGGATACTCCTGAGACTACTCAGGAGCAGAGAAAAGGTTGAAAGCTTCCTGCTACTGGACACCTGCCTCGCTCCTTGCACTATGGCCCAGGAAGGTCTCCTGAAAGACTTGAGGGCAGAGGCCAGCTGCCCAATGTGCCTGGACTGTGGGCACCACTGCTGTGACTCCTGCTTCCAGCACGACTGGCAGGACCTGCTGGACATCATCCCTTGTCCCATCTGCTAGCGCAGCACCACTGTGCCCACAGGAAGCTGCAGATGATCAGTCAGCTGTGCACTCTGACTGACATGCTGAAGCAGCTGCCCAGCACAGGGAGCAAGAGGAAGCAGCAGCAGGAGCAGCCCCAATGTGAGTAGCACCAGCAGGTCCTCAGCCTGTTCTGTGAAAAGGACCTGGAGCTGGTGTGTGCCCAGTGCAGGGCGTCTTGTGAGCAGCTGGCTCACCCTCTCATTCCTATTGAGGAGGCTGTTGCTCAGCAAAGAAGGAAACTCAAATCCCACATGCAAAGGCTAAAGAGGAAGCTGGAAGATGCTAAAAAGGAGTTGGAAATGCAAATACAAGGAATTCAACAATTGAAAGAGAAGGCTAAAAGTCAACGAAATCTGTTAGTCTGTGAATTCAGAAACTGCAAACGTTTCTTGAGAAACACCATGTCTATGATACTATGCTACTAAGTGAAATCACAAGTGTTTCTCAAAAGATGATTGAAAGTTGAAAGCAAGGGTCAAGCTATGGCTCCTCAATAAAGAGGCTATGATTGATCTCACCAAGATGTCTGTGCAGACAGACCTGAGCCTCTTCCTGAGGGTGAGAAGCCTCTAGCACCAGTTGAGCAGGTGTAAAGATTTAAAAGCTCCAGAGTCCTCTTCCTACACAGTTTCAGGTGGATTTGACACTAGGCCCTGAGACTGCTCAGTGCAATCTCGCCATGCTTGAAGATAGAAAGACAGCTAGGTTTTACTATAAAATGATGGAATCCACCACGGATCCCAACCTGGAGGCATTTACTTCTCATACATCTGTTCTGAGCTCTGAGTGGTTTGAAGCCAGGAGGCCTTTTTGGATAGTAGAAATCAGAGGCACAGATGTGTGCTTCTTAGGCGTCTGTAAAGAGTCTTTACCCCTGCAGGTACTGGGACCACAGGCCTTACGCAGTGGCTGCTGGAAAATCCAACAGCCTGTTGGGACTAACTTCAACTCAGCAACAATGAAATTGATCATTGGCATTTTTCTGGACTATAAGCTAAGAGAAATTTGGTTTTATGATATCTCTGAAAGATCTCTCATATGCACACTTGCTGATACCTTTACAGAGATCCCTTATTTTACTATAGAACCTTCTTCCTGGGAGCTGGGCAGTAGCACAGCGGGGTAAGCACACATGGTGCCAGCGCAAGGACCAGCGTAAGGATCCTGGTTGGAGCCCCTGGCTCCCCACCTGCAGGGGAGTCAGGCAGTGAAGTAGGTCTGCAGGTGTCTCTCTTTCTCTCCCCCTCTCTGTCTTCCCCTCCCCTCTCCATTTCTCTCTGTCCTATCCAACAACAACGACATCAATAACAACAGTAATAACTACCATAATAAAACAACAAGGGCAACAAAAGGGAACAAATAAATAAATATTTAAAAAAGAACCTTCTTCCTTATCATTGGTCATGACTATAAGATAAAAGTGGGAGTTGGGTGGCCCATAGCGCAAGAACAGCATAAGGATGCCGGTTAGAGCCCCCGGCTCCCCACCTGCAAGGGGTGGGTGATCGCTTCACAGGCGGTGAAGCAGATCTGCAGGTGTCTGTCTTTCTCTCCCCTTCTCTGTCTTCCTCTCCTCTTTCCATTTCTCTCTGTCCTATCGAACAACAACGACATCAATGACAACAACAATAATAACTACAACAATAAAACAAGGGCAACAAAAGGGAAAATAAATAAATAAATGAATAAATATTTTTAAAAATTAAAAAAAAGATAAATGCAAAGCCCCTTGTACATATTCACCAGATTGTTGATTTCCTACCTAACAGGAAGCCTATTAACAAAGTGTTTGAATTCTGGCAGTTGGGCGATAGCGCAACAGGTTAAGGACACCTGGCGCAAAGCGCAAGGACCCATGTAAGGATACAGGGTTCAAGCCCCCTGCTCCCCACCTGCAGAAGAGTCGCTTTACAAGCGGTGAAGCAGGGCTGCAGGTGTCTATCTTTCTCTCCCCCTCTCTGTTTTCCCCTCCTCTCTCCATTTCTCTGTCCTATCCAACAGTGACAACATCAATAACAACCACAATAATAACTACAACAACAGTAAAAACAATGGCAACAAAAAGGAAATAAATAAAAAATAAAGTGTTTGAATTCATTATTTTTAAAAATTTTTTAAGTTATTTTATTTTATTTTTATTTTTTAAATATTTATTTTATTTATTTATTCCCTTTTGTTGCCCTTGTTGTTTTATTGTTGTGGTTATTATTGTTGTTGTTGTTGTTGGATAGGACAGAGAGAAATGGAGAGAGGAGGGGAAGACAGAGAGGAGGAGAGAAAGATAGACACCTGCAGACCTGCTTCACCGCCTGTGAAGCGACTCCCCTGCAGGTGGAGAGCCGGGGTTCGAACCAGGATCCTTATGCCGGTCCTTGTGCTTTGCGCCACCTGCGCTTAACCCGCTGCGCTACAGCCCGACTCCCTGAATTCATTATTTTTTTTATAAATCCTTTTGTTTTTCTTTTGCCTCCATGGTTATTGCTGGGGCTTGGTGCCTGCACTACGAATCCACTGCTCCCAGAGGCTATTTTCTTCCCTTTTTTGTTTATTGTTGTTATTATTGTTGTTGTTGTTGTCCTTGTTGGATAGGACAGAGAGAAATGGAGAGAGGAGAGGAAGACAGAGAGGGGAGAAAAAACTGGACACCTGCAGACCTGCTTCCCCATTTGTGATGCGACCCCCCTGCAGGTGCGGAGCCAGGGGCTGGAACCTGGATCCTTAGGCCAGTCCTTGTGCTTTGTACTATGTGTACTTAACCTGCTGCGCTACCACGTGGCCCCCTGAATTCATTTTTTGCAGTGTTGATTTCTTCACTCTTCCACTCAGGTTTCACAGTGTGCCATACATATGGCCAAGTTGTTGGGATGCTTACTTATGTAGTTATTTATTTATGTAAATATTTATTTTCCCTTTTGTTGCCCTTGCTGTTTCATTGTTGTAGTTATTATTGTTGTTCTTGATGTCATCGTTGTTGAATAAGACAGAAAGAAATGGAGAGAGGAGGGGATGACAGACAGGGGGAGCGAAAGACAGACACCTGGAGACCTGCTTCACCGCCTGTGAAGTGACTCCCCTTGCGCTTTGCACCATGTGCACTTAACCCGCTGCGCCACCACCGGACTCCCTATTGGGATGCTTTATGGTTCACTGTGCTTAGGGGGAGGCTCTTACCTCTAAATCTTGCCTGAGAAGGTCTTCCCCATTCTAGGTGCTCTTCATCATTAAACTTACATGCCCTTTTCACTACATGCCCTTTTCAATTTAAAATGCCCTGATTTATACATACTTAACCATCTTTGTCTACAGAAAATTAATTTCACCCACCTATAGAGTGAAATTTCTTTTTTTTAATTTTTTTTAATTTCATTTTTGAGAGAGATGTGGAGAGAGAGAGAGAGAGAGAGAACCACCAGAGCACTGCTCAGCTCAGACTTATGGTGGTGCGGGGGATTGAACCTGGGACTTAGGAGCCTCAGGCATGAGAGTCTGTTTGCATAACCATTATGCTGTCTCTCCCGCCCTAGAGTGAAATTTCTAGAACTGTTTTGGCTTACAAGAGATTAGTCTAATGCTGAGATCTCGCCAGAGTGGTCTTCATGCAAACTGACACAAAGGTCATCAGTCAAATTTTTGCCAATCACCCTCATTCACTACCTCAGTCTCTGACCTTCTAAAAAGCACAAGATACCAAGATTTCTTCTCTACCACCTGCCTCAAGTAAAGCATTATTTCATTGCAAAATAAGTGCCATTGTATGATCAGTTCCTTTATATTTTGCATAGATAATTTGCTCCATATTTGTATGTTAATTGTGTAGCATGCCACATTCATACTATCTATACATTCTAAGTATTTTCTCTTGGATCCTTTATGGTTTTCTATGCATACTTCATTTCATCTTCAAATAATGATTCTCCTCTTTTTTTTTATTTATTAAAAGAAAGAAAGAAAGGGAGTAAGAATGGGGGGTAAGGCATTACAGTGCACAAGGACCCAGAGTTAAAGTCCCTGGTCCCCACCTGGAGGGGGAAAGCAGGGATGCAGGTGTCTCTCTTTCTCTTTTTCTATTTCCTCCTACCCTCTCAATTGCTCTCTGTCTATATCCGATAATAAAATAAATAAGTAAAATTTTTAAAAAGGAAAAGAAGAAAAAAAAGAGAAAGTATAGAAAAAGAAAATAAATAAAAACAGTGAGGGAGAGAAGGGAGAGAGAGAGAGAGAGAGAGATGCATACATGCAGTACTGCTCTACTGCTTGTGAAACCTCCCCCCATCCTAGCTGGTGACCAAAGGTTGAACCCAGGTCCTTGCACATGGTAACATGTGAACTCTACTGGGTGTATCCCTGAAATGTATGCCTTTTGTGTACTATCAAAAAAATAACAATTTTGGGGAGTCGGGCTGTAGCGCAGCGGGTTAAGCGCAGGTGGCGCAAAGCACAAGGACCGGCATAAGGATCCCGGTTCGAACCCCGGCTCCCCACCTGCAGGGGAGTCGCTTCCCAGGCGGTGAAGCAGGTCTGCAGGTGTCTGTCTTTCTCTCCTCCTCTCTGTCTTCCCCTCCTCTCTCCATTTCTCTCTGTCCTATCCAACAACGACAACAACAATAATAACTACAACAATAAAAAACAAGGGCAACAAAAGGGAATAAATAAATAAAATAAACTTAAAAAAAAATAAAAAATAACAATTTTTGGTCCATGACAATGTGTGCGCTCTAGTGATACCTACGTGTCACCTAGGTGTGATGATTCTCTTTTAATTCGGGTCACTTTTATTTACTTTTCTTTCTTTCTCTCTCAACTGCAATATCACTACACTGAGGAAATGTTGATATACAGAATCTTGGTTGTCAGAGGTTACCTTTGCATATTTCCTCAATATTTGGTTTCTGTGTGTGGCAGTCAGGAACTCTTCTGTGGTATGAATAATGTCTGTAGTGGACAAAGAAGACAAAGGAAGGATCTCCTTTCACTTCCTGACCACAAAGCATATTGAGTGTGGGAAGCTGTGTGATTGAGGAGAGTTAGAAGAATAACACAGTGACGCTGTTGTATCTGCTGATGGAGTCAACTCATCTAGTTTGCTTACCCTGGTATAGGAGACAGCTTGCCATCACTCATAGCAAGAACTGCTGATATGTATGTTGTTCTCGTCAGCACAGGGTGGCTGGATACATGTGGGCTCACTTCTGAGCTCTTGATTTCGTTCTACTGATTCAAATGGCCATAATTGTCCCATTAAAACCCTATTATTTTACTACTACTTTGTAGTATGCATTGAAATTGATGACTGTCACCCTCCTTTTTGTTTTTCTTTTTACTTGAAACACTTTGGCTATACTAATTTTTTGTTTCTTTTGTGGTTCCACACAAATTTTTGTTTATGTAGGTCAATTTCTTTGAATAATGTCATTGAAATCTTGGTAAGGATTTCATGTAAATTGTATATTGATTTTAGAAAAATGTCCATTTTAGTAATGGTTATTTTTCTAATCCAGGAGTAAGGAATGCTCCTCCATTTCTGTGCCCATGTTTCTATTTTTTTTTTTCTATTTCTATTTTTTAACAACGTCTTATAACTTTTCCCTGTAAATATGTTTTACCTCCTTAGTGAGATTTACCCCTGTACATTTTTGTTAGATTGTAAATGAAATTAAATATTTTATGTCCCTTTTATTTGACTCATTTGTATGCAGAAATGTCACATCCTGAAAGAAAATTCTTAGGGGCTCAAAGACACATGATGGGGTCCTCTGCCCAAGGAAGTTAGATTGGCATCATGGTATCATCTGGAACCTGGTGGTGGAAAAAGAGTTAAGATATAAAGCAGAACAAATTTTTGACTAATCATGAACCTAAAGGCATGAATATTGCAGATGAAGATTGTGGTCTCCTTTTTGGAAAACGCTAGTAGGTCTGTGTTAGGTATATTCCAGAGGGCCCATGACTTTACTAGTTTTTGCCTTCGCCTGGCATGTAATAGGCAGGTGGACTCAGGTTATTGTCTGGGGAGATGGTGTCATAGTTGGAAAAAGGACTAGGAAGCTGGATCAGGGAAGAGAGTATCTCCCAAATATGGGGAAAATATGTAAATATTTTTAACTGTAAGCCCCACTGGTTGATCTGGAGCCCATATTCAGCTTAGGAGCCTATGTAACCTGTGCATCCCTGTAGGTCTGGGCTCACATTCTGTGGTCACAGCTGGGAACATTCCAGGCTGCACTAATTAGGGAAAGAGAGAGACAGAGTATGGATCAACCTGCCAATGCCCATGTTCAGCGGAGAAGCAATTACAGAAGCCAGACCTTCCACCTTCTGTACCCCACAATGATCCTGGGTCCATACTCTCAGATGGATAAAGAATAGGAATGCTATCAAGGGAGGGCATGGGATATGGAGCTCTGGAGGTGAGCAATGTGTGGAAATGTACCCCTCTTATCCTATGGTCTTGTCAATGTTTTCATTTTAAAAACAAAAAAAAATAATTAAAAAAGGAAAAAACTCTTGCTCTTAAAAAGATCAGGCAGATATCCCTAGTATACATTTTCTGCTATAAAAGGTAGTGTTGCAATTAATATTCTCTCACAAGAAATTTTATAGATCCTTTGATCCAAAAGGAAATTACAGGGGCCAGCTGGTGGTGCACCTGGTTAAACGCATATATAACAGTGTGTAAGGACCCAGGTTCAAGCCCCTGGTCCCCACTTGCAGGGAGAAAGCTTCACAAGTGGTGAAGCAGAGGTGCAAGTGTCTCTCTGTCTCTTTCACTTTCTGTCTCCCTTCTCTTCTCAGTTTTTCTCTGTCTCTAATAGTAAAATTAAAAGAAATTATAAAAAAAGGAAAGTACACATCAAGTTTGGCACTTTCTTTTTGCTATGTATGACAGTTTTTATTGCAAAAAATTAATGTAAAAGTAAAAAAAGTCATGGAAGACATTTTTATAGCTGACTTTGCAGAACATTACATCATAATTTAATTAATGCACTTAGTGAAACTGTCTTAAGAGAGATATTTTTCTTTTCTTCAATATTTTTTTAAATTTCTTTATTGGAGAATTAATGTTTTACATTCAACAGTAAATATAATAGTTTTGTACATGCATAACATTTCCCAGTTTTCCATATAATAATACTCAAAATTTTTAAAGTATTTTATTTATTTTATTTTTGAGAGAGATACAGAGAAAGACACAGAGAAAAACACCAGAGCACTGCTCAGCTCTAGCTTATGGTGGTGGCAGGGATTGAACCTGGGACTTCAACTCAGGCATGAGAGTCTCTTTGCATAACCATTATGATATCTACCCCACCCAAGATATTTTCTTGTTTACAGCCCACATTTATTCTTTCTCCAGGCTTAATTGAATGCAAAAACTCCCATGTATATAATTGTTAATACTTGAGAATTTTTTGTTTCTGTTCACGAAGCATGAGATACATTTTTATGTGCTTTGTACTATATGTGTTGAAACAGCAATAACATTTCTCACAGCACTACAAAAATTAAACTAATGTGGTGATTTTAAGAGTAAAACTACTAGATTTAGTTAATAACAGAGAGATATTCTTCTAAAGATTAAGTGAAGATTTTACTTAAGACCAACTCAGCAAAGAAAATTAGGTTTTCAATTGTTATTTGGAATCTGTCAGGTAGCTTCTTAATGGCGTCATTTTATTATCTGGTAGCAAGTTTTTACTAGAAGTAATTTTCTGATTGACTTGCATTCTATCACATATTAATTATTTAAATAAGGTGAATTAATCACCTTTATTATAATTAGCACTGTACATACTGTGATCTCCATGAGCAATATCTATATGAAAAGATGGTTACCACAGACTGTTTCAAATATGTTACTTACCTGGATTCAACTTTTATTTTATATTTGTGAAAATATACTGCTTTACAAATATAATTTCATTGTCCAATGGAAACAAAGGTGTAGTCTGGGAGGTGACACAGTGAATAAAACACTGGACTGTCAAGCATAATGTCCTGAGTTCAATCCCCGGCAGCACATGTATCAGAGTGATGTCTGGTTCTTTTTGTCTCTCCTCCTATCTTTTTTTTTTTAATATTTACTTATTAATTTATTCCCTTTTTGTTGCCCTTGTAGTTTTATTGTTGCAGTTATTATTGTTGTTGTTACTGATGTCGTTGTTATTGGATAGGACAGAGAGAAATGGACAGAGGAGGGGAAGACAGAGGGGGAGAGAAAGATAGACACCTGCAGACCTGCTTCACCGCTTGTGAAATGACTCCCCACTAGAACCAGGATCCTTAGGAAGGTCCTTGTGCTTTGCGCTACATGCGCTTAACCTGCTGTGCTACCGCCCGACTCCCTCTTCATATCTTTCTAAAAAATTATATATATATATATATATATATATATATATATATATATATATATATAATTTATTTATTCCCTTTTGTTGCCCTTGTTTTTTTATTGTTGTAGTTATTATTGTTGTTATTGATGTCGTCATTGTTGGATAGGACAGAGAGAAATGGAGAGGGGAGGGGAAGACAGAGAGGGAGAGAGAAAGATAGATACCTGCAGACCTGCTTCACCTGCCAGGGGCTCGAACCGGGAGCCTTATGCCGGTCTTTGCGCTTCACGCCACATGCGCTTTACTCGCTGTGCTACCGCCAGATTCCCCTTAAATAAAATCGTTTAAAATTAAAAAAAAAAAAAAGAAAGAAACAAAGGCTTATTATAGCTAAGAACTTTACAAACTCAAATGTATCAGTTATAATAATTGCCAAGAAAAGGTTTATTTCTTGCCAGGGAGGTTAGTGCAGATGTTATCTTCCTGGCAAGAGAAAAAAAAAAAAGATATTCTTAGCACTTTCCTCCATCTGGGAGGAATCTTCCTCTACTTGCATAAAATCAAGGTTATTCCACACTCCTCTAGTTCCCATGGCACCATGTAAAAACTAGGGACAGAGGGGTTTAGGTTAGAATAATGATTGTGCAAAGAAGACTTTTATATCTGATACACCAAAGGCCCCAGGTTTAATTCTCAGCATTTTTTCTCTCCCGTTTTATATTCCCCTCCTATCTCAATTTCTCTTTGTCCTACCTAATAAAATTAAAGAAATAGAAAAAGATTTCCACTGGGAGCATTGGACTCCTAGTGCAGCAGCAGGCTTCAGTAATAAGCATGGTGATTTATGGAATATTCATGTATGAAAACCAAAGGTGAGGTGGGGATATATAACATGAGAGTTATGCAAAGATTCTCTCATGCCTGAGGCTCCACCATAAACTAAAGCTGAGCAGTACTTTGGAAAAAGGGAGGGAGAAACAAAGATATGACATTGCTCCAATGAGGAAGGCCTCCGGAAGCCTCTCTGTTCAGGAGCATGGCTCTGAAATAGAGTCTTTGTCTCATTACCCTGGTGGTGGGAAAGAACTGTGTGCTCACCTCCCAAATTACACATGTTGTACATGTGTAAATATGTACACTACAGGTTTTGGTGTCTGAGGGGACAATTGCCCGCCTCCAAGCAAAGACTGAAAGAAAATGCATCCTTGAGGGTACTGCTGGAGAGGTATTTTTTTTAAATAATTTATTTCTTTATTGGGGAATTAATGCTTTACATTCAACAGTAAATACGATAGTTTGTACATGCATAACATTCCCCAGATTCCCATTTAACAATACAACCCCCACTATGTCATTCATCATTTTTCATGGACCTGTATTCTCCCCACCCACCCACCCACTCCAGAGTCTTTTACTTTGGTGTAATACTCCAATTCCATTTCAGGTTCGACTTGTGTTTTCTTTTCTGATCTTGTTTTTCAACTTCGGCCTGAGAGTGAGATCATCCCATATTCATCCTTCTGTTTCTGACTTATTTCACTCAACATGATTTTTTCAAGGTCCATCCAAGATCGGCTGAAAACGGTGAAGTCACCATTTTTTACAGCTGAGTAGTATTCCATTGTGTATATAGACCACAACTTGCTCAGCCACTCATCTGTTGTTGGACACCTGGGTTGCTTCCAGGTTTTGGCTATTACAAATTGTGCTGCCAAGAACATATGTGTACACAGATCTTTTTGGATGGATGTGTTGGGTTCCTTAGGATATATCCCCAGGAGGGGAATTGCAGGGTCATAGGGTAGGTCCATTTCTAGCCTTCTGAGAGTTCTCCAGACTGTTCTCCACAGAGGTTGGACCAATTGACATTCCTACCAGCAGTGCAGGAGGGTTCCTTTGACCCCACACCCTGGAGAGGTGTTTTGAACAACATACCTCTTTACCTCTTCTTTCACATAGTGGCAAACCCCCCCCACCACCACCACCACCACCACACACCCTTTCAGGAAAAGTCTTTGCCAAAATTCACCTGGTTTCCTTTGCTGTTAGCTGCTATGTAACAAAGCTGCAGAAACAAATTGTGTCCATTTTCTTTCTTTCTTTTTTTTTTAATTTAAGAAAGGATTAATTAACAAAACCATAGGGTAGGAGGGGTACAACTCCACACAATTCACACCACCCAATCTCCATATCCCACCCCCTCCCCAGTAGCTTTCCCATTCTCTATCCCTCTGGGAGCATGGACCCAGGGTCATTGAGGGTTGCAGAAGGTAGAAGGTCTGGCTTCTGTAATTGCTTCCTCGCTGAACATGGGCATTCAGCCCATCTTGGATGGACCTTGAAAAAATCATGTTGAGTGAAATAAGTCAGAAACAGAAGGATGAATACGGGATGATCTCACTCTCAGGCCGAAGTTGAAAAACAAGATTAGAAAAGAAAACACAAGTCGAACCTGAAATGGAATTGGAGTATTACACCAAAGTAAAAGACTCTGGGGTGGGTGGGTGGGTGGGTGGGGAGAATACAGGTCCATGAAAAATGATGAATGAAATAGTGGGGGTTGTATTGTTAAATGGGAATCTGGGGAATGTTATGCATGTAAAAAAAAAAAAAAGAAGTAGAAACGCAAAAAAAAAAAAAAAAAAGGGCGACCAGTCAACACCCATTTTTTTTCTTTTATTAATTTTTATTTATAAAATGGAAATGATTGACATGACTATAGGATAAGAGGGCTGCATATCCACACAGTGCCCACCTCCGGAGCTCCATATACAATCCCCTTCCCTGATAGCTTCCCTATTCTTATCCTTCTGGAAGTATGGACCCTGGATCATTGTAGGGTGCAGAAGGTGGAAGGTCTGGCTTCTGTAATTTCTTCTCCACTGAACATGGGGGTTGGCAGGTCAAGTCGATCCACACTCCCAGCCTGTTTCTCTTTCACTAGTGGGGCAGGGCTCTGGGGAGGCAGGGCTCCAGAACATACTGGTGAGGTCATCTGCCGAGGGAAGTCGGGTTGGCATCATGGTATCATCTGGAATCTGGTGGCTCCTTCCAAGTCTGACTCAGGCATAATCTCTGAGATGAGACAACCCTGGCCAATTGTGTCCCTTTTTAATCAACTGCAGGAAAGGCTGAAACTGACAGACTTAGAGATTTTGTAGGGCTGGTGGGGGACCTGTGAGGTTTCCAAATCTAGCTTGGTTATTCTTTATGACCAAGGCTATTCTCTAAGGTATATATTTAGAACATTTGGGTACATGTTTTTAACCAAGACTGAGAAGACACGGGATGGTCACTCTCCCATGGTCTTTGTTCTTCAATCTGTACTCTAATCCTATCTCAGACTTCTCAGATCACAGTTCCAGGTTTCCTGGTGGGTTATTTCTAAATATAAGTAAGTTCAAGGTCCATCACATTCCTTTCCCCTTCAGGATACTAGTCAGGCAGGCATTGGATTCTATTGACCTAGAACATGCTTTTTATCAGTCATCAAGGACACAGACAACTGACTCTTGATGCCTGAGTTATTAGAAAAAAGTGTAAGTTATATAAAGGGACAAAATCATGAATACTCTTGCTTTGTTTGGCTGAACAGATAGATCACAAAAAATAGGAGACATGTTGTCTGAGTCTACATTGTAAAATTCCTAGAAATATGTGTATGTATACCAGATAGGCAGTGCAGTGCAAAAGTCATAAGTTCTCAAAGGAGGGGGGAATGTTAGAAATGGAGACGATAACTAGAGGGCTCTGAAAGTGAACAAGAAAAAATTAAGGACATTCAAAAATAGCAATGGGTATAGATGTGACTTAGGAAGAGAAGGTAGTACTATAGAAATAATAGTTCAACCCATATCTGTGACCTTTGGAGAACTACTGAAGTTTCCAGTGAAGGGAATACAGACACAGCAATTTTATGGTGGCAATGGTATAGAATCATATCCTTATTATTTCATATTCTTTTTAAATAGTATTATCTTTATTTATTTATTGGCTAGAGAAAGCCAGAAATTGAGAGGAGGGGTAGATAGGGTGAGAGACAGAGAGACACCTGCAGCCCTGCTTCACCACTTGTGAAGCTTCCTCCTGCAGGTGGGGTTATCTCATAATTTTGTAAGTCAATATTAAATCACTAATAATAAATGCCTTCAAAGTTTTTAAAAGTTCTAGAAATGTGTACCTCTATTGTCACTATAAGCATTACTTTGAGCAGAGGGTTAGGAATTATCAGAAAATCCAGAGAAATTCTTTTTTTTTTTGTTTTTAATTTCTTTATTGGGGAATTAATGTTTTACATTCAACAGTAAATACAATAGTTAGTACATGAATAACATTTCCCAGTTTTCTGTGCTCGCTTCGGCAGCACATATACATTTCCCAGTTTTCTATATAACAATACAACCCCCACTAGGTCCTCTGTCATCCTTCTTGGATCTGTATTCTCCCCACCCACCCACCCCAGAGTCTTTTACTTTGGTGCAATCAGAGCATTCTTTTAAATTCAGGGTAGAAATGCAAATACTCTGGCCCATTCTTAGACATCAAATTATCAAGGCTCAGGAGCCTCAAGAAATAAAATTTTCTCACTTAAGGCAAAAAAGTAGGAGCAAGCTCTTTAAAAAATTTCTTGAGTGGTCTGGGAGGAGGCGTAGTGGTAAAGCTTTGGACTCTCCAGCATGAGGTCCTGAGTTCGATCCCTGGCAGCACATGTGCCAGAGTTATGACTGGTTCTTTCTCTCTCCTCCTATCTTTCTCATAAATAAATTTAAAAAAAAACCTTCTTAGGTGGGTTGGCACATCTGGCAGAGTTCAAATACTACTAAAATCTTGTCAAGGGCCTGTAGACAGTATCATGGTTATGAAAAAGCCTTTATACCTGAAGCTTGGAAACTCTACAATCAGCAAGATCTGAGAAGGGCTTCTGTCTCTCTTTCTTTCTTTCTCTCTACACATTTTTTATTTTATTTTTTTTACCAGAGCACTGTTCAACTTTCTTATGGTGGTGTGGGAGATTGAACCTGGGACTTTGGAGCCCCAGGCATGAAAACCTGTCTGCATAACCATTATGCTACCTACTTTCCACCCTCTACACATTTCTCATGAAACTCAACTAAACCAAAATTTAAAAAAATAATAATAATAGGAGATATTTAAAATATACCACTGGGGACTGGTTGGTAGTGCAGCTGGTTGAGCACACATGTTACAATGCACAAGGACCTGGGTTCAAGTCCCCACTCCCCACCTGCAGGAGGAAAGCTTTTTGAGTGGTGAAGCAGTGCTGCAAATGTCTCTTTCTCTCTCCTTCTGTATCTCCCCTTACTCTCTAGATTTCTGAAAGTCTTTATCTATTAAACAAAGATGATTATAAAATAACACCATTCCAGTAGCTCATTTAAATGTGACAATGCAGGGCTGGGGAGACAGCATAATGAGTATAGAAATTACTTTCAGGGGAGTTGGGTCGTAGTGCAGCAGATTAAGCTCAGGTGGCTCAAGGACCAGCATGAGGATCCTGGTTCCAGTCCAAGGCTCCCACCTGCAGGGGAGTCGTTTCAGAAGCAGTGAAGCAGGTCTGCAGTTGTCTATCTTTCTCTCCCTCTCTTTGTCTTCCCCTCCTCTCTCCATTTCTCTCTGTCCTATCCAACAAAGGTGACATAAATAACTACAACAATAAAACAACAAGGGCAACAAAAGGGAATCAATAAATAAATATTTTTAAAAACTACTTTCAGTACTGAGGCTCTGAGCTCCCAGAATCAATCTTTCACTCCAAACCCCACGAACATTACCACCTGAATCAGAACTGAGTATCGTTACTGTAAAAAAAAAAAAAGTATGACCTTCTTATAATTTGCCTTTATAAATGCATGTAAGAGTCTGGTGTGGTATTTGCAAGGTAGTGCAATTTTTCCCCACAAGGTGCAGAAAGGCTTCTTGAGACATGAGATCCTCTGTCCTCTGCACTCGGCATCATACTACTCAGCAGCTCTGAATCTTTTTTAAATTTTTTTTATGTTTACTTATTTCCCCTTTTGTTGCCCTTTTTGTTTGACATTGTTGCTGTTATTGATTTCATTGTTGTTGGATAGGACAGAAAGAAATGGAGAGAGGAGGGGAAGACAGAGGGGGGAGAGAAAGATAGACACCTGCAGACCTGCTTCACCGCTTCTAAAGTGACACCTCTGCAGGTGGGGAGCCAGGGGCTCGAACCTGGATCCTTACTCTGGTCCTTGGACTTTGTGCCATGTGCACTTAACCCACTGCACCACCACCTGGCTCTCTAGCAGCTATGAATCTTAAGCACATGAAAATTGAGGTGTGTCAGGTTCCATGTACTGTCTCCATTCCTGGGGAGACTACACTCTCCATACTGAGCCTATGTTTGTTCTTCTTCAGAGGTGTTTCTATATTGAGCAAAGGAGATACACAGAGGCCATGCCATCTGTGAGGCACAGATATCATCCTTGCTTAAGGACCAGGATCTCAAAATGTATTTATTGTTGTGGTCTGGGAGATGGCGCAATGGATAAAGCACTGGATTCTCAAGTATGAGGTCCTGAGTTCAATCCCCGGCAGCACATGTACCAGAGTGATGTCTGGTTCTTTCTCTCCTCCTATCTCTCTCATGAATAAATAAATTAAAAAAATTTAAAAAATGTATTTATTGCTTTCCAACAGAGCTACCTGCCTGGCTTTCCTAATTCTCATCAGTGAATTTACTAGGCTATTTGATGTGGGAACACAAGCCACTGTTTGAGACTAAAATCTCCACACAGGCTAGCTAAAACAAGGAAAAATATTCCAAGATGTAATTTATTTTTAGGAAGTGCTGGTGTGAAAAACACTCTTCTGGGGCCAGGTGGTGGCACATCTGGTTGAGTGCACATATTGCAGTGCACAAGGACCTGGGTTCAAGCCCCCAGTCCCCACCTGCAGAGGGAAATGCAGAAAGATTTAAAGAGGGAAACCAGAGCACTGCTCAGTGCCTCATGCATGAAATTCATTAGCATAACCATTGTGCTCTCTCTCTCCCACCCAGGTCTGTTCTACTTCTTTAATTGAGAAGGTATTTGAAAACTACATATCTCACTCAGTTTAGTAGGATTGAGACACACACTAAGTGGGAGATACCTTTTTTAAAAAATTTATTTATTTTCCCTTTTGTTGCCCTTGTTGTCTTTTTATTGTTGCTGTAGTTGTTGTCATCATTGTTGGATAGAACAGAAAGAAATGGAGAAAGGAGGGAAAGACAGAGAGGGGCAGAGAAAGATAGACACCACCTACAGACCTGCTTCATCACCTGTGAAGCGATTCCTCTGCAGGTGGGGACCTTATGGTCCTTGAGCTTGGTGCCATATGTTCTTAACCCTCTGCATTTCCGTCCAACTCCCAAATTATTTTTTACCTTTATATTACCACATAAGAACCATGTTGGAAACTTTTGTACTCTCCTAGTCATATTCTACGTATTGTGTTAAGTCACTAGGACATTAACTAAACTGGTTTTATTACTCTTAGCCTAAAACAAAAGAGATATTTAAACATTCTTTAAGGATTCAAAATTGAAAAAATAAAAGAAACAGTGGTTGAGCATTTGATACAAGTTGCATTGATGTGACATATCACCCTCTTATAGCCCACAGCACCTCATGAGAACCCCTTTAATGATATCCCAATGATACCCCTTGACAGTATCAACTGTGGATATCAATTCATTGACAAGAAAGCAAGCATAGGGGCTGAGTGGCTGGTTGAGTGAACTCATTACATTGCCCAAGGACTCAGGTTCAAGCTCCTGGTCCCCAACCCACAGGGGGCAAGTTTTGCAAGTGGTGAAACAGAGCTGTAGGTGTGTCTCTGTCTCTCTCCCTATCTCTCTCTTTTTTTTTATTGTTTACCAGAGCACTGCTCAGCTCTGGTTTATGATGGTGTAGGGGACTGAACCTAGAACTATGGAGCCTCAGGCAGGAAAGTCTCTTTGCATAACCATTTTGCTATCTACCCCTGCCATCTCTCTCCTTCTCTATCTCCACCTCCCCTCTTCTTCTTGCGTTTGCCCTTCTTCCGTAGCCAGTCAACAGTGTCAGGTTGAAAGCTGTCAGGAGCTGCTTGTTGCTGGCTTTGAAAGTGACTGGGATCCATGTGGATTCAGTCGGCTAGGAAGGATCGTCAGTTTCCCCAATGAATGGGTACTCACAGGATGCACCACGAGAAGATCGATCCAATGCATCCCACCTCCCCTCTTAACTTCTGACTCTCTCTATCCAATAAATAAAGATAATTAAAAAAGGGTGGGGGTAGAAAGCATAATGGTTATGCAAAGTAACTCATGCCTGAGGCTCCAAGTCCCAGGTATAATCCCCTACACCATCATAAACCAGAGCTGAGCAGTGCTCTGGTAAAAATAAATAAATAAAAATAAAATGATACTATTAATAAAAATAGAATAAATAAGAGTCAATAAAAAAAGAAGTCAAGTATAATTTAAATATGAACAATTCTCAGCTTTGGTTTGTTTGTGGTGGGTGAAGGGTGGGGTTGGGTTGGTTGAATGTGAGTGCTCACAAGCATCCCAACAAAAGTCCTTTTCATGCTCATCCTGTTGATCTCCTGAACCTGCCTTACTTTAATGAGAAAAGTAGGTGTAGAGGACTGGTCACCAGAAGTTGGGCGGTAGTGCAAGGACAGGATTAAGGATCCCGGTTCAAGGCCCCCGGCTCCCTACCTGCAGGGAAGTCACCTCACAGGCAGTGAAGCAAGTCTACAGGTGTCTCTCTTTCTCTCCCTCTCTCTGTCTTCCCCTCCTCTCTCCATTTCTCTCTGTCCTATCCAATAATGACAACATCAATAAGAACAACGATAATGACTACATGAACAATAAAAAACAAGGGCAACAAAAGAGAATAAAGAAATACTTAAAAAACAGAAGACTGGTCACCATCAAATGCTTCATGACTGAGTAAGCAGACTGAATATCAGACATTTCATGGAACTGTATGATCTGGAATCATCTTTTTTTTTTTTTTTTTTTTTTTTTTTTTGTGAAAGGCTCCTATCAACTTCTGTCCTATGAATATTTTTTTCCTGACAATATCTTGTATAGTTTTCCACTTCTAGCAGGTATAGTGATAAAGAGAAGGTATTTGTTTATTATTCTTTTAGACTAGAACACTGCTCAGTTCTGGTTTATGGTGGGGCTGGGGATTGAATCTGGAAACTCAGAGCCTCAGGCTTAAAGGCTTTTGCATAACCATTATGCTATCTTCCTAACCCAAGATTAGGTATTTTTCTTTCACATTTCTATGTCACCTACTCTTCTAGAACATGGAAAAATAAAAAAGTCTAAGTATATAGTCCAATTTCACAAGACCCGGCATAATGCCCATTTAAGTTGGTGCTTGTATCCATGTGGCTCAGTAAACAAATTGTTGTTTCAAATACAAATTAAAGGCTATTAAACTTTTTTTAACTGCGAAAATTGATCCAAGGATCTTCCCTACTGAAACATGATTAATTAAATCTGAGGGACCAGAAGAATACTAGAGCTCTTCCAGATCTTCATGGGGCCTTGTTGGGGAGTGAACTTGTGGCTTCAGGCCTCAGCAGGCAAAGCTCGAATTTGATGGAATCACCAAAATCAGACCAACAAGGAGTTTACAGAGAGGAAAGGTGGGACAGAAAGGGAGGGGCAAACTGACAGGCAGGGAATGGCCCCATCCTGCAATGGGGCAAGAGGAAAGCTAGGAATCTCATTAAGTTTTGAAATTGACCAATGGGAGGGAAGAGAGGATGCACTCTAGAAGTATATAAAGTGGGCTTGTCTCTGCCCAGAGCAGTTAGCTGAGACTCTGACAGGCATTGAGTTCTCTGTACTGGATCTAGGCACCAGGCTGCTCTGAAGGAAGGAGACTGAGTACCTCAGCACAGGCCACACTTGGGCAGACTTTTACAGGAAACAGGTGAGAAGGACAATGAAGCTGCCAATGTGGAGGTGGGAACCCTGAGGTCAGACACCCCGGGGAAAGGTGGTTCTAGGATACTGGCAGCTGGGAGTATGTGTGTGTGTGTGGGGGGGGGGGGGTGCAGGGATACTGAGAGGACAGGCTTTCACTCTGACCCATTTGAATGTTATATCTGATACAGATGTGGGGGCCCCTTTCAGTCAGGTCCCACATCAGTATGGATCTATTTATTTATTTTTGCCTCCAGGGTTGTTTCTAGGGCTCCGTGCCTACACCACGAATTCACTGATCCTGGAGGCTTTCCCCCCCCCTTTTTGTTTTATTGCTGTTGTGGTTATTATTATTCTTGTCATTGGTGTCATTGTTGTTGGATAGGACAGAGAAATGGAGAGGGATGGGGAAGACAGAAGGGGAGAGAAAGACACCTGCAGACCTAGTTTACCGCCTGTGAAGTGATCCCCCGACAGGTGGGGATCCATTGGCCAAACCGGGATCTTTACGCAGGTCCTTATGCTTTGCACCATGTGCGCTTAATCCACTGCGCTACTGCCCAAACCCCTGGATCTATTTTCTAAATTACAAACTATCAGTTTTGTTGTTGGGTCTCTTACCTCACTGTAGATAGAACGTTTGCTGACATGTTTTTATTCAGTGAAATTTTGAACTTTCAGAAATCTCTGAAATTGCCCTTGTGACAAAGTGTGAAGAAAAAACAGCAAAATTAGTGGTCTGGAACATTTAGGGAGGGAAGGTATAAATACTAAGTTTTTTTTTTTTAATTTCCTTATGGGGAATTAATGATTTACATTCCACAGTAAATACAATAGTTTGTACATGCATAACATTTCTCAGTTTTCCATATAACAATAAAAGCCCTGCTAGGTCTTCTATCATCCTTCTTGGACCTGTATTTCCCCTCCCCCAACCCATCCCAGAGTCTTTTTTTTTTAATTTTATTTATTCCCTTTTGTTGTCCTTGTTGTTTTATTGTTGTAGTTGTTATTGTTGTTGTCGTCGTTGTTGGATAGGACAGAGAGAAATGGAGAGAGGAGGGGAAGACAGAGAGGAGGAGAGAAAGACAGACACCTGCAGACCTGTTTCACCACCTGTGAAGTGACTCCCCTGCAGGTGGGGAGCCAGGGCTCGAACCGGGATCCTTATGCCGGTCCTTGTGCTTTGTGCCACCTGCGCTTAACCCACTGCCCCGCTGCGCTACAGCCCGACTCCCCCAGCGTCTTTTACTTAGGTGCAATACACCAACTCCAGCCCAGATTCTACCTGTTTTTATCTTCTGATTTTTTTCTTTTATTTATTTTATTTATTCCCTTTTGTTGCCCTTGTTTTATTGTTGTAGTTATTATTGTTATTGTTGTTGGATAGGACAGAGAGAAATGGAGAGAGGAAGGTAAGACAGAGAGGAAAAAAGACACCTGTAGACCTGCTTCACCACCTGTGAAGTGACTCCCCTGCAGGTGGGGAGCCAGGGGCTCGAACTGGGATCCTTATGCCAGTCCTTGCACCACCTGCAGCTGCTGCTGCTCTGTAGCCCCACCTCCGGAAGTAATTCCTTGATCTTACTCTTCAAATTCTGCCTGAGAGTGAGATCATTCCATATTCATCCTTCTGTTTCTGACTTATTTCACTTAACATTATTTCTTCAAGGTCCATGCAAGATCACCTTAAAATGGTGAAGTCACCATTTTTTAGAGCTAAGTAGTATTCCATTGTGTATATATACCACAACTTGCCCAGCCATCTGTTGTTTTGGCAATTCTAGGTCTTTTCTGCTTCCAGATAAACATTTGTAGCATTTGCTCTATTCATCTCAAAAATGTGGTAGGGATCTTGATGGGGATAGCATTAAATTTGTAGATGGCTGTGGGTAGTATATTCATTTTCATGATGTTAATTCTTCCAATCCATGAACGTAGAATATCTTTCCACTTCTTTTTTTTTTCTTTTTTAAAATATTTATTTATTTATTCCCTTTTGTTGCCCTTGTTATTTTATTGTTGTAGTTATTATTGTTGTTGTTGTTGATGTCAATGTCATCGTTGTTGGATAAGACAGAGAGAAACGGTGAGAGGAGAGGAAGACAGAGGGGGAGAGAAAGACAGACACCTGCAGACCCGCTTTCTTTCCACTTCTTTGTGTCTTTTTCAATTTCCTTGAGTAGTGACTCATAATTTTCAATATACAAGTCTTTCACTTCTTTGGTTAGATTTACTCCTAGATATTTTATTGTTTTGTTGCTATAGTAAAAGGAATTGATTTCTGGATTCCAGTTTCTTCGAACTTTGTGTTTGTATGGAGGAGTGTCACTGACTTCTGAATGTTAATTTTGTAGCCTGACACCTTACTGTATTGCCTGATGATTTCCAAACACTTCTTGCTGGATTTCCTAGGTTTTTCTATGTATACTGTCATGTCATCTGCAAATAGGGAGAGTTTGACTTCTTCTCTTCCAATCAGTAACCCTTTAATTTCTTGCTCCTGCCTGAGTGCTATGGCAAGAGCTTCCAACACTATGTTGAATAGTAATGGTGATAGTAGGCAGCCCTGTCTAGTACTGATCTGAGGGGAAATGCTTCCAGTTTTTCACCATTGAGTATGATGTTGACTGTAGGTTTGCTATATATAGACTCCACTATCTTCAGGAATTTTCCATCTATTCCCATTTTTATAGTGTTTTGATCATAAAGGGATGTTGCATTTTGTTAAAAGCTTTCTCTGCATCTATTATTATGACCATGTGGTCTTTGGTCTTGCTTTTATTGATGTAGTGGATCACGTTGATTGATTTATGTATATTAAACCAACCTTGCATCCCTGGGATAAGCCCCACATGGTCATGATGAGCAATCTTTTTAATATACTGCTGTATCTGGTTGGCTAGAATTTTGTTCAACATTTTAATATCTATGTTCATCAGAGATATTGGTCTAGTTTTCTTTTTTGGTTGTGTCTCTGTCTGCCTTTGGTATCAAAGTGATGTTGGTTTCATAAAAGCTGGAAGGGAATATTCCAGTGTCTTCAATCTTCTCGAAGAGAGAAACACCTAAGTTTTTTGTTGTTGTTGTAGTTATTATTGTAGTTATTGATGTCTTTGTTGGATAGGACAGAGAGAAATGGAGAGAGGAGGGGAAGACAGAGAGGGGGAGAGAAAGATAGACACCTGCAGACCTGCTTCACCAGTTCTGAAGCAACTCCCCTGCAGGTGGGGAGCTTGTGTCTCAAACCGGGATCCTTATGCCCATCCTTGTACTTTGTGCCACCTGGGCGTAACCCGCTGCACTACCAACCGACTCCCTGATATAAATACTAAGTTATCTAACTTCAAATTCTTCTTCTTCTTCTTCTTCTTCTTTTTTTAACCAGAGCACTGCTCAGCTCTGATATATGGTAGTGTGGAGGACTGAACCTGTAATTTTGCTCTTTTTTTTTTTTTTTTTAAATCCGAGCACTACTCACCTCAGGTTTATGGTGGTACAGGGGATTGAACCTTGGACTTTGGGGCTTCAGGCATGAGAGTCTGTCTGTATAACCACTATGATATCTACCCTCACTCTCCAAATCATTCTTGTCCAGAGGCATTTAATTTCACAGAATTAAAAATGAGACATGAGGTATCACCTTGTTCCACTTTTCCCTGAAGTTTGTGAATCAAGAAACACAGAATCTGAGATGAGCCTAGAAACTTTCCACCTCTTGTCACACATAAAATTTTGGGTAAAAAGGAGGATCTATAGGTGAACTTCCTTGTCGTGTAAATGTTGGTGGACACCATACATGTGATGTTCCTCTTAGGGGATATGGGATTCCATGACACCTTTGAGAAAACCCAGGATGAGGGCTGGGGAGATAACATAATGGTTATGCAAACAGACTCCCAAGCCTGAGGCTTGCAGTGCTCAAATTCAGTCCCCTCGCACCAACATAAGCCAGAGTTGAGCAGTGCTCTGGTAAGAAGAATGAAAAAAAAAAAAAAAAAAAAAAAAACCTGTAGCTGAAAGAGCCCAGCCCAGGATGCATATAGTCTGAGAAGTTTTCAGTCAACCTTCAGTAAATGGAGTTATGGACAGGTTGATAACTTGAATGTTTGAACATCTTAGTTATATTATTGCAAATCTACTTGCTCATTTTAATTTATTATTATTATTACTAGAGCACAGCTCTTGTTTATGGTGGTTCAGTGTTTGAAAGTATACTTTAAAGAAAGAGAAAGTGAGACAAGAGTACAGATCAGCTCTAGCTTATGGAGCTACTGAGGACAGAGCCTGGATCCTCTGTATTTCAGGCATGAAGGACATTTCATAGACATTAAGCTCTCACTTTCTGTGATGTTAGCCCATTAGCAAGTGCCTTCCTTTCTTTCTTTCTTTCTTTCTTTCTTTCTTTCTTTCTTTCTTTCTTCCTTTCTTTCCTTTTCTTACCAGCAGTAGCTCAGCTCTGGCTTATGGTTGTGTGGGGGATTGAACCTGGGACTTTGGAGCCTCAGCTTCAGAGTCTCTTTGCATAAACATTATGCTATCTACTCCCACCCTTATTTTTTTTTTAAATATGGAATGCTTCATGAATTTGAGTGTCATTCTTGCTCAGGGGCCATGCTAATCTTCTCTGTATTGTTCCAATGTTAGTATATATGTGCTGCTGAAGCAAGCACAGGTGCGTTATTCTTAATGCTTGTTTAATTTGCATTACAATAGCTAAAGTTGTTCCTGTTCTTCACTATCTAAATTCTATGTTTCTACCTTGTCTTTGTCTTGTATGCATGTCTCTAGGATTATCTAGAGTCTTTCTGTTTCTACATCACTTGGGGAAGTCTGGCAAAGCATCAAGAGCAGACATTGTGATCTGATTCAATAGCAGCAGAGACAAAGGGAAGAAGAACCTTCCTTCAGGGATACAACCCTTACCGGCCCCAGGAACACCCTGAAGGTTCTCAGAAGCAGAGTAAAGAATTCACCATGGCACAGGAAGGCTTCCTGGAAAAACTGAGGGCAGAGGCCACCTGCCCTGTGTGCCTTGATTTCCTGAAATACCCTGTGACTCTTGAATGTGGGCACCACTGCTGTGCTGCCTGCCTCCAGCAGCGCTGGCAGGACCTGCTGGAAATCCTCCCTTGTCCTGTCTGCCAGCACCACTGTGCCTACAAGAAGCCTCAGAAGAACAGCCAGTTGGGTAACTTGGTTGACTTGATGAAGCAGCTGCCCAGCAGAGGGAGCAAGAAGCAGCAGCAGTTGCAGCCCCTGTGTGAGCAGCACCAGCAGGAACTCAGCCTGTTCTGTGAGAAGGACCTGGAGCTGGTGTGTACCCAGTGCAGGGGCTCCTGTGAGCAGCAGGGTCACCCCCTCACTCCCATCAAGGAGGCTGCTGCTCAGCAAAGAAGGAAGCTCAAATCCTACCTGCAGATTCTGAGGAAGCAGCTGGAAGATGCTCAAAAGGGGCTGGAAATGCAAACCAAAGAAATGAGTAATTTCTACGAGATGATGGAAAAGCAAGAGTTTGAAATACCCTGGGAATTTGAACATCTTAAGCACTCTTTGAGAGTGAATCAAAATGTCATTGATAATATATTACAAAAGGATGAAAGAGATCTTGCCAAGAAAATTACTGAATGCAGAGGCCAGATGTTAGCCTATGGCTCCACATTGAAGAGTCTGCTGAGAGAATTCACTGAAATGTTTTTGCAGACAGACCTGGATCTACTGCTGGGTATTAGAAAATACTACTTTCAGTGTAGCAGGTATCCAAACCTAGAGGTCCCAGCTACCTTTTCATACAAATTCAGTGAGGTTTCTCTCAGTCTCCCCTCTAACTATTTAGGCCTACGTAACATCATCAGTAAGTTTCAGGTCGATTTGACATTTGATTCTGACACTGCCCACCCTTCTCTCATTGTCTCTGAAGCAGGGAAGGTAGCCACATTTTCTCATGAAAGAAAGAATCCAGATCGGTTTCCCAAAACCAAGACATTCACTTCTCACACAGCAGTCCTAAGTTGTGAGGGCTTTGATGCAGGTAGGCATTTTTGGCAAATTGAATTTCAAGGTGCAGGTGTGTGGGCCTTTGGTGTGTGCAAAGAATCTTTCCCCAGAGATGCCCAGATCCCACTGTCCCCAAGCCATGGCTGTTGGCAGTATCAGCAGCCTGAAAGCGAACAACTTGACTCACAGGAGGTAAAGACTCGTGTTGGTGTTTTTCTGGATGATGAGTTGGGAGAACTTTCATTTTATAATATGGATCTGCTGTGCCACTTACATACAATCGCTGATAACTTTACAGAAAGACTGATGCCCTGTTTCTCTGCTAAGCCTTCTTCTTTGTCATTTGTCATGAGAATCATCAAAGCTGAACGCTCATGTTCTCCACTGTAATTAGGCATTTTGATAATAAAGATTTGAGCCATTATTCATGTGTGCATTCTGATAACTTTCATTTCCACCACTGGTTTCACTGTCTACTCCACACCTGGACAGAAATGTACTGTCCCAAGTTCCGTGGGATACTTACACTGCAGTTCTCAAGCTACTGGTTTTCTCATGCATGTGGGAACTGTATACCTATGCTTACCAGATTACTATACAGTGTGGGTGTTTTCTACATCATCTTTCTTATCTAATGTTTCTCACCTGCACTACCGATAATATCATTTTAAAATTTCTCTATTAGGGAATCAGTGTTTTACATTCAACAGTAAATACAACAGTTTGTACACGCATAACATTTCCCAGTTTTCCATGGAACAATACAACCCCCACTAGGTCCTCTGTTATCCTTTTTGCATCTGCATTCTCCCTTCCCACCCACCCCAGAGTCGTTTACTTTGGTGCAATATGCCAACTCCAATAATAGAATTAATTCAAGTTTCTTCCCTTGTTCTTGGCTGCAATGGTTGAATGAGGGTGCTCATCAACGGAATGACCTAGAATTCTTAGAATGAGGCCTCATGTGGGACATAGGATGCTCAGTGTGCCCTGGACTTGGATGTACCCTACCTAGGAGACATGAAAAACATGGAAATACTTATATCATAGGTAGTAATCATGATCCCACTTTGCAATTTCTTCTAGGAAAATTTATTCCTTTTTTTCTTTATTTTTAAGTATTTTATTTTGTTTTTTACTTTATTTTTTATATTCATTTTATTCATTCCCTTTTGTTGCCCTTGTTGTTTTATTGTTGTAGCTATTATTGTTGTTGAATAGGACAGTGAAATTGAGAGAAAGGGAGAGAAAAATAGACACTGGCAGACCTGATACACTGCTTGTGAAGCGACTCCCATGAAGGTGGGGAGCTGGGGGCTCGAACCGGCATCCTTCCACTGGTCCTTGTGCTTTGTGCCACATGCACTTAACCCGCTGTGCTACCGCCTGACTCCCTTTTATTGTATTTTTGAGAGATGCAGAGAGAAAGACACAGAGAAATACCAGAGTACTGCACAGCTCTGGCTTTTGGTGGTGCAGGGGATTGAACCTGGAACTTTAGAGCCTCAGGCAAGAGAGTTTCTTTGCATAACCATTATGCTATCTATCCCCACCCAATTATTTTTTGTTTTAAGAATATTTTTCTTGAAATTTCCTCTAGAAGGCTGAATGCTAGCTTTTCAGGAAAAAAACAAGAATGAAAACAATGCTTCTAAATCACTCTAGAAAGTAAAGATAATCATGCAGGTAAACTCACAACTAAAACATGTATCAAATTCTCCATTTGGGTAAAGTGGGGAGCAGAGATCTGGTGCTGGAAAAAGCCTGGTGGGAGGGAAATAAGCCCCACAGAAACAGATAATGGAGTTTTCTGTAGCTCCGAAGTCTAACATTTTCATGTATCTAGGTGATTTTCAATTTCAAAGGTGAGCTCTAGTATATTCTCATGCTGCTCTATCATGTAATGCACAGTCAGTAAGCAGAGAAGCTAGAATTGCACCTGAGGGGCTCATCCTAGGTGGATGGAGAATCAGGGCAGGGATTCAGAATCCTCCAGTATCCTAAGGTGTGGGGAGGCAGGGTGCATGTGTAGAAGGCAGAGGGGAATAAGGAGGCTCCTGATGGATAAAAGCACCCGTGGGACTGAGGGTGAGGACTCAAAGAGCACTTGGGAAACTCAGTGGACCCTGTATTCAGTGGGAGGAGGAGGCAGAGGTCTGAGTGCTAAGGTGGGGAGCAGCTTCAGAAAATGTGACTGGATGCTGAAGTAGAACCCAGAAGAGCTACTCTGTGGACTAGGGCTGGAGGCCGATGTGCAGGGCTCTGCCAGGGTGGAGATTCAGGCTCCACCTGAGGGTGGAGGCCAGAATCCCTCAGGTGGAAGCAGCAATGGAGTGCAGGCAGGAATCCTGGGGCTGAATCATATAAGACTGAATGAATTGGTGACCACAGGCCTATCCCTAGGGAAATAAATCTGATAGACCTCTTCTTGCAGCAAGTATAAATATGCCAGACTTCTAGCTGTGGAGAATAGAACTGATAAGTTTTCTTCCTGGGTGTCTGGAAGTGAAGTCACTTCCTTGACCACAGTCCCCAGTAGACCTTGGAGCAGCTGTAACCAGTCAGCCATTACAAAGACATTCTCTCATGCCTCACTCCCTTGGCCAGAGGTATGTGGCATAAAGGGTCCATACAGAGGGTTAAAGAATAGAAGGGGTGCATTGGATCGACCTTCCCGTGGTGCATCCCGTGAGTACCCATTCATTGGGGAAACTGACGATCCTTCCTAGCCAACTGAATCCACATGGATCCCAGTCACTTTCAAAGCCAGCAACAAGCAGCTCCTGACAGCTTTCAAGCTTTTCAACCTGACACTGTTGACTGGCTACGGAAGAAGGGCAAACGCTAGATGAAGAAAGAATAGGAAAGCTATCAGGGTAGGGGATGGTATACAGAGTTCTGGTGGTGCTAATTGTGTGGAGTTATACCACCTTTTTTTTTTTTTTTTCTAACCAGAGCACTGCTCAGCTCTGGCTTATGGCAGTTCTTCTTCTTCTAGCGTTTGCCCTTCTTCTGTAGCCAGTCAACAGCGTCAGGTTGAGCCTGATGTAGTTTCGAGACCTCCTTTGAATCTGGAGAGGTGGCAGTCGTTGACTATGTGGGTCATAGTCTGTCTGGAGCCGCAGGGGCAGTTCGGGTCGTCTCTGGCTCCCCAGCGATGGAACATAGCGGCGCACCGGCCATGGCCTGTTCGATAGCGATTGAGGAGGGCCCAATCATAACGTGCTAGGTCAAAGCCGGGTGGACGCTTGCAGGGGTCTGTGATGAGGTGTTTGTTCTTGACCTCAGCTGACTGCCAACTCTGTTTCCAAGAGTCTGGACAGAGAAGTTCAGTGTAGGCATAGGAGACCAGATTGGGTGACGAGACGTCAAGCGTTGGACAGGGTGGGCAAAGATATCCGCGTATATTGGCAGGTCCGGTCGAGCGTAGACGTGGGAAATGAACTTAGATGATGCCGCATCCCGACGAATATCTGGCGGGGCGATGTTGCTAAGAACTGGCAGCCATGGAACCGGGGTGGAACGGATGGTTCCAGAAATGATCCTCATGGAGGAATATAATTTGGAATCGACCAAGTGGGCATGGGGGCCACGGAACCATCCTGGGGCACAGTATTCTGCAGTGGAATAGCATAATGCCAGAGATGATGATCGTAGTGTGGAAGTGCTCGCGCCCCATGAGGAGCTGGCCAGTCTTGCAATGATGTTATTCCTCGCGCCCACCTTTGCTGCAGTTTTTATGAGATGTTCGTGAAATGGCTGTCCCTGTACAGATCCTGACTGCATCCCATGCCCAGGAAGGGCAAAGACACCTTTTTTTTTTTTTTTTTTCAAGAGAGCTTATTACATTTTTAACTCTTTACTTATTTTTATTCCTTTATTGGAGAATTAATGTTTTATATTCTACAGAAATACAAGAGGTTGTACATGCATAACATTTCCTACTAGGTCCTCTGTGTCATCCTTTTTGGATATGTATTCTCCCCGCCCGCCCCCCCCCCCCTGGCACCCATCCCAGCAAAGACACCTTTTGAGTGTCTGAGGAATTCACTTACTTGGCCAGTCTTCCTGGTATGTCCCCAACTTTCCCAAGTGCAGGTCAGTGTCCATGTCCTCTAGGAGGGATGGACCTTGGCTGTTTGGGGACCGGGTGGGTTGGATATTGTTGGTGCTGAAGATGCCCTTTGCTCCTGATGAACACAAGAGCAGTGGCCAGGGAGCCCCCTATAGCCCCTCTCTGTAGACCAGCATGGGTATGGAAAGAAAAAAGGTTGAGTGCGGGGGTGTCACACTGGCAGGGCTGGAGGCATGGATACAAAGGCAGCCGGCCCTTGATTCTTGAGATTTAGGAATCCTAGAGGCTGCTGCCCTGTGGGGCAAAAGCGCCAGGTCGTCTCCTCTTCTACATACGGCCGCCTGCTCCCAACACAAATACTGGATCCGCTCAGCCGCCCCCCCAACCCACTTGCCCTTTCCTTCCCTCCAGCTAGCAGGCTGCTTCTTTGTGGGTCCACACCCAAGACACAAGCAAGGTCTGTGGGCCAGGCTGGGGTTCTCTGGCTCCAGCAGACTCCCACCAAAGGTTGAGTCTCAGCAGCCCAAGCCTGGCCCTTGACTGCACCTCCCCTTCCCCCCACACCACCATAAATGCAGGGGGGAGGCTTGACCAGCAGGCCTGCACACCAGCTGTCTCAAGTACCTCTGGATTGCTCTCTGCCTCTTCCCAACCAATCCACAGATCCATCCATCCATCCATCCATACACTCACCAATCAACCAAGCTAAGCAGAAAGGAGACATGTCGGGGGTCGGATGGTAGCGTCATGGGTTAAGCACATGTGGCACAAAGCATGAGGGCCGGCTTAAGGATCCCAGTTCAAGCCACTGGCTCCCATATGTTTCTAGGAATTGTTCCACTTCTTCCAGATTCTCTAGCTTGGTGGCGTATAGTTCTTCATAGAAGTTTCACATGATTCTCTGGATTTCTGTGGTGTCAGTTGTGATATCTCCTCCATCGTTTACAATTCTATTAATTTGAGTCTTCTCTCTTTTTTGTTTGGTAAGTCTGGCTAGGGGTTTGTCAATTTTGTTTAATCTTTCAAAGAACCAACATTTGGCTTCATTGATCTTTTGTATGGTTCTTTTATTTTCGATGTTGTTTATTTCTGCTCTAATTTTAGTGATTTCTGTCCTTCTGGTTGCTTTAGGGTTCCTTTGTTCCTCTTCCTTTAAGTCCTTGAGGTGTGCAGTAAGGTCGTTCATTTGAGCTTCTTCTTGGTGTTTAATATGTGATTGTATGGCTATAAGTTTCCTTCTCAGTACTGCTTTAGCTGTGTCCCAAATATTTTGATAGGTTGTGTCTTCATTTTCATTTGTTTCCAGGAACATTTGAATTTCCTGCTTGAGTGAATCTCTGACCCATTGGCTCTTAAGGAGTATGTTGTTTAGTTTCCAAATTCTGTGACTTTTAATAATTTTCTGTTTGTTGTTAAATGTTAGTTTTACTCTACTGTGGTCTGAGAAGATACTTGGGATGATTTTGATGCTCTTGAATTTATTGATGCTGTCTTTGTGGCCTAACATGTGGTCTATCCTTGAGTATGTGTTATGTGGATTTGAAAAGAAGTTGTATTACAGTTTTTTGGGGTGAAAGACTCTGAAAATGTCCAAGAGGTCTAGTCTGTCAATCTTTTCATTTAATTCTCTTGTATCTTTGTTGGTTCTCTGCATTGTTGATCTGTCTAAGTGTGAGAGTGGGGTATTGAATTCTCTCACTATTATTGTATTACTATTGATGTATTTTTGAAATTCTTTAAGTAAGTGCTTGACATATTTAGATGGTCCCTCATTGGGTGCATAGATGTTAATAATTGTTAAGTCTTCTTGACTGATTGATCCTCTAATAATTATGTAATGTCCTTGCCTATCTTTTATTACTTTATTTAATTTAAAATCTATTGTGTCTGAGTTGAGAAAGGCTGTTCCTACCCTTTTTTGTGGTCCGTTAGCCTGTATGATAGTTTTCCATCCTTTCACTTTAAGTCTGTGTTTATTTTGTTGTGACAGATGGTATTCTTGCAAGCAGCATATGGTTGGGTTATGTTTTCTGATCCATGCCCCACTCTGTGCCTTTTGATGGGTGAGTTTAAGCCATTGACATTTATTGATATTATGGATTTAATGTATTGTAGTGCCATTGTTCAAAATAAATTTTTGTTTGCTTTGATATATTGCAAGTATTATAGTGATGTTCTTGTTTATAAGAGGTCTTTTAGAACCTCTTTCAGGGCTGGTTTGGTGATGGTTGCTTCCTTTAACTGTTGTTTGTCTAAGAAGGTTTTGATCCCTCCATCTAGTTTGAATGAAAGCCTAGCAGGAAATATTATCCTTGGTTGAAACCCTTTTTCATTCAGGGCTTGATAGATATCTTGCCATTCTCTTCTGGCTTTTAGAGTTTGAGTGGAGAAGTCTGCTGATAGTCTTATGGGTTTTCCCCTGTGTGTGACTTTTTGTTTCTCTCTTGCAGCCTTTAGGATCCTTTCTCTATCCTTACTCCTTCTCATTGTGACTATGATGTGTCTTGGTGTCTTCAGGTCTGGGTTGATTCTGTTTGGAACTCTCTGGGCCTCTTGAATCTTGATGTCCTTTCTGTTATTCAGGTCTGGAAAGTTTTCTTCTATTATTTCCTCTAGAATGTTTTCTTCCCCTTCCTCTCTTTCTTCCTCTGGCAGGCCAATTATACGAATGTTACTTCTTTTGAGATCATCCCATATGTCTCTGTTGTTTTCAGTGTCTCTCAATCTCTTTTTTAGCTCTTTCACCTCTTTCTTAGTTTTCTCTAACTCATCTTCTGTCTGACTAATTCTGTTTTCTGCTTCTGTTAATCTGCTTTCCCTTCCCTCAGCTTCTTTCTTCATTACAGCTATTTCAGCTTTCAGTTCTCTAATTGCTTCAAGATAATCAGTATTTTCCTTGGGGGTCTCAACTGTTGTTTCCCTAATACTGCCATTTCTTTCCTCTGATGTTGTTTTCATTTCTGTGATTAATAAGTTTATTATTGCTTGTATACTTTTCTTATCTATGGTTACTTCTGGATGATTTGTAGTTTCTTCTGGGCTCTTATCTTCATTCATTGGAGTAGCAGTTTTATTTGTTTTTGATCTACCCATTTTTTTATTTATGTGTTTCTTTTTTATGCTCTGTTGTTCCTCAGTTGTTGTGTCTTGAGTACAAGCAACACTGTACTAAATACCTTTATGACAAATGCACTCACCAACCTCAGGAATTACAATAGCAACTGAAGCAAGTATTGAAGCAGTTTAATCACTACCAGTTAGCCAAACAATGTCTCCAGTCCGTGAAAAAATAGCAACCAAGTCCAAGTGAAGAAGAAAGAGAAAAGAAATAAGGGATAGCAAGAATAGACAGTTATGCAAATCTACTATCCACTGTATATTCTAGGGGTAATAAGAGGAGAAAGGGAAGTAGAGCAGAGATACACACATAGAGAGTCCACTCTGAGTCAGTTTCTTCCCCAAAATAATTCACAAATTCAGAAAGGCAACGAAGAAGGAAGGAAGAAGTGTATGACAAGATTAAAAAAAAAGAGAGAGAAACAAGAGAGAGGAAAGAGAAAAGATAAGAAAAAGAGCTGTAATAAAAGAGCAGTGAAAGGAAAAATTTTTTAAATTGATTATTTTATTTTATTTTATTTATTTATTTTTTTAATTAGTTAGGAGGAAGAAGGGGAGAGTCTGTAGAGGAAGTAGGAGTAATGAGACAAGTTCCTCTCACAATAGATAAGATGTCCACCACTTCACTTCAGATTGTGTCCAGAGACTTCACTTGTGGAATGACAACCCTTCAGCTTCATTACTTGGGTGAGACCTTTCCTTTCATAGTATACTCTAATTTCATCTCAGGTGGTTCACTTTCTAACAAAGTCCCAAAACCTAGATATACACCAGTTTCTGTGAGAGAGAGCATATCTTCACATGTATCTATAAACTACTGCAAAATATATACCTGAAAGCAGAAGTACACTAGAGCTTGCAGTGAGTACCTCCCTAATACTTCCTCTCCACTGTTCCAAGCTTTGGGTCCATGATTGCTCAACAATTTGTTTGGCTTTGTATGTTAACTCTCTTTTCAGTCACCAGGTTCCAGATGCCATCAGCATGCTGGCCAGGCTTCCCTGGATTGAAGACCCCACCAATGTGTTCTGGAGCTCAGCTTCCCCAGAGACCCACCCTACTAGGGAAAGAGAGAGGCAGACTGGGAGTATGAACCGACCAGTCAACGCCCATGTTCAGTGGGGAAGCAATTACAGAAGCCAGACCTTCTACCTTCTGCAACCCACAATGACCCTGGGTCCATGCTCCCAGAGGGATGGAGAATAGGAAGGCTATCAGGGGAGGGGGTGGGATATGGAGATTGGGTGGTGGGAATTGTGTGGAGTTGTACCCCTCCTACCCTATGGTTTTATTAATTATTCCTTTCTTAAATAAAAAAAAAAAAAGATAAGATGCCCACTACCATAGCAATGAAAGATACCCTAAGAGTTAATTCTGATCAACCTAAGGGGGGGAAGATATATGCCTTTATATAATATTAATAATAAAATAGAGCAGGGTAAAACACACTGTCCAAGATTGCCTCAAGCCTCCTGAGCAGAGGCAGCTGATTGTTAAGAAAGAAAGAAAGAAAGAAAGAAAGAAAGAAAGAAAGAAAGAAAAAACCCTCAGGACTAGACAAGGATAGCAGGAATAGACAGTTATGCAAATCTACTATCCATTGTATATTCTAGGGGTAGCTAAAGGAGGAAGGGAAGTTGATCAGAGATATTCGCAGAGAGAGTCCACTCTGAGTCAGATTTCTTCCCCTAAAGAATTCCCAAACATGTATCAGTGAATTCAGAAAGTTGTAGGATTAAGGAAGAAAGGACGGCAAGAATGAGAAGAAACAAAAAAAAAAGAAAGAGAGAAGAAAGAAAAAGATAAGAAAAGAACAGTAATAAAAAGGACTGAAAGAGTTTTTATTTATTTATTTTTTATTATTTAGCTAGCTATGGGGGGGGAGGGGAGCTGTTGTGCAGAGGCAGCTCGTTGGCTACTTAGAAAGAAAAAAGGCCAGAGGTTTCAGAAGGGAATAGACTTAGAATGAATGATACTCCCTGGTGGGACAGGAATCTTGGTAAAGAAAGAAGTTCAGCAGGGGAGCCTGCTAGGAGCCGGTCCCCAGGGACTGGTTATGGGGGGGGGAAGGGGGAGGAGGTGCGCTTTGGGAGTAATAATTTAAAAGAAAAAAAATTTTCCCTTTCTACTCTATTTTTTAACCCAAATTAAGTTATAGTCACCTCCTTGGTGTCACCACTAGGACCCCTTATTGACTGGCCTACTAAAGACAGAAAATCCTACCGTTTCCAGGAGATGTGGTCAGAGCTCAAGCCACTAGCAGCTTCTCAGTCCGCCATCTTCGAGGAACCCCTCGCCACCGGCTTCCAACCTGCAGGGGAGTCTCTTAACAGGCACTGAAGCAGGTCTGCACCTGTCTATCTTTCTCTCCCCCTGTCTGTCTTCCCTTCCTCTCCCCATTTATCTCTGTCCTACCCAACAACGAATGGCATCAACAATAATAATAATAACCACAATGAGGCAACAACAACAAGCACAAAAAATGGGGAAAATGGCCTCAAGGAGCAGTAGATTCATGGTGCAGGCACTGAGTCAGCTCCAGGAATAACCCTGGAGACAAAAAAAAAAAAAGGAAAAAAAAAGACATTTTTTTGAATGATAAATTCAATCAACCCTGTACAGGTAGGTTGCCAGGTGGCCACGTTGGCTGGGGAGGGCAGCAGGGCTGAACAAGGTGTGGGATTAGGGGGTGTGGGTGGGGTGATCAGAAGCCTGTGAGCTGGGGCCTCCAGTGAGCCGGCCGGAGGGATGCTGTCCTGAGAGCCCCGTAATCAGGGCTGGAACTGGTGAGCAGGGCATCCGGAAGAGAGAATAAACAATAGGAGAGGAGAGGAGAGGAGAGGAGAGGAGAGGAGAGGAGAGGAGAGGAGAGGAGAGGAGAGGAGAGGAGAGGAGAGGAGAGGAGAGGAGAGGAGAGGAGAGGAGAGGAGAGGAGAGGAGAGGCGTTGGGAAACCCATCTTGACAGCGGCAGGCATACAGGCAGCCCGGCAGCCAGGCAGCCAGTCAGTTGTTACCCATGCTCCCATGCTCCCGAGAGAAACTCCACCTTTCCTCTCTTGGCTGCTACCCCTGAGGTTTGACATCTGGCAGCACTGTCCTCCTGTCCTTCAGTCCATCTGTGCTAGGGCCTTGAGGTCATGGCGCTGCCTCCCTAGCGGTGGCGGTGGGGCAGTTGCACTGCCCAGTGCCAGCAACAGTGTTTGAGACGTCATGAACTGGCTGCCCTCACATCCTTAGAACTCTCCTCTGAGAGGTGCTGCTCTCCTCTTCCATCCGGGGTGGGCTCTGTGAACAGGCCACAGGCAGGAGCCAGCCCTCTGCAGGGATGGCAAAGGCTGCCTGGGAGGCCATGGCATAGCAACTGTGCACCAGGGTCCACGGGGGAGCCTGCAGCTGGGCCAGCGTGCCCTGGGCCTCCTGAGGCAACTGTGTCAGCAACTCATAGGTGGATTCTGACATGAAGCTCAGTGAAGACACCAGGATTTTTCTCAGGGGAGGTGGATGGGAGGCTGCTGGCCTGAGGGTTTGGGACCTCTGCCTGTGTCCAGTCAATCTTCTCTTGTGTGTGCAGGGGCTTGATCTGGGATATCTATGGTTCTCATGGCCACCATCCAGAGTCTTCCTTTTTCTGGTATTTGAGGAGTGTTCATTGTGTCCTTCTGCTGGAGAGGTACCTGTGGGGAAGAAGAGTGAGAAAGCTGCAGGTTCCTCACCCTGGGGGCCCCACCCAGAAATGTCAGTCTGCTTGCACACCTGGGGAGCACCCATTCCTGTTGACCTTGCCTTCCCTCACTTTGACAGACAAGGTCTTCTCCCCCCACTCCTTGTACTCAATGAGCACACCATGCTAAACCCCATTTGAATCCCACAGCCCATAACTCTCTGCTCTTACACCCAGAACCCTTGTCCTCCTCTCTGACTTTGCACCTGGGGACCCAGAAAGTAAGCTTTACCTGTTGCTTTGGGGGTGAAATTCCAGGAGCAGTTTCTCCACTTTTTGGGACTCTGTTCATCACAGCTGCTTTCTGAATCTGTGGACACAAGATGGAGTGAGTGTCTTTGTCAGTGGGAGACCCCAAACCTCAGGGCTCTGAACACACAGGGCACAGGCTGGACCAGATTGGGCTCCAACTCTGTCCTGAGTGTAGGACCATAACACCCTGAATGCAAGAACCAGATATCACTGTGGTACGTGTGCTGCTGGGGATTGAACTCAGGACTTCATCCTTGAGAGTGCAGTGATGTATCCACTGAGCCACCTCCCAGACCACTTGATTTACAAATTTTGGGGACAACTGGAACTAAGTCATAGATCAACTCACTCTCTCCACACAAGAATAATTTAGAATGGGACAGATACCTCCTTCCTAATCCTCTGAAAATTAATGTTAATGTTTTTTCCATACTTTTTTAAAAATTTCTTTCTTGATGAATTAATGTTCTACATTCGACAGTAAATACAATAGTTTGTGCATGCATAACATTTCCCAGTTTTCCATATATCAATACAACCCCCAGTAGGTCCTCTGTCATCCTTCTTGGATCTGTATTTTCCCCACCCACCCACCCCAGAGTCTTTTTTGGTGCAATACGCCAATTCCAATTGAGATTCTATTTGTGTTTCCTCTTCTGAGCTTGGTTTTCAACTTCTGCCTGAGAGTGAGATCATGCCATATTCATCCTTCTGTTTCTGACTTATTTCACTTAACATAAATTTTTCAAGGTTCATCCAAGATCGGCTGAAAATGGTGAAGTCACCATTTTTTATAGCTGAATAGTATTCCATTTTAGTATTCCATATAGACCCCAACTTGCTCAGCCACTCAACTGTTGTTGGACACCTGGGTTACTTCTAGGTTTTGGCTATTACAAATTGTGCTGCCAAGAACATATGTGTACACAGATTTCTTTTTGGACAGGTTGTTGGGTTCCTTAGGATATATCCCCAAGAGAGGAATTGAAGGATCATAGGGTAGGTTCATTTCTAGCCTTCTGAGAGTTCTCCAGACTGTTCTCCACAGAGGTTGGGCCAATTGACATTCCCACCAGCAGTGCAGGAGGGTTCTTTTGACTTCACAACTTCTCCAGCACTTGCTGCAGTTACCTTTTCTGATGTATGACATTCTCAAGGAAGTGAAGTGGTATCTCATTGTTGTCTTGATTTGCATTTTTCTGACAAGCGGAGACTTGGAGCCTTTTTTCATGTGTTTCTTGGCCTTTTGGATCTCTTCTGTGGTGAATATTCTGTCCATGTCCTCCCCCCACTTTTGGATGGGGTTATTTTTTTTCTTGCTGTTGAGATTTGCAAGTTCTTTATATATTCTGGTTATTAGCCTCTTGTCTGATGTATGGTATGTAAAGATCTTCTCCCTTTCTGTGAGGGGTCTCTCGGTTTGAGTAGCAGATGCTTTTTAATTTGATGTACTCCGAGAGGTTTATGCTTGCCTTTGTCTTCCTTGTAATTGGATTCGTTGCTTTGAAGATGTCTTTAAAATGTATACTGAAAAGACTTCTGCCAATATTTTCCTCTAAGTATCTGATAGTATGTGGTCCAACATCCAAGTCCTTAATCTACTTGGAGTTTACTTTTTTATTTGGTGAAATATAGAGGTTCAGTTTCATTCTTTCGCATGTTTCAACCCATTTTTTCCAACACCATTTGTTGAAGAGACTCACTTTCCCTATTTAATAGTCTGGGCACCTTTATCAAATATTTGATGTCCAGGGAGTTGGGCTGTAGTGCAGTGGGTTAAGCGCAGGTGGTGCAAAGCACAAGGACCGGCATAAGGATCCCAGTTCGAACCCCGGCTCCCCACCTGCAGGGGAGTCGCTTCACAGGTGGTGAAGCAGGTCTACAGGTGACTATCTTTCTCTCCTCCTCTCTGTCTTCCCCTCCTCTCTCCATTTCTCTTTGTCCTATCCAACAACGATGACAACAACAATAATAACTACAAAAATAAAACAACAAGGGCAATAAAAGGGAATAAATAAATTAAATTAAATAAATTTAAAAATATATATTAGATGTCCATAGGTGTTGGGGCTTACTTCTGGGCTCTCAATTCTATTCCACTGGTCAGTGTTTCTATTCATATTTCAGTACCAAGCAGTTTTGATGACAATGGCCCTATAGTTCAACTTTCTAGGTCTTTTCTGTTTCCAGGTAAACATTTGTAGCATTTGTTCTATTTGCCTAAGAAATGTGGTTGGGATCTTGATGGGGATAGCATTAAATTTGTAGATGGCTCTGGGTGTATATTCATTTTGATGATGTTAATTCTTCCAACCCATGAACATGGAATATCTTTTTCATGTTTCTTGAGTAGTGACTCATAATTTTCAGTATACAAGGCTTTCACTTCTCTGGTTAGGTTTATTCCTAGATTTTTGATTGTTTTTGTTGCTATAGTAAAAGGAATTGATTTCTGGAATTCAATTTCTTCTTAGTGTTTGCATAGAGGAATGCCACTGACTTTTGAATGTTAATTTTGTAGCCTGACACCTTACTGTATTGCCTGATGATATCCAAAAGGTTCTTGCTGGATTTCTTAGGTTTTTCTATGTATGCTGTGATGTCATCTGAAAATAGGGAGAGTTTGACTTCTTCTCTTCCAGTCTGTATGCCATTAATTCCTTGCTCCTGCTGGATTGCTATGACAACAACTTCCAAAACTATGTTGAATAGTAATGGTGATAGTAGACATCCCTGGGTAGTACCTTATCTGAGGGGAAATGCTTCCAGTATTTCACCATTGAGTATGATGCTGGCTGTAAGTTTGTTATATATAGACTCCACCTTTTTGAGGAATTTTTTATCTATTCCCATTTTTTGTATTGCTTTGATCATAAAGGGATGTTGTATTTTGTCAAAGGCTTTCTCTGCATCTATTGATATGACCATGTGGTTTTTGGTCTTGCTTTTATTGATGTGGTAGACAACGTTGATTGATTGACGTAGATTAAATCAACCTTGCATCCCTGGGATAAACCCCACTTGGTCATGATGAACAATCTTTTTAAAATACTGCTGTATCCGGTTGGCTAGAATTTTGTTCAATATTTTATCATCTATGTTCATCAGAGATATTAGACTGTGGTTTTCCTTTTTGGTTGTGTCATAGTCTACTTTTGTTATGAAAGTGATGTTATCTTCATAGAAGCTGAAAGGGAGAATTCCAGTGACTTCTATCTTCTGGAAGACTTTTCTTTCTTTTTAAAATTTTTTTATATTTATTTATTTATGTATTCCCTTTTGTTGTCCTTGTTGTTTTATTGTTGTAGTTATTATTGATGTCATTGGTGGATAGGACAGAGAGAAATGGAGAGAGGAGAGGAATACATACAGAGAGGGGAGAGAAAGACAGACACCTGCAGACCTGCTTCACCACCTGTGAAACAACTCCCCGGCAGGTGGGGAGCCCTGGGCTCGAACCGGGATCCTTACCCTGGTTCTTACACTTTGCGCCACGTGCACTTAACCTGCTGCACTACTGCCCGATTCCCCTGGAGGACTTTTAAAAGGAGAGGTATAAGTTCTTCTTTGAAGGTTTTGTAGAATTCATTTGTAAAACCATCTGGTCCAGGACTTTTATATTTGAGAAGATTTTTGATAACTGTTTCAATTTCATTAGCTGCGATGGGCCTGTTCATGCTATCTACTTCCTCCTTACTAAGTTTTGGAAGTTTGTAGGTATCTAGAAAATGAACCAGTTCTCCCAGGTTCTCTAGCTTAGTGTGGCATATAGTTGTTCATAGAAAACTCTCATGATGTGCTGAATTTCTGCAGTGTCTGTTGTGATATCTCCTCTTTTATTTATGATCTGATTTATGTGGGTCTTCTCCCTTTGTTTGTTTTGTGAGTCTGGCTAAAGGTTTGTTGATTTTGCTCACTCTTTCAAAGAACCAACATTTACTTTCGTTGATCTTTTGTACGGTTTTCTTATTTTCAATGTTATTGATTTCTACCTTAACTTTAGTGATTTCTGTCCTTCTGATTGCTGTAGGGTTGGTTTGTTCTTCTTTTTCCAGGTCTTTAAGATGTGCAGTCAGGCTGTTTCTTTGTGCTTTTTATTGTTTCCTAATGTGTGCTTGTATGGCAATGAACTTCCCTCTCAGTACTGCCTTAGCTATGTCCCGAATATTCTGATAGCTTGTGTCTTCATTTTCACTGAAATCTCGAAACATTTTGATTTCTTCCTTGATTTCCTCTTTGACCCAGAAGTTGTTAAGAAGTGTACAGTTGAGCTTCCACATTTTGGGACTATTACTACTCTTTTGTTTATTGTCAAGTGTTAGTTTCATTCCACTGTGGTCTGAGAAGATGCTTGGGATGATTTCAATGCTCTTCCATTTGCTGATGCTGTCTTTGTGGCCTAACATAGGGGTCTATCCTTGAGAATGACCCATGGGGACTTGAGTAAAATGTGTATTCCAGTTTCTTGGGATGAATGACTCTGAAAATGTCCAATAGTTCTAGTTTATCTATTTCTTCATTTACCACCCTCATTTCTTTATTGATTTTCTGCCTGGATGATCTGTCAAATTGAGACAGTAGGGTTTTGAAGTCCCCTACTATGACTGAGTTGCAGCTAATATATTGCTGTAGCTGTTTCAGTAGCTGTTTGATGTGATTAATTGGTTTCTCACTGGGTACATAGATGTTAATAATTGTTAAGTCCTCTTGATTGACTGATCCTTTGAGCATTAAGTAATGTCCACCCCTATCTTTTTAAATTTTATCTATTTTAAAGTCTGTCTTGTGAGATATGAGAATAGCTGTTCCTGCCCTTTTATTGTGGACAATTGGCTTTCCATGCTTTCACTTTGAGTCTGTATTTGTCTTGTTGAGTTAGGTGGGTTTCCTGTAGACAGCATATAGTTGGCTTGTTTTTTCTGATCCACCTTCCTACTCTGTGTCTTTTAATAGGTGAATTCAGGCCATTGACATTTATTGACATCAAAGATTGAAGATTTTTTAACACCAGTTTTGTAGAGTTTTAGAGTGTTCTGATATATGGCCTATTTTTTGGTGGTCTGTTTGTTTATAGGAGATCTTTCAAAACTTCTTTAAGGGCAGGTTTGTTGTTAGTTGATTCCTTGAACTTTTGCTTGTCTGACAAGGTTTATATGCCTCCATCTAGTCTGAATGAAAATCTAGCAGGATACGGTATTCTTGGTTGAAAGCCTTTCTCCTTGAGCACTCGACAGATATCTTGCTATTGTGTTCCGGCCTGTAGTGTTTGTGTGGAGAAGACTGCTGCTAATCTTGTGGGTTTTCCTCTGTAGTTGACTCTTTGTTTTTTCTCTTGCAGCCTGCAGGATCCTTTCTTTATCCTTATTCCTTTCCATTCTAAATATGATGTGTCCTATTGTCTTTAAGTCTGGGTTAATTCTGTTTGGGATCCTCTGTCTTCTTGAGCCTGTATGTCTTTGATGTTGACTAGACTGGAGAAGTTTTCAGCTATTATGGCCATCTGAAGATTGCTTTCTCCCTCTCCTTCTCTTTCTTGCTCTGGTAAGCCAATAATGCATATATTGATTCTTTGAAAGTCATCTCATAGGTCTCTGTTGTTGTTTTCAGTATCTCTTAATCTCTTTTTGACATCTCTTAATTTTTTTTAGTTGTCTCTAATCTGTCCTCAATCTGGCTAATTCTGCCTTCAGCCTCATTGGTTCTATTCTCTCTCCCCTCTGCTGTTTTCTGGAGTTCATCTAATTTGTTACCCTGTTCTGATACTGTTTTAGCTTGTTCAGCTAGCTGTGTTCTTAGCTCATCAATTTCAGCTTTCAATTCTCTAATAACCTTGAAATAACTAGTGTTTTCTTCCAGAGTCTCAGTGGTTGTTCCTGCATTTCTGATGACAATTCTTTCTTTTTAAAAAAATATTTATTTATTTATTCCCTTTTGTTGCACTTGTTGTTTTATTGTTGTTATTGATGTCATTGTTCTTGGATAGGACGGAGAGAAATCGAGAGAGGAAGGGAAGACAGAGAGGGGGAGAGAAAGATAGACACCTGCAGACCTGCTTCACTGCTTGTGAAGCGACTCCCCTGCAGGTGGGGAGCCAGGGACTCGAACCCGGATCCTTATGCTGGTCCTTTCGCTTTGTGCCACCTGCGCTTAATCCACTGCACTACTGCCAGACTCCTGACAATTCTTTCAAACACTTTACTCACACTTGTGATTATTTCCTTAACTAGTGTTTGGATATTGACCTCATTATTTTGTACTTCACCCTTTGGGGGGCTTTTAGCTGGACTGTTGTCCTGATTCATTTCTAAAATATTTCTTCTTGTTACTTTAACCATTCTGTATAGTATGTCATGAGGTACCTCTCTCAGTACTTTTCAAATTACTGATCACTCTTGCCTAGATTTGACTTGTGTCTAAGTAAGGTAATCAAATGGTTCCCAGTTGTGGAAGTTAATAGTTGTTTCATTAGTATTCTAATCCCTGATTTGATGTTCATTGGCTTTAAAACCTCTTTTGTGCTTTTTTTCCCTGTAAGCTATGGGAGCCTGAGGGTTTTAAACTATAAGTAGGCTTTTTAGCTTAATCACTGACTGCTGACCAAGAGATAAAGCAGGGTGTGGCAGAGATAATCCAGTGAATATGCAAAGAGACTCTCATAGCCCCACTACTAGGCCATGGAGGTATAGATCTTCTCCTGAGTTTCCTGGTTAGCTCTCTGTCCCTTGGTGTCAGCTCAGGCCCCCCACACCCCCACTGTTGCTCCAGATTCTGAGTGCAGTAGCAATGAAGACTCACAGTTGCATTTGGTGGGTCTCAGAGGAGTCCTCTCCTCCCTTTAGCTGTCCCCTTGTTGGTGAAATAGAGTGGAGGTGGTGTCTCAACTGATAAACTGCAGGACTGTTACCAGCCACTTAAACTCTCCATAAGTGTCTCTCTGTCCACCAGACACAAGTGTTTGCACACACAGGTGATATGGCAGGTTGCTGAAGTCGTTCTAGTACTGTCTTGTTTCAGTCCCAGGTGGTCTGCTTTTATATTCCTAGTTCATTCAGGAGAGAAGAGGCGAGAAACACAGTTGCTGCTTGTTGTAGCCTCTCTTCCGGAAGTCCTCCATACATTCTTTAAAGGGCAATGTACTTTTTTTTCTTTTTTTAACCAGAGCACTGCTCAGCTCTGGCTTATAGTGGTGCAGGAGATTGAACCTGGGACTTCAGAGCCTCAGAATGACAATCTATTTACATAACCAATATGCTGTGTACCCTGCATAAGGGCAATTTCAGAGATCTCTGAACCACCCCTCGAAAAGAGTCCACTGAACCAAAGCAAGTCAACAGAGATTCATTTTTTTTCTTGCAGTTTAATTTATTGGTTATTTGAGGGAGTCATTTATAATTTCCACAATGATTTTGCATATATATATATATATATATATATATATATATATTCTCATAGGTTAAAAATACTAACTGCTTTTGAGGGTGTCAGTAAACATTCTATCTACAATGTGATGATAAACCCAATAAATAAGAAAACTGACAGTTTGTGATTTAGAATGAAAATAGCTCCACAGTGATGTGGAGCCAGAGTTCAAGGAGTCCCTATATCCATATCTAGAGGCAGCTCACCTATTGATCCTCCTACTCTGAACCCAGCATTTCAAGTTGTTTGACCTGTAAGTCTTCCAAATTGGCCAGAGTGGGAGCCTGCCCTCAATGAAATTTCCCACCCCCAAGCCCAGACACTCAGCTGACAGTGTTCCAATGCCACCTCTCCACTGGGTGCATGACCTCAGAGCTTCCATCCTCAGATGGGTGGTTTCACTGTCCCGCTCAACTGGACTCTGGAAAGCGCTGCCCAGCTGTGGCCTCTGCTGTAGTGGTAGGGCCCCTTCTTCCTACAGATCAGCCTGGTTTTGGCACACTGCATAGAAGACTCTGCCTCTCAGGTTCTCTGATGGCTGGTCAAGGCAGAAAGGTAGAGAAAAGAGAGAGAAGAGAGAGAATTCTATGCTGTGTTTTATAAACCTGTAGGGTGTGTCTGTTGCTCTATCATTGACCAATTTCATTTATTTTTTATAACTTATTTTTATTTATTTATTGGGTAGGGAAAGAAATTGAGAGAGGAGGGAGACAGACAGAAAGACACCTGCAGCTCTGCTTCAACACTGATAAAGCTATCCCGCTGCAGGTGAGGACCAGGGGCTTGAACCTGCAACCTTGCACACCACTGTAATGTGTGTGCTTAACCAGGAGCATCACCACCTGGCCCTCATTGACCAATTTTAAATCCTAATTGAATTGAGTCTTGAGGAGATTCTTAGTTTCCCTCCTGCCACATCTTCTGTGCAGGATGGGGCCTTTCCCTACCTGCCAGCTGTCCCTCCCTTGTTGTCCCACCCATTATATCAGTAAACTCCTTGATGGTCCAATAAAGACTCATAAAATTAGAGCTTTGCCTGCCTGAGGCCTAAAGCCACAGATCCACTCCCCAACAAGCTCCCATGAAGATCTGGAAGGGCTCTGGTATTCTTATTCAGTTACCTTAGATTTAAATAATCATGGAACAATAGAGAAGATACTGGGACAATTTAGCTCAATTGTCTTGATATTTTTATTTGAAACCATTTGTTTACTAAATCATATGGATATGAGCACCAATGTAATGGACATTGTGTTGGGTCTTTGAAATGGGATTGCATACTGTAGACTTTTATTTTATTTTCCCATGTCCTAGAAGAGTAGATGACATAAAAATGTGATAGGAAAAGAACTTGTCTTTATCATTCTCCCTGGTGAAAGAGAAGATGGTACAGGATAATAGCGGGATAGCATAAGATCCATAGGACAGAAGTTGATAGGAAGCTATCACAAAAAGAAAAAAAAAAAAGATTCCAGATCAAGCTAATTGTTACAATATCTCTTCTACCCATGCTGCTCACTCAACTACAAATCATTTGTTGGGGAATCACAGTCCTCTACAAGTACTTTACTCATTAAACTGAGATAGCACAGGTTCAGGACTGCATCATGGGTATGCAAAGGACTTTCACTGAGATGCTGTGAGCTCCCATCAACCCAGCTCCCTCCCTCCACCATCACAAATAGGCCAAAGCCGAGAATTGTTCAGATTTAAAGAGTTCTTGTATTTTTGTCAATGAATTGACATGTATTTTTGATATTTTGAAAGGGTTCCATTGAGATGTCATTAATGATGTTTTCACTATGTGCTTTCTGCTACATCCCCAAGAGGGCAGTATATCAGCAGTGTAAATTGTATGGGAGACTCCTCCAATGCTCAACATCTGGCTTTTCTCTTGTTCTTATTTTTTTCTTTCAGTGATGTATGCAGACAGGTGACTTACACAACATTTGAAACATTCCCAACTTTTTTTTCTTTATTTTATTTTATTTTATTTATTTATTCCCTTTTGTTGCCCTTGTTGTTTTATTGTTGTAGTTATTATTGTTGTTGTCGTTGCTGGATAGGACAGAGAGAAATGGAGAGAGGAGGGGAAGACAGAGAGGAGGAGAGAAAGACAGACACCTGTAGACCTGCTTCACCGCCTGTGAAGCGACTCCCCTGCAGGTGGGGAGCCGGGGTTCGAACCGGGATCCTTATGCCAGTCCTTGTGCTTTGCGCCACCTGCACTTAACCCGCTGCGCTACAGCCCTACTCCCACATTCCCAACTTTTTAATATTTTCATTTAATTATTATTGGATATACACAGATAGAATTTGAGAGGAGTGAGGGAGGTAGAGAGGAAGACAGACAGAATGACACCTGCAACACTGCTTCACCACCTGTGAAGCTTCTCTTGGCAGGGTGGAGCAAGGCCTGGAACCTACATCCTGTGTGCTTAACCAGGTGTTCCACTGTCTAGCCCCCATTTCCTGGTCTTTTTATTACCGAAGACTGCCAGGCCCACAGAGCTTGCATTTTGGGGGCTATGGGTTTTATTCTACCACCATTGATAATGGTGTATTTTCAAGATTTGTCTTTCTGTCTTGGATAACACTATATCTGTCTCCTGAGGGACAATTCACACACCTCACAGAGAGAGAGGGAGAAGGGAAGATCTAATGCTGAGTGAGATCACCTATGATTACAATGGGCCAACATGTGTTCATTAATTCAAAGACTCCACAGCATCACTTCTCACACTGTGCCTCTCAGTCTCATACTAGCTCATTTTTCCTAGAGGCTGCCTGAGTATGGGACCAGGGAGTCAGCACAGCCTAGGCATCATGATCTGTACTCCGGAGTCAGCCACTTACTGATCTGTTACCTAATCTCAGCAAAATCACTGTGGAATCTGATATCATGTTATGTGTTAGAATGACATTCTGATTCTCAGTCTCCTTGAACAATTTAAGTAGAATCCTATGATTTAAGAAAGAACAATAGAAAGACTGGACATGTACAGAAAACCATTCAGTGTCAAAACACAGAAACTGCATCCCAGAAGTCTAGGCTGTGGTGCATTGGCTAGTCACATACCTGGGCTGGCTGACACTCTTCTCAATCAGATTCTCTCTCTCTCTCTCTCTCTGTACTCTAATATACAAATGAATGGTCTATTTCAAGAGGATCTGCAAAACAATTTGAAGTCACAATACCATCTCAATTTGGTCACAACAAACCAATGCAAACCAGACCTGTACAGTTAAGACTATCCTGAGAGGGGGCTGGGTGGTGGCACACCCATTTCAGTGCTCATAGTACTATGCAGAAGACCACAAATATGGACCTGGGTTTCAGGCCCCAGACTCCAACTACAACAGGGATGCTTCACAGGTTGAGAAACAGATCTGCCAGTATCTATCTTTCCCTCTCCCTGTCTACTCTCTCCTCTGTCACTTCCCTTCTATCCTATTATATAGGATTAAAAAGAAAAAGGACGGTGGTCCAGAAGGTGGCACGGTGGATAAGATGCTTGACTTCCAAGTGTGAGGTCCTGAGTTCAAGCCCTGGCAGTACGTGTACCAGAGTGATGCCTGGTTTTTTCTCTCTCTTCACCTATCTTTCTTTTTTTCTCTTTTTAAGATTGTTTTTGTTTTTAAATATTTATTTATTTATTCCCTTTTGTTGCCCTTGTTTTATCGTTGTAGTTGTTGATGTTGTCGTTGTTGGATAGGACAGAGAGAAATGGAGAGAGGAGGGGAAGACTGAGAAAGGGAAAGAAAGATAGACACCTGCAAACCTGCTTCACTGCTTGTGAAGCGACTCCCCTGCAGGTGGGGAACTGGGGGCTCGAACCCGGATCCTTGTGCTTTGCGCCACCTGCGCTTAACACGGTGTTCTACCGCCCGACTACCATCCACCTATCTTTCTCATCAATAAATATGTAAAGGAAATAAATTTTAAAAAAGGAAAAATGTCCTTCAGGAGCAGTGGAGTGGTCCTGCTAGAACCTTATGATAACCCTGAAGGGAAAAAAAAAAAAAGGCCAACTAGAGATTGTGACAGACAGTGTCTATCAACTAGCAGAACCATTTCACATGAAGCTTCCAGAACAATAAAGAGCTGACTCATTGACCCACATGAACTGAGAGGTGAAGATAGCCTGCTGGAAAGATGAAAACCTTCTGGAAGGAGGAAAAGACTTTTCGATACAAAATTATTACTAAATTGTTATGTCTACACAAATATTAAAAAAAACACCAGAACCAAAGTCTTCCTAAGATTCTGAGAGAACTACTGTGATTATCATTGGGAGAGTGGGTGGTGGCTGTTAGTAGTGTAAAATAGTGTTAGTAACAAATAGAAAAGACGTAGAAAGTAAAAGTCTGCAGCATACAGTCCAAAAGAAGAGTGTACTGAAAAAAAATGCATGAAAATGTATCACAAATGAGGCATGATGTTTTAAATAACTATCTACACGTGGACTCGGTTCGGTATAGTCCAAAAATATGTCCTGCATGCACACTGATTTGCAACCAACTGTCCTTCAACTGTCCCCAAGTAGGGATGATGAGGTCCCACCCCCCACACCTGACTGGCACTGTGAGCCTCAGAAATTCAAAGTGCAGGTGAAGTAGGTACAGACGGGAAAAGAGACCCCTAGCCATTCCAGGCAGTTAATTTCAATAGGACATTGTCTGGGTGGAGATGGAGAGCATAATGGTTATGCAAAGAGACTCTCACACCTGAGGCTCCAGAGTCCTAGGTTCGAACTTCAATTAAACCACCATAGGCCAGAACTGAGCAGTGCTCTGGAAAAAATAAAAGGGCAGTATATGTGATTTTGCCAATTAGGATATTCTTGAACTCACTAATGTTCTTTCAAACACTATGTGATGTGAAATGACCAGAAAGAAGACAAAATATACTAGCATTTTAATTTATTACAAAAGATGTAAATTATATACATGAGATGCCATGGTACAAAATACAGATAAATTTAGGAAAAGGAAAGTCACACAGTGCAAATCCAGGACAATGATTTCAGTTCAGTTTAATACAAAACAGAATTGAGTGATAGCTAATAAATTATTAAAGTCTGAGAGATTTAGATCAATATATAAATCACTAAGCATTTCATAGATTTCACTGTAAAAATAGTGTAATTTCAATGAAAATACTACAAGTGACATGATTTAATACAGCAGACAATTTAAAGGAAACGCAGAGCTCCAGTCCCTTGGCTGTGGAAGGCTCTAGATTTCCCTCAGAGGTGTGGAGGGGAGAGAAGGCAAACTTTCAGCCTCCATTTCTAAGAGGGAGTAAAAATGCTTGCAGTCACGAGTGTGAGGAATTCACAGGCATGAATGTCCAACAACCTGCTATTGTTTGATCTCCTGATAAGCTGTCCTTGCTGGCTGCCAAGTTGAAAGTCACCACAGCCCAAGCAAGCATCACCTTGGTGCCCTGGGAGCTGAACACCTCATCATGAGTCCAACTTGCTTTTCTTCCTGAGACCACCTGCAAGTCTCTGATTGTGTCACAGGCCTGTGGGTCTTCTGACTGAGGAATAGCAGGCTGCCTTGTGCTCCCAGAGTTGAATGCCATGGTGCTGTAGAGGGGCATCCATTATGTGCCATCTTCTGCAAGCCCTGGCACTTCAGCTTCAAGGTTGTTTTTTTTTTTTGGGGGGGGGCAGAGGGTGAAAGGTCTCTTGTAGCCCATAAGAGCTTGCTTGGAGGATCTATCAGGCAAGCACAGGTACTCATAGACGATCAAAGGAAGTCAGATTTGCTTCTAGTTGGGAAACGTCGTCCTCTTTGACCAAACAAGCATCTTCAGAGAGATGCACATGGAGAAGTGAGGGGGGTGGGGGACCTGCTTAGCCAGCCAGAGGAGCCAAATGAACCCTGGTGAGCAACAGTGTTTGAGACGTCATGACCTGGCTGCCCTCACATCCTTGGAACTCTTCTCAGAAAGGTGCTGCTCTCCTCTTCCATCCTGGGTGGGCTCTGCAGAACAGTCCACAGGCAGGAGCCAGCCCTCTGCAGGGATGGCATAGGCTGCCTGGTGGGCCATGGCATAGCAGCTGTGCACCAGGGTCCACAGGGGAGCCCGCAGCTGGGCCAGCGTCCCCTGGGGCTCCTGAGGCAGTTGGGTCAGCATGTCATAGGTGGATTCTGACATTAAGCGCAATGAAGACACCAAGAATTGTCTCAGGGGAGGTGGATGGGAGGCTGCTGGCCTGAGGGTTTGCGACCTCTGCCTGTGTCCACTCAACCTTCTCTTGCGTGTGTAGGGGCTCGATCTGGGATATCTATGGCTGTAGGGGCTCGATCGAGGATGTCTATGGCCACCATCCAGAATCTTTGTTTTTCTGGTATTTGAAGAGTTTTCATTGTGTCCTTCTGCTGGAGAGGTCCCTGTGGGGAAGAAGAAGAGTGAGAAAGCTGCACGTTCCTCGCCCTGGGGTGTTGGGCTGAGCTTCACTGACAGGAGACAGGAGACAGAAGACCAGGGACTCATGGCTGAGCTGTATGCAGTATCTCTTTATTCATGCAGAACGCAGCACAATCTCAGCCAACTAAGCTAAACTAAAACTAAACTGAAAACTCACAAACCTATCCTATATATACTGGCCAAGTAGGGTGTAAACTGGATGTGACATAGAGAGGGTGGAGCAAAAAGAGATTGGTGAAAATCAGGGTGTGACAGACAAGGAGAGGGAGCAGAGCAGGTGAGAATTCTACCAGGGAACCACCAGTGCCCTGGAGGGAAGGTGGTGCTTAGTTAACAGTGGTTATGTAAATAGAATACAGTGTTAAGCAGGGGGGATTAAACCAAATTTAAGAGAAGGGGTTTTTAGAAGAAGAATTAGAGGCATGCCAACACTGGGGGCTCCACCCAGAAATGTCAGTCTGCTTGCACACCTGGGGAGCACCCATTCCTGTTGACCTTGCCTTCCCTCACTTTGACAGACAAGGTCTTCTCCCCCCACTCCTTGTACTCAATGACCACACCATGCTAAACCCCATTTGAATCACACAGCCCATAACTCTCTGCTCTCACAACCAGAACCCTTGTCCTCCTCTCTGACTTTGCACCTGGGGACCCAGAAAGTAAATTTACCTGTTGCTTTGGGGGTGCAATTCCAGGAGCGGTTTCTCCACTTTCTGGGACTCTGTTCATCACAGCTGCTTTCTGAATCTGTGGACACAAGATGGAATGAGTGTCTTTGTCCGTGGGAGACCCCAAACCTCAGGGCTCTGAACACACAGGACACAGGCTGGGACCAGATTGGGCTTCAACTCTGTCCTGAGTGCAGGACCATAACACCCTAAACGCAAGCTCCCATCCAGGCCTCTTAAAGGGCACTGGGTTCCCCCCTGGCCAACCTCTCCTCCCTGGACAGGGAATCTCACCTGATAGCCTAGTCAAAATGTCTGTGCCTTTCTGCTCCTTTTCTGGAGAATTCTCCTTCTTTGTCTTGGATTCAGACCCTAGGAGAAAAGAAGTCATTTAGGCGACTGGCCTCCCTGAAGCCTCTGCTCCTCACCTTACCTAGCTTTGGGGCTATGAACTTCCCTGGACATCATTCATCTCTCACCAAAATAAAAACAGGATTTAGAGGGAATAGGTTCTCAGGAATGAAGCCCGAGTTACCATATTGACCAAAGTCTGAGAAATGTCTTAGCCAAAAACAATTATCAAAAGAAACGTACAAAAAAAATTAGCAAGCCATCTAAATCAAACCAGAAATATTTTCATGAAAGATACAGTCTTCCTCTGTTTCCCTCATCCCCACCTTGCTGGTAACCTCCATGCTAACAGACCACTTCCATGTTTCAACTTAATTTGGGAGTCAGTTGAGGGGAAGAAATTCTCTTACACTTTTCATGCTTTGCTGTCTCCTCCACATCTGAGCATTTTTCCTCACAGGAGGGCTGCAGGCACAGATCCTCCTCAGAGGGGGTTGGGTTGTTTGGACTCTTGGAGTGCAGGTCTTGAGTTCTGGATTCCATCCTGAAGGTCTGAAAAGATCCTCTCTGTGGCTGAAGTAGCTGAAAAGTGAAGGTTGGACTGCTCTGCCTGGCTTTTGTAGGTTCAGGTCCTGAGCAAGTCTAGCTCCCATTGGCTGGAAAGAGCCCGACTTCCTGCCAGTCTCCGGATCCTATCACCTGAAGGCTAACTAACATAGCCTCTGAGATCTGGGTGAATTTTGCCTCAGGGCTTTTGCCTGTGTGGATGGTGTACCTTCAAGAACTCTTTGCATATTTAATAGGGGCTGTAATCCCATCATCTGGATGCTTTCCACCTTCTATTATCTCCTCCCAATGCCCCTAGGACCTGAGGTCAACTAAGTAGGATTTAAGATTTCAGTAGAAGGCTTTGGGCACACAGGGTCACAGCACCCAAAATTATGTGACTTCCTAAGCTAACTATGGGCCCCAGATCACATCACATTGATGGAGTTTGAAGTCAACAATATTTATACCCCTTTGCCATATTAGGGAGCAACTCTCTTCCCTGATCCAGCTTTCTGGCCCTTTTCCAGCCATGACATCATCTCCCCAACAATAACTTGGATCAACCTGCATATCAGACTTCAGGCTCAGGCAAAAAACAAACAAAGAAACAAAAACACACTAGGATAGCCACAAGCCCTTTTAAATATGACTAAAATATGCCTACTAGCTTTCAACCAAATGGAGGACCTCTGCAACACTTCTTCTGCACTATTCCCGACTTTAGGTCCATGATATTCAACAATTTGTTTGGCTTTGTATGTGAACTCCCTTTTCAGCCACCAGGTTCCCAGAAGCTAGCAGGATGTGATCAGACTTTTCTGGACAGAAAACAATGTGACTTGGAGCTCTGCTTTCCCAGAGCCCTTCCCACTAGGGAAAGAGAGAGGCAGTCTGGGAGTATGGATCAGTCTGTCAACACCTATGTGCATCGGGGAAGCAATTACAGAAGCCAGACCTGACACATTATGCAGCCCACAATTATCTTGGGTCCATACTCCCAGAGGGTTAAAGAATAGGAAAGCTATCAGGGGAGGGGATGGATATGGACGTCTGGTGGTAGGAATTGTGTGATGTTACAACCCTCTTATCCCGTAGTTAAAAGAAATGGGGTAGGTTCTTGGCTCACCTCAGACCCTTTTTTCCTTGATTTACAAACTTTCAAAAATATTTTATTTATTAATGCTAAAGGAGGAGAGAGAGAAAGACCCAGATAATAGTGTGGTATATGTGCTGCTGGGCATTGAACTCAGGACTTCATCATTGAGAGTGCAGTCATGTATCCACTGAGCCACCTCCCAGACCACTGGATCTGTAGTCTCCCCACCCACCCAACCCAGAGTGTTTTACTTTGGTGCAATATGCCAATTCCAGTTCAGGTTCTGTTTGTGTTTCCTCTTCTGATTTTGTTATTCAACTTCTGCCTGAGAGTGAGATCATCCATCCCATATTCATCCTTCTATTTCTGACTTATTTCACTGAACATGAATTTGTCAAAGTCCATCCAAGTTCGGCTGAACACTGTGATGTCACCATTTTTTACAGCTGAGTAATATTCCATTGCATATATATATATACCACAACTTGCTCAGCCACTATCTTTTGTTGAACACCTGGGTTCTTCCAGGTTTTGGCTATTAGAAATTGTGCTGCCAAGAACATATGTGTACACAGATCTTTTTGGATGGGTGTGTTGGGTCCCTTAGGATATATCTTCAGGAGATGAATTGAAGGATCATAGGGTAGGTCCATTTCTAGCCTACTGAGAGTTCTCCAGACTCTTCTACACAGAGGCTTGACCAATTGACATCCCACCAGAAGGACAGGAGGGTTCCTTTGACCCCACAACCACTCCAGCATTTGCTGCTATTACCTTCTCTGATGTATGACATTCTCACCACAGGAGTGAAGTGGTATCTCATTGTCGCCTTTTTTTTTTTTTTTTTTTTTTGCATTTCTCTGACAAGCAGAGACTTGGAGCATTTTTTTTCATGTGTTTCTCGGCCTTATGGATCTCTTCTGTGGTGAATATTCTGTCCATGTCCTCCCCCCATTTTTGGATGGGGTAATTTGTTTTCTTGCTGTTGAGGTTTGCAACTTCTTTATATATTCTGGTTATTAGCCTCTTGTCTGATGTGTGGCATGTAGAGATCTTCTCCCATTCTGTGAGTGGTTTCTTTGTTGTATAGTAGTTTCTTTAGCTGTGCAGAAGATTTTAATTTGATGTAGTCCCATAGGTTTATGCTTGCCTTAGTCGTCTTTGTAATTACACACATATGGACCTGGGTTTGAGGTCCCAGATTCCAACTACAGCAGGATGCTTCGCAGGTTGAGAAACAGATCTGCCGGTATCTATCTTTCACTCTCCCTGTCTACTCTCTCCTCTGTCACTTCCCTTCTATCCTATTATATAGAATTAAAAATAAAAAGGACGGTGGCCCAGGAGGTGGCACGGTGGATAAGATGCTTGACTTCCAAGTGTGAGGTTCTGAGTTCAAGCCCTGGCAGTACGTGTACCAGAGTGATGCCTGGTTTTTTCTCTCTCTTCACCTATCTTTCTTTTTTTCTCTTTTTAAGATTGTTTTTGTTTTTAAATATTTATTTATTTATTCCCTTTTGTTGCCCTTGTTTTATCGTTGTAGTTGTTGATGTTGTCGTTGTTGGATAGGACAGAGAGAAATGGAGAGAGGAGGGGAAGACTGAGAAAGGGAAAGAAAGATAGACACCTGCAAACCTGCTTCACTGCTTGTGAAGCGACTCCCCTGCAGGTGGGGAGCTGGGGGCTCGAACCCGGATCCTTGTGCTTTGCGCCACCTGCGCTTAACACGGTGTTCTACCGCCCGACTACCATCCACCTATCTTTCTCATCAATAAATATGTAAAGGAAATAAATTTTAAAAAAGGAAAAATGTCCTTCAGGAGCAGTGGAGTGGTCCTGCTAGAACCTTATGATAGCCCTGAAGGGAAAAAAAAATGGCCAACTAGAGATTGTGACAGACAGTGTCTATCAACTAGCAGAACCATTTCACATGAAGCTTCCAGAACAATAAAGAGCTGACTCATTGACCCACATGAACTGAGAGGTGAAGATAGCCTGCTGGAAAGAAGATAACCTTCTGGAAGGAGGAAAAGACTTTTCGATACAAAATTATTACTAAATTGTTATGTCTACACAAATATTAAAAAAAAACACCAGAACCAAAGTCTTCCTAAGATTCTGAGAGAACTACTGTGATTACCATTGGGAGAATGGGTGGTGGCTGTTAGTAGTGTAAAATAGTGTTAGTAACAAATAGAAAAGACGTAGAAAGTAAAAGTCTGTAGCATACAGTCCAAAAGAAGAGTGTACTGAAAAAAAACGCATGAAAATGTATCACAAATGAGGCATGATGTTTTAAATAACTATCTACATGTGGACTCGGTTCTGTATAGTCCAAAAATATGTCCTGCATGCACACTGATTTGCAACCAACTGTCCTTCAACCTTCCCCAAGTAGGGATGATGAGGTCCCACCCCCCACACCTGACTGGCACTGTGAGCCTCAGAAATTCAAAGTGCAGGTGAAGTAGGTACAGATGGGAAAAGAGACCCCTAGCCATTCCAGGCAGTTAATTTCAAAAGGACATTGTCTGGGTGGAGATGGAGAGCATAATGGTTATGCAAAGAGACTCTCACACCTGAGGCTCCAGAGTCCTAGGTTCGAACTTCAATTAAACCACCATAGGCCAGAACTGAGCAGTGCTCTGGAAAAAATAAAAGGGCAGTATATGTGATTTTGCCAATTAGGATATTCTTGAACTCACTAATGTTCTTTCAAACACGATGTGATGTGAAATGACCAGAAAGAAGACAAAATATACTAGCATTTTAACTTATTACAAAAGATGTAAATTATATACATGAGATGCCATGGTACAAAATACAGATAAATTTAGGAAAAGGAAAGTCACACAGTGCAAATCCAGGACAATGATTTCAGTTCAGTTTAATACAAAACAGAATTGAGTGATAGCTAATAAATTATTAAAGTCTGAGAGATTTAGATCAATATATAAATCACTAAGCAGTTTCTAGATTTCACTGTAAAAATAGTGTAATTTCAATGAAAATACTACAAGTGACATGATTTAATACAGCAGACAATTTAAAGGAAACGCAGAGCTCCAGTCCCTTGGCTGTGGAAGGCTCTAGATTTCCCTCAGAGGTGTGGAGGGGAGAGAAGGCAAACTTTCAGCCTCCATTTCTAAGAGGGAGTAAAAATGCTTGCAGTCACAAGTATGAGGAATTCACAGGCATGAATGTCCAACAACCTGCTATTGTTTGATCTCCTGATAAGCTGTCCTTGCTGGCTGCCAAGTTGAAAGTCACCACAGCCCAAGCAAGCATCACCTTGGTGCCCTGGTAGCCGAACACCCTATCATGAGTCCAACTTGCTTTTCTTCCTGAGACCACCTGCAAGTCTCTGATTGTGTCACAGGCCTGTGGGTCTTCTGACTGAGGAATAGCAGGCTGCCTTGTGCTCCCAGAGTTGAATGCCATGGTGCTGTAGAGGGGCATCCATTATGTGCCATCTTCTGCAAGCCCTGGCACTTCAATTTCAAGGTTTTGGTTTTTTTTTTTGGGGGGGGCAGAGGATGGAAGGTCTCTTGTAGTCCAGAAGACCTTGCTTGGAGGATCTATCAGGCAAGCACAGGTACTCATAGACGGTCAAAGGAAGTCAGATTTGCTTCTAGTTGGGAAACGTCGTCCTCTTTGACCAAACAAGCATCTTCAGAGAGATGCACATGGAGAAGTGAGGGGGGTGGGGGACCTGCTTAGCCAGCCAGAGGAGCCAAATGAACCCTGGTGAGCAACAGTATTTGAGACGTCATGACCTGGCTGCCCTCACATCCTTGGAACTCTTCTCAGAAAGGTGCTGCTCTCCTCTTCCATCCTGGGTGGGCTCTGCAGAACAGTCCACAGGCAGGAGCCAGCCCTCTGCAGGGATGGCATAGGCTGCCTGGTGGGCCATGGCATAGCAGCTGTGCACCAGGGTCCACAGGGGAGCCCGCAGCTGGGCCAGTGTCCCCTGGGGCTCCTGAGGCAGTTGGGTCAGCATGTCATAGGTGGATTCTGACATTAAGCGCAATGAAGACACCAAGAATTGTCTCAGGGGAGGTGGATGGGAGGCTGCTGGCCTGAGGTTTTGCGACCTCTGCCTGTGTCCACTCAACCTTCTCTTGCGTGTGTAGGGGCTCGATCTGGGATATCTATGGCTGTAGGGGCTCGATCGAGGATGTCTATGGCCACCATCCAGAGTCTTTGTTTTTCTGGTATTTGAGGACTCTTCATTGTGTCCTTCTGCTGGAGAGGTCCCTGTGGGGAAGAAGAAGAGTGAGAAAGCTGCACGTTCCTCGCCCTGGGGTGTTGGGCTGAGCTTCACTGACAGGAGACAGGAGACAGAAGACCAGGGACTCATGGCTGAGCTGTACGCAGTATCTCTTTATTCATGCAGAACGCAGCACAATCTCAGCCAACTAAGCTAAACTAAAACTAAACTGAAAACTCACAAACCTATCCTATATATACTGGCCAAGGAGGGTGTAAACTGGATGTGACATAGAGAGGGTGGAGCAAAAAGAGATTGGTGAAAATCAGGGTGTGACAGACAAGGAGAGGGAGCAGAGCAGGTGAGAATTCTACCAGGGAACCACCAGTGCCCTGGAGGGAGGGTGGTGCTTAGTTAACAGTGGTTAGGTAAATAGAATACAGTGTTAAGCAGGGGGGATTAAACCAAATTTAAGAGAAGGGGTTTTTAGAAGAAGAATTAGAGGCATGCCAACACTGGGGGCCCCACCCAGAAATGTCAGTCTGTTTGCACACCTGGGGAGCACCCATTCCTGTTGACCTTGCCTTCCCTCACTTTGACAGACAAGGTCTTCTCCCCCCACTCCTTGTACTCAATGAGCACACCATGCTAAACCCCATTTGAATCCCACAGCCCATAACTCTCTGCTCTCACACCCAGAACCCTTGTCCTCCTCTCTGACTTTGCACCTGGGGACCCAGAAAGTAAATTTACCTGTTGCTTTGGGGGTGCAATTCCAGGAGCGGTTTCTCCACTTTCTGGGACTCTGTTCATCACAGCTGCTTTCTGAATCTGTGGACACAAGATGGAATGAGTGTCTTTGTCCGTGGGAGACCCCAAACCTCAGGGCTCTGAACACACAGGGCACAGGCTGGGACCAGATTGGGCTCCAACTCTGTCCTGAGTGCAGGACCATAACACCCTAAACGCAAGCTCCCATCCAGGCCTCTTAAAGGGCACTGGGTTCCCCCCTGGCCAACCTCTCCTCCCTGGACAGGGCATCTCACCTGATAGCCTAGTCAAAATGTCTGTGCCTTTCTGCTCCTTTTCTGGAGAATTCTCCTTCTCTGTCTTGGATTCAGACCCTAGGAGAAAAGAAGTCATTTTGGCGACTGGCCTCCCTGAAGCCTCTGCTCCTCACCTTACCTAGCTTTGGGGCTATGAACTTCCCTGGACATCATTCATCTCTCACCAAAATAAAAACAGGATTTAGAGGGAACAGGTTCTCAGGAATGAAGCCCGAGTTACCATATTGACCAAAGTCTGAGAAATGTCTTAGCCAAATAAAATTATCAAGAGAAACGTACAAAAAAAATTAGCAAGCCATCTAAATCAAACCAGAAATATTTTCATGAAAGATACAGTCTTCCTCTGTTTCCCTCATCCCCACCTTGCTGGTAACCTCCATGCTAACAGACCACTTCCATGTTTCAACTTAATTTGGGAGTCAGTTGAGGGGAAGAAATTCTCTTACATTTTTCATGGTTTGGTGTCTCCTCCACATCTGAGCATTTTTCCTCACAGGAGGACTGCAGGCACAGATCCTCCTCAGAGGGGGTTGGGTTTTTTGGACTCTTGGAGTGCAGGTCTTGAGTTCTGGATTCCATCCTGAAGATCTGAAAAGATCCTCTCTGTGGCTGAAGTAGCTGAAAAGTGAAGGTTGGTCTGCTCTGCCTGCCTTTTGTAGGTTCAGGTCCTGAGCAAGTCTAGCTCCCATTGGCTGGAAAGAGCCCGACTTCCTGCCAGTCTCTGGATCCTATCACCTGAAGGCTAACTAACATAGCCTCTGAGATCTGGGTGAATTTTGCCTCAGGGCTTTTGCCTGTGTGGATGGTGTACCTTCAAGAACTCTTTGCATATTTAATAGGGGCTGTAATCCCATCATCTGGATGCTTTCCACCTTCTATTATCTCCTCCCAATGCCCCTAGGACCTGAGGTCAACTAAGTAGGATTTAAGATTTCAGTAGAAGGCTTTGGGCACACAGGGTCACAGCACCCAAAATTATGTGACTTCCTAAGCTAATTATGGGCCCCAGATCACATCACATTGATGGAGTTTGAAGTCAACAATATTTATACCCCTTTGCCATATTAGGGAGCAACTCTCTTCCCTGATCCAGCTTTCTGGTCCTTTTCCAGCCATGACATCATCTCCCCAACAATAACTTGGATCAACCTGCATATCAGACTTCAGGCTCAGGCAAAAAACAAACAAAGAAACAAAAACACACTAGGATAGCCACAAGCCCTTTTAAATATGACTAAAATATGCCTACTAGCTTTCAACCAAATGGAGGACCTCTGCAACACTTCTTCTGCACTATTCCCGACTTTAGGTCCATGATATTCAACAATTTGTTTGGCTTTGTATGTGAACTCCCTTTTCAGCCACCAGGTTCCCAGAAGCTAGCAGGATGTGATCAGACTTTTCTGGACAGAAAACAATGTGACTTGGAGCTCTGCTTTCCCAGAGCCCTTCCCACTAGGGAAAGAGAGAGGCAGTCTGGGAGTATGGATCAGTCTGTCAACACCTATGTGCATCGGGGAAGCAATTACAGAAGCCAGACCTGACACATTATGCAGCCCACAATTATCTTGGGTCCATACTCCCAGAGGGTTAAAGAATAGGAAAGCTATCAGGGGAGGAGATGGATATGGACGTCTGGTGGTGGGAATTGTGTGATGTTACAACCCTCTTATCCCGTAGTTAAAAGAAATGGGGTAGGTTCTTGGCTCACTCAGACCCTTTTTTCCTTGATTTACAAACTTTTAAAAATATTTTATTTATTAATGCTAAAGGAGGAGAGAGAGAAAGACCCAGATAATAGTGTGGTATATGTGCTGCTGGGCATTGAACTCAGGACTTCATCATTGAGAGTGCAGTCATGTATCCACTGAGCCACCTCCCAGACCACTGGATCTGTAGTCTCCCCACCCACCCAACCCAGAGTGTTTTACTTTGGTGCAATATGCCAATTCCAGTTCAGGTTCTGTTTGTGTTTCCTCTTCTGATTTTGTTATTCAACTTCTGCCTGAGAGTGAGATCATCCATCCCATATTCATCCTTCTATTTCTGACTTATTTCACTGAACATGAATTTGTCAAAGTCCATCCAAGTTCGGCTGAACACTGTGATGTCACCATTTTTTACAGCTGAGTAATATTCCATTGCATATATATATATATACCACAACTTGCTCAGCCACTATCTTTTGTTGAACACCTGGGTTCTTCCAGGTTTTGGCTATTAGAAATTGTGCTGCCAAGAACATATGTGTACACAGATCTTTTTGGATGGGTGTGTTGGGTCCCTTAGGATATATCTTCAGGAGATGAATTGAAGGATCATAGGGTAGGTCCATTTCTAGCCTACTGAGAGTTCTCCAGACTCTTCTACACAGAGGCTTGACCAATTGACATCCCACCAGAAGGACAGGAGGGTTCCTTTGACCCCACAACCACTCCAGCATTTGCTGCTATTACCTTCTCTGATGTATGACATTCTCACCACAGGAGTGAAGTGGTATCTCACTGTCGCCTTTTTTTTTTTTTTTTTGCATTTCTCTGACAAGCAGAGACTTGGAGCATTTTGTTTCATGTGTTTCTCGGCCTTATGGATCTCTTCTGTGGTGAATATTCTGTCCATGTCCTCCCCCCATTTTTGGATGGGGTAATTTGTTTTCTTGCTGTTGAGGTTTGCAACTTCTTTATATATTCTGGTTATTAGCCTCTTGTCTGATGTGTGGCATGTAGAGATCTTCTCCCATTCTGTGAGTGGTTTCTTTGTTGTATAGTAGTTTCTTTAGCTGTGCAGAAGATTTTAATTTGATGTAGTCCCATAGGTTTATGCTTGCCTTAGTCGTCTTTGTAATTACACACATATGGACCTGGGTTTGAGGTCCCAGATTCCAACTACAGCAGGATGCTTCGCAGGTTGAGAAACAGATCTGCCGGTATCTATCTTTCACTCTCCCTGTCTACTCTCTCCTCTGTCACTTCCCTTCTATCCTATTATATAGGATTAAAAAGAAAAAGGACGGTGGCCCAGGAGGTGGCACGGTGGATAAGATGCTTGACTTCCAAGTGTGAGGTTCTGAGTTCAAGCCCTGGCAGTACGTGTACCAGAGTGATGCCTGGTTTTTTCTCTCTCTTCACCTATCTTTCTTTTTTTCTCTTTTTAAGATTGTTTTTGTTTTTAAATATTTATTTATTTATTTATTCCCTTTTGTTGGTCTTGTTTTATCGTTGTAGTTGTTGATGTTGTCGTTGTTGGATAGGACAGAGAGAAATGGAGAGAGGAGGGGAAGACTGAGAAAGGGAAAGAAAGATAGACACCTGCAAACCTGCTTCACTGCTTGTGAAGCGACTCCCCTGCAGGTGGGGAGCTGGGGGCTCGAACCCGGATCCTTGTGCTTTGCGCCACCTGCGCTTAACACGGTGTTCTACCGCCCGACTACCATCCACCTATCTTTCTCATCAATAAATATGTAAAGGAAATAAATTTTAAAAAAGGAAAAATGTCCTTCAGGAGCAGTGGAGTGGTCCTGCTAGAACCTTATGATAACCCTGAAGGGAAAAAAAAATGGCCAACTAGAGATTGTGACAGACAGTGTCTATCAACTAGCAGAACCATTTCACATGAAGCTTCCAGAACAATAAAGAGCTGACTCATTGACCCACATGAACTGAGAGGTGAAGATAGCCTGCTGGAAAGAAGATAACCTTCTGGAAGGAGGAAAAGACTTTTCGATACAAAATTATTACTAAATTGTTATGTCTACACAAATATTAAAAAAAAACACCAGAACCAAAGTCTTCCTAAGATTCTGAGAGAACTACTGTGATTACCATTGGGAGAGTGGGTGGTGGGTGTTAGTAGTGTAAAATAGTGTTAATCACAAATAGAAAAGACGTTGAAAGTAAAAGTCCGTAGCATACAGTCCAAAAGAAGAGTGTACTGAAAAAAAACGCATGAAAATGTATCACAAATGAGGCATGATGTTTTAAATAACTATCTACACGTGGACTCGGTTCGGTATAGTCCAAAAATATGTCCTGCATGCACACTGATTTGCAACCAACTGTCCTTCAACTGTCCCCAAGTAGGGATGATGAGGTCCCACCCCCACACCTGACTGGCACTGTGAGCCTCAGAAATTCAAAGTGCAGATGAAGTAGGTACAGACCGGAAAAGAGACCCCTAGCCATTCCAGGCAGTTAATTTCAATAGGACATTGTCTGGGTGGAGATGGAGAGCATAATGGTTATGCAAAGAGACTCTCACACCTGAGGCTCCAGAGTCCTAGGTTCGAACTTCAATTAAACCACCATAGGCCAGAACTGAGCAGTGCTCTGGAAAAAATAAAAGGGCAGTATATGTGATTTTGCCAATTAGGATATTCTTGAACTCACTAATGTTCTTTCAAACACGATGTGATGTGAAAAGACCAGAAAGAAGACAAAATATACTAGCATTTTAATTTATTACAAAAGATGTAAATTATATACATGAGATGCCATGGTACAAAATACAGATAAATTTAGGAAAAGGAAAGTCACACAGTGCAAATCCAGGACAATGATTTCAGTTCAGTTTAATACAAAACAGAATTGAGTGATAGCTAATAAATTATTAAAGTCTGAGAGATTTAGATCAATATATAAATCACTAAGCATTTCATAGATTTCACTGTAAAAATAGTGTAATTTCAATGAAAATACTACAAGTGACATGATTTAATACAGCAGACAATTTAAAGGAAACGCAGAGCTCCAGTCCCTTGGCTGTGGAAGGCTCTAGATTTCCCTCAGAGGTGTGGAGGGGAGAGAAGGCAAACTTTCAGCCTCCATTTCTAAGAGGGAGTAAAAATGCTTGCAGTCACAAGTGTGAGGGATTCACAGGCATGAATGTCCAGCAACGTGCTATTGTTTGATCTCCTGATAAGCTGTCCTTGCTGGCTGCCAAGTTGAAAGTCACCACAGCCCAAGCAAGCATCACCTTGGTGCCCTGGGAGCTGAACACCTCATCATGAGTCCAACTTGCTTTTCTTCCTGAGACCACCTGCAAGTCTCTGATTGTGTCACAGGCCTGTGGGTCTTCTGACTGAGGAATAGCAGGCTGCCTTGTGCTCCCAGAGTTGAATGCCATGGTGCTGTAGAGGGGCATCCATTATGTGCCATCTTCTGCAAGCCCTGGCACTTCAGCTTCAAGGTTGTTTTTTTTTTTTTTTTGGGGGGGCAGAGGGTGAAAGGTCTCTTGTAGCCCAGAAGAGCTTGCTTGGAGGATCTATCAGGCAAGCACAGGTACTCATAGACGGTCAAAGGAAGTCAGATTTGCTTCTAGTTGGGAAACGTCGTCCTCTTTGACCAAACAAGCATCTTCAGAGAGATGCACATGGAGAAGTGAGGGGGGTGGGGGACCTGCTTAGCCAGCCAGAGGAGCCAAATGAACCCTGGTGAGCAACAGTGTTTGAGACGTCATGACCTGGCTGCCCTCACATCCTTGGAACTCTTCTCAGAAAGGTGCTGCTCTCCTCTTCCATCCTGGGTGGGCTCTGCAGAACAGTCCACAGGCAGGAGCCAGCCCTCTGCAGGGATGGCATAGGCTGCCTGGTGGGCCATGGCATAGCAGCTGTGCACCAGGGTCCACAGGGGAGCCCGCAGCTGGGCCAGCGTCCCCTGGGGCTCCTGAGGCAGTTGGGTCAGCATGTCATAGGTGGATTCTGACATTAAGCGCAATGAAGACACCAAGAATTGTCTCAGGGGAGGTGGATGGGAGGCTGCTGGCCTGAGGGTTTGCGACCTCTGCCTGTGTCCACTCAACCTTCTCTTGCGTGTGTAGGGGCTCGATCTGGGATATCTATGGCTGTAGGGGCTCGATCGAGGATGTCTATGGCCACCATCCAGAATCTTTGTTTTTCTGGTATTTGAAGAGTTTTCATTGTGTCCTTCTGCTGGAGAGGTCCCTGTGGGGAAGAAGAAGAGTGAGAAAGCTGCACGTTCCTCGCCCTGGGGTGTTGGGCTGAGCTTCACTGACAGGAGACAGGAGACAGAAGACCAGGGACTCATGGCTGAGCTGTATGCAGTATCTCTTTATTCATGCAGAACGCAGCACAATCTCAGCCAACTAAGCTAAACTAAAACTAAACTGAAAACTCACAAACCTATCCTATATATACTGGCCAAGTAGGGTGTAAACTGGATGTGACATAGAGAGGGTGGAGCAAAAAGAGATTGGTGAAAATCAGGGTGTGACAGACAAGGAGAGGGAGCAGAGCAGGTGAGAATTCTACCAGGGAACCACCAGTGCCCTGGAGGGAGGGTGGTGCTTAGTTAACAGTGGTTAGGTAAATAGAATACAGTGTTAAGCAGGGGGGATTAAACCAAATTTAAGAGAAGGGGTTTTTAGAAGAAGAATTAGAGGCATGCCAACACTGGGGGCTCCACCCAGAAATGTCAGTCTGCTTGCACACCTGGGGAGCACCCATTCCTGTTGACCTTGCCTTCCCTCACTTTGACAGACAAGGTCTTCTCCCCCCACTCCTTGTACTCAATGAGCACACCATGCTAAACCCCATTTGAATCCCACAGCCCATAACTCTCTGCTCTCACAACCAGAACCCTTGTCCTCCTCTCTGACTTTGCACCTGGGGACCCAGAAAGTAAATTTACCTGTTGCTTTGGGGGTGCAATTCCAGGAGCGGTTTCTCCACTTTCTGGGACTCTGTTCATCACAGCTGCTTTCTGAATCTGTGGACACAAGATGGAATGAGTGTCTTTGTCCGTGGGAGACCCCAAACCTCAGGGCTCTGAACACACAGGACACAGGCTGGGACCAGATTGGGCTTCAACTCTGTCCTGAGTGCAGGACCATAACACCCTAAACGCAAGCTCCCATCCAGGCCTCTTAAAGGGCACTGGGTTCCCCCCTGGCCAACCTCTCCTCCGTGGACAGGGAATCTCACCTGATAGCCTAGTCAAAATGTCTGTGCCTTTCTGCTCCTTTTCTGGAGAATTCTCCTTCTCTGTCTTGGATTCAGACCCTAGGAGAAAAGAAGTCATTTAGGCGACTGGCCTCCCTGAAGCCTCTGCTCCTCACCTTACCTAGCTTTGGGGCTATGAACTTCCCTGGACATCATTCATCTCTCACCAAAATAAAAACAGGATTTAGAGGGAATAGGTTCTCAGGAATGAAGCCCGAGTTACCATATTGACCAAAGTCTGAGAAATGTCTTAGCCAAAAACAATTATCAAAAGAAACGTACAAAAAAAATTAGCAAGCCATCTAAATCAAACCAGAAATATTTTCATGAAAGATACAGTCTTCCTCTGTTTCCCTCATCCCCACATTGCTGGTAACCTCCATGCTAACAGACCACTTCCATGTTTCAACTTAATTTGGGAGTCAGTTGAGGGGAAGAAATTCTCTTACACTTTTCATGCTTTGCTGTCTCCTCCACATCTGAGCATTTTTCCTCACAGGAGGGCTGCAGGCACAGATCCTCCTCAGAGGGGGTTGGGTTGTTTGGACTCTTGGAGTGCAGGTCTTGAGTTCTGGATTCCATCCTGAAGGTCTGAAAAGATCCTCTCTGTGGCTGAAGTAGCTGAAAAGTGAAGGTTGGACTGCTCTGCCTGGCTTTTGTAGGTTCAGGTCCTGAGCAAGTCTAGCTCCCATTGGCTGGAAAGAGCCCTACTTCCTGCCAGCCTCCGGATCCTATCACCTGAAGGCTAACTAACATAGCCTCTGAGATCTGGGTGAATTTTGCCTCAGGGCTTTTGCCTGTGTGGATGTTGTACCTTCAAGAACTCTTTGCATATTTATTAGGGGCTGTAATCCCATCATCTGAATGTTTTCCACCTTGTATTATCTCCTCCCAATGCCCCTAGGGCCGAAGGTCAACTAAGTAGGATTTAAGATTTCAGTAGAAGGCTTTGGGCACACAGGTGCACAGCACCCAAAACTTCCTAAGCTAATTATGGGCCCCAGATCACATCAAATTGATGGAGTTAGAAGTCAACAATATTTATACCCCTTTGCCATATTAGGGAGCAACTCTCTTCCCTGATCCAGCTTTCTGGTCCTTTTCCAGCCATGACATCATCTCCCCAACAATAACTTGCATTAACCTGCATATCAGACTTCAGGCTCAGGCAAAAAATAAACAAAGAAACAAAAACACACAAGTATAGCTACAGGCCCTTTTAAATATAACTAAAATATGCCTACGAGCTTTCAACCAAATGGAGGACCTCTGCAACACTTCTTCTGCACTATTCCCGACTTTAGGTCCCTGATATTCAACAATTTGTTTGGCTTTGTATGTGAACTCCCTTTTCAGCCACCAGGTTCCCAGAAGCTAGCAGGATGTGATCAGACTTTTCTGGACAGAAAACAATGTGACTTGGAGCTCTGCTTTCCCAGAGCCCTTCCCACTAGGGAAAGAGAGAGGCAGTCTGGGAGTATGGATCAGTCTGTCAACACCTATGTGCATCGGGGAAGCAATTACAGAAGCCAGACCTGACACATTATGCAGCCCACAATTATCTTGGGTCCATACTCCCAGAGGGTTAAAGAATAGGAAAGCTATCAGGGGAGGAGATGGATATGGACGTCTGGTGGTGGGAATTGTGTGATGTTACACCCCTCTTATCCCGTAGTTAAAAGAAATGGGGTAGGTTCTTGGCTCACTCAGACCCTTTTTTCCTTGATTTACAAACTTTTAAAAATATTTTATTTATTAATGCTAAAGGAGGAGAGAGAGAAAGACCCAGATAATAGTGTGGTATATGTGCTGCTGGGCATTGAACTCAGGACTTCATCATTGTGAGTGCAGTCATGTATCCACTGAGCCACCTCCCAGACCACTGGATCTGTAGTCTCCCCACCCAACCAACCCAGAGTGTTTTACTTTGGTGCAATATGCCAATTCCAGTTCAGGTTCTGTTTGTGTTTCCTCTTCTGATTTTGTTATTCAACTTCTGCCTTAGAGTGAGATCATCCATCCCATATTCATCCTTCTATTTCTGACTTATTTCACTGAACATGAATTTGTCAAAGTCCATCCATGTTCGGCTGAACACTGTGATGTCACCATTTTTTACAGCTGAGTAATATTCCATTGCATATATATATATATATATATATATATATATATATATATATATATATATACCACAACTTGCTCAGCCACTATCTTTTGTTGAACACCTGGGTTCTTCCAGGTTTTGGCTATTAGAAATTGTGCTGCCAAGAACATATGTGTACACAGATCTTTTTGGATGGGTGTGTTGGGTCCCTTAGGATATATCTTCAGGAGATGAATTGAAGGATCATAGGGTAGGTCCATTTCTAGCCTACTGAGAGTTCTCCAGACTCTTCTACACAGAGGCTTGACCAATTGACATCCCACCAGAAGGACAGGAGGGTTCCTTTGACCCCACAACCACTCCAGCATTTGCTGCTATTACCTTTTCTGATGTATGACATTCTCACCACAGGAGTGAAGTGGTATCTCACTGTCGCCTTTTTTTTTTTTTTTTTTTTTTTGCATTTCTCTGACAAGCAGAGACTTGGAGCATTTTTTTTCATGTGTTTCTCGGCCTTATGGATCTCTTCTGTGGTGAATATTCTGTCCATGTCCTCCCCCCATTTTTGGATGGGGTAATTTGTTTTCTTGCTGTTGAGGTTTGCAACTTCTTTATATATTCTGGTTATTAGCCTCTTGTCTGATGTGTGGCATGTAGAGATCTTCTCCCATTCTGTGAGTGGTTTCTTTGTTGTATAGTAGTTTCTTTAGCTGTGCAGAAGATTTTAATTTGATGTAGTCCCATAGGTTTATGCTTGCCTTAGTCGTCTTTGTAATTACACACATATGGACCTGGGTTTGAGGTCCCAGATTCCAACTACAGCAGGATGCTTCGCAGGTTGAGAAACAGATCTGCCGGTATCTATCTTTCACTCTCCCTGTCTACTCTCTCCTCTGTCACTTCCCTTCTATCCTATTATATAGAATTAAAAATAAAAAGGATGGTGGCCCAGGAGGTGGCACGGTGGATAAGATGCTTGACTTCCAAGTGTGAGGTTCTGAGTTCAAGCCCTGGCAGTACGTGTACCAGAGTGATGCCTGGTTTTTTCTCTCTCTTCACCTATCTTTCTTTTTTCCTCTTTTTAAGATTGTTTTTGTTTTTAAATATTTATTTATTTATTCCCTTTTGTTGCCCTTGTTTTATCGTTGTAGTTGTTGATGTTGTCGTTGTTGGATAGGACAGAGAGAAATGGAGAGAGGAGGGGAAGACTGAGAAAGGGAAAGAAAGATAGACACCTGCAAACCTGCTTCACTGCTTGTGAAGCGACTCCCCTGCAGGTGGGGAGCTGGGGGCTCGAACCCGGATCCTTGTGCTTTGCGCCACCTGCGCTTAACACGGTGTTCTACCGCCCGACTACCATCCACCTATCTTTCTCATCAATAAATATGTAAAGGAAATAAATTTTAAAAAAGGAAAAATGTCCTTCAGGAGCAGTGGAGTGGTCCTGCTAGAACCTTATGATAACCCTGAAGGGGAAAAAAAATGGCCAACTAGAGATTGTGACAGACAGTGTCTATCAACTAGCAGAACCATTTCACATGAAGCTTCCAGAACAATAAAGAGCTGACTCATTGACCCACATGAACTGAGAGGTGAAGATAGCCTGCTGGAAAGAAGATAACCTTCTGGAAGGAGGAAAAGACTTTTCGATACAAAATTATTACTAAATTGTTATGTCTACACAAATATTAAAAAAAAACACCAGAACCAAAGTCTTCCTAAGATTCTGAGAGAACTACTGTGATTATCATTGGGAGAGTGGGTGGTGGGTGTTAGTAGTGTAAAATAGTGTTAATCACAAATACAAAAGACGTTGAAAGTAAAAGTCCGTAGCATACAGTCCAAAAGAAGAGTGTAATGAAAAAAAAAACGCATGAAAATGTATCACAAATGAGGCATGATGTTTTAAATAACTATCTACACGTGGACTTGGTTCTGTATAGTCCAAAAATATGTCCTGCATGCACACTGATTTGCAACCAACTGTCCTTCAACTGTCCCCAAGTAGGGATGATGAGGTCCCACCCCCCACACCTGACTGGCACTGTGAGCCTCAGAAATTCAAAGTGCAGATGAAGTAGGTACAGATGGGAAAAGAGACCCCTAGCCATTCCAGGCAGTTAATTTCAATAGGACATTGTCTGGGTGGAGATGGAGAGCATAATGGTTATGCAAAGAGACTCTCACACCTGAGGCTCCAGAGTCCTAGGTTCGAACTTCAATTAAACCACCATAGGCCAGAACTGAGCAGTGCTCTGGAAAAAATAAAAGGGCAGTATATGTGATTTTGCCGATTAGGATATTCTTGAACTCACTAATGTTCTTTCAAACACGATGTGATGTGAAATGACCAGAAAGAAGACAAAATATACTAGCATTTTAATTTATTACAAAAGATGTAAATTATATACATGAGATGCCATGGTACAAAATACAGATACATTTAGGAAAAGGAAAGTCACACAGTGCAAATCCAGGACAATGATTTCAGTTCAGTTTAATACAAAACAGAATTGAGTGATAGCTAATAAATTATTAAAGTCTGAGAGATTTAGATCAATATATAAATCACTAAGCAGTTTCTAGATTTCACTGTAAAAATAGTGTAATTTCAATGAAAATACTACAAGTGACATGATTTAATACAGCAGACAATTTAAAGGAAACGCAGAGCTCCAGTCCCTTGGCTGTGGAAGGCTCTAGATTTCCCTCAGAGGTGTGGAGGGGTGAGAAGGCAAACTTTCAGCCTCCATTTCTAAGAGGGAGTAAAAATGCTTGCAGTCACAAGTATGAGGAATTCACAGGCATGAATGTCCAACAACGTGCTATTGTTTGATCTCCTGATAAGCTGTCCTTGCTGGCTGCCAAGTTGAAAGTCACCACAGCCCAAGCAAGCATCACCTTGGTGCCCTGGTAGCCGAACACCCTATCATGAGTCCAACTTGCTTTTCTTCCTGAGACCACCTGCAAGTCTCTGATTGTGTCACAGGCCTGTGGGTCTTCTGACTGAGGAACAGCAGGCTGCCTTGTCCTCCCAGAGTTGAATGCCATGGTGCTGTAGAGGGGCATCCATTATGTGCCATCTTCTGCAAGCACTGGCACTTCAATTTCAAGGTTTTGGTTTTTTTTTGGGGGGGGGCAGAGGATGGAAGGTCTCTTGTAGTCCAGAAGACCTTGCTTGGAGGATCTATCAGGCAAGCACAGGTACTCATAGACGGTCAAAGGAAGTCAGATTTGCTTCTAGTTGGGAAACGTCGTCCTCTTTGACTAAACAAGCATCTTCAGAGAGATGCACATGGAGAAGTGAGGGGGGTGGGGGACCTGCTTAGCCAACCAGAGGAGCCAAATGAACCCTGGTGAGCAACAGTATTTGAGACGTCATGACCTGGCTGCCCTCACATCCTTGGAACTCTTCTCAGAAAGGTGCTGCTCTCCTCTTCCATCCTGGGTGGGCTCTGCAGAACAGTCCACAGGCAGGAGCCAGCCCTCTGCAGGGATGGCATAGGCTGCCTGGTGGGCCATGGCATAGCAGCTGTGCACCAGGGTCCACAGGGGAGCCCGCAGCTGGGCCAGCGTCCCCTGGGGCTCCTGAGGCAGTTGGGTCAGCATGTCATAGGTGGATTCTGACATTAAGCGCAATGAAGACACCAAGAATTGTCTCAGGGGAGGTGGATGGGAGGCTGCTGGCCTGAGGGTTTGCGACCTCTGCCTGTGTCCACTCAACCTTCTCTTGCGTGTGTAGGGGCTCGATCTGGGATATCTATGGCTGTAGGGGCTCGATCGAGGATGTCTATGGCCACCATCCAGAATCTTTGTTTTTCTGGTATTTGAAGAGTTTTCATTGTGTCCTTCTGCTGGAGAGGTCCCTGTGGAGAAGAAGAAGAGTGAGAAAGCTGCACGTTCCTCGCCCTGGGGTGTTGGGCTGAGCTTCACTGACAGGAGACAGGAGACAGAAGACCAGGGACTCATGGCTGAGCTGTATGCAGTATCTCTTTATTCATGCAGAATGCAGCACAATCTCAGCCAACTAAGCTAAACTAAAACTAAACTGAAAACTCACAAACCTATCCTATATATACTGGCCAAGGAGGGTGTAAACTGGATGTGACATAGAGAGGGTGGAGCAAAAAGAGATTGGTGAAAATCAGGGTGTGACAGACAAGGAGAGGGAGCAGAGCAGGTGAGAATTCTACCAGGGAACCACCAGTGCCCTGGAGGGAGGGTGGTGCTTAGTTAACAGTGGTTAGGTAAATAGAATACAGTGTTAAGCAGGGGGGATTAAACCAAATTTAAGAGAAGGGGTTTTTAGAAGAAGAATTAGAGGCATGCCAACACTGGGGGCCCCACCCAGATATGTCAGTCTGCTTGCACACCTGGGGAGCACCCATTCCTGTTGACCTTGCCTTCCCTCACTTTGACAGACAAGGTCTTCTCCCCCCACTCCTTGTACTCAATGACCACACCATGCTAAACCCCATTTGAATCCCACAGCCCATAACTCTCTGCTCTCACACCCAGAACCCTTGTCCTCCTCTCTGACTTTGCACCTGGGGACCCAGAAAGTAAATTTACCTGTTGCTTTGGGGGTGCAATTCCAGGAGCGGTTTCTCCACTTTCTGGGACTCTGTTCATCACAGCTGCTTTCTGAATCTGTGGACACAAGATGGAATGAGTGTCTTTGTCCGTGGGAGACCCCAAACCTCAGGGCTCTGAACACACAGGGCACAGGCTGGGACCAGATTGGGCTCCAACTCTGTCCTGAGTGCAGGACCATAACACCCTAAACGCAAGCTCCCATCCAGGCCTCTTAAAGGGCACTGGGTTCCCCCCTGGCCAACCTCTCCTCCCTGGACAGGGAATCTCACCTGATAGCCTAGTCAAAATGTCTGTGCCTTTCTGCTCCTTTTCTGGAGAATTCTCCTTCTCTGTCTTGGATTCAGACCCTAGGAGAAAAGAAGTCATTTAGGCGACTGGCCTCCCTGAAGCCTCTGCTCCTCACCTTACCTAGCTTTGGGGCTTTGCAGTTCCCTGGAGATCATTTGTCTCTCACCAAAATAAAAACAGGATTTAGAGGGAACAGGTTCTCAGGAATGAAGCCCGAGTTACCATATTGACCAAAGTCTGAGAAATGTCTTAGCCAAATAAAATTATCAAAAGAAACGTACAAAAAAAATTAGCAAGCCATCTAAATCAAACCAGAAATATTTTCATGAAAGATACAGTCTTCCTCTGTTTCCCTCATCCCCACCTTGCTGGTATCTCCATGCTAACAGACCACTTCCATGTTTCAACTTAATTTGGGAGTCAGTTGAGGGGAAGAAATTCTCTTACATTTTTCATGGTTTGGTGTCTCCTCCACATCTGAGCATTTTTCCTCACAGGAGGGCTGCAGGCACAGATCCTCCTCAGAGGGGGTTGGGTTGTTTGGACTCTTAGAGTGCAGGTCTTGAGTTCTGGATTCCATCCTGAAGATCTGAAAAGATCCTCTCTGTGGCTGAAGTAGCTGAAAAGTGAAGGTTGGTCTGCTCTGCCTGCCTTTTGTAGGTTCAGGTCCTGATCAAGTCTAGCTCCCATTGGCTGGAAAGAGCCCGACTTCCTGCCAGCCTCCGGATCCTATCACCTGAAGGCTAACTAACATAGCCTCTGAGATCTGGGTGAATTTTGCCTCAGGGCTTTTGTCTTTTTTTGTATTTCTATATTGGGGAATTAATGTTTTACATTCAACAGTAAATACAATAGTTTGTACATGCATAACATTCCGCAGTTTCCTGTATAACAATACAACCCCCACTAGGTCCTCTATCATCCTTCATGGACCTGTATTCTCCCCACCCACCCACCCCAGAGTCTTTTACTTTAGTGCAATATGCCAGTTCCATTTCAGGTTCTATTTGAGTTTTCTTTTCTGATCATTTTTTTCAACTTCTGCCTGAGAGTGAGATCATCCCATATTCATTCTTCTGTTTCTGATTTATTTTACTTAACATGAATTTTTCAACGTCCATCTAAGATCGGCTGAAAACCGTGAAGTCACCATTTTTTTTCTTTTTTATTTAAGAAAGGATTAATTAACAAAACCATAGGATAGGAGGGGTACAACTCCACACAATTTCCACCACCCAATCTCCATGTCCCACCCTCTCCCCTGTTAGCTTTCCCATTCTCTATCCCTCTAGGAGCATGGACCCAGGGTCATTGTGGGTTCCAGAAGGTAGAAGGTCTTGCTTCTGTAATTGGTTCCCCGCTGAACCTGGGTGTTGACTGGTCGGTCCATACTCCCAGTCTGCCTCTCTTTTTCGCTAGTAGAGTGGGTCTCTGGGGAAGTGAAGCTCCAGGACACCTTGGTGGGGTCTTCAGTCCAGGGAAACCTGGCCGGCATCTTGATGACATCTGAAACCTGAAGTCACCATTTTTTACAGTTGAATAGTATTCCAATTTGTATATATACCACAATTTGCTCAGCCACTTATCTGTGGTTGGACACTTGGGTTGCTTCCAGGATTTGGCTATTACAAATTGTGCTGCCAAGAACATATGTGTACACAGGTCTTTTTGGATGGATGTGTTGGGTTCCTTAGGATATATCTCCTGGAGAGGAATTGCAGGATCATAGGGTAGGTCCATTTCTAGCTTTCTCAGAGTTCTCCAGACTGTTCTCCACAGAGGCTGGACCAATTGACATTCCCACCAGCAGTGGAGGAGGGTTCCTTTGACCCCACACCCCCTCCAGCATTTGCTGCTGTTACCTTTTCTGATGTATGACATTCTCACAGGAGTGAAGTGGTATCTCATTGTTGTCTTGATTTGCGTTTCTCTGACAATCAGAGACTTGGAGCATTTTTTTCATGTGTTTCTCGGCCTTTTGTATCTCTTCTGTCGTGAATATTCTGTCCAAGTCCTCCCTCAATTTTTGGAAAGGTTATTTGTTGTCTTGTTGTTGAGTTTGTCCAACTCTTTATATATGTTGGTTATTAAACACTTATCTGATGTATGGCATGTAAAGATCTTCTTCCATTTTTTGAGGGGTCTCTTGGTTTGGGTAGTGGTTTCTTTTGCTGTGAAGAAGCTTTTTAATTTGAGTTCCATAGGTTTATACTTGCCTTAGTCTTCTTTGTAATTGGATTCATTTCATTGAAGATGTCTTTAAAATTTATGTGGAAAAGAGTTCTGCCAATATTTTCCTGTAAGTATCTGATAGTTTGTGGTCTTACATCCAAGTCCTTGATCCACTGGAATTTACTTTTGTATTTGGTGAAATACAGTGGTTCAGTTTCATTCTTCTGCATGTTTCAACCCATTTTTTCCAACACCATTTGTTAAAGAGACTCTGCTTCCCCCTCTTAATAGTCTGGGCACCTTTGTCAAAGATTAGATGTCCATAGGTGTGGGGGCTCACTTCTGGGCTCTCAATTCTATTCCACTGGTCAGTGTGTCTGTTCATGTTCCAGTACCAAGCAGTTTTGATGACAATGGCCGTATAATAAAGTTTGAAATCTGGGAGTGTGATGCCTCTGTTTCTGTTCTTTTTTCTCATGATTGTTTTGGAAATTCTAGGTCTATTCTGGGTCCAGATAAACATTTGTAGCATTTTTTCTATTCTCCTAAAAAATGTGGTTGCAATCTTGATGGGGATAGCATTAAATTTGTAGATTGCTCTGGGTAGTATATTCATTTTGATGATGTTAATTCTTCCAACCCATGAACATGGAATATCTTTCCACTTCTTTGTGTCTTTTTCAATTTCTTTGAGTAGTGACTCATAATTTTCAGTATACAAGTCTTTCACTTCTTCAGTTAGATTTACTCCTAGATATTTTATTTGTTTTTGTTGCTATAGTAAAAGGAATTGATTTCTGGATTTCAATCTCTTCTAACTTAGTGTTTGCATAGAGGAATGCCACTGACTTTTGAATGTTAATTTTATAGCCTGACACCTTACTGTATTGTCTGATGATTTCCAAAAGCTTCTTGCTGGATTCCTTAGATTTTTCCATATAGACTATCATGTCATCTGCAAATAAGGAGAGTTTGACCTCTTCTCTTCCAATCTGTATCCTTTTAATTCCTTGCTCCTGCCTGTTGCTACGGCAAGAGCTTCCAACACTATGCTGAATAGTAATGGTGATAGTGGGCAGCCCTGTGTAGTACCTGATCTGAGTGGAAATGCTTCTAGTTTTTCACCATTGAGTATGATGTTGGCTGTAGGTTTGCTATAGATGGATTCCACTATCTTCAGGAATTTTCCATCTATTCCCATTTTTGTAATGTTTTGATCATAAAGGGATGTTGTATTTTGTCAAAGGCTTTCTCTGCATCTATTGATATGACCATGTGGTTTTTGGTCTTGCTTTTGTTGATGTGGTGGATAACATTGATTGATTTATGTAGATTAAACCAATCTACATGCCTGGGATAAACCCCACTTGGTCATGATGAAAAATCTTTTTAATATACTGTTATATCTGGTTGGCTAGAATTTTGTTCAATATTTTCACATCTATGTTCATCAGAGTTATCGGTCTGTCGTTTTCATTTTTGGTTGTGTCCCTGTCTGCTTTCGGTATCAGAGTGATGTTGGCTTCATAGAAGCTGGCAGGTAGTATTCCAGTGTCTTCAATCTTCTGGAAGACTTTTAAAAGTAGAGGTATTAGTTCTTCTTTGAAGGTTTTGTAGAATTCATTTGTAAAACCATCTGCTCCAGGACTTTTATTTTGGGGGAGATTTTTGACAACTGTTTCAATTTCATTAGCTGTGAGGGCCTGTTCATGTTATCCACTTCCTCTTGACTTAGTTTTGGAAGTTGGTAGGTATCTAGGAAATTGTCCATTTCTTCCAGGTTCTCTAGCTTGGTGGCATATAGTTGTTCATAGAAGCCTCGCATGATATGTTGAATTTCTGCAGTGTCTGTTGTGATATCTCCTCTTTCATTTACTATCCGATTTATTTGGGTCTTCTCCCTTTTTTATTTTGTGAGTATAGCTAAAGGTTTGTCGATTTTGTTCACTTTTTCGAAGAACCAACATTTACCTTTGTTGATCTTTTGTATGTTTTTCTTATTCTCAATGTTATTGATTTCTGCCCTAACTTTAGTGATGTCCGTCCTTCTGGTTGCTTTAGGGTTCCTTTGTTCTTCTTCTTCCAGGTCCTTAAGATGTGCAATCAGGCTGTTTATTTGTGCTTTTTCTTGTTTCCAAATGTGTGCTTGTGTAGCTATGAACTTCCCTCTTAGTACTGCCTTAGCTGTGTCCCAAATATTTTGATAGCTTGTGTCTTTATTTTCATTGAAGTCCCAAAGCATTTTGATTTCTTCCTTGATTTCCTCTTTGACCCAGAAGTTGTTAAGAAGTGTACTGTTGAGCTTCCACATTTTGGGACTGTTGCTAATCTTTTGTTGATTGTTATGTGTTAGTTTCATTCCACTGTGGTCTGAGAAGATGCTTGGGATGATTTCAATGCTCTTGAATTTGCTGATGCTGTTTGTGGCCTAACATATGGTCTATCCTTGAAAATGACCCATGTGGATTTGAGTAAAATGTGTATTTCAGTTTCCTGGGATGAATGACTCTGAAAATGTCCAATAGTTCTAGTTTATCTATCTCTTCATTTAGCTCCCTTATGTCTTTATTGATTTTCTGCCTGGATGATCTGTCAAGTTGAGAGAGTGGGGTGTTGAAGTCCCCTACTATGACTGTGTTGCTGTTAATATATTGCTGTAGCTCTTTCAGTAGACGTTTGATGTATTTAGATGGCTTCTCATTGGGTGCATAGATGTTAATAATTGTTAAGTCCTCTTGATTGACTGAACCTCTGAGCATTAAGTAGTGTCCACCCCTATCTTTTTTAATCTTATCTATTTTAAAGTCTATAGTGTCACATATGAGAATAGCTGTTCCGGGAGTTGGGCTGTAGTGCAGCGGGCTAAGCACAGGTGGTGCAAAGCACAAGGACTGGGATAAGGATCCTGGTTTGAACCCTGGCTCCCCACCTGCAGGGGAGTCGCTTCACAGGTGGTGAAGCAGGTCTGCAGGTGTCTATCTTTCTCTCCTCCTCTCTGTCTTCCCCTCCCTCTCTCCATTTCTCTCTGTCCTATCCAACAACGACAACAACAATAATAACTACAACAATAAAACAACAAGGGCAACAAAAGGGAATTAATAAATAAAATAAATATAAAAAAAGAGAGAGAGAATAGCTGTTCCTGCCCTTTTATTGTGGGCCATTGGCTTTTATGATAGTTTTCCATCCTTTCACTTTAAGTCAGTGTTTGTCTTGTTGAGTTAGGTAGGTTTCCTGTAGACACCATATTGTTGGGTTGTGTTTTCTGATCCGTCTTCCTACTCTGTGTCTTTTAATAGGTGAATTCAGGCCATTCACATTTATTAATATCAAAGACTGAAGATCTTTTAATGCCATTCTTGTAGAGTTTTAGAGTGTTCTGATATATGTCCTATTTATGGTGGTCTGATTGTTTATAGGAGAACTTTCAGAACTTCTTTCAGGGCAGGATTGTTGATAGTTGATTCCTTCAACTGCTGCTTTTCTGAGAAGGTTTTTATGCCTCCATCTAGTCTGAATGACAGTCTAGCAGGATACAGTAGCCTCGCTTGAAAGCCTTTCTCATTGAGCACTTGATAGATATCTTGTCATTCTCTTCCGGCCTGTAGTGTTTGTATGGAGAAGACTGCTGCTAATCTTATGGGTTTTCCTCTGTAGGTGACTTTTTGTTTTTCTCTTGCAGCTTTCAGGATCCTTTCTTTATCCTTATTCCTTTCCATTCTAAGTATGACATGTCTTGGTGTCTTTAGGTCTGGGTTAATTCTGTTTGGGACCCTCTGGGCTTCTTGAATCTTTATGTCTTTGATATTGTCTAGACTAGAGAAATTTTCAGCTATTATGGCCTAAAGAATGCTTTTTTCCTCTCTCTCTCTCTCTCTCTTTTGAAGTCATCCCATAGGACTCTGTTGTTGTTTCCAGCATCTCTTTTTAAGATCTCTTACTTCTTTTTTAGTTGTCTCTAATTTGTCCTCGATCTTGCTAATTCTGTCTTCAGCCTCATTGATTCTATTCTCTCTGCCCTCTACTGTTTTCTGGAGTTCATTTATTTTGTTTCCCTGTTCTGATACTGTTTTAGCATGTTCAGCTAGTTGCATTCTTAGCTCAGTGATTTCAGTTTTCAGCTCTCTAATAACCATGAGATAATTAGTATTTTCTTCCATAGTCTCATTTGTTGTTCCTTTATTTCTGATTACATTTTTTTTTAATTCTTTACTCACTCCTGTGATTATTTCCTTAGCTAGTGTTTGGATGTTGAACTCATTATTTTGTGCTTCACCCTCTGGGGACTTTTAGCTGGACTGCTCTGCTGGTTCGTTTCTCCAATATTTCTTCTTGTTGTTTTAACCATTTTATATATTATGTTATGAGTTCCCTCTCTCAGTACTTTTCAAATTACTGATCACTATTGCCTGGATTGACTTGTGTCAAAGTAAATTAATTAAAGGGTTCACAGTGGTGGAAGTTAACAGTTGTTTCAATAGTATTTTAATCCCTGAGTTGGAGCTCAGTGGTTTAAAAGCCTCTTTTTTTTTCTTGCCTGTAGGCTATGGGAGCCTGAGGGCTTTTAAACTATAAATAGGTTTCTTAGCTTAATCACTGACTCTTGACCAAGAGATAAAGCAGGGTGTGGCATAGCTAACCAGTGGTTATGCAAAGAGACTTTCATAGCCCCTCAGCTATGCCACCGAGGTATAGGTCTTCTCCTGAGTTTCCTGGTTAGATCTCTGTCCCCTGTGTCCCTCCCTGTTGCTGCTCCAGATTCTGAGGGCAGTAGCAATGGAGACTCAGAGTTGCACTTGGTGAGTCTCTGGGGAGTCCTCTCCTCCCTTCAGCTGTCCCCTTGTTGGTGGAGCAGACTGGAGGTGGTGTCTCAACTGATGAACTGCTGGACTGTTAGCAGTCACTTAATCTCTCCTTATGCTCCTCTCTGTCACCAGCCACATGTGTTTGTACTCACCATGATTTTGGGTTCCTATGTTCATTCTAGACCTGTCTTGTTTTGGTCCCGGGTGGTCTCCTTTGGTATTCCTAGTTGATCCGGGAGAGGAGAGGAGAGGAGAGGAGAGGCAAAAAACAGATCTGCTGCTACTGGTAGCTCCGCCTCCAGAAGTCCCTCCTTTCCATTCTAAATATGAGATATCTTTAAGTCTGTGTTAATTCTCTTTGGGACCCTCTGGGCTTCTTGAACCTTTATGTCTTTTGTTGTTGTTGTCTAGATTAGGGAAGTTCTCAGCTATTATGGCCGTCCCTCTCTTTCTTCCTCTAGTAAGCCAATAATGTGTATATTATTTCTTTTTTTAATTATTTTTATATTTATTTATTTTCCCTTTTGTTGCCTTTGTTGTTTTTCACTGTTGTTGTTATTGATGTCATTGTTGTTGGATAGGACAGAGAGAAATAGAGAGAGGAAAGGAAGACAGAGAGGGGGAGAGAAAGACAGACACCTGCAGATCTGCTTCACTGCCTGTGAAGTGACTCCCTTGCAGGTGGGGAGCCGGGGGCTCGAACCAGGATCCTTATGCTAGTCCCTGCGCTTTGCATCACTTGTGCTTAACCCACCACACTACCGCCCAACTCCCTGTATATTATTTCTTTTGAAGTCATCTCACAGGTCTCTGTTGTTGTTTTCAGTATCTCTTGATTCTTTTTGAGATCTCTTACTTCTTTTTTAGTTGTCTCTAATTCATCTTCCATCTTGCTAATTTTGTCTTCAGCCTCATTTATTCTATTTTCTCTACCCTCTACTGCTTTCTAGAGTTCATGTATTTTGTTACCCTGTTCTGATAGTGTTTTAGCTTGTTCAGCTAGCTGTGTTCTTAGCTCAGCTATTTCAGCTTCAAGTTCTCTAATAACCTTGACATAATTAGTGTTTTCTTCCAGAGACTCATTGGTTGTTTCTGCATTTCTGATGACAATTATTTCAAACTCTCTACTCACTCCTGTGTTTATTTCCTTAACTAGTGTTTGGATGTTGACCTCATTATTTTGTGCTTCAGCCTTTGGGGGCTTTGTGCTGGACTCTTGTCCTGGTTCATTTCCCCAATATTTCTTCTTTTTGGTTTAACCATTTTATATAGTATGTAATGAGGTCCCTCTCTCAGAACTTTTTAAATTACTGATCACTATTGCCTGGATTGATTTGTGTCTAAGTAAGGTAATTAAAGGTTTCACCATTGTGGACATTGACAGTTTTTTCAATAGTATTTTAATCCCTGAGTTGAAGCTCTTTTGTTCTTTTTCTTCCCTGTATGCTATGGGAAGCTGATGGCTTTTAAACTCTAAGTAGACTTCTTAGCTTAACCACTGACTCCTACCCAAGAGATAAAGCAAGGTGGGGCAGAGATAATCCAGTGGTTATGCAAAGAGACTCTCACAGCCCTACTGCTAGGCCATTGTGGTATATATCTTCTGAGTTTCCTCCATAGTTCTCTGTCCCTTGATGTCAGCAAAGGGCCTCCCTGTCACTGCTCCACATTCTGAGGGCAGTAACAATGAAGACTCACAGTTGCATTTGTTGAGTCTTAGGGGAGTTCTCTCCTCCCTTCTGTTGTCTTTTAGTTGATGAAGGAGACTGGAGGTGTTGTCTCAACTGCTAAACTGCCAGATTGTTACCAGCCACTTAATCTCACCCTTGGGTCCTCTTTGTCCACCAGCAACACGTGTTTTCACTCACCGGTGATTTGGTGGGTTCCTGACATTGTTCTTGTTGCCGTCCCAGGTGATCTCCTATGGTATTCCTAGTTGACCCGGGAGAGGAGAGAAAAGAAACACAGCTGCTGCTGGTCCATAGCCTCACCTCCGGAAATCCACATTAAGTATTTTTAATCTATGAGGATATATGTATAAATGCAAAATAATTATGGAAATTATAAAAGACTCAGCCAAATTACCAATAAATTAAATTGCAAAAACAAAAGAAGAATGTTTGCTGACATGCTTTGGTTCAGTCCACTCTTTTTGGGGGGTTCAGAGATCTCTAAAATTGCCCTTACGCGGAGGTAGATAGCATAATGGTTATGCAAATGGATAGATTGTCATGCCTGAGGCTCCGAAGTCCCAGATTAAATCCACAGTACCACCATAAACCAGAGCTGAGCAGTGTTCTGGTTTAAGAAAAAAAAAGAAAAGAAATTGCCCTTATGAGAAAGTATTGAAAAAATCAACATTAATTTTCAGAGCATTAGGGAGGAGGTACCTGTCCCACTCTAAATTATTCTTGTCTGGAGATAGTTAGATGGGGCATGACCTTGTTCCAGTTGTCCCCAAATGTTGTAAATCAAGTGGTCTGGTAGGTGGCTTAGTGGATAAAGCACTGGACTCTCAAGGATGGGGTCCTGAGTTCAGTCCCCCACAGCACATGTACCACAGTGATATCTGGTTCTTTCTCTCTCTCCTCCTTTCTCATTAATAAAAAAAAAAATGTTTCAAAAGGTTGTAAATCAAGAAACAAAGGGTCTGAGATGAGCTGAGAATCTACCCCACTTCCTTTATCAAACATAAAGGGAGGAGGATAAAATGGATGCTGGTGGACTCTACATATGTGCTATACCTCCTAAAGCAAGTGGGATTCCATGACAATTTTTATGAGGAAAATGGGTCTGAGGGAACCCAGCCTAGGATTCTCATGGTCTGAGATCAGCCCTGCACTTACCCCACTCCTCAATTCTCACATCAAGCAGATGCAGCCTATCTGTCTGTTCCTCTTTCCTTATCTCCATCAAGAGGGTCTGTTGGCCCCAAAGCAAGATTAGGCCAGAGAGGAGGAGTTTGCAGAAAGGGTACATTGTAGGCACTTATATAAATTCATGGAAAGGGAGAAGGGAAATCATGGATTAGATACAGCTGAGGTGGAGTCTAGTTCTTCAAGAGGAAAGATTTGTGCTGGAGCTACAGTTGGGAGCACTCAGTAATTTTCAATGACTCCATTCCAAGAAAGTGTTATCTATCGACAAGATGACAACTCTACTGCACGTTTGAAAATATTCTTTTTTTATAAAGGATTTATTTATTAATGAGAAGGATAGAAGGAGTGAGAAAGAACCAGACATCACACTGGTACATGTGCTGCCAGGGGTTAAACTTGGAACCTCATGCTTCAGAATCTATTGCTTTATCTACTGCACCACCTCCCGAACCACTCTCTCTTCCTCTCTATCTCCCCCTTTCTCTCAATTTCTTGCTGTATCTATCAAATAAATAAATAAAAATAAGTGGTGGCACAAAATAAAGTGTTGGACTCCAACCATGAGGTCAACAATTCAATCCCTGGCAGCACATTCGCTAGAGTGTTGTTTGGTTCTTTAACTTCTGTACCTCTCATTAAAAAATAAATAAAATATATGAAAAAAGATAATAAAAAATAATAAAAATCCGTGGGTTTACAAATGTGATAGAATGCTCAGTAGGCTCCACCTACATGGGGGAAGCTTCACAAGTGGTGAAGCAGGATTGCAGGATTCTCTCTATATATCCTCCCCCTCTCTCAATTTCTCTCTGCTTCTATCCAGCAATAAATAAAATAAAAAATAAAAAAGATAATAATAAAAAGAGAATCAGCCTAGTGTTGGAACAGTGACAGAAAAAAATGAACATTAGGTTCTCTTTTCTCTCATCTTTACCCTCTGTAACATTTCTCTCTCTCTTTCCATCTTTCTCTCTAGCTATTCTTTTCACAAACACAAACAAAATAAGCACATCTTCAAATACATATATCTAAAGGTGGAATTTGATAGCATAGTGGTTACACAAATTGACTCTCATGCCTGAGGCTCCAAAGATCTAGGTTCAACCCCCACACCACTATAAACCAGATCTGAGAAGTGCTCTGATGAAATAAAAATAAATAAAAGGTTCTTTCCACACTCACTGGTCTCTGGAGGGCCATGTGTTCAAGTTCCCAGGCCAAGTGCATGCCATTTTCCATGTGTCCCATCCTTGCCCTTCCAGGGAGTGATGGAGTTGGCCTCTTTGATGCAAATTAAACAGAATATTTCAAAAGGATATAGATAGATAGATAGATATAGAGATAGAGATGCCAGCCTCTGTAAGAAAATAGGAGTAAACTAATGAATTCTCAAAACTTAAGTCACATATTTTAGGGTGAACTTGTGTGCCCAAACACTTATACTGAAATCTTAAATCCTGCTTAGTTGACCTTAGGCCCTAGGGGCATTGGGAGGAGATAACACAACATGGAAAGCATCCAGATGATGGGATTACAGCCCCTATTAAATATGCAGAGTGCCTTAAGACACACCACCCACACAGACAAAAGCCCTGAGGCAAAATTCACCCAAATCTCAGAGACTATGTTAGTTAGCCTTAAGATGCTAGGGTCCGGAGGCTGGCAGGAAGTAGGGCTCTTTCCAGCCAATGGGAGCCACCCTTGTTCTGGACTAGAAGGTAGAAAAGGCAGGCACTGCTGTCCAACCCTCACTTTTCAGCTAATTCAGCCACAGAGAGGGTCTTCTCAGGCCTTCAGGATGGAAGCCAGAACTCCAGACCTGCACTCCAAGAGTCCAAACAACCCAACCCCTTCTGAGGAGTATCTGTGCCTGCAGCCCTCCTGTGAGGAAAAATGCTCAGAAGTGAAGGACAAAGCAAAGGATGAAAAATGTAAGACAATTTCTCCCCCCTCAATTGACTCCTAAATTAAGTTGAAACAGGAAAGTGGTCTGTTTGCATGGAAGTTACTAGGAAGGTGGGGATGAGGGAAACAGAGGAAGACTGTATCTCTCATGAAATTTTTTTTGTTTGATTTAGATAGCTTGCTTTTTTTTTTGTATGTTTCTTTTGATAATTGTTTTTGGCTAAGACATCTCTCAGACTTTGGTTAGTATGGTAACTTGGGCTTCATTCCCGAGAAACTGCTTCCTATAAAACCTGATTAAATTTGGTGGGTGATGAACAATCTCCATGTGCTCCACATACCCACAAAGCTGGGTAAGGGGAGGAACAGGGGCTTCATGGAGGCCAGTACCCTAAATGACTGCTTTTCTCCTAGGGTCTGAATCCAAGAAAGAGAAGGAGAATTCTCCAGAAAAGGAGCAGAAAGGCGCAGACATTTTGACTAGGCTGTCAGGTGAGATTCCCTGTCCAAGGAGGAGAGGTCAGCTGGGGGAACCCAGTGCCCTTTATGAGGCCTGGATGGGAGCTTGGGTTCAGGGTGTTAAGGTCCTGCACTCAGGACACAGCTGGAGCCCAATCTGGCTCCAGCCTGTGCCCTGTGTGTTTAGAGCCCTGGGGATTGGGGTCTCCCACTGACAAAGAAACTCACTCCATCTTGTGTCCACAGGTTCAGAAAGCAGCTGTGATGAACAGAGTCCCAAAAAGTGGAGAAACAACTCCTGGAATTGCACCCCCAAAGCAACAGGTAAAGCCTAGATTCTGGGTCCTGAGGTGCATAGTCAGAAAGGAGGACAGGGGTACCGGGTATGAGAGGAGGGAGTTACAGACTGTGAGAGTCATTGGGGTTTAGCATGGTGTGGTCATTGAGGACAAGGATTGGAGGGACAACACCTTGTCTGTAGAAGTGAGGGAAGGCATGTTAAAAAGGAACGGGTGCTCCCCAGGGGTGCAAGCAGACTGACATTTCTGGGTGGGGCCCCCAGGGCAATTAACCTGTAGCTTTCTCACTCTTCTTCCCCACAGGGACCTCTCCAGCAGAAGGACACAATGAACACTCCTCAAATACCAGGAAAAGAAAGACTCCGGATGGTGGCCATGAGAGCCACAAATATCCCAGATCGGGCCCCTGCACACGCAAGAGAAGGTTGACTGGACACAGGCAGAGGTCCCAAACCCTCAGGCCAGCAGCCTCCCATCCACCTCCCCTGAGAAAAAGCCTGTTGTCTTTACTGCGCTTCATGTCAGAAGACACCTGTGAGATGCTAACACAGTTGCCTCAGGAGGCCCAGGGCACACTGGCCCAGCTGCGGGCTCCCCTGTGGACGCTGATGCACAGCTGCTATGCCATGGCCTCCCAGGCAGCCTATGCCATCCCTGCAGAGGGCTGGCTCCTGCCTGTGGCATGTTCTGCAGAGCCCACCGAGGATGGAAAGATAGTCACTGGCAGATCTGTTTCACCACCTGTGAAGGATCCCTGATGTACTTGGAGAGTGAAGACTAAGACCCAGGTCCTTATGTGGGTCTTTCTGCATAGTACTATGTGCACTGAAATGGGTGTGCCACCACCCAGCCCCCTCCCAAGCTAGTCTTAACTGTACAAGTCTGATTTTTTCATTTGTTGTGACCATACTCAGATGGTATTCTGGCTTCCAGTTACTTTGCAGATTCTATTGAAATAGATCATTAATTTATATATTGGTGTGGAGAGAGAGAGACTCTGATTGAGAAGAGGGTCAGCCTGTCCAGGTATGTGACTAGCCAGTGGATCACAGCCTAGACTTCTGGGATGCAGTTTCTGTGCTCTGGAACTGAGTGGTTTTCTGTACATCTCCACTCTTTCTATTCTTTTTGTTAAATCATATTATTCTACTTAAATTGTTCAAGGAGATTGAGAATCAGAACATCATTCTGGCACATGCAATGCTGGGATCCCATTCCAAATAAAAGCTCTCTGCTTCATGACATCCAGGTGTCCTTGCATGTTATTTTTTATTTTGAAAAATGATATCAGATTCCAAAGTGATTTTGCTGAGATTGGGTGACAGATCAGTAAGTGGCTGACTCAAGAGTACAGATCATGATGCCTGGGCTGTGTTGACTCCCTGGGCTCAAACTGAGGCAGCCTTTGGGGAAAATGGGCTAATATGATACTGAGAGGCATAGTCTGAGAAGTGATGCAGTGGCATTTCTTGCATTAATAAACACATGTTGTCCCATTGTATCTATAGTTGGTCTCACTCAGCATGAGATCTTCTCTTTTATTCTCTTCTCTCTCTCTCTGTGAGGTGCTTTAATTGTCCCTCAGGAGGTAGGCAGAGTGTTATCAAAGATACAAAGACAAGTCTTGGAAACACAGCATTATCAATGGTGGTAGAATAAAATCCATAGCCCGCAAAATGCAAGCTCTGTGTGCCTCGCCATTTCCAGTAATTAAAAATATCAGGAAATGGGGCCAGACAGTGGAACACCTCGTTAAGCACACAGGATGCAAGTTCAAGCCCTTGGTTCTACCCTGCCAAGAGAAGCTTCCCAGGTGATGAAGTAGTGTTGCAGGTGTCATTCTGTCTCTCTTCCTCTCTATCTCCCCCACTCCTCTCAATTTCTCTCTGTCTATATCCAATAATAATTAAATAAAAATATTAAAAAGTCAGGAAACTTTCAAATGTTAAAGTCACCTGACTGGAGAGTTCACTGGGAGAAAGAAAAAAAAAAAAGAACAAGAGACATAGCAGATGTTGAGCAATGGAGGAGTTTGTGTACAAGTTACATTGCTGATATGTTGCCCTCTTGGGGATGTGTAGCAGAAAGGAAGTTATGAGAACATCATTAATAAAATCCCAGGGAACCTTTTGAAAATATCAAAAAGACATGTCAATTCAAAGGAGGTCTCGAAACTTTACATCAGGCTCAACCTGACACTATTGACTGGCTACGGAAGAAGGGCAAACGCTAGAAGAAGAAGAAGATTGACAAGAAGTCAAGCACTGTTTAAATCTGAATAATTCTCAGCTTTGGCTTGTTTGTGATGGTGGAGGGTGGAGGCTGGGTTGTTGGGAGCTCACAGCATCTCAATGAAAGTCCTTTGCAGGAAGTAGGTGAGGAGGGTATCTAAGTCTAATTCGATACTATGGAACTTTATACTGACTCACCGCAGACTATTGTGTACTTTTGCTTTCAGGTATATATTTTGCCCTAGTTTATGGATATATGTGAACATATGCTCTAACTCACAGCACCTGGTCTATATCTAGGTTTTGGGACTTTGTAGGCAGAGAACCGCCTGGAATGCAATTAGAGAATATTATGAAAGGAAAGGTCTCACCCGAGTAATGAAGCTGAAGGTGTGTCATTCCACACCTAAAGTCTATGGACACAGTCTGAAGTGAAGCATGCTGAGGTGGTACTCATTGCATCGATTAGGTTGGGATCCTAGTGACCTTGGGTCCATACTCCCAGAAGGTTAAAGAATAGGAAAGCTATCAGGGGAGGAGAGGGTATACAGAGTTCTGGTGGTGGGAATTGTGTGGAGTTGTACCCCTCTTATTCTATGGTTTAGTCAATGCTTCCTTTTTATAAATAAAAATTTTTAAAAATTTTTTAATGTTGACTTCACTGTTTTCAGCTGATCTTGGATGGACCTTGAAAAATTCATGTTAAGTGAAATAAATCAGAAACAGAAGGATGATCTCACTCTCAGGCAGAAGTTGAAAAACAAGATAAGAAGAGAAAAAACACAAGTATAACATGAACTTGAATTGTCACATTGCACCAAAGTAAAAGACTCTGGGGTGGGTAGGGGGAGAATACAGGTCCAAAAAGGATGACAGAGGTCCTAGTGGGTGTTGTATTATTATATGGAAAACTGGGAAATGCTATGCATATACAAACTTTTGTATTTTCTGTCGATGTAAAACATTAATTCCCCCCAAAAAAAAATTTAAAAATAAGCATAGGACAGAAGTTGATAGGAAACTTTCACCAAAAGAAAAAAAAAGCTTCCAGATCAAGCTAATTGTTATAATACCATGGAATCTCTTCTATCCATGCTGCTCACTCAACTCCAAATCATCTGTTGGGGATCACAAGTACTTTGTTCATTAAAGTGAGATATCACAGGTTCAGGACTGCATGATGGGTATGAAGAGGACTTTCTTTTCTTTTTTTTTTTTTTTACAAGTAAGATTTCTTTTTCTTATTTAAAAAGGAGACATTAACAAAACCATAGGATAAGAGGGGTATAACTCCACACAATTCCCAGCACCAGCTCTCCATTTCCCATCCCCTCCCCTGATAGCTTTCCTATTCTTTATCCCTCTGGGAGTATGGACCCAATGTCATTGTGGAATGAGAAGGTTGAAGGTCTGGCTTCTGTAATTGCTTCCCCGCTGAATATGGGCATTCACTGGTTGATTCAGCCTGCCTCTCTCTTTCCCTAGTAGGGTGGGTCTCTGAGGAAGTGGAGCTCCAGGACACATTGGTGGGGTTTCCTGTCTAGGGAAGTCTGGTCAGCATCATGCTAGCATCTGGAATCTGGTGGCTGAATAGAGAGTTAATATACAAAGCCAAACAAACTGTTGAACAATCAAGGATCTAAAGGCTGGAATAGTGCAGATGAAGTGGGGGATCCTCCATTTTTTAGATAGCTAGTAGGTATATTTTAGTTACATTCCAAAAGGCCTGTAGCTATATTAGTTTTTTTTGTTTGTTTGTTTGTTTGTTTTGCCTGAGCCTGAAATCTGATATGCAGGTGGATCCAAGTTATTGTCTGGAGAGATGATCTCAAGGCTGGAAAAGGTACAGAAAGCTGTATCAGGGAAGAGAGTAGCTCCCTAATATGGGGTAGGGGTATAAATATTGTTGACTGTAAACCCCATTGAATTTATGTGGTCCAGGGCCGATATTCAGCTTAGGATCCTATGTGACCTCTGCATCCCTGTAGATCTGAGCTCACATTCTGTGGTCATGAGTAGGAACATTCCAAGCTGCTCCAATATCGACTCATCTTCCTCAGGTGTAGCATAGAGTATGTTGTCCATCCTCCCTTTGGAGGATGGGACATTCTCTACCATTGTTGATCCAATTTGGGGGCAAGGTTCTATGGCGGGCATGAGCTTCATTGTCCATTTACAGTGATAATCCTGCTACCCAGGGGTGCTGTGTAGAGAAAGTCTCTGGTGCACCCTGCTATTGAAGACTTTTGTGTGAGCCTTCTGGCCTTGGAGACCTCAGAACCACTAATACCCCCACTTTTGCTCATTCCGACAAATCCTCTGAGCAGCAGCCAAGGTCCTGCCTTCCTGATACTGAGGAGCTCAGATGACAAGAAGCTCAGGATGCTGATGTGCCTACAGAAAGGGGAGAGTGTCCACCCTATCTTCACTTTTCTTTCCTATCACTAACAGCATTAATTAGCTAACAGCATCTCTTTGGGCTCCAGTCCCTGGTGGAGACCTCCTGGAAACTGGAGAAGCTCCTTGGGGACCTATCACCTCTGGAACTGGAAATGCCCAATCTTAAGTCACCACCACAGATCCTATGGAACTCAGCAACAAGGAGATGGATCTGGTTCCCCACACAACGAACTTTAGAACATCATGGAGTCAGGGGACTAGGTCCGGAGACCTTCCAGGAAGTTCCCTGGAACTTCAGGAAGTGGAGGAGTTGTGGCCTTTCTAGGCCTGGACTCTTTCTTTGATCCACAGCCCTATAGAGACACATGAAACAAAGTGACTACCTGCATATTTCTGCTTCTGTATACACACAAAAACAAAACAAATGAAAATGCAAATAAAGTCTGCACTAGAAGAATGATGTACAACACAGGCCAGATTATTTGCATTTCTCTACTTAATTTAAAAGGATCAAGGTGGATTTGCTGATAATTCTCAACACTTTGTTCATAACAATGTTAATATGACAGTACCAGCACAAGTTCCTGGGACTCCTAAAAAGTTTGTCACCAAAATAATTTCAGACAGTTCATCAAAGGAATTGCGGTAGTGTAAACATATATGAAACAATCAGTAAATATTAAAGCCATATAGAAGAAATTTTAAGAAATATTAAGAAATCCTACTGATGAATTACAACAACATTGAAGGGGAGGGAGAAGACATTGCCTGCCCCTTTTTTTGATGTTGTAAGTGCCACTGAATCATACAGAGATCATTTTTGCTCCTTAAAAGCAAATATCTTAATGTCTCTTTGATGATTTGGGCAAACATAGGTGAATTAAGAATACATAATTCAGTTGAGAAAATAATACATACTTTAAAAAATGAAACATGATTGCTTCTGATCTACTTGGTCTAGGCTTTTGAGAGAGTCCGCATATCAAATACACAGCCTATATATTAGAAAGACTCAGTCTGTGTTTTAAAAACTTTGAGACATACAATTAATTTTCCCCCTCTCATATTAATTAACTAGTGATTTATATGACTACACTTTACTAGGAGTGTACATAAACACCATTCCCACCAATGGCACAGCTACATACAAGATACTGGGTACTATACAGCAAACCCTAACAAAAGGACTTTTCAAAGTTAACACAGTTACCAAATAATGTGATGATAACATTAACTATCGATTGTCTTTTTGAACCCTAAGACAGCAGGAACCTCACATCTCCACTAGAGAGCCTATATTTTCTCCAGTCCTGGAACCTTAGGATAGGGCCCACTTTTCCCGCATGCCTCTCCCAATCCATATCAAATAATATCGCATCTGCGGATCGCAACCTAATCAATGCAGCGATTGCCACCTCAACATGCTTCAGCTCAGACTGTGTCCAGAGACTTCACGTGTGGAATGACAACCCTTCAGCTTCATTACTCGGGTGAGACCTTTCCTTTCATGCTATTCTCTAATTCTATTCCGGGTGGTTCACTTTCTAACAAAGTCCCAAAACCTAGATATAGACCAGGTTCTGTGAGAGAGAGCATATGTTCACACGTATCCATAAACTAGTGCGAAATATATACCTGAAAGCAGAAGTACACTAGAGTTTGCAGTGAGTATCCCCCTAACACTTCCTCTCCACTATTCCAAGCTTTGGGTCCATGATTGCTCAACAATTTGTTTGGCTTTGTATGTTAACTCTCTTTTCAGCCACCAGGTTCCAGATGCCATCAGGATGCTAGCCAGGCTTCCCTGGCTGAAGACCCCACCAATGTGTTTTGGAGCTCTGCTTCCCCAGAGACCCACCCTACTAGGGAAAGAAAGAGGCAGACTGGGAGTATGGACTGACCAGTCAACGTCCATGTTCAGCGGGGAAGCAGTTATAGAAGCCAGACCTTTCACCTTCTGCAACCCACAATGACGCTGGGTCCATGCTCCCAGAGGGATAGAGAATGGGAAAGCTATCAGGGGAGGGGGTGGGATATATGGAGATTGGGTGGTGGGAATTGTGTGGAGTTGTACCCCTCCTACCCTATGGTTTTGTTAATTTATCCTTTCTTAAATAAATAAAAATTTAAAAATAAATAAAAAAAAATGAAATGTGATAATTACCTGTTTGAACAGGTTGATGGAATTAGTGCAATGTAGAGCAGGGCAACTGACAGATTAGATGGCTTAATTTAGATGGGAAGCAACTTACTCTTAGAAAAATAATTTTCATTTGCTATTAATAGTTTGCTACAATATTATAAGATCATCAGATATAGTTCCACACCACAATACCCAACACCAAAGCTCTGTATCCCCCCTCTCCAACCTCTGAAAAATAACCACCATAGTTCTTACAAGCATTACAGTTAGTTCATTTCTGTTTTGTTTGAAGATTTTTGGCAAGTTCATGTAAATCAGTAAGTCATTACCTTTCACATATGATTGAAACCACCCAGTAGTTGTCTTTCATCTCTTTTCTTCTTTCACTAAGCATATCACCTCCAGTTTCATCCATTTTGTCCCAAAGGATACAATATCATCCTTTTGGATTGCAAAATAATATTCTATGAAATACATATCTCATAATTTCTTTAGCAAGTCATCTGTTGATGAGCATTTATGCTGCTTCCATTCTGGCTGTTGTAAATAATGCAGCTATGAACACAGGTGTGCATATGTTTCTTCTAATTAGTGTCTGAGTGTCCACTGTATAAATGCCTAAGAGTAGTATTGCTGGATCAGGAGGTACTTCTATCTTTATTTGAACAAACACAATCTTTTTAAAAAAATGTATTTATAAAAAAAATAAATTAAATAAAAGTTTTATTTAAAGCCTGCTGGTTTTCTGGTAAGTAGAAAATCAAGGAGCTAGTGAATTATCTTATATTCATGAATACTGATGATGAATAAGGGTCTACAGCAAAATGGGACATTTTCTCTGTAAAGGTGTCCGTGAGTGTACATATAGGAGACATTTCAGACATACCATAAAACCATATCTCTTCTAGTTCATAGTCCAGGAAAATGCCGATGATCATTTTCACTGTGTCTGAGTTGAAATGAGTCCCAAGTGGCTGTTGGATTTTTTCAGCAGTCATTGCTTGAGGCCTGTGGCCCCAGTGCCTGCCTGGGATAGTCTTTGCAGACGCATAAGGAACACACACACCTGTGATTTTGATTTCTACCATCCAAAAATGCTTTCTGGCTTCAAACCCCTCAGAGCTCAGGACAGTTGTGTGAGCTTTGAGGCTGAGAGTAGTGTTGAAGAGCGTAATTTTATAGTCAAACAGAGCCTTCTTCTTATCTTCACAGGTAATGAGTTTACATTGAGTAGTCTCAGGATCTAGTGTCAAATTCACCTGGAGGGAGTCAGGCCGTAGCACAGCGGGTTAAGCGCAGGTGGCGCTAAGTGCAAAGACAGGCCTAAGGATCCTAGTTCAAGCCCCTGGCTCCCCAGCTGCAGGGGAGTCCCTTCACAGGTGGTGAAGCAGGTCTGCAGGTGTCTATCTTTCTCTCCTCCTCTCTGTCTTCCCTCCTCTCTCCATTTCTCTTTGTCCTATCCAACAACAATGACATTAATAACTACAACAATAAAACAAGGGCAAAAAAAGGGAATAAATATTTTTTTTTAATTCACCTGTAACTTGCTGATGTCATACAGACCAAGATATGTGAGGGTATACTGGGACTCTCTAGAAGTGTAGAAAAAGGCCTCTGGGGCCTTCGGGCTCTTTACACCTGCTCAGATGGTGTTGGAGGCATCTTCTCCTTTTTTTTTTTTTTTTTTTTTAATTTATTTCTTTATTGGGGAATTAATGTTTTACATTCAACAGTAAATACAATAGTTTGTACATGCATAACATTCCCCAGTTTCCCATTTAACAATACAACCCCCACTATGTCATTCATCATCCTTCATGGACCTGTATTCTCGCCACCCACCCACCCCAGAGTCTTTTACTTTGGTGCGATATGCCAATTACATTTCAGGTTCTACTTGTGTTTTTGCATGATGGTTTCTTTTGCTGTGCAGAAGTTTTTCAATTTGAAAAAAAATTGCAAACGATTTTTCAATTTTGCCAGACTTTTCTATGTGATGGTAGAAACAGCAAGTCTCTATGAAATCTTAGAGTGGCATACAAGATAAGGACAGGGCAGCAACAGATTTATTTTTAATGTTTTATTATCTTTATCATATAAAGGCTGTGAGAAATTGAGAGAGAGAGAGACGGCAATAGTGAGACATCTGCAGACTTGCTTCATCACTGAGGAAGCTTCCCTCCTGCAGGTGGGGAGCAGGGGCTTGAACCTGGGTCCTTGCATACTGTAACATGTGCTCATCCAGGTGTGCCATCATCTAGCCCCTAGATTTTTTTTTTTAATACAACATGTTAAATTAACAAATTTGTCTTAGAAAATACAAAACTTTGACAGAAAGGAAGGTAAGGTGGAGGGACTAAAGGACAGTCAGCTAATTAAGAAAGTGGGGGGTAGGGGTGGTGCAGCTGGTTGAGCACACATGTTCGAGCCCCTGGTCCTCACCTGCAGGGTGGTGAAGCAGTGCTGCAGGTGTTTCTCCATCTTCTCTCTCTATCCCCCCCCTTCCTCTCAATTTCTGGCTGTCTCTATCAAATAAAGATAAAAAAATTAAAAATAAAGTGGGGGTGAAACAAGGCAGCAAGGTCCCTGGGGGGGCGGGGCACCAGACAGACAATAAAATTCAAAGTCGTGGTCCGGGAGGTGGCAGTGGATAAAGCACTGGATTCTCAACCATGAGGTCCTGAGTTCAATCCCCGACAGCACATGTACCAGAGTGATGTCTGGTTCTTTCTCTCTCTCTCTGTCTATCTTTCTCATAAATAAATAATTCTTTAAAAAATAAAATAAAATTCAAAGTCACCTGTTCATAAAATATAAACATGCTATGTTTCTACAGTGCAGGGTGGGGGTGGGACGGCTTCCAGAGGTCGGGGCTGTGGGGTCCTTCCCTGCATAGCTGTGTACCCCTCCACTCCCAACCCCTGCCTTCCATGTCTGTGGGGCGTGTCGGTGTGGGCATGTGTGCACACTTCCCACACATGCCCTCCTCACCCCCCACTGCCATTCCAGTCACTGCTGGTTGTCGATAGGTTTCAATCCTCTGCCCATCCTCATAGAGCGAAAGGGGTCGGGAATTTATGGGGAGAAGCACCCCCCTATAGCCCGCCCTGCCCCTGCCCTCCCCCACCACCTCTACCAGAAGTTCCTGTGATGGTAAGAGTCAGGGTCACAGTACTTGGTGACAACCAGTCTGTTGGCGAACTTGCGACCTGTCAGGCCCTGCAAGGCTTGCTGACAGTCAAACACCGATGTGAACTCCACGAAGATCTTTCCACATCCGGGCACTTCTACTCCAGCCACAGGACGGGGGATCTCAATGGACTTGACGACCCCGTACTTGCTGCACTCGTCACGCACGTCCTCCACAATGTTCTCGTACTCCTCGTCATCCAGCAGCTCCTCCGGCAGCACCATGTTCAGGAGGCACAGCACCTCGGTGGGGTGTCCACCCATCTGTACTTGCGAGCTCATCAGGTCTGGCACTTGCAGCATCACGGGGGTCTGGTTGATGGCACTCAGGGGGCTGACCAGTGTGGCATTCTTGGCTCCCACATTAGCCTTTTGCACAAGCAGCTTCTTATCTCCCAGCTGCATCCCATTCAACCCGTTGATGGCCTGATCTGTAACGTTGGTGTCCACATACTCACAGAAGGCATAGCCCTTGGAGAGCCCCGTGGCACTGTCCTTGATCAGGTTGAAGGCTTTCAGGGGACCAAAGAAAGCCAGCATCTCTTTGATCTGGTCTTCCTTCATGTAGTTGGGTAAGCTTCCAATGAACAGCTTGTGGGCAGAGTCAGGAACCACCGTGGACACAACTCCGGGCACATAGACGGAGGGGTTCTCTGACATGCCGGGCAGGGGCTGGTAGTCATGAGGCCTGCGTATCTTCAGAGACTGGCCCTGGAAGATGATGCCATCAAATGCCATAGCCTGGGTTGTCTCATCCAATGAGCGAAACTCTAAGAAGGCAAAGTTTTTTTCCTGGTTAACCTGCACAGCCAAGATGGGGTTCCCAGAGCCCTGGGTCAGCCCCCCCAAGTGCATCTGGGTATTGAAGAAGTCCATCATGGTTTCCTCAGTGACGCCAAAGGGGATGTTGCCTACATAGAGGCGCCGGGCCTGTCTGGTCCTCTGGCTGCCGAACACAGGCACTAGTGTTGGGGCCACGGTCAAACCATCAGATATCATGGTGGGCAGAAGGGCTGTGGCTGGAATCTGGCCAGCAGCTTGCATGGACTTGTACTGCATGGGAGTGATGTGCTCGAAGCCCAGAGGGGCCACGTCCCAGTATTTGTACACCTTTTTCTTCTTCTCATGGCGGGGGGAGCGATTCAATCCACCACGCTCCTCTTTAGAGCCTCTGGCTGATGATTTGCTTTGCTGCCGCAGGTCCCGGGAGGTGCCACGCTGGTCTGGGTTACACGAGTCTTGGCTCCTGCGCTTGCGCTCAGGGCTCCTGGAGTGCCTGTGGCTTCGCTTCTGGTGTCGGTTGTCCTTATCTCGCTTTTGCTTGTTCTCATTATGACGCCGCTCCAATTTGTCAAAGTTCGACATGTTGCAGTGGCCGTGTAGGGTCCTGTCAGAAACAGAATTTATTCATATTTAAAATTTATTTAAATCATTATTTATTTACTGGATAGAGGCAGCCAAAAAAATCAAGAGGAAATGGGGTGATAGAGAGGAAAAGACACACCTGCCACATGCTTCACCACTCTCAAAGCTTTTCCCCTGCAGGTGGCGACTGGGGGCTTGAAACTCAGTCCTTGAGCTCAACCTGGCCCTGAAACAAAGTTTAGGCAGTGAACAACAGGAACAACTTCAACTCCCTTCATGCTGCAAATGGGCTAAGATCACAGAAAGAGAGAGCTTACTGTCTATTAAATGTCCTTCCTGCCTGAGGTACAGAGGTCTCAGGTTCTGGTCCTAACACCACTATATGCTGGAGATGATCAGTGCTCTTGTCTTTCACGTTCTGTATTTTTCTTTCATTAAAGAATAGATAAAGGGGGCAGGCGGTAGCACAGCAGGTTAAGTGCACATGCCACAAAGGCACAAAGACCTCCGAAAGGATCCTGGTTCGAGCCCCTGGCTCCCCACCTGCAGGGGAGTCGCTTCACAGGCAGTGAAGCAGGTCTGCAGGTGTCTATCTTTCTTTCCCCCTCTTTGACTACCCTTCCTCTCTCCATTTCTCTCTGTCCTATCCAACAACAACATCAATAACAACAACAAGGGCAACAAAAGGGAATAAGTAAATAAATAAATAAATAAATATTTTTTTTAAATAGCCTCCAGGAGCAGTGGATTCATAGTGTGGGCATTGAGCCCCACTGATAACCCTGGAGACCAAAAAAAAAAAAAAAAAGGAGACATAAAATGGGCAGTTGTAGATAGAACAATGGTTATGCTAAGAGACTGTGCCTGAGGCAATTTCCAAGTTCAATCCCCTGCACCACCATAAACCAGAGCTAGAAAAAAATCAGAGCTGAGTACTTCCCTGGTTCAAAAAAATAATAATAATAAAATTAAATAAAATACTAGAAATGAATAAATTTGTAATAATAAAAACTGTTATTTGCAAGCATGCAGCAGAGTTGTCAACTTGTCCACAATTAACTTTTTGGTGAAGGATTAACTAAAACTTTCTGAATTCTCCCCTATTCTAGCCCCAGCAAAAATCCTCCCTCTCAGAAAACCAGACCCCACCTTAGGTATACCTGGTCCCTGCATTCCCTTCTCTTCTTTCACATATTTACATAACTACCTACAATGTCACCTTTCTTCAGACCCCCTCCTCCCTGGCCTGACCCTGCTCCTCTGCTCATAGTGCCTCCACATAAAGATGAGGAAAGAGAGGAGTCAGGCGGTAGTGTACCAGGTTAAGCGGCCTTGGCGCAAAGCACAAGGACCAGTGTAAGGATCCCGGTTCTAGCCCCCAGCTCCCCATCTGCAGGGGAGTCGATTCACAAGCGGTGAAGCAGGTCTGCAAGTGTCTTATCTTTCTCTCCCCCTCTCTGTCTTCCCCTCCTCTCTCCATTTCTCTCTGTCCTATCCAACATGATGACATCAATAACTACAACAAGGGCAACAAGAGGGAATAAGTAAATAAATATTTTTTTTAAGTTATTTAAAAAAAAGATGAGGAAAGAGGAGCAAGCAGGAAGGCTGCATCTGCTTCATGTGTAAGTTGGAAAGTCTGGTAGATTCTAGGCTGATCTCAGACCATGTTTGTCCTGGGTGGGTTCATTCATCAACACTTTCCTCACAGAATGTGCCATGCGACCTCCATAGTCCCTGGGAAGGACATTACATTTATGGAGTCCACCAACATCCACATGACAAGGCGGGTCACCTATAGATCCTCCTCCTTTAGCCCAGCATTTCAAGTTTGATAAAGGGAAGGGGATGCAGGACATTCTCAGCTCACCTCAGACCCTGGGTTCCCTGACTTCTAAACTTCAAGGACAAGTGCAACAAGGTGGCACCTCATATCTCACTTTTAATTGTGTGAGAGTAAATACCTTTGGACAATAATAATTTGGAGCGGACCAGAGATCTTTGTATTTGTATCTTTCCTCAAGTGCCTCTAGCCAATTAATTTTGCTGTTTCTTCTTCACACTTTCTCACTAGAGCAATTTCAGAGATCTTTGAAACCTCAAAATAATGTCCACTGAACAAAAACTTACCAGAAAAAAAAATCTATCTACAATTAAGTAATAGAACCAGTAATCAGGGTGGAGGGCAGATAGCATAATGGTTATGCAAAGAAACTCGTGCCTGAGGCTCCAAATCCCTAGGTTCAATCCCCTGCATCACCATAAACCAGAGCTGAGCAGTGCTCTGGGAAAAAAAAAAAGAACCAATAATCAAACAAAGTTTGTTACTGATAATTAAAACAGCTCCATATTGAATCAGGGCCTGTGTCATAGCAGGACCTTATTTTTAAAAATGTTTTCCTTTATTTACTTTGAATCGAGACAAACTTAGAAAGGAGAAAAAGATAGCGACAGAAACAGAGAGACACCTGCTTCACCACTTGTGAAGCTTTTCCCCTGCAGGTGGGGACCAGGGGCTTGAACCTGGGCCCTTGCACACTATAATATCAGCACTTAACCAGGTGTGCCACAACCTAGTCTCATAGCAGTCCTATAAAGTGTCCTGGAAGGAGACTCAGGAGGGGCAGCATATATTTGATGCCCTTACATCCACATCAGGAGCCAGCCCAACTATAGATCCTCCTACTCTGAACCCAGCACTTCAAGTTCTTTGATCTGTAATTTTTCCAAATGAACCAGAGTAGGAGCCTGTCCTCACTGGACTTCCCCTCCCCAGTTCCTCAGCTGCAGGGTTCCAGTACCACCTCTCCACTGGGTGCCTGATCTCAGGGCTCCCATCCCTACATGGGCAACGTCATCCTACTCACCTGTGTCCTGTGAGGCTCTGCCCAGGTGTGACCTATGCTGAAATACTGGAATTCCTTCCAGCAGAGCAACCTGGTGTCTGGATCTGGCACAGAAGACTCACTTTCGCTCAGTGTCTCTGCTCACTGCTCTAGAGAAAGAGAGCTCCTGTGCTTTATACACCCATAGGGAGTGTCCCGTCCTCTCTCCCATTGGCTGATTTCAAATCCTATTTCCCAGATTCCCTCCTGCACCATCTTCTGTACAGGGTGGGGCCTTTCCCTACCTAACAATGGCCCACCCATTTCTGTCCTGCCCTTCACCTTCCTAATCTCCTCAGTATTCAGCTTTCTTACTTCACAAATCAGAGCTTTGCCTTCCCGAGGCCTAAAGCCACAGGTTCTGCCCATGCAGAGTTGAAGGGGCTCTGGTTTTTTTTTTCCCCCTCCGGTTCCTTTGATTCAATTAATTATTCGAATATAAGAAAAATCAAAGTGTGGTATTTTCTTGATAACAGTTTATGTACTGAGCCACATCTACATCAGCACCAGCTGAATATGGACATTGAACTAGGTGCTCTGAGTGAACTGCACGTGATACATTTTTTCTTTTTTTAATCTATATTTATATTTTTAATAGTTGTTTAAATGGTCGTATATTTATGACATGAACTTGCAAAAAGCAAAACAAAGAAGTAAGCATCCTCTAAGATTTTCTGAGAACTACACTGGATATCTTTGTGTGGGTCAAGACGTAGAGCTATGGTGGTGAGAACATGAAACTATGGTAAGTTATGGTGGTGAGACAGAGAACTATGGTTCTAAGTGGAAATATAACCTGTATCTTTCAGTCTTAAAGCCTGTTATTTATCACAAATGTAAATGATTGGAAACTGAAAGACAGTACACAATGCAACACACAAATTCACACACAAAAAAAAAAAACCCAAATTTGTATAATTCCACAGCATACCCACAACCAATGTTCTGTGCAAGCATTTATCCAAGGATAGCCACCATAGTTCTCACAGTCTTAGAGGAAGTTTCTTTCCTACTGTGGTCTGTTTTTATTTTATTTTTGAGACAGATGCAGAGAGAGACAGAGAGAAACACCAGAGAACTGCTCAGCTTTGTCTTAAGGTAGTACAAGAGACTGAACTTTGGAGCCTCAGGCAATAAAGTCTGTTTACATAACTATTATGCTATCTTCCCCACCCTATTTTTCTTTTCTTTTTAACCCAATTTTTCTTTTCTTTTCTTTTCTTTCCTTTTCTTTTCTTTCCTTTTTTTTTTTTTTAACCAGAGCACTGATCAGCTCTGGTTTACGATGGTGCTGGGGACTGAACCTGGGACTTCGAAGCCTCAGGCATGACAGCCTGTTTGCATAACCATTATGCTATCTACCCTCTGCCCTTTAATCCAGTTTTCTGTGTTTCAGTCTCTTACATCGACATAAAGCAATTGTATTTTGTATCTGTACATAACCACCTTTGGTCCAATCATTTTGTCCCAAAGGACAAATTATACCTTGGGTTCCTTTTGTCCCCGGTCCTTACCTGGAAGAGGTGAGGGTGAGGGCTTCCAGAAGAGAGCTAGAACCAGGAGCTGAGCATTTGGAATTTTGCATAAAGAAGCCACCCTCATGTGGACACTCACCAGAATGCACCTTCCTGACATCCAGATGTCATCTCTAGAGAGTCTCATATATGCAAGTCAATCTGCTGGCTGCTGCTCCTATACCTGTCCTCAGATCTGATGATCTCAGTTCATGAAAGCCTTCTTCACCAACTGCACCCCCACCACCACACCCCTCCCACTATAGAATGATGAACAGGATAAGAAGAGAAACTGCTCTTAGGTTTTCTGCTGCTGGCAGCCAGTGCAGATTAGGTAACATTGGATACGTTCTGGATCCACTTTAAAAAAATGCTGACTGGGAAGTGGTAAAGTGCATGAAGCATTGGATGCTCAAATATAAAATGTGGAATTTGATCCCTGGAAACAACAGTGCCAGAATAATGTCTTTGGTCTCACTTTTTTTTTCTTTTTTTTTCCTTTTTTTTATTGGGGAATTAATGTTTTACATTCAACAGTAAATACAATAGTTTGTACATGCATAACATTCCCCAGTTTCCCATTTAACAATACAACCCCCACTAGGTCCTCTGTCATTCTTCTTGGACCTGCATTCTCTCCACCCACCCATCCCAGAGTCTTTTACTTTGGTGCGATATGCCAATTCCATTTCAGGTTCTACTTGTGTTTTCTTTTCTGATCTTGTTTTTCAACTTCTGCCTGACAGTGAGATCATCCCAGATTCATCCTTCTGTTTCTGACTTATTTCACTTAACATGAATTTTTCAAGGTCCATCCAAGATCGGCTGAAAACAGTGAAGTCACCATTTTTTACAGCTGAGTAGTATTCCATTGTGTATATATACCACAACTTGCTCAGCCACTCATCTGTTGTTGGACACCTGGGTTGCTTCCAGGATTTGGCTATTACAAATTGTGCTGCCAAGAACATATGTGTGCACAGGTCTTTTTGGATGGGTGTGATGGATTCCTTAGGATATATCCCCAGGAGAGGAATTGCAGGGTCATAGGGTAGATCCATTTCTAGCCTTCTGAAAGTTCTCCAGACTGTTCTCCATAGAGGTTGGACCCATTGACATTCCCACCAGCAGTGCAGGAGGGTTCCTTTGACCCCACACCCTCTCCAGCATTTGCTGCTGTTACCTTTTCTGATGTTTGACATTCTCACAGGAGTGCAGTGATATCTCATTGTTGTCTTGATTTGCATTTCTCTGACAATCAGAGACTTGGAGCATTTTTTCATGTGTTACTCGGCCTTTTGGATCTCTTCTGTGGTGAATATTCTGTCCAAGTCCTCCCCCCATTTTTGGATGGGGTTATTTGTTGTCTTGTTGTTGAGTCTGGCAAGCTCTTTATATATGTTGGTTATTAAACTCTTGTCTGATGTATGGCATGTAAAGATCTTCTCCCATTCTGTGAGGGGTCTCTTGGTTTGGGTAGTGGTTTCTTTTGCTGTGAAGAAGCTTTTTAATTTGATGTAGTCCCATAGGTTTATACTTGCCTTAGTCTTCTTTGTAATTGGATTCGTTTCATTGAAGATGTCTTTAAAATTTATGCGGAAAAGAGTTCTGCCAATATTTTCCTCTAAGTATTTTATAGTTTGTGGTCTAACATCCAAGTCCTTGATCCACTTGGAATTTACTTTTGTATTTGGTGAAATACAGTGATTCAGTTTCATTCTTCTGCATGTTTCAACCCATTGTCCCCATGTAATAGTCTGGGCCCCTTTGTCAAAGATGAGATGTCCATACGTGTGGGGCCTGAACTCCTTATTTTGTGCTTCACCCTTTGGAGGCTTTTAGCTGGACTCTTGTCCTGGTTCGTTTCTCAATATTTCTTGTTGTTGGTTTACCCATTTTATATATTATGTTTTGAGTTCCCTCTCTCAGTAGTTTTCGAATTATAGATCACTATTTCCTGGATTGACTTGTGTCTAAGTAAGGTAATTAAAGGGTTCACAGTGGTGGAAGTTAACAGTTGTTTCAATAGTATTTTAATCCCTGAGTTGGAGCTCAGTGGTTTAATAGCCTCTTTTTTTCTTAATTCCCTGTAGGCTATGGGAGCCTGAGGGCTTTTAAACTATAAATAGGCTTCTTAGCTTAATCACTGACTCCTGACCAAGAGATAAAGCAGGGTGTGGCAGAGATAATCCAGTGGTTATGCAAAGAGACTTTCACAGCCCCTCAGCTATGCCACAGAGGTATAGGTCTTCTCCTAAATTTCCTGGTTAGATCTCTGTCCCCTGGTTTCCCTCCCTGCCACTACTCCAGATTCTGAGGGCAGTAGCAATGGAGACTCAGAGTTGCACTTGGTGAGTCTCTGGGGAGTCCTCTCCTCCCTTCAGCTGTCCCCTTGTTGGTGAAATAGACTGGAGGTGGTATCTCAACTGATAAATTGCTGGACTGTTACCAGCCACTTAGTCTCTCCCTAGGCTCCTCTCTGTCACCAGCCACGTGTGTCTGCACTCACCAGTGATTTGGTGGGTAGTCCTGTCTTGTTTCAGTCCCAGGTGGTCTCCTTTGGTATTCCTAGTTGATCTGGGAGAGGAGAGGAGAGGAGAGGAGAGGAGAGGAGAGGAGAGGAGAGGAGAGGAGAGGAGAGGAGAGGAGTGGAGAGAAATGTAGTCTCACTTTTAACCTCTCTCAAATCAACGCACTCATCTTTAAAATATATTAAAATGGGAGGACTGTGCAGTGAAACACATGAGCAAGGAACTAGTTTCAGGCACCTCCCTCTCACTGGCAAGGTGAAGGTTTCTTTTATTTTAATATTTATTTTCCCTTTTGTTGCCCTTGTTGTTTTTTATTGTTGTTGTAGTTATTATTATTATTGTTATTGATGTCATTGTTGGATAGGACAGAGAGAAATGGAGAGAGAAGGGGCAGACAGAGAGAGGGAGAGAAAGACAGAAACCTGCAGACCTGCTTCACTGCCTGTGAAGTGACCCCCCCCTGCAGGTGGGGAGCCAGGTGCTTGAACCAGGATCCTTATGCCAGTCCTTGCACTTTGCGCCACTTACCCTTAACCCACTGTACTACCACCCAGCTCCCTAGGTGAAGGCTTCTTATGTAGTGAAGCAGTGATACACATGTCTCTCCTTTTCTATCCCTTTTGGCTCCCCTGGCCTCTTAATTTCTGTCTCTTTACAAAATAAATAAAATATAATGACAATAAAACAAAATAAACCTTAGAAAACAAGAAACCTTAGAAAAAGACAGTCCCTGGCAACAGTAGCTTTATGGTAAAGAGAGTATTTTAGAGCTTTAAGGAAATACAAATCTGCATAGAAAATTATATGTAAACTTTTTGAAAATATAGGGTCTACTAAACAGTATTTCATCAATGAATTTAGAGGGAAAAAATATAAAGAGAATGGTTAAATGGGGGAAACGCTTGAACTTCCTTATCCCTCTCAGAAGATCGAGTCAGAAAGGCTAATAGGTAATCACATCAGAAACAAAATCTTTTATTTATTTATTTGGATAGAGACAGCCAGAAATTGAGAGGGAAGGGGGTGATAGAGAGGGAGAGAGACAGAGACACGTGCAGCCCTGCTTCACCACTTGTGAAGCCTTCCCCCTGCAGGTGGGTCAGGAACAAAGTCTTTAAAAGGAATTTCTGTAACATGAAACTGGACAAACAGGAGAAAGGGAAAGATATTCCCTGCATGATTATAAAGCCCAGCAGAGTCCAACCTGATAGTATGGTGAACAGAGAACCTCCTTTTTCTCTCCTGGACCTCAGAGACTGAGCTGCTCTGGAGAAGAGTCATTTGTCCAGAGCACAGAGCCACAATTGAGCAAGCATCTTGCAAGGAACTTCCTGAGTTACCAGTGAGTACACACGGGGTTACTGGTAGATGAAGTGGGTTCCCACAGTAAGGGGGGGCAGTAACAGGGTACTAAGTGCAAAAATGGGGGTGGCAGTGGTTCTGAGATCTCCAAGCTCAGTGGGATCAGACAAAAACATCCAATAGCAAGGAGGGGCAGAAATTTTCTCTATACAGTACCCCTGGAAGCAGAATCCCCTATGACAGTGGACAATGAAGCTCCGGATCATGGTTCTCAGAGTTAGGAGCTGTTATTGGACAGTCCTAGGTTGTTTTTTGTTTTTTTTTTCAGGTGATTGGTTTAAAGTAACAGAAGAAGTCAATCCGTAGAGTGGTTCTGTTGACTTGGTAACTACATGAATAAAATATAAGCCAGAGGGAGTCAGGTGGGTGAAGCACAGTGGGTTAAGTGTAGGTGGCCCAAAGCACAAGGATTGGCACAAGGATCCTGGTTTGAGCCCCCGGCTCCCCACCTGCAGGGGAGTCACTTCATAAGCAATGAAGCAGGTCTGCAGGTGTCTTTATCTCCTCTCTGTCTCCCCTCCTCTCTTGATTTCTCTCTGTCCTATCCAGCAACAACAACAATTATAACTACAACAATAAAACAAGGGAAACAAAACCAAAAAGGAATAAATAAATATTATATATATATTATATATACAATATATTGCCAGAGGCAATGCAGTGGGTCATAAAAATGTACCTTAGGGGGCCTGATAGCTCACATGGCAGGATGCCATCTTTATTATGCTTGCCCAAGCCCCATGTTATGCTTGATAAAACCCCATGGCACTACAGGGGAGTCCTACATGCACTCTGAGAGGTTTTAGTACTTTAGTCTATTTGTCTGTCTCTGTAATTGAACATTTTTCTCTTTGAATGGTGATAACAGCTATGCATAATAAATGAATGTATGTCTAAGGGAAAATAAAAAAGAAAGAAACGATTTCCAGGATAGCACAAGAGGTATAAGATCAGATCTGGAATCCACCCTTCTCACATACAAGCAAATGTAGCCCTACAACCTAGCTTCTTGCCTCCTGTCATCTGGGAAAGTCTGTAGGTGGAGGATCAGAAGCCAGAGGAAGGCTTAGAGAGCGAGGAAAATGTGGGTCATGTGGACTGCCTAAAGTCAACTGGGAAGAGAGAACAGGGTTGAAATATCCCTGAGGTGGAAGATAGTGGCCAAGGGAAGAAAATCCATTGATAGAATGAGGAAAGTATCAGAAAGTTCTTAATTTAGAGTTATGGGAAATAATTTTACACGAGTTAATATTTACATATTAGTAAGGACAGCACACACCATAGGCAATGGGAAATTCATTTCTATGTTCTTCATCAGCAAACTTTGCTTGGCAAACCCATGTACATCCTAAGATTTCAGTTGGTCACCTGAAAGTTGGTATAGAGGATAAAGTTTAGGGACTTCAAGTATGGTAAGTATTCTGAAAAGCTGTTCTTCACTTTCATAAGAGGAAATGAAGGTAAGAGAGAAGACTATAAGAGTCTCTCTTTGGGTACATTAAAAGGGAGAACGTCTAATGGGAAAGTTATGAATCCATGAGATGTCATGGCTGAAAGCAGACATAGCTCCACTTTGGAGGGATGTCTACCTAAGATACAAGTCATTTACTTCTCTGTTCTTTCTGCCTGGCCTTTCTGCTCAGGGAAGATGATCTTGAAGATCCACAGATGCCTGTTGAAACATCCTTCCAGCATTCAAATGATCCCTTCCTCCCCAACACACCCACACACAGGGGACCTGGAATCACTGCAGAAGCTACCCTCTCCTGTCCTTTATCTCCGGAGTGACCCAGGGACAATGTCTGCTACATGGAGACCAAAGAGGCCTCCCTACTCTGTATTATGAAGTCTCCCCCCACAGTTACCCACGATTCTTTACAGATGGGATTGACAATTGAAGGACAGTGTAAACACTTCAGGGAGAAGATTTTCAATTCTCCAGGAACAGATGCCAGTGTTGTTCTGGTGAATTAACCAGAATTAATCTGCTTCCTGTTGGGCTCATCTAGATCACCTACAGCCCTTGATTAGAACAGATATCTTCCCCCAGACCAGCACCTTATAAGGGCACAGGGAATTCCATTCCTCCATCTCACCCTGGGAGTTTTCTCCAGAACTTAGGCATGGTGTGAGCATGGGTCTCCAATATTTTTTTTGTACTGGGAGTGAAACTTGGTTCTACATTTATCACTATAACTGCCAAGAATTATCATTTGCATGATTTTACCAAATATTTTGGTTCTGAATTTACTTGAGAAGGCAACAAAACAAGATTAGGAACACTTTGGGAATCCACCAAGTCATAGAAGAGTGCAAATACTTGTGACTTGTGGACAGTGAGGAGAAACAGAGAGATTTCTGGGGCTAAAAGCCTGTATCTACTTGGGAATGACTAGTAACAGTACGGCAGTTTACCAGTTGAGATGCCATCTCCAGTTTTGAGATTTATCTACAAAAAGATTGCTGATGGGAAGAGAAGATCCCCTAAGGCTAAGAAAATGGAACTGTAAGTCTCTATTTCTACTTTCCCTTGGAGGCTGGAGAAACAGCTGGGAGGCTCTGTGCTGACACTAGGGGAATAGTACTGATTGGGCAACTCAGGAGAAGACATACACTCCTAGTAGTCTGAAAGTGGGGCTGTGTAGTGGGAGCCACTCCAAATTATTCTCCTGATGAATTGGGAGATATGTTTAATAATTGCCTCAGAACCCACAGAGTACAACAGGATTTTTTTTTTTTTTTTTTTTAAGAAACTCACAGGGCCAAGGAGTGCTGCCTGCCTTGGATCAGCTCTGGCTACTATCAGAGCAGCCAGATTGGACCCAGGGCTTTGGACCCTTGGGGCATAGGAGGCTCTTTGCATAAATACTCTGCTATCTCTCTCCCACCCTGTTTTGTCTCTTGGTCAGGAGTGAGTGGTTAAGCTAAAAAAAAAACCTACTTATAGTTAAAAAGCCCTCGGACTTTCATAGCCTACAGGGGAGAAAAAAGAACATAAGAGGGTTTAACAGCCACTGTGCTTCAACTCAGGGATTGAGATAACATTGAAACAACTGTTAATTTCCACAACTGTGAACTCTTTAAGTACCTTAATTAGACACAAGTCAATCCAGGCTACAGTGATGAGTAGATTGAAAAGTACTCAGAGAGGGACCTCAAAACATACTATATACAATGATTAAACCAAGAAGAAACATTATAGAAATGAACTAGGACAAAAGTCCATTAAAAGCCCCACAAAGTTAGAAGCACATAAGTATTAGTACAACAGTGTAGGAGGGCTCCTTTGTCCCCAAAACTTCTACAGTATTTGTTGCTGCTGTCATGTTTGATGTATGATATTCACACAGGGATGAGGTAGTATCTCAATGTTGTATAAGTACCATGTGCAAACCAATTGCACCGCTGGAGCTCCGGTATCTCAATGTTGTCTTTATTTTAATTTATCTGACAATCAGTGAAATAGAGATTTTTGGTATGTTTGTTAACCTTTTGGATCTCTTCTGTAGTGAATATTCTATTCATATCCTCTGCCCATTTTTTAGATGGGATCATTTGATTTTTTTTGTTGCTTAGTAAGCTCTTTATATATTTTGGTTATTAATCTCTTGTCTGAAGTATGGCATGTAAAGCTCTTTACACAGTCTGTGATGGGTCTTTATGTTTGAGTAGTGATTGCTTTTGCTGATCCAGCTTTCTAGTCTTTTTTCCAACTATGATGCCATCTCCCCAGACAATATCCTGGGTCCACCTACATATTAGATGTCAGGTGCAGACAAAAACTAATAAAGTCATAGGCCCATTGGATTATACCTGAAATAGACCTACTAGCTTTTTACAAAACAGAGAGCCCAGATCTTTATCTGAAATATTCTTTCCTTTAGGTTCATGATTAGTCAACAATTTGTTCTGTTTTATATCTTAATTCTTTTTTCAGCCACAAGGTTCTAGATGTTACCATGATGCCAACAAGACTTTCTTGGGAAGATGGCCGCACCATGATCCTGGAGCCCCACCTCCCTAGATCTCTGCCCCACTAGGGAAAGAGAGAGACAGGCTAGGAGTATGGATCCACCTGCCAATACCCAAGTTCAGTGGGGAAGCAATTACAGAAGCCAGACCTTCCACCTTCTGCACCCGACAGTGATCCTGGGTCCACATTCCCAGAGGGATAAAGAATAGGAAAGCTATCAAAGAAGGGAATTGGATATGGACCTCTAGTGGTGAGCATTGTGTGGAAATGCACCTCCCTTTATCCTATAGTCTTGTCAATATTTCCATTTTATAAATAATTTTTTTTAAAAAAGAATGAGGACAACATCCAAACACTAATTGAGGCATTAGTCACAGGAGTGAGAAAAGCATTTGAAAGTAATATCATTAGAACTGGGAAAACAGAAATAAATACAACAAGAGATCTAACTGAAGTTATGATCTACAGCTGAAAGTTTAGCCTCAGGTGGGTGCTTGAATGTGCTTGGAGCAAAAAGGGTTGTGGACACGGGTTCAAGAAAAGTAAAGTCAAATCAGAGCTCTGGGCAGTGTGGGCGCTGAGCTGCACCATTTTGTTCATTTCACTTTAAGTGCAGCAAGCAAGTAATATTGTTCCTAGTGCCAGAAGAAAAAAGACAGGGGCTTACAACCTCAATCTTTGACTCGGGGGTTTTAACCTTGCTAATTTTTTTAAGAATTTATTTATTTATTCATGAGCAACATAGGAGGAGAGAAAGAACCAGCCATCACTCTGGTACATGCGCTGCCGGGGATAGAACTCAGGACCTCACGTTTGAGAGGCTAGTGCCTTAGCCACTGTGCCACCTCCTGGACCACTAGCCTTCTGAATTTAAGGCAAGAACACAACATAAAACAGGGTATTTGTGACCACAAGACAGCCCAAAGCAACCACCCCACCACTCCCTCCCACCCAACGCAGGTCATACAAACAAGAGAAACCTAGAGATAACAATAGCACCACCTGCTGGTCATTAATAACCAAAAAAATGCACAAGCAGAGAAACAACTAAACAGCCAACTATGCTGTATCAGCCAGACAGAAATGAAACCGAGGAAACCCAATGAATTACAGATTTAGAGAGACTCTCAGAGACCGATTACATACAGCTCATTATGAGGACTTCCCAAGAATTTAAGCAAGAATTAAAAGAGCATAATACTATGGAATTAAAACACACAAGAGAGCCCCTGGCTCCCCACATGCAAGGGAGTCGATTCACAGTGGTGAAGCAGGGCTGCAGGTGTCTATCTTTCTCTCCCCCTCTCTGTCTTTCCCTCCTCTCTCTATTTCTCTCTGTCCTATCCAACAACAATGACAGCAATAACAACAGCAATGACAATAAACAGCAAGGGCAACAAAAGGGAAAAATGAATAAATTAATAGTTTAAAACAATTTAAAAACAAAACTCCTAGACCAAATGGTTTTACAAATTAATTCTACAAACCTTCAAGGAAGACTTAATCCCTCTACTTTTAAAACTCTTCCAAAGATTGAAGACACAAGAATACTCCCTTTCAGCTTCTATGAAATCAACATCACTCTGATACCAAAAGCAGACATAGACACAACCAAAAAAGAAAAAGAAAAGAAAACTACAGACCAATATCTCTGATGAACATAGATGCTAAAATAATGAACAAAAATCTAGCCAACTGGATACAGCAGTGTATTAAAAAGATCATTTATCATGACCAAGTGGGGTTTATCTCAGGGATGCAAGGTTGGTTTAATATATGTAAGTCAACCAACCTGGTCCAATAAAAAGAAGACCAAAAAAACACATGGTAATATCAATAGATGCAGAGAAAGCCTTTGGCAAAATGCAACATCCCTTTATGATCAAAACACTACAAAAATGAGAATAGATCAAAAACTCCTCAAGATAGTGGAGTCCATATATAGCAAACCTAAAGTCAACATCATACTCAATGGTGAAAAACTGGAAGCATTACCCTCAGATCAGGTACTAGACAGGGCTGCCCACTATCACCGTTACTATTCAACACAGTGTTGGAAGTTCTTGCCATAGCAATCAGGCAGGAGCAAGGAAGTAAAAGTATACAAATTGGAAGAGAAGTCAAACTCTCCCTACCCAAAGAGCCCCCTCACAGAATGTGAGAACATCTTTACATGCCATACATCAGACAACAGTTTAATAACCAAAATATATAAAGAGCTTGGCAAACTCAACCACAAGAAAACAAATGACCCCATCCAAAAATGGGGAAAGGACATGGACAGAATATTCACCACAGAAGAGATCTGAAGGAGTCCAACAGTAGTGCAGCGGGTTAAGTGCTCATGGCATAAAGCACAAGGACCTGCTTAAGGATCACGGTTCCAGCCCCTGACTCCCCACCTGCAGGGGAGTTGCTTCACAGGTGATGAAACAGGTCTTCAGGTGTCTTTCTCTCCCTCTCTCTGGCTTCCCCTCCTCTCTCTATTTCTCTTTGTCCTAACAATGATGACATGAATAACAGTAACTACAACAACAATAAAAACAAGGACAACAAAAGGGAAAATAAATACATATTTTTTTTAAAAAGAAGAGATCTGAAAGGCCGAGAAACACAGGAAAAAAATGCTCCAAGTCACTGACTGTCAGAGAAATGCAAATAAAGACAACAATGAGATACCACTTCATTCCTGTCAGAATGTCATACATCAGAAAAGGTAACAGCAGCAAATGCTGGAGAGATTGTATGGTTAAAGGAACCCTCCTGCCCTGCTGATGGGAATGTAAATTGGTCAAACCTCTGTGGAGAGCAGTCTGGAGAACTCTCAGAAGGTTAGAAATGGGGGGGGGGGGGCAGGCTGTAGCGCAGCGGGTTAAGCGCACATGGCGCAAAGCTCAAGGACCGGAGTAAGGAATCCGGTTCAAGCCCCCGGCTCCCCACCTGCAGGGGTCGCTTCACAGGCGGTGAAGCAGGTCTGCTGGTGTCTGTCTTTCTCTCTCCCTCTCTTGTCTTCCCCTCCTCTCTCCATTTCTCTCTGTCCTGTCCAACAAGGACGACATCGATAATAACTATAATAATAAAGCAACAAAGATAACAAAAGGAAATAAATAAATATTTTTTAAAAGGTTAGAAATGGACATACCCTACGACCCTTCAATTCCTCTCCTGGGGACATATCCTAAGGAACCCAACACACCCATCCAAAAAGATCTGTGTTCACATATGTTCATAGTAGCACAATTTGTAAACCTGGAAGCAAACCAGGTGACCAATAACTGATGAGTGTGTGGTATTAAAAATGATGATTTCGGGAGTTGGGCAATAGCACAGCGGCTTAAGCTCATGTGGCACAAAGCCCAAGCAATGTTTAGGATCTGGGTTGGGAGACCCCAGCTCCCCACCTGCAGAAGAGTCACTTCTCAGGCAGTGAAGCTGGTCTGCAGGTATCTCTGTATCTCTTCTTGTCTATCTCCCCCTTCTATCTCAATTTTTCTCTGTCTCTATCCAGTAACAACAACAACAACAACAAAAAGATGGCGCAAAGAGCAAGGACTGGCTTAAGGATCCCGGTTGGAGCCCAGGCTCCCCACCTGCAGGGGAGTCGCTTCACAGGCGGTGAAGCAGGTCTGCAGGTGTTTGTCTTTCTCTCCCCCTCTCTTTCTTTCCCTCCTCTCTCAGTTTCTCTCTGTCCTATCCAACAACGACGACAATAATAATATTAACAAACATCATAGACAACAAGGGCAACAATAGGGAAAAATGGTCTCCAGGAAGAGTGGATTCCTAGTGCAGGAACCAAGCTGCAGCAATAACCCTGGAGGAAAAAAAAAAAAAAAAGGGCAACAAAAGGGAAAATTAATTAATTAATTAATTAATTTAAAAAACAAAATTATTTTTTAAAATGATTTCAAGTGTTGAGCGGTAGCGCGGCTGGTTAAATGCACGTGTGGCAAAGCGCAAGGACTGGCATAAGGATCCCAGTTTGCACCCGACCTGCGGGGAATCAGGTCTGCAGATGTCTATATTTATCTCCCCCTTTCTGTCTTCCCCTCCTCTCTCCATTTCTCTCTGTCCTATCCAACAATGACAACATCAATAACAACAAGAATAATAACTACAACAATAATAAAAAAACAAAGGCAACAAAAGGGAAAATAAATATTAAAAAAAAAAATTTTCCATGAAGGATGATAAATGACATAGTGGGGGTTGTATTGTTAAATGGGAAACTGGGGAATGTTATGCATGTACAAACTATTGTATTTACTGTTGAATGTAAAACATTAGTTCCCCAATAAAGAAATATTTTTTTTTAAGAAATAAATTTTTTAAAAAAATTTTAAAGGTGACTTCGGAAGTTGGGCGGTAGCACAGCAAGTTAAGTGCACATGGCGCAAAGCGCAAGGACCAGCATCAGGATCCCAGTTGGAGCCCCTGGATCCCCACCTGCAGGGGGGTCGCTTTACAAGCTTTCTATCGCCCTGTCTTTCTCCACTCTCTGTTTCTCTCTGACCTAACCAACAACTACAACAGCAATGATAACAATAATAATAACGACAACCAGAAGGGTAACAACCAGAGCAACCAAATGGGAAAAATTGCCTCCAGAAACAGTGAATTCATAGTGCAGGCACCGAGCTCCAGCAATAACCCTGGAGGCAAATAAAATACCATAGCTTAATTGTATTGCTTTAAGCACTACAGCTCCAGATGTAGGAGGTTCTGTATTTTGTGTGTCTGAGGTGAAGGCCATAGGCAGGTCCTTTCACCCTAACTGTTACTGTACATGCAAGTTATAGAAAAACATAGATCAAGCACTAGATATTTCAGCTCACCACTGATTCATTAGAAAAGTGGATTGATTGGGAGTCGGGCAGTAGAGCAGCGGGTTAAGCGCAGGTGGCGCAAAGCGCAAGGACTGGTGTAAGGATCCCGATTCGAGCCCCCCCCAGACTCTCCACCTTCAAGGGAGTCGCTTTACAAGCAGTGAAGCAGGTCTGCAGGTGTCTATCTATCTCTCCCCCTCTCTGTCTTCCCCTCCTCTCTCCATTTCTCTCTGTCCTAGCCAATAACAACAACATCAATAACAACAATAATAACTACAACAATAAAACAACAAGGGCAACAAAAGGGAATAAATAAATAAATATTTTAAGTGGATTGATTAATGGGGGTCAGGTGGTGGTGCAACTGGTTAAGCACAAATATCACTATACATACAGACTGAGGTTTGAGTCCCCACACTCCACCTGCAAGCAGTGAAGTGGCTTCTTAGCTGCCTCTCTGTCTTCTCTCTATCTACCCTCCCCTTTCAATTCCTCTCTCTTTTTTTAAATATTTCATTTGTTAATGTGAAAGACAGCCAGAGAGAGAGAGAACCAGACATCATTTTGGTAGATGTGCTGCTGGGGATAAAACTCTGGACCTCTGGAGACAGGTGGTAGTGCAGCAAGTTAAGTGCACATGGCTCAAAGCCCAAGGACCCATGAAGGATCCCGGTTCTAGCCCCCTGCTTCCCACCTGCAGGGGAGTCGCTTCACAGGCAGTGAAGCAGGTCTGCAGGTGTCTATCTTTCTCTCCCCCTCTCTGTCTTCCCCTCCTCTCTCCATTTTTCTCTGTCCTATCCAACAACAACAACATCAATGATAAATACAACAATAAAAACAAGGGCAATTAAAAGGAATAAATAAATATTTTTCCCTTCGATGAAAATTTATTGCGAAGCTGCTGGCTGATAACTTTTTTTTTATTTAAGAAAGGATAAATTAACAAAACCATAGGGTAGGAGGGGTACAAGTCCACACAATTCCCACCACCCAATCTCCATATATCCCACCCCCTCCCCTGATAGCTTTCCCATTCTCTATCCCTCTGGGAGCATGGACCCAGGGTCATTGAGGTAGAAGGTCTGGCTTCTGTAATTGCTTCCCCGCTGAACATGGGCGTTGACTGGTCGGTCCATACTCCCAGTCTGCCTCTCTCTTTCCCTAGTAGGGTGTGTCTCTGGGGAAGCTGAGCTCCAGGACACATTGGTGGGGTCTTCAATGCAGGGACACATTGGTGGGGTCTTCAATACAGACCCCACATTGGTGGGGTCTTCAATCCAGGGGTCTTCAATCCTGGCCAGCATCCTGCTGGCATCTGGAACCTGGTGATTGAAAAGAGAGTTAACATACGAAGCCAAACAAATTGTTGAGCAATCGTGGACCCAAAGGTTGGAATAGTGGAGAGGAAGTGTTAGTGGGGTACTCACTGCAAACTCTAGTGTATTTATGCTTTCAGGTATATATTTTGCAGTAGTTTATGGATACGTGTGAACATATGCTCTCTCTCACAGAAACTGGTGTATATCTAGGTTATGGGACTTTGTTAGAAAGTGAACCACCTGAGATGAAATTAGAGTATACTATAAAAGGAAAGGTCTCACCCGAGTAATGAAGCTGAAGGGTTGTCATTCCACTCGTGAAGTCTCTGGACACAGTCTGAGGTGAAGCATGTTGAGGTGGCAATCGTTGCGTTGGTTAGGTTGTGATCGGTGGATGCAGTATTATTTGGTATGGATTGGGAGATGCATACGGGAAAGTGGGCCCTATCCAAGGGTTCCAGGACTGGGGGAAGTAAAGGGTTCCAGGACTGGGGGAAGTAGGGGCTCTATAGTGGAGATGTGAGGTTCCTGCTGTCTTAGGGTTCAAAAAGACAATGGATAGTTAATGTTATCATCACATTATTTGGTAATTGGGTTAACTTTGAAAAGTCCTTTTGTTATGGTTTGCTGTACAGTATCCAGTATCTTGTATATAGCTGTGCTATTGGATGCTTCTAATCTACTTGGTCTAGGCTTTTGAGAGAGTCCGCATATCAAATACACAGCCTATATATTAAAAAGACTCAGTCTGTGTTTTGAAAAACTTTGAGACATACAGTTGATTTTCCCCCTCAGAACATGAATTTTTTAAAAGACCTGTTTATGTGATAGAGAAAGAAATATGCAGGCCATTACTTTGATTTATGTGAGGCTAGAGATTGAACATGGAACCTGGTGCTAGCAAGTCAGGTACTTTACCTGTTGTTCCACCTCCTAGGCCCCTGAACCTGTAAAGTTATGAATAACATTTAATTCTTAGGGCTAGGCAGTAGCACAGCAGGTAAAGCACAAATGGCACGAAGCAAAAGGACCAACATAAGGATCCTGGTTCCAGCCCCCAGCTCCCCATCTGCAAGATGGTAGCTTCACAAGAGCTGAAGCATGTCTGCAGGTGTCTTTCTTTCTCTCCCCTTCTCTGTCTTCCCCTGCTCTTTCAATTTCTCTCTGTTCTATCCAACAATAACAACAACAATGATAAACAACAAGGGCATCAAAAGGAAAAAAATAGCCTCCAAGAGCAGTGTGTTTGTTCTTAGTACAGACACCGAGCCCCAGAGATAACCCTGGAGGCAAATAAATAAATAAATAAAATCCCACAAAAAAAAAGACTAATACTGCTATGAGTTACAGTCTACTGACATATATAATATAAATACAGTTCTGCATTTAAGAGTTGTACTCAATTTCCTATGCAGGTGATAATGATAATGGTTGGAACTAATGCAGCTTTGAACAAAATATAAAACTAGAGTAAGTTTTTTATTTTTATTTTTTAAGTTATTAATTTTCCCTTTTGTTGCCCTTGTTTTTTATTGTTGTTGTAGTTATTATCGTTGCTGTTATTGATGTCATTGTTGTTGGATAGGACAGAGAGAAATAGAGAGAAGAGGGGAAGACAGGTAGGGAGAGAGAAAGATAGACACCTGCAGACCTGCTTCACCGCTTGTGAAGTGACTCCCCTGCAGGTGGGGAGCAAGGGGGTTGAACCAGGATCCTTACGCCTTTTTTTGTGCTTCGTGCTGTGTGCACTTAACCTGCTGCACTACCACCCAATTCCCATAGAGTAAGTTTTTGAAGGTAAAAGTTATGATCAGGAATATTTATTTCTTTTTTTTATTAATTTCTTTATTGAGGAATTAATGTTTTACATTCAACAGTAAATACAATAGTTTGTACATGTATAACATTTCCCAGTTTTCCATATAATAATAAAACCACCACTAGGTCCTCTGTCATCCTCCTTGGATCTGTTTTTTTTCCACCCACCCACCCCAGAGTCTTACTTTGGTGCCAATTCCACTTCAGGTTCTACTTGTGTTTTCTTTTCTGATCTTGTTTTTCAACTTCTGCCTGAGAGTGAGATCATCCCATATTCATCCTTCTGTTTGATCAGGAATATTTCAATAAAACCTTTATTATGATGTAAAGTGTCTGTTGTCTCTTGATAAAATTGATTTCCTTGTTCAAGGTTAAGAATATAGAGCAAGAGTCTAGTCTCCTGTCTTCTCCCCTCTTGTCCCAGAATAGATGGACCTTGGTCATGAGTGCCTGAGCAGGTCAAGGTGGCTCCTTGATTTGAGGGCCCATTCAAATAGGAAGGTCAGCACACAGCAGTAATAGTAACTTGGGCAGCAGGTGTGCAAGTTGTTGGAACTTCAGGATTCACCACTTACACCTCTCCATGGAGTAGAGCAGGGGCATTCTACCTCTCCATGGAGTAGAGCAGGGGCAATAACAACCCCAGGATCACCATCATTTTCAGCTGCATCTATGCAGTGGTCATGGCCGTTGAGATGTCCAGTATAGGAAGCAATACACACCTTGGCAACCTAGAAAATGTAGCCAATTCCTGAAGGCAGACTTCCATTTTATGTTGAGGAGGTCTCAAGGTTGAGGGACTATTCTAGGAAATAGCTGTCATCCTTTGCCACATACACATGGGGTCTTCCTGAATCTCTACCTCCTTGGCCTGTCTCTGCGGAGCACACAGCCACTAGGTTGCAGAAAGCCACAGAATCTCTGCTGACACAGAGAAACACATTGTTTATATACCTGGAAGCTCCTTTTAAAATAGAAGTGGTCTCATGAAGAGAGGAGGCCACAGTGGGACCATGCCTAACTTAGGTGCAGTTTCAGGTCACTAGCGCACAGCATAGAATGCAGTCACTGTGACCCTGTTGGTATGCTTCTAAATTCTGCTTCTAAGACCCCTTCTGTTACATTGCTTGAGGCTGTGGTGTATTTACATAATCATTGTTTTCACTGGTTTAATCCCCATTGGTTCACTTGATATTTTCCTTCTCCCCACCCCCTATCCTACGTACTTCCTCTTCCTGACACTTCTGCCTCAGGAGACATAAAAGACAGGGCTTTCTAATGAAGAGAGATTAGAAGAGATTAGATTGTTGAACTGCATCCCCACTCTTCAATAAAGATTGAACTGCATTCCCAGCTCAGCCATGAGACCCTGGTCCTCTCTCTTGCCCGCGAAGCTAGACCGGCAAATGGCACCCTGAACAGGGACTGGCATGACCCTGCCACCTCAGATACAAGGACATCCTATGCTGATATCACTCTCCGACCCTATGCCAACCTGGACCTTGTCCAAGGATATTGACAGCAGGAGCACCACTTAGCACTTACCACACTGCTCAGTCTGCATGAACACCTGGCTCTCAGCCCTGCCGCTCCCAGTCTTATCCCTAAGCTGCCACTCTGCACACACCCCTCCAACATGAGATCCCTACTCTGACTGCACTCAGGATGGGGTGTGAAAGGTCATAGCCACTTATTGAGATCTCACTGAGGTCATTTCAGGCCAAGCTAAGTGGAAGGTCTGAGCAGAAGCTGTACTGAGTATTGTACACAGCCCTTTCTTTGCAAATGCTTCCACCACCACCACCCCACACACACAGACACCTGTCTAGAAGCTTGAAAATCAACCACCAGAACCTGGACCAGGTGTCGTTGTTGACTGAATTGTGGGATCTTGGCACTGCATCTTAAACTTCAAGTGTGTTTGTTATTTTCATTGGTTTTATTGCTGGGTTTGATTTTTTTATTTCTCTAATCTGCTAGTTTCTGAGCATCTGACTAAAACCATTATTAGCAACATGGACTTGTTAGTCTTACCAAATATACCTTCATCATGCATTTTGATTCTCATTATGGGAGGGTTTTCTAGGTAAGAATCTCAAGATTCTAAACTTCTGTTAATCTCAGGAATTTTAATGGGAATGTATCCAATAGTACAGTATGCACCAGACATAAGGATCATGTAGAGGGGATATTTTCATTGACTAAATTATAATAGGATCCAGGGGGTGCCTGGCAGTGTTATAGACCCACTTTTAGTGAGCTGGCATTGAGACAATTATTGTGTCAAATGCTGACAGTTTTGATGATTAAGTCTTTAAAATCAAATTATATATTTATATGTCTATCAATGTTTGGTCTCTGATGATATGCACAGTTGTGGTGATGGTAGTCCTGACAAACTATTCCCTAGATGTCTTAAAAATTGTTTGGATTATGGATAATGAGCCCACAGAACTCTGATAATATAGCTTTATTAGAGTTTGTGTGCAGGAAAAGGGCACCCAGCTTGTCTTGCATCTTGGCCAGGACAGTAGGAAACCTACTATAATTCAACTGCCTTCGTACTGCCCTGACCAGCTGTTGTGAGCTTCAGTGAGACTGTGTCCACAAAAGAGATAATAGCTTCATATTGTATGGGTCTATTTTTTTAGTGTTTTTCTTTTTTAAAAATTTTTTTAAAATATTTATTTTATTTATTTATTCCCTTTTGTTGCCCTTGTTGTTTTATTGTTGTTGTCATTGTTGGATAGGACAGAGAGAAATGGAGAGAGGAGGGGAAGACAGAGAGGAGGAGAGAAAGATAGAAACCTGCAGACCTGCTTCATGTTATTATGAGAAGTACTGTTTTTAGCATCAACAAAATTGCTCTCCTGGATATTGAGCTCCTTTGCTGTCTGTGTAACCCAAATTTAAAAATCAGTTTTCAGGAGTCAGGTGGTGGTAACATAGCAGGTTAAGTGCACATGGCACAAAGCGCAAGGGCTGGCTTAAGGATCCTGGTTTGAGCCCCCAGCTCCCCATCTGCAGGGGGGCTACTTTATGGGATGGGTGGTGAAGCAGGTCTGCAGGTGTCTATCTTTTTCTCCCTCTCTGTCTTCCCCTCCTCTTCCCATTTCTCTCTGCCCTAACAATGATGACATTGATAACAACAACAACTACAACAGCAATAAAAAAACAAGGGCAACAAAAGGGGAAAATAAATAAATATTTAAAAAATAAAAAATAATAAAGTTGTCATAAAAAAAACTTTAGTCTCGTGGTTTCTTTTCCTCTTTCTCTGCCTGGTCTCACTCTTACTCTTTATGTCTTTCTTTTAAAAATTTTGTCATCACCAGGGTTTCCACTGCAGCTTGCTGCTGATACTATAAATTTAACACTATTGGCAGCCCTGTGAAACAATTAAATAGTCTTTCTACCTTAAAAAAAATAACCATGGTGAGTTTGTCACATGGAGACAACATAAAATAAAGAAATATAAAAGATATATTTATTTATATATTATATTATATTAATATATTATATATTATGTCAATATAATATATAATATTATATATTATAGATAGCTATCAGATGGATTCACTCATGTAGAATCTCAAGATCAGATTTACAAGAATTTTCCAAAAAGGAAAAAAAAAGCAAACTGTTAAGACTGAAGAAAATTAGGGTAATTATTTGGGAAACAGGAGGTTGGGGATACAGAACTTTGATGGTGGGTGTGGTATTATACATCATATTACAATCTTGTAACAAACTATCAATAACAAATAAAATATTTTAATAAGTAGTTTATGATCTGCAAGATAAAAGTGTAGTTCAAATAGAAATTTATTCAGAGGGAAGCGAGATGGCGGTCTTGTTGAGGCTGAGTGTCCTCAGCAGGGCGCAAGGAGGCTGAGCTCTGTTCCTTCGAGCACCAGTGGTCAGACCTGCTCTTGTCTCAGCATTTCTTCAGGACCAGCCTACCCCAGCATGGTGTGGGATGCAGCACATCCACCTGTCACCCAGTTGCTATTCTGACTCCAAGGCTGCCTCTCTCCACTGGACTGGTGAGAGGGTTGTCAGTGTTTTACTCCTTGGCCTGATTCCAGCTGCTTATTTGAATCCTTGCTTGGCAATAGACTACTCCCTGGCTGCAACCCTCACTCTCCAGTGACTGGGGCCTTGGACAAGTTGTTACTATGTTCATGGGGCTGCAACGCAGAAAGCTGCCAAAGCCGGCATTTTGGCACTCTCAGCTTTAACCTTTGCTGGGCTTTGTTATTTCAACTACCATGATGTGGGCATCTGCAAAGCTGTTGCCATGCTGTGGAAACTCTGACCTTTTTGATTTAATACCTTGAAAAGATTGTACACCTCTTTGCCTCTGCTCTGTCATGCCATTCAACTCACAATAAGGAGGGTGGAACAGCTAAGTTCATTCATAAGACAAACCTCTTCTAATTATTATCTTTAGAATTCAATCTCTCGAGGGACAAGCTTGATAGGGCTTGTATCAAGTTGTGGAGTTGAATTCTGTATTTTATTGAGTTAATGATGTTTTCAGTTTCTTCCAAGACTCATTTTATAAGAGGAACCCAGTTTTGTTTCTTTTTTTAAAATTTTTTTTAATATATATTTGTATTTATTTTTCCCTTTTGTTGCCCTTGTTTTAGTTGTTGTATTTGAAGTCGTCGTTGTTAGATAGGACAGAGAGAAATGGAGAAAGGAGGGGAAGACGGGGGAGAGAAAGGTAGACACCTGCAGACCTGCTTCACCGCCTGTGGTGGGGAGCCAGGGGTTCGAACCGGGATCCTTATGCCAGTCCTTGCTTCGCGCCACATGCGCTTAACCCTCTGCACTACCGCCTGACTCCCTCAGTTTTGTTTCTATGAATACCAGATTAGTTGTCCTGGAGAATAGTGGAAAAGGGAAAGATGGTAAGAGACTTGACATAAATATTTTGAAAGTGTCCTCTATTTCATTGATGTCAGTTAATGATAATTACATGTCCTAGGGAAACTTTAAAATTAGGAAATGCTATTATTTCACATACTTATTTCTCATAAGTTCCAGGAAGGGATCTGGAGAACTTTAAATATAAAGTAGTTCCATGTAGGGCCCATGAAATAACTCATTTAGATAAAGTGCTGCTTTGACATGTGCACAACCTCTAAGTTTGAGCCTGGCCCCTACTGCATTGAAGAAAACTTTGGTGCTGTGTTCTCTTTCATTCTGTTAGAGGTTGCATGCTGTGACTTGACAGGCCAAAGGTTTAACCACCTTATGCCAAAGCTGAGCATTGCTCTAGTTCTTTCTCTCATAAATAAGTAGATATTTTTTTAAAAAAAATCAAGTCTGAAGAGGCTGGCAAAATAAGTTAATAAAGAATGTCCATGTATGAGAGAGGTTTTCTTACAGATGTATAAATGCTACCAAAACAACTAAATTGAGATTTAATGTTTTTATTTGCTTGTTCCAAAATAAAATAATGTGTCCACACAGAAAAAAGAAATTTATTCAGAGCTTGAGAATTTACTAATTTACATTCATGTTTCTTTCCATTGTTCTTGCACATGTCTAAAGATCACTGGATGTACAAAACATTTTAATAGCTAGTTTACTTATTTATTGTGGCTTTTTCTAATTTATATTATTTCAATTCTAAGTTTTGAAATGACTGAAAAACACCATACTGACTATAATCACAAGTTTTCTCTCCATTGTGTGTAGTTTCATGTGTTTGAAGATGACCAGATATAATAAACACATTAAAATGTTGTTCATATTCAAAGAGTTTTTTTCTCTATTGTGAGTTCTTTCATATACCTAGAGAACTGGATCAACCAAATGTCTTATGGAATTGTTTACATTCAGTGTTGTTCTTCACTGAATTCTTTCACAACTGCAGAATGATGCAAACTACTAAATATTTTGCTAAATTGTTTATATTCATAGGCTTTCTTTCCACTGCAAGTTCTTATATGTCTCCAAAGATGACTGCAACAAGTGAATTTTTACTTTATTTATATTCATATGGTTTCACTCCACTGTGACTCCTCTCATGATACCTAAGAGAACTGTGGCAAATGAATGCTTTCCTACACTGTTTACATTCATAGGGTTTCTCTCCACTGTGAGTTCTTTTATGTACCTGAAGAGAACTGGATGTTCTGAATGCTTTACTACATTGGTTACATTCATAGGGTTTCTCTCCAGTGTGACTTCTTTTGTGTACCTGAAGATGAATATATTGAGAGAACATCTTACTACACTGTTTACATTGATATGGTTTCTCCCCTCTATGAGTTTTTTCATGTGTCTGAAGATTACTGGGATAACTGAATGTTTTACTACATATTTTACATTCATAGGGTTTCTCTCCACTGTGAGTTCTTTCATGCATCTTAAGAGAATTAGAAAAGCGGAATGTTTTCCTACATAGTTTACATTCATAGGGTTTCTCTCCACTGTGAGTTCTTTTATGTTCCTTAAGAGACTTGAACTGACTGAAAGCTTTTCCACATAGTTTACATTCATAGGGTTTCTCGCCACTGTGAGTTCTTTCATGTGCCTGAAGATGACTGAATTGACTGAACGTTTTTCTACACTGTTTACATTCATAAGGTTTTTCTCCACTGTGAGTTCTTTCATGCTTTCGAAGATTACTAGATTGAGTGAATGTTTTACTACATTGCTTACATTCATAAGGTTTCTGTCCATTGTGAGTCCTTTCATGAGCTCGAAGAGAACTGCAACAACTAAATGTTTTACTACACACTTTACATTCATAAGGTTTCTCTCCATTGTGAGTTCTTATATGATATTTAAGAGAATTGGAACAACTAAATGTTTTACTACATTGTTTACATTCATAGGGTTTCTCTCTACTGTGAGTTCTTTCATGTTTCTGAAGATATTGTGAAGAACTAAATGTTTTACTACATTGTTTACATTCATAAGCTCTCTCTCTACTGCTATTTTTGTCATGTCTCCAAAAATTACTGGATTGAGTACTTTCTTTAGTGTATAGTTCACATTGAGGTTTCTCTGTGGCATGCTTTCTCTCAAGTCTTTGAAGGTAACTGAAATAAGTGAATATTTTTTGACATACTTCAAATTCATGACATTTCTCTCCATATTGACAATCTTCTTTCTCAAACAGCTCATTTATATTTCTGTAAAAATAATTAAAATTAAATTAACTGTACATTAATGACTTACCTGAAAAATTCAGGTCATTACAATATATAAGCAACCCCAAAGTAAGAAATATTTTCAATAAAGTATAATAAAATAATTTTAAACTAAAAATAATTAGTAAAATACAAATATTATAAATAAAACTCAAACTAGAAGCTAATAAATATTAAGTAAGTTAATTTTGAAGGAGGTGTACTATTTTTAATCATTTTATTGTGGGCATAGTGCTTTACAATAGATTTGTTGATACATACATAAAATTTCTCATACCCTATTGATATCTGTCTATAAAATACTCTCCACCAAGGTTCCTAATCCCCCTCCATCTTTTCCACTCTCTGCCTAGAGTCCTTTGCTTTGGTGCATAGCACCATAAGCAACTGATATTATACTTTGTGTTTTCCCTTCTGATCTTGTTTTTTAAGTGTTGTCTATAATTGATATTTGGTATTTGCATTTCCATTTTAGACAAAACTCTTTTTTACCTGAGTTTTTTTTACTTTTCATATTGATAATACTATACATTCTAATTTTTTATTATCTTTATTTATTGGATAGAGACAACCAGAAATCAAGAGGGAAGGGGTGATAGAGAGGGAGAGAGAGACAGAGAAACACCTGAAGCACTGCTTCACCACTCACAAAGATTTCCCCGTGCAGGTGGGGGCTGGGGAGCTCAAACCTGGGTCCTTGTGCACTATAACAGGTGAGTTCAACTAGGTGTGCCACCACTTGGCCCCTTATACATTCTAATTTTTATGATTTTTTTTTTAACAAGAACACTGCTCAGCTCTGACAGGTGGTGGTACAGGGGGTGGCTGAACCTGGGACTTTGGAGCCTCAGGCATGAGTCTCTTTGCATAACCATTATGCTATCTACCCCTGCCCTACATTACAATTTTTTAAATTATATTTACACTTCCTTCCTTAGCCAAAATTATTCATCTGTATTTTTTAACTTTTCATATTAATACTATACATTCTAATTTTTTTATTTATTTTCCCTTTTGTTGCCCTTGTCTTTTTATTGTTGTTGTAGTTATTATTGTTGTTGTTAGATGTCATCATTGTTAGGACAGAGAGAAATGGAGAGAGGAGGGGAAGACAGAGAGGGGGAGAGAAAGATAAACATCTGCAGACCTGCTTCACTGATTGTAAAGCGACTCCCCTGCAGGTGGGGAGCCGAGGGCTTGAACCGGGATCCTTACTTTATGTTAAATATTTGAAAAATGTAGCTTTTTTATTCAATTTGAGAGGGATTCACATGAATCAGAGAAGAAACAGAGGTGCCAAAAATTAAAATGTCCAATGGATCACAGTTTAAGCCATTTCTCCAACTACTCTATGACCTACGTATGCAAATATTTTCATCAAATATTCTAAGAATAAATCCATTTAAAATTTTTGCTATTTAGCATTTCATTAAAAAGATTATATTTATTAACATAAGAAATCGAGGGGGAGGGAGCAAGGGTTGGGGGGAGAGGAAAGAGAAAGAATCAAAGCATCACTCTTTCACATTGGATGCCAGGTATCTAGTTTAGGATGTCATGCTTCCAAGCACAACTTCTGGGACGAGAAATAAATCAATTTCTTAAATCAATAAATTTGTAGCAGTGGTTTTATATTTTTGTTTTCTTTTTCAATCATATGCAATGGGGAGCCAAACAATATTTCATGCAATAGAGAAAACACATATAAAAATACTTGAGGACATGCAAAGCACAAGGACCGGCATAAGGATCCCGGTTCGAACCCCGGCTCCCCACCTGCAGGGGAGTAGCTTCACAGGTGGTGAAGCAGGTCTGCAGGTGTCTATCTTTCTCTCCTCCTCTCTCCATTTATCTCTGTCCTATCCAACAACAACAACAATAATAACTACAACAAAAAAAACAAGGGCAACAAAAGGGAATAAATAAATAAAATAAATATTTAAAAATAAATAAATAAATACTTGAGGACATGGGTTTAAGTGGCTGGCCATTATGTGGCCTGTAGAAGCTTCACAAATAGTGAAAAATGTGAGTGTCTCTTATCTCTATACAGAAAAAAATGTCCATAGAGGGTAATAATGCAGATATCAAGTCCACAGAGATATCTATATTTTTGTCTTTGTTTTTATTCATTGCTACCAGGGTTATCACTATAGCTCAGTGTGAGCACTATGAATCCTCTGCTCCCAGAGATTTTTTTTACCAGAGCACTGTTCAGCTTTGGCTTATGGTGGTATGGGGTACTGAATCTGGGAATTTGGAGCCTCAGGCATGAAAGTCTCTGCATAAAAATTATGATATCTACCCTCCTACCCAGGACATTTTTTTTCTTTCCCTTTTTCCTTTCTATTATGCTTGATCAAACAGAGAAAATGAGAGGGGAGGAAAGATGGAGGAGACAGAGTGACACTTAAAAATCTGTTTCAATGCTTGTGAGTGCCTCTACCTGAAAGTGGGGAGTAAGGTCTTGAACCTGGGTCCATGTACATGGTCCAGATGTACCACAACCCAACCCCTAAGACAATTTTAAAACACAGTAAATTTCTCATATAATACATTACGTTCCATTGTATGTGACTCTCACCTTTCTTGACTCTCTTGATGGAGTTGCTGTTCTTCAGTGTAATGATCCTTCTGCAGTTTTCCTAAAATTCAAAAGAATTAGAAATTATACAAACATATTGAATTATTGGTCCATCATGTCTTTTTCCACATCTCTAATTGACAAATGAAAGAATATTATACTTACCTAATGATAGAAGGTTCCTGAATGTTTCCCACATCACATCTCTGTAGAGTTTCTTCTCTGAAGGATCTAGTAATGCCCACTCCTCCTGAGTGAAGGTCACAATTATATCTTCACAGGTTACTGAGTCCTAAAATATATGAGGTATTTGTATGTGAAGAAAAATTGTTCATACTGAAATCACACTCAATGTCTAGCCGTGACCTTAGAGGTCTGAGGCCCAACATCAGTGCCATATAATTTAAAATAAATTCAACTAGCAAGATAGCTCACTGGATACTCACTTTTTTATGCACTGGAAAGATATGGGTTCCAGTGACAGGTCCCCACTTGCAAGGGAAAAATTACTCTAGTATTGAGGTAGTACTATAGGATTTTTCTTTCAATCTCTCTCTCTCTCACTTCTATTTCCAGATAGAGATATCTAGTGATATCTGTCACTATGGATTAAAATAATAAGAGAAAATCTTTAATTTTAGATCAGATCTCATGAAGTACATAGAAGAAATCATCAGGGGTGGGTGCAAATAGTATAATAGTTATGCATAGAGATCCTCATGTCTGAGGGTTCAAAGGTCCAACTTCAGTCTCCCACACCACAATAAGTCTAAAATGAAATGAGCAGTGCTCTGGAAAAAAATCATCAGCAGAATACATTACATAAGATTTGAGTAGGAAATGTCTTCAAAGACTTGAACCCAACAGCAAAAATAAATAAATAAATAAATAAATAAATAAATAAATAAGCAAACAAACTACTAGGACTATATAAAATTTAAAATCTTTAGCACAGGAAAAGAATTCATCAGCAAGGCAGAGAGACACTGTACAGAATGCGAATACGAACCTAGGATTGTAGATACATGAAAAAAATTTTAAATTTTTTAAAAACCTTTAGAAAAGCAGCTTCTTTTTTATCATTATCTTTTTAATTTATTGGATAGAGATAGCCAGAAATCAAGAGAGGAAGGGGGAGATAAAGAGGGAGAAAGACAGAGAGACACCTGCAGCCCTGCTTCACCACTCAAAAAGCTTTCCCCGTGCAGGTGGGGGATAGGGGCTTGAACCCAGGTTTTTGTGCATGGTAATATGTGCACTTAACCAGGTGTGCCACCAACTGGCCCTGTGAAAATCTTTTTATATAATCATAGGCTATCTTCCCTTCATTTGGAAAAAAAAAGTTATTTACATGGCATACATCAGAAAAAGGGCTTAGGGAAGTTAGGCGGTAGCACAGCAGGTTTAGTGCACGTGGCACAAAGCGCAAGGACAGGCATAAGGATCCTGGTTTGAGCCCCTGGCTCCCCACCTGCAGGGGAGTCACTTCACAGGCAGTGAAGCAGGTCTGCAGGTGTCTATCTTGCTCTCTGTCTTCCCCTCCTCTCTCCATTTCTCTCTGTCCTATCTAACAATGATGACATCAATAAGAACAACAATAATAACTACAATAACAAAAAGGGCAACAAAAGGGAAAATAAATAAGTATAAAAATTTAAAATAATAATAGTAATTGGTGGGGATAGATAGCATAATGGTTATGTAAACAGACTCTCAAGCCTGAGCCTCTGTCAAGTCCCAGGTTCAATTCCCCACACCACAAGGCAGAGCTGAGCAGTGCTCTGGTAATAATAATAATAATAATTTTTAAAAGATGGGTCCAGGTGGCGGTGCACCTGGTTGAGCACACATGTTACAGTGCACAAGGACCCAGGTTCAAGCCCCCCCCCAGACCTCACCTGGAGGGGGAATGCTTTGCAAGAAATGAAGCAGTGTTGCAGGTGTCTCTGTCTCTCCTTCTCTATTACCCTCTTCCCTCTTGATTTCTGGCTGTCTCTATCCAGTCAATAAAATAAAATAAAATAAAAATTAAAAAATACATGTTCAGTAGCTGCATGCTGCTAATGAAGATAAGGATACTACAACCCACATAAAATGACTGGGAAGAAAGAAAAAAGAAAGAAAGAAAGAAAGAAAGAAAGAAAGAAAGGAAGGAAGGAAGGAAGGAAGAAGAGAAAAAGAAGAAAGGTTCACTGTAGAAGAAAGTGTGTTCTATTGAACTTCATATGTGCATAATTTCATCCTCACAGGTGGACTGTTCTTGTTGGTTTTTTTCTATGTAGTAAGTGACAAAGAGGAAAGACATCAGAGTAACATTCATGAAATTTTCCATTTTCTTTTTCTTTTTTTATTGGATAGAGATAGCCAGAAATTGAGAGGGAAAGGGGAGATAGAGATGGATAGAGACAGAGAGACACTTGCAACACTGCTTCACCACTTGCAAAGCTTTCCCCCTGCAGGTGGGGACTGGGGGCTTGAACCCAAGTCCTTGCACATTATAACACAGGCACTCAACCAGGTATGCCACCACCCAGCCCCTGAATTTTTCCATTTTCTTGTCCATATGCAGTCTTGGGTGATTGAAACTGAGTCTCCAGATTCAAATTGCACGATGTCAACTTAGCCATTTCATGGGCCCTCAAAACGATTTTACAGGGCTGGCATGGCAACATGTCCAATAGAGAGCACAGATTATCATGGCCAAGGTCTGAGGTTCAAGCCCATCCTCCTTTTCCCACCTGAAGGAGGAAGCTTCACAGCAGCAAGTATTTTTTTTTTCTTTTCTTTTTTTTTTTTTTTTTGGTTCTCTCCCTTCCCGTCTCTATCTCTTGGCAATCAAGAATGGTCACAATAATAATCCTGGCTGGAAAATTTTATTTTAACAGTAGATGAAATGACAGAATGACAAGTAAGACAAAAGAAATATTAGAAGCAATGAAATAAACATGTACTATTTGAAATGCAACTCATTCAGGAAGATAAAAGGAAAGTCTATAATCAGGAATAGGTCACTTACCTGAGAAACAGCCATTTTTCTTCTTTCTCTAATGAACCCTTCAGGCCATAAAATGAAATCACAGTGGTAGCTTGAGACTCTGCTTTAAATCCAGCAGCACCGCCTCTTCACTTGACAGCACTGCAGCTACAGGGAGGACATGCTTATACATAAAAGGCCCAAGTCCTAGTCTTTCAATGTCAAAAGGAGATCAAGGACACTGACCAACCCTGTGAAGTCCACATAGTGAGCTCCTCATTATTATTTTTAGGGGTCCTCCCAACCCTCAAAACATTCTGCAATTTGGGGATATGAACTGGAGACCAGGAAGCTGGCACAGTGGGGAAAAAAAGCATTGGACTAATTTTTGTCACTTTTTTTTCCAGAGCACTGCTCAGTCTTGGTTTATGATGGTGTGAGGGATTGAACCTGGGGCTCACGAGCCTCAGGCATGAAAGTCTCTTTGCATAACCATTATGAAAACCCCCTTTTTTTTTTTTTTTTAATTTTTACCAGAGCACTGATCAACTCTAGGTTATGCTGATTGGGGAATTTAACCTGGGACATGTATGTCCCCAGGCAAGAGAGTCTCTTTAAATAACCATTATACTATCTACTCCCACCCTGGACTCTTTAAGTATTAGATCCTGAGCTCAACACCTGGCATCATATGTGCCAGTGAACCCTAGTTCACTTTCTTCACTTTTCTCATAAATACATTAATAAGAAAATAAAAGTAAATTGCGGTAGTCGGGCAGTAGTGCAGCGGGTTAAGCACACGTGGTGCACAGGGCAAGGACTGGCTAAGGATCCTGGTTCAAACCCCTGGCTCCACACCTGCAGGGGAGTCGCTTCACAAGTGGTGAAACAGGTGTGCAGGTGTCTTTCTCTCCCCCTCTCTGTCTTCCCCTCCTCTCTCCATTTCTCTCTGTCCTAACAACAATAACAAAAATAACTACAACAATAAAACAACAGGGGCAACAAAAGGGAATAAATAAATGTTTTTTAAAAAGTAAATTGCATTCACCTGGCCCATCCAGACTCCTGACAATTTACTGGATCTTTGAATGATAGCCTAGAGTCAACTCTAGTAAAATACCTGAAGGCTTTTCTGTTTAATCAAGGACTGTCTTTAACATCCTCTGCAGCAAAAACACTGTTAAACAGAGACAGAGATACAGTTAGAGATAGAGAAAAAGGCAACAGCAATAAAGTTTATAAATTGAGTGACTAGGTTTGAACCTTGATCAAGGAAAAAAAAAAAAAAAGCACACTATCCCAGTGAGATTTTTTTTTTTTTTAATTTTTTTTTTTTTTTCCTCCTCCAGGGTTATTGCTGGGCTCGGTGCCTGCACCATGAGTCCACCGCTCCTGGAGGCCATTTTTCCCCCCCTTTTGTTGCCCTTGTTGTAGCTTCGTTGTGGTCATTATTATTGCCCCTGTTGACGCAATTCGTTGTTGGATAGGACAGAGAGAAATGGAGAGAGGAGGGGAAGACAGAGAGAGAGGGGGTGAGAAAGATAGACACCTGCAGACCTGCTTCACCGCCTGTGAAGCGACTCCCCTGCAGGTGGGGAGCCGGGGCTCGAACCGGGATCCTTACGCCAGTCCCTGCGCTTTGCGCCACATGCGCTTAACCCACTGCGCCACCGCCCGACCCCCCAGTGAGATATTTTTTATAAAGATGTTTTTATGGGAGTCAGGCCACAGACCGGCATAAAGATACTGTTTGGGGCCCCCGCTCCCCACCTGCAGGGGAGTCTCTTCACAGGTGGTGGTGAAGCAGGTCTGCAAGTGTCTATCTTTCTCTCCCCCTCTCTGTCTTCCCCTCCTCTCTCCATTTCTCTCTGTCCTATCCAACAACAATGACAACAATAACTACAACAATAAAAAACAGGGGCAACAAAAGGGAAAATAAATAAATATAAAAAGGATATTTTTTTCCCGTTTGCTGTCCTTGTTGTGTATCATTGTTGGATAGGACACCTGCAGACCTGCTTCACCGCTTGTGAAGCCACCCCCCTGCATTGGGGGTTGGGAGCTCAAACGGGGATCCTTGTGAAGGTCTCTGTGCTTCCAGCCACGTGCGCTTAACCCGCTGCACTACCACCTACCCCCCAAGTGAGCTACTTTCTTGAGCCAAATATCCCATTTACCATTCTAGTGGAAAATCCAACCTTATTCCACAAATGCCAATGTACACAGAATTGATTAGGTACAGTGGGGTTCAACTCTAAAAAATGCTGGTTCTATACATTTATCATGAGTTCGTGAATTGCCTGGCATCTTAACTAAGTCCATGTTAGTACTGGGGTTGCTCCTGTATGTGTATTCACATATGCACAGTGGTGAGAACTGGAGGCATATTGTTGAAAGAACTAGATTCCAAATGGACTGTTTTATGTAAAAACTTAAAGAACCACTGCTTCCATCTCTGTACAGGAACAAAGTAGATGAGGGGGATTTTAGGGCAATTTTACGGTAGCAGATAAGTGGAACTGGCTCTTGCATTACTGGAAAAAAAACAATGTATAGGGTAGGGGAGATAGCATAATGGTTATGCAAAGAGACTGAGGCCCCAAGGTCCCAGGTTCAATCCCCCACAGCACTATAAGACAGAGCTGAGCAGTGCTCTTGTAAAAATAAGTAAATAAATAAATAATAAAATATGTATAAATTCATTACCTTCCATGCAGGAAGAATTTTTTTTCATACCAGAGCACTGTTTAGTTCTGGTTTATGGTGGAACAAGGGACAGAATATGGGACTTTGGAACCTCAGGCATGAGAGTCTATTTGCACAACCTCTATGCTATCTACATTCCACCCAGAAATTTTATAAATTAATCACAACTGAACACACCTGACTTTTGTAGATCACACTACACAATACTGCATTTAAATTGGAACACAGGGTGGCAAAATAGCACAGGGACTATACAAAATTCATTCATGAGCACAGAATCTAAGCTAAGATATAGAGGGATGCAGAGGTCACATGGGCTCCTAAGATGATTATGGGCCCCAGATCACATCAAATCGATAGGGTTTACAGTCAACAATATTTACACCCCTTCCCCATATTAGGGAGCTACTCTCTCCCCTGATCCAGATTTCTGGTCCTTTTCCTAGCCATGACATCTTCTCCCCAGACAATAACTTAGATCCACTGGCATATCAGATTTCAGGCTCAGGGGCAAAAAGAAAAAGGGGAAAAAAACAAAAAAAGAAACTAGTATAGCCACAGGCCCTTTGGAATTTAACTAAAATATTCCTACTAGCTATCTACAAAATGGAGGACCCCCCCCCCAAACTCTTCTTCTGCATTATTCCAGCCTTTAGGTCCATGATTGGTCAACAATTTGTTTGGCTTTGTATGTTAACTCTCTTGTCAACCACCAGGTTCCAGATGCTAGCATGATGCTGATCGGACTTCCCTGGACAGACAACCCCACCAATGTGTCCTGGCTTTATGATGCCCCAGAGCCCTTCCCCACTAGAGAAAGAGAGAGACAGGCTGGGAGTATGGATTGACCTGTCAATGCCCATGATCAGTTTCAACCTTCTGCATCCCACAATGACCTTGGGATGCACACTTCTAGAGGGTTAAAGAATAGGAAAGCTATCAGGGGAAGGGATGGAATACGGAATTCTAGTGGTGGAAATTGTGCCCCTCTTAACCTATGGTTTTATCAATGTTTCCTATTAATAAATAAAAAATTAAAATAATAAGGAAGCTATCAAGGGAGTGGATGGGAATTGTGGTGTGGGAATTGTGTAGAACTGAATCCCTCTTATCCCATAGTCTTGTCAATATTTCCTTTGATAAATAAAAATTTTTTAGAATCTGTACTCAGATGAGTCAAAAAACAATGTCTCTGTATACATATCAACTTGAGGATTTTCCTTTCTCTAAATTTCAGTTTTAAGTGTCAGAAAAAAAAATACTTTCATGACTGGCATTTCATTTACACTGATACACCATCAAAAATTAGAGCTGGGGAGTCGGGCGGTAGCGCAGCGGGTTAAGCGCACATGACACAAAGCTCAAGGACAGACATAAGGATCCCGGTTCAAGCCCTCGGCTCCCCACCTGCAGGGGCGTCGCTTCACAGGTGGTGAAACACGTATGCAGGTGTCTGTCTTTCCCCCGTCTTCCCTTCCTCTTTCCATTTCTCTCTGTCCTATCCAAAAACGACGACATCAAAAACTACAACAATAAAACAACAAGGGCAAAAAAAGGGAATAAATAAATAAAACTTTAAAAAAGAAAACTTTAAAAAAAAAAGAAAAAGAATTGGTGCAGGGTGGTGAAGTGGAAGAACCCAGGTTCAAGCCCTTTGTTCCCCACCTAGAGGTAGAAAGCTTCACGAGTGGTCAAGTAGGGGGGCGGGTGTTTCTCTTTCTCTTTTTTTTTTTCCTCCAGGATTATTGCTGGGGCTCAGTTCCTGCACCTTGTAACTAGTACAAATTTTTCCCCTTTTTGTTTAACATTATTGTGGTTATTACTATCGTTGTTATTGATGTCGTCGTTGTTGGATAAGACAGAGAGAAATGGAGAGAGGATGGTAGCATAGCGGGTTGAGCTCAAGTGGTGCAAAGCCCAAGGACCCTCGTAAGGATCCCGGTTCGAGCCCCCGGCTCCCCACCTGCAGGGGCGTCCTTTCACAGGCGGTGAAGCAGGTCTGCAGGCGTGTATCTTTCTCTTCCCCTCCTCTCTCCATTTCTTTCTTTTTTAAAAAATATTTATTTATTAACTTTTGTTGTCCTTGTTGTTTTATTGTTGTTATTAATGTCGTTGTTGTTGGATAGGGCAGAGAGAAATGGAGAGAGGAGGGGAAGACAGAGGGGGCAAAGATAAGACACCTGCAAACCTGCTTCACCGCCCAACAAAACTGTGTTGGTACGACAATCCTAGGGACCTTCTTTAGCAGGATTTGGTGTCAAGGCCAGAATAATGGTAATAAGAATGACATAAAATAGCACTAATGGGTTTTTAATAGATTTAACTCCCTTTTTTTCTCCAGAATAAAGCTCAAATCTGTTGCTAGAGACTGAATTTTAGAACTCGGAGCCTCCAGCATAAATGTTATTTGCATAACCATTCTCTTATCTCCCCACCCCATTAACAGCCTTCAGAAACTTAAACCTTCCATTGAAAATACAAATGGGAGGGGCTGAGCATACAAATACAGTGCACAAGGACCGAGGTTTGATCCCGCAGTCCAAGTGCCCAGTCCCCACATTTAGAGGGGAGACTTCATGAGTGGTGAAAACTGTGCTTCAGGTGTGCTTCATGAATTCCCCTCCTTAATTTCTCTCAGCCTCCCATCCGACTACTGTGATACATTTATATATAAGGCAGAATACACATGTGAATGTCATCCTTATTTACAATTGTTCAAACGCTAAAGTCTGCCCTGTGAGGGGCAAAGCAAGCCTTGCTCCACTGGACACAGCCAGAGGCTCTTCAGGGTATTCACACTATGTTAAATCCCCAAACTGGGGGGTTGGGCGGTAGTGCGGCGGGTTAAGTGCTGGTGGTGCAAAGCGCAAGGCACGGCATAAGGATGCCGGTTTGAGCCCCGGTTCCCCACCTGCAGGAGGAGTCGCTTCACAAGCCGTGAAGCAGGTCTGCAGGTGTCTGTCTTTCTCTCCTCTCTGTCTTCCCCTCCTCTCTCCATTTCTCTCAGTCCTATCCAACAACAACGACATCAATCATAACTACAACAATAAAACAACAAGGGCAACAAAAGGGGTTAAATAATAGATAAATATTTTTTTTTTTTTAATTCCCAAACTGATCATCCTACCTGGGATAACTATGCAGCCATTTCCTAGCCTCTCCTCCCTCTCCCACACACAAAGTACCTTCAAATCCTACAACCCTCACACAGGGATGGGACCAAACCCTGGGACTCCACAGACCAGGTCCAGCAGAGAATGTGGTAGAGACATGAACGGGAAGCCCACAAAGTGCTGACAAATGAGACCCCTCACAAAAGGCCAGGACAGGTCATGAGGAGCTCACCCTGAGGCCCATGATGATTATGGTGATCAGAATCTAGGCAGCAAACCTTGGCCATATGGCTCCTTTCAGTCACATTGGAGCCTCTCTGAAACAACGCTCCCTGATTAGTTGGGGGCTTAAGGCCCATACTCACCATCTGCCATCCAGGCTCCTGATTCACACAAGTTTCCTCCTGGACATTCTGAACAACAGGAGATGAGCCATCTAGGGAAAAGGCACGCACTGTAGGCTCACTCCAGGCTTACTTTCTTGTGGTTGGAAACACCACCCATCAACAGACCTGATTGGTCAGAGAACTAATCGGGTGGAGCTATTGCCACATACACGCACACAGAATGAGTGCTGATTAGACCATACTTGAGTTCATCAACTCTGTAGCCCAGATTCAGACTTCCGGAGCGACGGCCAATTGATAAGGACTTTCCTCTGATTTGCTGGTACTCTGCAAAATATGGAGGAGGCCGGATGTGCGAGTGGGTGAAGATGAAAGCAGTTTATTTCAACGTTGATTACAGAAGTGAATGTCAGGAATGGTTAGATAATTTTAGATGAGGAATTCCAAAGAGGAATCCGGGGTTTTTAGGGTGGTAGTCTCGAGGGGATCACCACTTGGGTACGCTGGTTCAGACGGCAAGTTTGGCATCCTTCTTGGGAAGGGAGGAGCAGGTTTGGGCACTTCTCCTAGCACATAGGTCCTAGGGGTGTCTCTTATCTATGGGTGCCACTCGGTGGCCTCTTAATATGGCATTTTAACACACTTTAATAATTATATGTTCCGGGAGGTGGCACAGTGGACAAAACGTTGGTTTCTCAAGCATGAGGTCCCGAGTTCAATCCCCAGCAACACACGTACCAGAGAGATGTCTGGTTCTCTCTCTCTCTCCTATCCCTCTCATTAATAAATAAATAAAATATTAAAAAATAATAATTATACGTTCTTACAATTCGCTAGTAAATATTTTGCACAACACAACTTCTTATTATAGGTAATAACTAAACATATCTTAATTTTCTATATACACTAAGCACACATGACGCAAAGCGCAAGGACCAGTGCAAGGATCCTGGTTGGAGTCCCGTCCTCTCTCGATTTATTTCCTAGACAACAACAACAGCAATGACAACAATAGCAATAAATGCAACAACGAAGGCCACACAAAATGGGAAAAATCCAGGAACTGTGGATTCGTGGTGCAGGCACCGAGCCCCAGCAATGACATTGGAGGAAAGAAAAAAAAACTAAATGAAGGCACTGGAACAGCATAATGATTATGCATATCCAGGCCCCCAAATGCCGCATTTTCAGTCCCCAATATCACCATAAGCCAGAGCTGAGCAGTGCAGCAGAGCTCTGATCTTTTTGTATCTTTCTCATTTAAAAAAAAAGTACATTAGTGCTCTCTTCAGAAGCACATATACTAAAATTGAAAAGATACAGAGAAGATTAGCACGGCCCCTGTGCAAGGATGACACACAAATTCATGTATGGGTCCATATTAAGTTGAAAAAATATATTTTAAAAATATCTGAAGAGTCTTGGCCTTAGTGTACCCTACTCAGCACATATGTTACAGTGTGCAAGGACCTAGATTCAAGCTCCAGTCCTCTTCTGCAGTGAAGTATATAAACCTCAGAACGGTGAAGCAAGGCTTTAGGTATCTTTTTCTCTCCCTCTCCCTCTCTGTCTTCCCCCTCAATGCCTCTACCCACCAATTAAGTAAATGAAACATTTAAAAAAAAAGTCAAAATGGTAGATAGCATGGTGATTTAAAAAAAATTTTTTTATCATCTTAATTTATTGAATAGAGACAGCCAGAAATCAAGAGGGTGACAGAAAGGGAGAGACAGAGAGATGCCTGAAGCACTACTTCATCACTCGCAAAGCTTTCTTCCTGCAGGTGGGGACCAGGGGCTTGAACCTGGGTCGTTGAGCATTGTAATACATTCACTCAACCAGGTGCGCCACCACCAGGCCCCAGCATATGTAAAGAGACACTCAAGCCTGAGGCTCCACCAGGCCCCAGCATATGTAAAGAGACACTCAAGCCTGAGCCAATGTCCAGGTTAAATCCCCTGCCACCATTAGCCAGAGCTGATTACTACTCTGGTAAAAAAGAAAAAATTGGTCCAGGAGGTGGCTCAGTGATAAAGCTTTGGACTCTCAATCATGAGGTCCCGAGTTCGATCCCCAGCAGCACATGTGCCAGAGTGATGTCTGGTTCTTTCTCTCTCCTTCTATCTTTCTCATAAATAAATAAAATTTTTTTTTTTAAAAAAAAGTCTCTCATGCCCAAAGCCCTAATGTTCCAAATTCAATCCCTCATATCACTATGATTAGTTCTTTGGTTTAAAAAGAAAAAAGTGGGGGTAGGTAGCATAATGGTTATGCAAAGAGACTCTCATGCCTGAGGCTCAGAAGTCCCAGGTTCAATCCCCTGCACCACCATAAGCCAGAGCTGTGCAGTGCTCTGGTATTTCTCTCTGTGTCTTACTCTCTCTTCATCTCTCTTGAAAATAAATAAAATACTTGTAAAAAAAAAAAAAAAGGGAATCGGGTGGTAGCGCAGCAGGTTAAAGCGGGTAATGATTCTGGTTCTCCAGCCAGCGGCTCCCCACCTGCAGGGGAGTCGCTTCACAAGTGATGAAGCAGGTCTGCAGGTGTCTATCTTTTTCTCCCCCTCTGTCTTCCCCTCCTCTCTCCATTTCTCTCTGTCCTATCCAACAATGATGACATCAACAACAACAACAGTAACTACAGCAACAATAAAAAACAAGGGCAACAAAAGGGAAAATAAATATTTTAAAAAATAAATAAAAAATAAAACCTCTGTGGAGAACAGTCTGGAGAACTCTCAGAAGGCTAGAAATGGACCTACCCTATGACCCTGCAATTCCCCTCCTGGGGATATATCCTAAGGAACCCAACACATCCATCCAAAAAGATCTGTGTACACATATGTTCTTGGCAGCACAATTTGTAATAGCCAAAACCTGGAAGCAACCCAGGTGTCCAACAACAGATGAGTGGCTGAGCAAGTTGTGGTATATATACACAATGGAATACTACTCAGCTGTAAAAAATGGTGACTTCACTGTTTTCAGCCGATCTTGGATGGACCTTGAAAAAATCATGTTGAGTGAAATAAGTCAGAAACAGAAGGATGAATATGGGATGATCTCACTCTCAGGCAGAAGTTGAAAAACAAGATTAGAAAAGAAAACACAAGTCGAACATGAAATGGAATTGGAGTATTACACCAAAGTAAAAGACTCTGGGGTGGGTGGGTGGGTGGGGAGAATACAGGTCCATGAAGGATGATGAATGTCATAGTGGGGGTTGTATTGTTAAATGGGAATATGGGGAATGTTATGCATGTACAAACTATTGTATTTACTGTTGAATGTAAAGCATTAATTCCCCCAATAAAGAAATAAGTTATTTAAAAAAATAAATAAAAATAAAAATGGCAGTGTGTGGCAGGAGCACTGTTCTAAATAGGTGTGTCCAGAAAATACTAAACACCTGGGGGGGGGGCCAATATGCCTTGTTGAATGCCCCTCGAGAAGTCCCAGCATGTGGCCAGGAGGTGGCACAGTGGATAAAGCACTGGATACTCAACCATGAGGTCCCGTGTTCTATCCCTGGTGCCATGTGTACCACAGTGATGTCTGGTTCTTTCCCTCTTCCTCTCCTTCTATCTTTCTCAGGAATAAATAAATAAATAAATTCTTTACAAAAAAAGAAGAAGGAGAAGAAGAAGAAGAAGAAGAAGAAGAAGAAGAAGAAGAAGAAGAAGAAGAAGAAGAAGAAGAAAAAGAAGAAGAAGAAGGAGGAGGAGGAGGAGGAGGAGGAGGAGAAGAAGAAGGAGAAGAAGAAGAAGAAGAAAAAGAAGAAGAAGAAGAAGAAGAAGGAGGAGGAGGAGGAGGAGGAGGAGAAGGAGAAGGAGAAGAAGAAGAAGGAGAAGGAGAAGGAGAAGGAGAAGGAGAAGGAGAAGGAGAAGGAGAAGGAGAAGGAGAAGGAGAAGGAGAAGGAGAAGGAGAAGGAGAAGAAGAAGAAGAAGAAGAAGAAGAAGAAGAAGAAGAAGAAGAAGAAGAAGAAGAAGAAGTCCCAGCAGGAAATAAGGTACACTCCCTAAAGTGTAGATAATACACCCCTGCCATCACCAGTGCCCCTGCTTTTCAGTCCTGGTCCTGCTCTTGTAATGGAGCCTTGGACTATGGAAAGAATAGAGGGCCTATTCCAAACCACAGTGGACATATCCGGAAGCACTTGTAGCCAAGGTCTCTCCACTATCTGGTTTCTGTCCAAACTAAAATTGCCACTGTAGGCTGTGGATTAGAGATATCTGAGCCTGCCATGTACCTGTGTGAGGGACCTCAACACTAATCTCTACCCTGGATTAAAATCTAGGCCGGGGGCTTGGAAGATATAATAATTATGCAAAAATATATTCATGGTTGAGGCTCAGAAGTCCCAAATGCAATCCCCAGCACCACCATAAAGTCTGGGTTCATGTGAGTTAAAAATGAAGAAAGTGAGACAACTGCAATCCTCCTTCATTGCTCATGAAGATTCCCCCCTGCAGGTGGGGGACACCAGGGGCTGTTTCAGAATCTTTGCACATGGTAACATGTGTACTGAACTGGGTGAACTACTACCTGGCCTTCTACTTCTCTTGTCATTCAAAATTATATCTCTTGGATGGGGGTATAACACAATGGTTATGCAAAGAGACTTTCAGACCTGAGGCTCTCA